>NW_017728886.1:123684513-123704658 GCF_001723895.1 Crocodylus porosus | reverse complement strand
GGTCAGACCTGGCTGACTGCTCTTCCCAGCAGATGCCTAGAAAGTTCAGGTCACCCATGATGACCACGTCCTTTGACCTAACTACCTCCATGAGCTGACTTAAGAATTCCTGGTCTAGCTCTTCCCCTTTGTTGGGTGGTCTATAATAGACCCCCACCATTAAGTCTCTTTCCCCTTGACTGCCTTGTATTCTAACCCAGAGCACTTCTGTTTGCCCCTCCTTTGACTTTGTGCTACCTGCTGAGGATGTGTTTTCCTCCTTAATGTAGAGCGCCACACCCCCCGCCTTTCCTTCCTGTCCTGTCCCTGTACAGCCTATAGCCCTTGATATTCACCTCCCAGTCACGCGTTGGGTCCCTCCACATTTCAGCGGGCCCCACTATGTCTGGGTTGGTGTCAGCTAGCAAGAGGGTAAGTTCCTCCTGCTTGTTTCCCATACTACGAGCATTTGTGTAGAGGCATTTGAGGCCTTCTGAGGATGTGTGCACTGGCCCCCTAATCTCAGCATTGCCTTGACCCCTGTTGCTTACCTGTGTATATGTTTTGCTCGTCGGTCTAGGCTGGGCTGTACTTGTGAGTGCTGCTTGGTTTAGCAGTCCAAGTCTTCCTCCTCCCTCATTTTCCCCTTCCCCTGACGAGCCTAGTTTAAAGCCCCCCGGAGGAGATCCGCCAACCTAGAAGAGAATACACGCTTACCTTCAGGGGAAAGGTGGAGCCCATCCCATCTGAGCATGTCTCTTGTCGTGATGTGCCGGTCATTGCCAAGGAAGCCAAAGCCCGCCTTAAGACACCATTCCCGAAGCCGCCAGTTGGTCTCTGCAATGCATGTCTCATGCTGTCTTCCACGTCTGCTCACTAGTAGAACAGAAGAGAAAACCACCCGTGCACCTATCTCCTTCAGCATGCCCCCCAGAGAGTGGTAGTCCACCATCAGGTGATCAGGGCTTCTCCTGGCTGCATTAGTACTCCCATGGCTGGGACCCTGTCACATCATGAATCTTTGCTCCGGGTAGGCAGCAGACCTCGCGTGTCGAGGGGTCCTGGCGACAGATGGGGCCCTCTGTACCTCTCAGGATGGAGTCACCTATGACGATCACTTGACACTTTCTCCTCCGGGACTGCTTAGCTCCTTCAGCCTGTTCATAGCGTGGCAAGTGTGGAGTTGCCTCCTCTCCCTCCTCCTCCAGTGTTGCCAGGGCCTCGTATCTGTCCTCCAGCTGGACTGGAGGAACTGGTACTGCTGTGTTATGAGCAGCCCTGGTTCTGGAGGTGACCGTCTGCCACTCTGCAGCGGAGGGCACTTCCCGAGGTGCTTCTTCCTTGGGTGCATGGCCCTGCAGGGAAAGGAAATAGCCGTCAATTTCTTCCTCCATCTCCTTGATTCCCCTCAGCCTGCTAACCTCCTCCTGGAGCTCCCTCACCTGTGCCTCCAGGGCCCTAAGGTGGGCACCTGCAGGACAGGTGTGGGGGTCCCCAATCCCTGCCCCCCCAGGCTTTGCTGGGCAACCCCCGCAGGCCAGGGTGTGGGGGGATGCCAGACCTGCCATGGGCTGCCTGGGCGGAGGCCTCAGACAAGCCCCGGGTAGGCTGCTCCCCCGGGCAGGGGCCCTGGCAGCACTCTGCGCCACCACCATTATAGGAGTTGTTTTTAGCTTAGTGCAGTGTCTTCGCCATGCCCTAGTAGGAGTCTCCCTCCTGGCCCTTTCTGCTTGCCCGCTGGCACGAATGCCAATGCAAACACTAGCGCGCTCTGTTCACGCGGTGCGGCTCGGGAGCACAGCTCCCTACTGGCTCAACTTAGAGGGATCAGGGGGCTTCCCCACCAGAACTGGCTCAGCTGCATCCGGTCCCTCTGCCCACTTACCTTGGGGGGATCAGCTGCTGCGGCCCCCACTGCTGCTGCGGCGGCCTTGGGTCTAGTAAGGGGGCACACGTGCATGTGGATCCCTCCTCTCCCTGCTGCTCCTGGCTCCATTTTGGCCAACCTGAACTGAAAGCTTCCACTGCAAGGTTGATAACAGTTGCAAAATCAATGTGGAGAAAAATTTGCAATCAAAAGTAATTTTAACTCTAAAAATCAAAATAATTCATTTTGTAAATGCCAGGGCAAAGCCTTTCAGAATCTGGGGCAGTCCTTTGCTTCCTTTGAAGCAAACAGCTGAGCCAAACCAAGAGAATTCATTAAATGTTTTGGAGCAGATTATTCCATTTTCACCACAAAAAGGCCTTGGCCATAAAATTTCACTTAGCTATATTCACAAGGAAGTAGGGCTGGAACAGCATCCCATCAGATAATGGAAGCCATTTCTGGGGTTGCCAGACTTGAGTTCCAGTCCTTGAGAGCCTAAATCTAGGTAGTGGTCTGGATTTTGGTGACAGCTGGGAAAAAACTGGTGCCCCACGGCAGAAGCTGACAGAGGAACATTGTGATATTGCAGGTAATGCAGCCAACCACCAGTGATAATTTCACCTCATGTGCATACTTTATTTACAGTGCAGACCCATGAAATTACCATTTTGATCCACCTAGGAGATGCCCATTAGCTGCTGCAGACGAGTCCCACTATTCCTCAAAGGCATCTAACGGCTCTGGATTTAGGACTGAGAGGCACCCCCACCCCCGTCCATGTCATGGAACAGTATGGTACATACGCGCTTGGTTGCCAGACTGTTTTCCAGATTGTGTGTTTTTGTTGGCCTTTCTGCTTCCAAGACTATGTGAAACTGTGCGAGACCCAAGTTTTTTTAGAAATCAGTTAACCCCCGCTGCCTATCCTGAATCCCTATAAGCCAATTCCCAAAACACAAACCTTTAAATACCATTTCCTAAGCCAACATCTAGGGGGTCAACAGACACCACTCAGAACGGTCTTCAGAAATCGGAGGTAACCAGAGACCAGACACTAGCCCCACAAAATCCAGAGGCATACTTCCATGAAACATCTTCCTGCTGATGGCACAGATAGCTTATTTACAGGGAACTAGAAAGATGACAAACATGTCCTGCAATTTTATTGGGCATGACAGGATGAAAGAAGGGTGGGGAAAGTGCAGCCAGAAATTTAGCATAAAGTTTTGGAGGAACTTGAAGAACTAAATTTGAAGGACAGTGCGTGTTCAACTGCATCTCCCTCTTACCACAGAAAGGGCAGATGTCAGGGAACTTTTAGGAACTACTGTCTGACCACAATCAAGTTGTTCCTCTGCCTCTCCTCCCACCACCCAGGGCAATGGGAGTGGTGGTCAAGGAGCTGCACTTCCCCTGCTGCTTGGCAACATGCCCCGAGTGCACGGCAGCTTTGAGGGGCACAACCCTGCGTTGCCACCCCCACGCAGACATGAGCACAGGGGGTGCGGTGCCAGGCAGCAAAGAGCTCACAGTGGCAAGTTGCTTCTCCATGTGGCTCCACTGTTCCCGGCTGCGCCAGGACACACCCACTGGACTGCAGAGGCCCCAGGATAGGGAAGCAGGCCAGGAACCTGCACGCAGCCTGTGGCCGCCTCCACCCATCCTGTGCACAGATCTGTAGGGCATGGGTCGTCAGCCCCACGTGAGCCTGCAGCATACAGCCTGCCCCACCCACAGATCTGGGGGCGTGGGTCACCCCTGCCCCCTGGCAGTGCACGCCTGGGCAGGGAGCTGGTCTCCCTGCAAGCAGCAGGGAGCGGGACTGTAGTCCCTGGCCCCAAAGCCCTGGCAGTTGGGGGCCCCCTCTGGCAAGGGGCTGTGGCTGGAGAATGAAAGGCACCAGCAAGGCCAGGGGACTGGGGAGAGCGAGAGGCACTGGTGGGGGGGTGGGGATTGGGAGCTGTGAGGGGTCTTTAAATTTTAATCAAGGATTTGGGGGTTTAAATCAGAGAATTTGCAATTCCTTTATCAGAGAAAAACCAGGAAGCCTGCATATCATCATCCTTTGGAGACAAATGAAAAGGAACATTGTACTGTAATAGCATCATGCATCTTTACAGGTTGCCATTCAAAATGATGAGCCCTGTTCCCTCAAACTTCCCTAAAGGTGCAAGAGAGCAACTTATAAGCAAAATCCTGCATACTCTAGGATTTCACGGCCATGAAGTCAACTGGATGTTGAGCACCCCGGTCTAACAACTTGAATGCCCTGGTCTTGAGCACCCCGGTCTAACAGAACTTGAATAATTTGGTAGGAAACACCTCAACAGACAATGATGCCTCTGAACAAGTCTTAAAGCCACAACTTCTAAATTGTACTTTATTGTTTTCAAGAACGAGGAGTTACAGAATCTGAAACGAAAAGACGACATGTAAAAAATAAATAACTGAAGATGAAGCGTTGTTGATTTTGCTCCTACAGTGGCCCCATTACATTTTGCTCCTTGCTGCTCACTCTTCATTCTTCAGATTCTCCTGGCCTACGAATATCATCAATCTTCAGAATCATTCTAACAACTTGAGTGGCCAGAGAAATTTGTTGCTTTTTGCCAATCAAGGTTTCTATGACATGCTGTTGCTTCATATCTGTCAAGGAAGAAAAAAATGTAAGTATGCTGGCCAAAAATCAGAACTACATGTTAACAGCAGAGAGAATAGAATTATCTGAGTTTTAAAATCCTATAAACAAACCCATATTAAAACCCAGAATACAACTGCAGATAAATATTATTCTCTACTGCGTTTGAAGTGGGGGTTGGGGGAGGTCAAAAGGAAGAACAGCACATGTTCCAACTGAACTGCTGATATTACCTAGAAAAATTACACGCTTCTCTGAATTTCTCTGTATGGCCAATTCAACAGCTCAAATTGTAATTAAGTGAATGTAAAGTCTTCTTTTAAAAAGGAAACTCTTTAGAGTTTTAAAATTGCTTTAAACTTTCAAGTTGTTAACCTGGAGCCTAAAGCCCTACATTAATCAATTTTCTACAAAAATTCAGTTTCTCTACAAGATTCTCCTCCAAAATGTAAAACCATAAACAAACCATTATATTGCCACTCTAATTAGAGCAAGCACGTACATACAAGCATAGACAGTACTCTCTTACTGCACACTACTAAACGCTACCTTAAGTAGCATCACTTTGAGCAAAAAAAAAGTTAAGAAAAATTGTTATACTTCCAAAAGCAAGCAAATTTCAGATTAGTTTAAATAGAACTCAATTCTGACTATTACCAAGTACTTTGCTTACATGGTGTAACTACATATTTTCTAAGTTCTTTCATTACCTAGACTTAAGTGATCAACTAATAAGGCAAGAACCTCACATCAGAATTCCACACATACTATATATACTAGGAGATGTTGGTTGCTCAGTGGGTTTTTTTGTTTTTTTTTTAAATAACCAACTATAGACCAGGCATAAAAGTCCAAATGATCAAACTTAGTTAATATCTCATTCACAAGATATTCCCATTCACCTCAGATTTGAAGGGTGAATACATAATATATTCACTTACTCAAGTGTATTGCAGTGAGTTTTTTCCCTTTACAAAAAAAATAGCAGGCTGCAAGTGATCACACATATTAATTTAACATTAAGAAAAATTATTTGATGCTAAATCAAAATGGTCATGGCATTTAGGAACTGATGGCCACTTAGGAAAATGGCATCTACAAAAATGCTATTAGTTCTCCTATTATGTGGAGTCCCTACACAAATGTGAATTATTGTTTTTGATCTTGCTGGTCATCACACAGCTTTGAACACATTCTTTTCTTTTATTCAGAATAAGAATGCACTGCTTTTTATCAAACTCTCACTCCCCATTCATTAATAAAAACAAGTGAAATACTAAAGGCTTGTCTACACACGGAGTTAACATGCCACAAAATTCAGACTCTACCTTACTGTGGGCTAACTTAGTCGTAAAAAAGAACACGCATCTTTGTTCTTAAGATTAATCCAAATGTCCTTTAACAGTTCATCTTAACAACAGCTCCATCTTTTCCTACCCCACCATGAAATTTAGGAAAATTTGCAATGAAGAATAAATGAAATTTTCATATGCCAGGGAAAGACAAGTAAAAGCACAAACAAGCTGAAAAAGGGTAAATAATTACGTATTCTCATGAGGGAGTACAAAAAGGCAAAGTACAAAAATCAAATCTGAGATGGTTACTGAGGCCCCTGGCAGATGTTAATATAATTGTGTAACTGGGACCCATGAAACTTCATTCCTGAACAAAAACATATGTCCTTCCCATACCAAATGTGCACAGCAAGGCACACTACTTCCAGGATTGGGCATAAAAATTCCACAGATTCCAATCGCGAGACTGCCAAAATTGCACTGGAAGCTCAGCATCTGTCGTTTAAGGGGCAACTGTGTCCTGAACACTGATGCCGCCCCCTGCCCGAACCTGCAGATCAGTTGATCACTGGTATCAGCCCAGACCCAAGTCCAGAATACATGCCAATTATTCACTTTAACGTTCTACATTAAAGGTGTAATATCTTTGTGTCTGGTTTGCTACTTTAATGTGCCATGAATTGGCTGAAAGTGTGGCACATTACAATACATGTAATGTTTGCCAGTAACCTCAGTCTCTCATATGCATAAATATATTAATATAATTTTATGAAGTATTGCCTACAATGCCTTAGACTTAATTGTTCAAATTACTTTCGTCCCTCTGCAGAGAAACAGCATGGGGGAAAGAGTTGTAGGTATTACACAGAGTAATGAAAGCAAGTAGATTTGTTTCATATGAAGATTTTTATCTGCATAACAGTCATGGCAGACCAATTAAGCCTTCAGATTTTTGAGAAAGAACTAAATGTGAGCTTCCTCTACAATATACACAGTAGATCAAACACTTCTTACCATTTGTTCCTTTGCGCAGACAATCTATGCCAAGAGCAGGGTTGTTTTCTTTCACCTGTCTAGCTCGCACTTCAGTCATAGTTTGTATAGGGTTCATGCCACTGTTCTCTGCAAGAGCCATTGGAATGACCTCAAGGGCATCAGCAAATGCCCTCATGGCATACTGTTCCAGAGATGGGCACTGGGACACAAAGAAATACACAGCTTGTGTGAACAAAGATTATCATATTAATGGTGAAAAGAGTCTATACCTATAGTACAGAAAAGCGCTTCCCAAAAACATGATTTATCCCCATCCCAAAGAAAATCTGAGGTGCTTAAATACTTGTTTCCATAACAATTTAAAACTGTATTAGAAAGGTATTTTCCTTAAGTCAAAAGAAGTCCTTTTTACCTTATCTGCTGCTTTGCTGACTGCCAAAGCACAAGAGATCTCAGCAGCACCACCTCCATATACAATGCGATTATCACGAACAAGATTTCGGATTACACACAATGCATCGTGAAGAGATCTTTTTGCTTCTTCAATAATCTTCAAATAACAAAATTGTACCAAGTTATATCGCAACATGGAAATTAAAGCCCGGAAAAAGTTATTTAATTTAGATTTAATATAAAAGCAAAGACTTCATAGTCAATTAATACTGAAATAATCTCTCTTGCTGTAATGATCAAGATATTCCCCTTTCACAGCTTCTACACAAAAACTTCACAACTGGGAATAATCGGCTTTTAATGCACTTAAATTACAATTACAAATCTTTATAGATTTGCAACAGCTTATTCTGGTGACCAAAACTCCTTTCTGACCTGCAGCATTTCCAAGAGCAGGTGCACAGGAGCAACTAGTTATCATAAAGTGAAAAAAGTGACAGTGATTTACTGTGAATCAGCTACTCTGCAGTATCTGCTAGTATGCACACTTTTACCCTGGAAAAAAAAATGAAGGTTATCCTGTCCTGAAGTAGGTTACCTTTTTTTTTTTTTTTTTTAGCGGAGACAGCAAAACTAGCTAAATTACTCCAACTTAGTTTTCTTCTGTTCACATGCAGAATGTGTACACAGATAGTTACTGCAGACAGTGACAATGAACAGTTCTAGGTGCAGTAAAATCTCCATCCCTTTTTACTTTGTATTAATTAGTTTGCACACACATACTCCAACAGATTTTGAAGCTAACAGTATTTATGGATCATATTTTAGAAAAGCCAACTACCAGCCATCAGCTAAAAACGTTTTATTTATTTAAAAAGATGAAACCTTTTAAAGACTTAAAAAACGAAAAAGATTTTCAGATTTTTTTTTTTTTTTTTTAAGGTATATCCCATATTTTTCCCCTTTTCCTACACTTTGGTTAAAGACAAAATGATACATTAAACAGATTAGTTTGCAAAGCAGTAAAATTTTGCACCTTTGTGCAGGAGACCTCCACTTTTACTTGTAAGCTAGGCAAATGAAAACGAAGGAAGGCTTGAACCTCTAAAACTACTATATAACTTAACTCATAGGAATAGTTTAATTGAAACCCAAAAAGGAATATCCGCAAGAATTACTCTAGTTTGTATAGGATCAGTGACTAATCATAAAGGATCATCAGCATTTTCTCTCTATAGCATAAGCAGTAGTACTTTTTGAAGTGAGCTGCCACTTGCAAGCAGTCAAGGAGACTACTGATTTTGTTTTAGAGAAAGAGACTACTGATTTTACTCCTCTCCCGTCCATCAATTAATTTAAATTAAGACAAGGCAGAACACAAGACTCTTTTGGATGTAACTACAGATATAGCAGAGGGCAAAACAGACAGAAATTAGCAGAGAGCATGTCAAACTCTTATTAGAATGCTGAATCTCTCACCATCTTATTTCCTCCTCTAATGAAGATGGTCACAGCTCTGGAATTTTGACACTGTTCAATAACAAGCATCTTATCCTTTGTTGTTCCAAACGAGATCTCTCGAACAATACCAGCAAAACCTAGTTTCTCTGGAGTGAGTTCACAGAAACGTGGAACAATGCGCCCTCCAGTTGCGATGGCTATCAGCTAAAAGGTAAAACACACACCATAACCATTTTGAGAAGACACCTTTCAAAACATTTTTGCTTTGAGTTGATGGTAGAAAGTCGATCAGAGTCCTTGGACTTGCAGGCTTTCCCCCCCCCCACCTTCTGAGAGTGAATTTAAGGGAACATCTTCCTTCTACAGAGCAAAATATAAGATTTTAAATGTGAGGTAATACTGGTTACCTTTTCAGCTCCAGTCCCATTTTTCAAATTCAATTCCAAATTTCATCATTATTTACAATTTGTAGAATCTGTATAAAGGTTCTGTCACTGAGCCCCATGACAGACTACAACCCCATTCACAGCTGGCCTCTCTCACACATGCTAAAGTAGTTCGTTTTTTTTGTTTGTTTTTTTTTTACAGGAGCTATCAGGACAAAAGTATGCAAAGTGTGGTGCTCTCCTCCAAAATGAAGCCCTAGAGTAACTGAACATTAGTGCTGATGTAGAGTGAAATTTTAGAAAATATTACTTACTTCAATTTCAGGTCCACCAACCCAACGAACAGCAGGCAGCTCATTCTGAAGTAATAAGTGATTTGCCTCATCATCAAAACCCCACTGGCAAATAGCAAGGTTGGCACCAGTGTCTTTAATCTAAAAGTAAAACATTTCTGATGACCAAATACAAGAACTGAGGAATAATTCCTGTTGAAAGGCTTCAGGTTTTGTATTGAAAATGGTCAACTTACAAACAAAAATATTTAATGGGAACCTGAAAACACTGAAATGCAAAGCTTTCAAAACAACGACCCTATAAACTTTAAAAAAAATTCTCACCTGTTTCACCATCTCTTCAAATTTTTCTTTTTCATATTTTTGCAGTGCTTTGTAATCGTCTACAGATGTTACATCAAGCTTATGCTTGGTTTTAGGCTTAGGTGGCTCAAATGGGCAAGTGAGAATTGCCATTTTAGCATCTTTAACTTCCTATGTGACAATGAAAATTAGGATTAATTTTCACCTTAGTATCTTTATTTTTGCACAAACATTTAGACACCATATTTAACACTGGTTTTCATTTGATCTTGGAAATGAGAGAAAAAAGTTCCTATTTTTCAGACTTAAGAGGTGTTCAGATAAGGCAGTGGAAATAAAGTCAGTTCCTGAGGAGACCTTACGTAAACCAGTTATACATGACATGAAAAGAAAAAAAAATATTCTTACTTTAGGCATTTGTGGATGGCTAAAATCTTTATCCACAATCACTCCTTTGATCAACTGGGTATCCTCCAATCTGCCTCCCACTTTGCCTTGCACTTTGATCAGCTCAAAATCAACATCTTTGCGTTTCATATCGGCTACTGTCAAAACAGCATTTACTGCAATTTCTGCCATTTGTCTGTGGCAACGATTAACTCTAAATTTAAACAAAAAAATGAAATTGGTTAATTTTTTTGAAGGGACTTCTCCCTCTGAAGAAAATAATTTGCTAATAGCAAACAACAATATCACTTAACTTTGAATGTTTGCTGCGGAACAACTGATATCCTGGTAATTGGGCTTGCACATGTGTGTTAAAGATAGGCATGCAGCCCAGATTGCAGCTTGTGGAACTCTGTGATCTGGCCTGTGGGTCTTACACCAAACCTGTACGTACCACTTGTGCCAGATTAGCCCCATAGTTAGTTCCAGAGCTAATTCAAATTGAGCCCACAGACCATTCCTGTTTGCAGGAGCCAGCACACAGGGCCAATTTGGTGCAAGCACTCATGCAGCACATGCCTTGTGCCAACCTACGTGTTATATGAGGTGCCCTGCAAGACTGTCCCTGTATGCTGCCTCTGGAGCCAGCCCAGATTCAGCCCACTGACTTGCTCTGAAAACTGGAGCCAGTGCACAGGAATGGTCCAGTATGCACAGATCTGCTTTGGACACTGCTCTGGCTCATGGAGCCAGATGAATTTGACACCCCTAAGTTAAAGGAGGGGCAGAGAGAGGGAACATTTTTCTATCCTGGTGCTGTATGTGGATACCACTTCTTGAATATCTTCTGGATATGGACCAGGTCCAGCAGGGAGGTAAGCAACATCAGCATCAAAGAGCTACGAGGGTTGACGCAGCTGTCACTCGTACCTCACCACTGAAACGTGTCCCCAACATGACTATGTACTCCAGAATTCAGGGACAGAGCTCTGTCCCTGCTGCTCCATGAGACCCACAAGCCAGATGACCTCTGGCCTATGGCAAATGTCACATAGAAATTAGAAAAAGTATTTTTCTGCTAAAAATTCTCTTGCTGCTGCTTAACTAAGGTGGAATACCAGCATCATTAACAGGACTTACCAGTTAAAAATTAAACCAAGCATCACTTAATGAGAAAGCAGCACAAAAAAATAACTTCCCTGACATTTCAAATGGAACTGGTTGCTGCAGGATACACAAAATTATCCCATATAGTCTGACATCACCTATTACAGTGTATTTCTCTACCACTGAGTTCCACTTCAGATTAACCACATTAAGTATGTTGAGTGAAGCTATTGCAACACATTAAAATTTTTCAAACTTTAAATAAACCCTGGTGCAAATAAGCTTGCCACACTCCATGAACAAGTTTGTAAACAACCCTAGCCTAGATTACTGTTGCTACATTAGAATTATTTTAAAGGTATACTTATTTATTAAAGCTTTTAGAAATGTCATATTTATATTATACATTAAAACCTCTGCGGAAAAGGGAAGCGAACACACGTTTTTTAATCTATATCTATACAGTTCATATACAGAGACCAATAGAAACCTCTCCTCTATGCAACTTTGAAACTATACTCTGAAACCAGATTACAATCTAATGCATTTATCTGTGCAATTCCCCTTTTTTTTATATATATTTTCCCTTCTCTGTTTTGTCACCATAACTGGGGCATGAGACAACTTGTATGCATCTGCCAAAGACCCAGCTTGCTTTTTCAGGAAAAAGGGGAGTACAGTACATTATTTAAAACTTGAAATCAAAAGACAAGACTGACTCCACAATGGGAACAAAATCAACTTACTCTTACATAATTCATTTAAAGAGAACTGCAATTAAAAAGGGTAGGCGTATAGCTTTTACAATAAACTTTCCTAAAAGTCTGACAAATGTAACCGATTTTAAAGAGCATTTGTATTACAGCTGGTATTGTCTTTCACAAAAAAAAGAAGCAGAAACATACTGGAACAACATAAATGAACTCGCATTGCAGTACTTTGTCACATGTTGCTTATTTTCTGCTCTTGCATGGAAAAGAGTTTTTTGGTACCTTATGCTATCTTGGCAAGCGCTTCCTAAACTTGACACATGTAACCAGAGCTGACACTAGGGGTGTGCGGGGCCTGGGACATATTGACCTGTGGGGGCAGTGAGCAGGCAGAGCACGAAGTGGTGGCCGCAGAGTAATGGCACCCCTTGCACATGCCAATGGTGTTGTCTGCACACACTGCGCCCCCTCCCCCTGGGGACAGCTCTGTATGTAACACACTACATCCTAGCAAAAAAGCAAATGAAAAGGTTCTTAGTTCACCCTCAAAATGCCTGAAGTACCAAACTCTATTTGCCAGGTTTTTCCAATGTAAACTTACACTTTAGAGCCCAGAGTTGTTTTTGCAGTCTGGATTAAAGGTTCAGTGTTCTGAGGATCAACTGGAAAGCTGTCACTGATTTTGTCTAGATGTTCAATGGCAATGCGGGCTGCCTGCTCATACCCATCTGCAATTCTCATAGGGTGAATACCACGATCTAACATCTGTTCAGCCTGCTCCAACAGAGTACCAGCCAGGACTATAAAACAAAATTCAGACAAGTTACTTTCACTGAACATTTTAAATTATTTGGACTAACAAGACCCTATGAGCACATAAAGATTTGGGTTAGTAGACCTGCTGCTGCAATGTTACAGTTTAAATGATACAGAAATTTAGAATACATCCAATGGTCGTGTTCTTTGGGAAGATATCCTATTTATTTCTTTTGCTTAAAAAAATGAGTTTGAATTAAAAAAATTGTAAAACACAAGAAAAAATAAAACATAGAAAGGAGATGTAACATTGGCTCAAAATTTAGTCTACTCTTAAAAAATGAGCCCTTCCTGATACAGGCGCTGCAACAAGGTCCAACAGACTGGACAATTCAAAATTCCAAGCATGTTAGAGTTATTTATGCAGCCCCAGCCTCTTAAAGAAAAAGTTAAGTTTGACTGCATTCACTACATTTTAAACAAATGAGAAGTATTTTCTTACCAACAACTCCTGTTGTTCCATCCCCAATCTCATCATCCTGCGATTTAGACAATTCTACCATAAGTTTGGCTATTTGATGCTCTACGTCCATCATGCTCAGAATAGTGGCACCGTCATTTGTCACAGTCACCTCACCATCCTTGTCCACCATCATTTTATCAAGGCCTGAAAAAAATATTTGCAACTTGCTGCATTTTAAATATGCAAAAAACCCTCTGAAAGAGAACTACTTCAATCTTCTTCTCATACATACCATTGGGTCCAAGTGATGTTCTCAGAGTATTTGCCACAGCCTTTGCTGCCATGATATGAGACTATGAAACCAAAAAGCAAATATAAATTAAAAAATGAATTAATTGTCTCAAAGTCACAATACTTTCCTAATGACACTACCCAAGTAAATTACATAAAAACCACCATAATGAGACCTCGATTCTACTGCCTTACATGAGAAATTATCATAGGAACATAAGGGCATTTACACACATGTTCAGGGAGTAGGGGGAGGACGCTTTAAATACAGTAGGTCCAAGAGCCAGTCTAATTAAAGTACCCGAAGTGTCTTGTGGATCAGTGTCCTTGTGCTGAAAAGTGGCAGCGGTGGTGCTTTAATTAAAGCTCAAACAGCACTCCTGCTGCCATTTTTCAGTGTGGGGAAGTTGATGCACTCAGGAGCCTGCTGGAGCCTGGTAACTGCCATGCTCAAGCAGGCTCAATTAATCGAGTCTGCTCAACATGCTGAGCAGCCTCCCCGTACAGGTATAGGTGCCCTAAGCAGCTCTCAATACAAGACAAGCAGCACAGAAAGCACAAGGCAGGAGATCAGGCAGGGAGCAGAGAGCAGGTAGCAGAAAACAGAGCAGCAGAGCTGGCAGAAGGGGATTGGAGTGGTACTTGGGGAGGGTGCAGGATTAATTTGTAAAATGCCTGATAAAAAAGTTGCTCCCCTTCCCCACCACCCACTTTGGATTCTCTGCCAGACTCTGTCTTCTGCTTCCTACCCTACCTGCTGCTGTACTGCTTGTCCCCTCCCTGATCTGCTGCACGCCCCAGAGAGGCCATCTATTTACCCCAGGCTAAGAGAATCAGTGTTTCATGACAGCATAATAAAACAAAAACTGCTAACATGGATATTTCTCTACTGCCCAAGAAGCAGCATGGTGCCCATAGACCAAAAGTCACAATCAAGGTGCTACAACAGTGGGGGGGGGGGATGCACCTTGAGATTTGCTATAGGGTGCTACGCGGCACCAGCCGTTAGACATGCAAACACGCATCAACAAAGAAACCCAGAGATTTCAAGCAGGAGTCCAGTGTTGAAACCAGTCTGCGGGCCCACGCTTTCTGGAACAAAAGATCAGCTCTGGCATTCTTTGGTGGGCACGAAAACAGGAGTGAAACCTAGCTGCTGGCGCCTGCCTGAGGGCCCTGATGAAAACTAGGCACGTGGATGCAGACCTGCAGACCCCCACGGCCAACATGAGACAAGAGCCCAGGTATAGACAGGCTCCTGTCCAGCACCGCTGGCGGCGGCCGAGAGCAGCAGCTCCAAGCACGTGGGCGGCGCCCACTGCGAGCTGCGCTCTTAAGTGGAACCGGCGCGCTCGGGCCCAGCGCATGCGCAGACCTCGAAGACCCCCCCACCACCACCACCACGCAGCAGAGTTGCAGCGGCCCCCGGGAACCCCGGCTCGGGCCCTGCGCGTGCGCAGAGGCAGGCAGGCGGGGTGGGGGGAGAAACAGGCCGCGGCCTCCGGGCCCGGAGACCCCCCCCGGGGCGGGGCACTTGCCTTGAGGGCGTCCAGCCCCATGAGGCGGCTCTTGCGGTCCTGATCCTTGAGGATGAGGAAGGGCCGCCCGTACTCGTCAAAAGCGAGGGTCCCCATGGCCGACATGGTGGCGCTGCCGCCGCCCGATACCAGCCAGAGACCAAGCACACGCCGCTTCCAGCCCCACCCCCCGCGCGCGATGTCACTCCGCGCCTGCGCAACCGCTTCCCCTAGGCCGGGGTTGCCTCTCTCCTGTCTAACGTGATGCCCCCGCCTAACGCTTCTGGAAGCGTCGGAACAAGGGGGGGCGTGGCCGGTGCTCACGCCCCGCCCTTCCTGGGGGAGATACCACTAACGGAATCGCCTGTCGCAGCCACCCCCCGGGCTCTGCAGCCTAAGGGGAGGGAGGCGGGGCCGGAGCCTTGTGTGAGCAGGGCGGGGACAGAGGTGCGGGCACTGCGTTCCCCATAAAATCTACCCGAATCATTTCCTCCCCCCGCGCCGGATGGTATCGCCCGTGCCGCAGTGCTCGGAGGTAGTGGGGCCTGCAGTCTCGCGAGACCTACGCGGGAGGTGAGTGGGGGCGAGAGAGGGCTTTATAGGTGGCAACTTGAGCCGTAGGAAGAGTCGGGGAGGTCTATGCTTGGAGCGAGCGCGTGGAATCAGCGCTGAAGCGGGCTGTGGGGGAGTGGCTCCCTTATCCTGGGAGCAGGAAGGCGCGCGGCTGTGCACCGCGCATGCACAACAGAGACGCTCAAGTTGAGTGGCCCTCCAGCCGGGCCGCTTCAAGCATGCGCAAGCGCGGCATTTCAGCTAAGCGGCTCTGTGTTGTCCCGCCTCAAGGTCCCGCTCCAGGGCGGGCGGTGTCTTCTTATTGGCTCGCAGACGTTCTGGCCCCGCCCCCTGCCCTGGTCCTTGCGGTGCCCGCTATGTGGGTGCCGGGTGGGGCTGGCATGAGCTCTGCCTGGAGTTGCCTCAAGCGCCCTGATGTGCCCTTCCTGGTGCTTACCCTTCTCCCCGCTCTCAGCGCCCCCACTGCTCTCCTGAGGCCGGGCAGGTCTGCACTCTCCCACCCCGTGCTTGTGGCTGCCATGACAAAACTACCGACTTGGGGATGAGGCTCAGTTCCCCCTCCCAGAATAAAACAAAGCCACAGGGAATCAGTTATGGAGCAATTTCTGGGTCCTGGTGCTGGGCAGAATTTCATCTGCCCCCAGGGACAAGCATGTAGGTGGCCTGCTTACAAAACTAGTTACAGCAAAGCCTGCTGGCATTGAGCCCCATCACCAAACTGGTCCCAACTAGAAGCAGGCTAGAAATCAGCCGGCTGTGCCTCTTTCATCACACACGTTCCAAAATAATCTCTATCAGGCTAGATGCTTGATTATACCTGTATTTTCTTGCATAGAACACATCCCCAAATATAGCACCTTGTTTTTTGAAAGGCAAAATGGAAAAAAAAAAGCTTTTTCCAGAGTTAGGGTTGCTGAGAAGAGGGACAGAGCTGACTCTAGCTATATCACCCTCCCTTTCTGGTTTAACTAAAGCCCAAGCTGTTACTGAAGACTGGTTGCCATGGGCGTCTTTCCACGTGCTCCAGGGTGGAGAAGCGGGACACTTCAATTAGAGCAGCTCTGAGAGCCACTGTATTTAAAGAACCCACAGCATCACGTGTATTCAGTGTCCTGCACTTCAAAATGGTGGTGGGGCACTTTAACTTAAAGCTTGTTCGATGAGCTTTAGTTAAAGTGCCTCCACCACCATTTGGAAGCGCAGGACACTGAATACACATGACAGAGAGGCTGCTATAGTGCATTAATTAGCACGTGCCAGCAGACTTTATTAATCCAGCAAATGTCCAGCAAGTTTATAGGTAGCTTTCTGGTTTTGAAAACAGCTGAAGAAGCTGTGAAATAAGAGACCAAGACAAATGAACACACAGCAAAAATTGCCCAAAGAAAGGTTAGTTTGATTAGGAGAACATCAAGACCATTAAAAAGGAGAGAGGATTCTTAACATCTCTGGAGTGAAGAACAATGAGCCATTAAGTCAGTTGACTCCTTCAGTAGCCTGAATATAGATTTCCCTTGCTTTATGCTGTACGTGCGTTCCTGGAAAGCAGTGCATAACTTGAATTTGCATAAAGGAAACCCACTTTACAATGTAGCAAATAGGGATGTGTTCTAAGACCTCAGCTGTGCTGACCCCCAGACCCATTTCTACCACTTTCACAAGACAATTTTGGTACTCACCAGCAGCAGACAGTACACACGAGCACTGGGCACTATCATAATGGGGATGGGAACTACAGAACCACGTGTTACAGATAATGAGCAAGGAGAACAGAGCCACACGGGAGCCTATATTTTAGTGCTCATCACTCCCACGGTGCAATGCACAAAGCAGCTGACTGCAGGTTTCCACCATACAGATCGCATAAGAGTAGATTTACCTTGCATCTAACGAGTTGTTGGTATAAAAAGGGTCATCACGTAAGAGCGAATTTGCACATACAGATCCTGCATAAAGCGAGGGAAACCTGTACTAATACTCAAGTTGTTACACTGCGGAGCAGAATCACAGTAGGGTGCTTCTCTCTCCAGCCAAACACCTAGCTTTTTTGCTTAAAACATGGGGGGGGGTCTGATTTTTTGGGTAAGAGGTGTATGTTGTGTTTGAGAAAGTATGGTAATTTCAGTAAATTAGTGTTTATAGTACCAACTGGCCCTTTTAATATGTGAAAGCAAAGTGCAAGAGATCAAAAATCAGATGTCTACGTATTTTTGGTTGTTGAAATAACATACGTACTTTATTGTTGCAGACCTAACATTTGTTAAACTGCCTTTTACCACAAAATGCATACAGCATACCGATCATATAAATTTGTATGCTGTCAAGTAAAATTGTAGTGGCATTTAAAATATTTTGGGTAAAGAAAGGTACAAATTAATAGCAATTGATAGAGGATCGTTCATGATGCATTGTTGTTATGAAATCTTCATGATCAATCCAACAGTGTCTCATTTCTCATCTGCTTATAACGACGTCCGTAAAACTTAACTGTGGAACAAAAAGGTGAGTATGTATTGGAGAGAGTACTTTTTTTTTAATTGTGTGTTTGTTATTGTAAGTTTCTCTTACGTGATTACAAAATATTATTTCAGTATGAATGATGATTTGGGGCAGGGATGGCTAACCTGCAACCTGGGTGCTGTAAGTGGCACAGGTAACTTGTGTGTGTCATGTGGCATATTGAGGGAACAGGCAGCACAGTGACAGAGGCCAGGGAGCAGCATGCAGAGCATCAGATTAGGCATGGAGCATAGGGAAGAGCAGAAAGCTGAGCAGCACATTGGGTAAGGGAAAGGATCGGAGTGGCATTGGGGGTGCGTGTAGGGCTAATTTGTGCCATGTCTGCCAAAATGTTTAGCCCCCATTGATTTGAGGAGTCTATTGCTACAGCTTTCGGTGGTTACAAGGTTACAAACTCTTTGGGTTTGTGTTTGATACAGGTTGCCTGCAGGCACACAGCAGCCACCGCAGGAAGGCCACTAGAACATGTCTCTACTTGTGCAGTTTCCGGCAGGGAATGCCATGCACGCTGGGAGGCATCAGCTGGTAGAGGTGCCTCAGCAGTTGGCAGAGAGTGCGGGCACATCTATGTATGCTTTCAGGCAAAAACCTTTTGTAATTTACAGAAGTGGTGCTGCTCTGCCAGCAGAAATAAGGGACCTTGCTGCTGCAGGGGTACTGTGTGTGGCAATGCTAATGGCTTGGATGACAACACTGTAAAGTTGGCTAGGGTGTATATATATATCTTTGCGAAGCTGCTGGCTCCACTTTGGATTTGTGGGCTTGTTGTTACTAACTTTTTCTCTTCTCTTCTTTACTGTTTTCAGTGTTGGCCTGACACTCTAGAGGTTGGTAGCACAGACTGAGTAGTAAGTAGGCCTTAAATGGAGGTGCCTGGTATTCACGTGCAAATGCTGGGTAAGAAGCTGGGTTTCAATGAGCAGAGCTGTCGTTCTTCCCAGCCTCCACCAGGGAAAACATTATCTAAGCAATAAAGTTACCAACAGGCTTGTCAACTCTCCCCCCCTCCCACCACCACATTTGCCCTGGAATGAGGACTAATTAGATTGTCACCTGACAGAAAGACTGGAAGTATAAAAAGGCAGGAGCTAAGATTCAGCCATGTTCATCAGCTCATAGTGTGGGGGTACTGCTCTCTCCAGGAGGGCTGGCAAGAAATATTCCTCAGTTTCTGCAGTTCTTGAGACACAAGAGAGCGCTCATGGGTTGTCTGCTCCACACTCCACAGAGAACTGAGCAGCCCTATAGCTAGGAATCACCACTGTGATTTTGAAGCAGTCTGGCAGGAGGGCTTTAGTAAGGTGTATGGCATATCTGTATGGCACGAGAATGCTTCAGATGTACATCTGTCCATGGCCTAGATAACTTCAGGGTTATAAGACTAATACAGTACATGCACCTTGTTTTAAAGAAAATCAGATTTCTGGCAAGGTAGTATTGTGGTTGGAAGGGACCTCATGTTATCTGGTTCAAGCCCTGATCAAAGCAGGACCATCCCCAACTAGATCATCCCAGCCAAAGCTTTGGCTACCTGGGTCTTAAAAAACCTCCAAGGATGGAGATTCCACAATGTCTCTGAGTAACCTGTTCCAGTGTTTTACTACCTTCCTTGTGAGAAAGTTTCCCCTAATACCTAACCTACACCTCCCTTCCTGCAACTTGAGATGGTTGCTCCTTGTTCTGTCATCTGCCACTACTGAGAACAGTCTAGCTCCATCCTCTTTGGAGCCCCCCTTCTGGTAGTTGAAAGCTGCTATTAAATCTCCCCTCAGTTTTCTCTTCTCCAGACTAAATAAGTTCAGTTCCATCAGCATATGCCTCACCATTTTCATTGCCCTTTGCTGGACAGTGTTTAGAACAGGGGTGTCCAGCCTTTTTGAATGTGCGGCCAGATCATGAACTTTTTATTACCCAGTGGGCCGGCAAGCCATATTCAAAGGCATCACGGGAAGTGGTATCACATCAGGAAGTGACCTTTGAAACCAATGAAGTTGCAGGAAGTGACAATGAAATGGGACTGGAAATGTGGTTTAAAATCTAAAATAAAAACATTATAAAAGCAACAATGAAATAATACAGATTTCATAGATTTCATAGACATCAGGGCTGGAAGGGACCTTGGGAGATCATCAAGTCCAGCCCCCTGCCCAAAGGGCAGGAAGTCAGCTGGGGTCACAGGATCCCAGCAAGATAAGCATCCAATTTAC
>NW_017728886.1:123576434-123683825 GCF_001723895.1 Crocodylus porosus | reverse complement strand
AAGCTTTTTTGAAGTCAGGCTCCTGGCATTAGTGTACAGGCAGGCAAGTGTCCCCTTGGGGGCTCTTGCCTTGCCCACAGATTGTGCCAGGGCCGGGGCAGGGGTAGGCTCCCTTAAGTGCCTTGGTCTGCTGGCTTTGCAAGGGTTGCCCAGCGGGCCAGCAAACACCAAATACCAAACACTTGACTAAAATAAACACTTTTGCATAATGAAAGAAGCATAATGCAAGTCGACAGATCAAATGTGGAAAAGATATCAGCCAGAGTGGAAACTAATCAAAGGTGGAGAGATGTGTCTTGTCAGGAGACACCTGTGCAGCGCTTTGCAGCCTCCGCCACTCTCTGCCTTGCAGGAGGTGGGAGGGAGCGGGGGCTCCTCAGTGCATTCGAGAGGCTGCAACAGAGACTCGGCTCAGCTGAGCATGTCTGCAGCGAGGCGTGGAGCAGAGCAGGGAGAGCTGCTGCCACGCACAGGAGCCCCAGTCCGGGCTCCTCCTTGTCCTCCCAGCCGCAGCCTCCCCAGGATGTGCTGGAAAGGCGCCCTCCGCTCCGCCGCCGTCTGCATTGCTGCCCCGGCAGCTGCGTGTGCCTGTGCCTCCCCCCACTCCCACCTTGGCCGCATGCGGCTCCACCACTGAGCCACTGCCATTTTCTCATTGCTGATGTGGATTTCACTGCTTATACAACTGCAAGCGTTATAGCGCCAGGCGCTTCTTTTTGTGTAAAAATGTTTGATGTTTGGATTCTTACTGGTCTATGTGTAGCATGCAAGGGCTAACCCTCGATTAGCTGGGATGTAGTGCTGAGGTTAATAAACATTTCTCCTTAACTTGTTAGCTGGCCCTATGCAGCCACAGCAATGTGACTCTAATCTTCATGATCAGAGGTCAGGAAAACAGACATTACGACAACAGGCTGAGAGCTATGGGACTCTTCAGCCTGGAAAAGCGCAGGCTCGGGGTGATCTGATGGCCACCTGTAAGTTTATCAGGGGAGTTCACCAGGATCTGGGGGAACACTTGTTCGCCAGAGTGCCCCAAGGGATGACAAGGTCAAACAGTCATAAACTACTACAAGACCGTTTCAGGCCGGACATAAGGAAGAATTTCTTTACTGTCCGAGCCCCCAAGATCTGCAACATCCTGCCATCCAAGGTGGTTCAAGCACCTACTTTGAATGCCTTCAAGAGAAATTTTGATACTTATCTTGCTGGGGTCCTATGACCTCAGCTGACTTCCTGCTTCTTTGGTAGGGGGCTGGACTCGATGATCTTCCAAGGTCCCTTCCAGCCCTAATGTCTATGAAATCTATGACTGCACTGCTGGCTCTGGGACTTGAGAACAAACACAGCTAGTTTGGGGTATCTGCATGGTATTGCATTGCACTGCAGTGACATAAAACATAGCACTCCTAAGAACTACAAACCAAATGAGATAAAGAGAATCATTGTGTACTGTTTTAATCTAACTACTATGACTATTTAAACCACAATGTTATCATCCAGCTGTGCACTGCACTTCAGTTACTTAATATAACATGTCTGCCCTAAAAGGAGAAAAAAAAGTTCTTCTTTTATAACAGAAAATAATTGGATTTTGATGAGAGAAAGGCTACTGATATTAGTTTCAGTAGAAAGTTTGTAATCATTAGGAAAAAGAACAGTCTCTTTCTTTTTTCCTTTGAGGGTAGGTGTTTCATTTCTTGGTATGTGGGATTTATGTACTTAACTTCTATTTGTGTTAATGGGAGTTAAACATGTAAATTCCCTGAAACACAGATGAAAATAGATTCCTTAGTGCTTAATATTTGAATGTTGTAGGTGAAGCAGAAAAGACAATTATAGAATATAGTGGGAAGAATAGATGTTAAAATTAAATTCGGACCTTATAATTTTCTCCAAGACAGTTTCATCTTTTGTTAATATGATTTGGGAATTTATCTCCGGTTCAGAGGAAATGGAAGTTTTATTATGAACTCATGTTTTTTCAAATATCTTGGTATCATCAGCAAGCACTTGCCTATTAAAATGGTGACATATTTCTGGTTTCAAATAAGTTGTTACATATGTTTTTCCTTTTTTTCAGTTTCTCTTTGTCAATGTTGAAGCAAGATAGCCATCCACAAGACATCTTAGAATATGAATTTTGATAATGACAATTCAAGAAAAAAGAACTGGGGATTGCTGGTTACTGGTGTTGTTGGTGGGACACTGGTAGCACTCTATGCTGTTGTCACTCCCTTCATAACTCCAGCACTGAGAAAAATTTGCCTGCCTTTTGTTCCTGCAACTTCAACTCAGACTGAAAATGTTCTGAAAATGTTACAATGCAGAAATGGATCTCTGGTCGATATTGGTAGTGGAGATGGACGAATTGTGAGTGCTCTAAATATCCTAAATTTTGTGCATGATATTATGTTGCAACTTTGTCCCCCTCAACCCTAGAAATTTTCAAAAAAGGCCCAGATCCACAAGAAGAAGCTCTAATGAGCCTTGTGTAGAATTTAAGTGCCAAAATATGATTCACAAAACCCCTTCCTAACTGCTTAGGCTCCCCAAAGTCCATAGGTGCCAAAGTTTTCTTCAAAGTTCCTAAATTGCCTAAAGTTATGCCATTGCATATGCCCAGAACTATGTTCATTTTGGCAGGGTTGACCATTTTGTGCCTATTTCATGCCTATGTTGAACAGGGATTCACCAATTAGACAGTTTATAAGTTGCCTGTGGGGTCTGATCCAGTAGGTCTACTGGGAACATGGTGAACATGCATAGCATTGCATTCAGGGCAAAACGCAGAAGCTATGATCATTCTGAATGAAAATGGTAGCAGTGCTTGCCTTTAACAGCTATGAGGTTAGGGTGCTCTTCCAGGAAATGGGAAACCTGGATTCAGTGTTTTGCTTGACCTGAAGTGGTTCAAACCCACAAACCCATTGGCTTGTTTTGTGCCCCCAAATCAGCATGCTGCTTGTTGTGAATCCTATTCTTAGGCACCTAAGTCTCCCCACATGCTGCATGGGGAATCTGAGTACCTAACTCAGGGTTGTGAATCACGTTCCAGGTGCCAGACACTTCAAAAGAAGGCCATGATGATGTGTGTTACCATACTTTATTCCCTTCGTGGATCCAGCCCAAAACTGGTGAAGCTGTTCTTAAGTGTGCAGGTCACAAACTTCAGGCTGTTGTTCATTTACCTAGGAGTACCATTGGGCAGATTGCGAGAATAAGATTCTTCAAATGCTATCGTGGAAATGTGACAAAATTATTAGATTATGTGACTTGAATGCTATTTGACCAGTTTTATTCATAAACAAAAATATCTGCTCCTTTTCCTACTCTATATTCCTATAATTTTGTCATACAGAATTCCTAATCAAAATTTTCATGAGGCAGGCACTAAAATACTTGTCAAACCTGTATTTCATACTTCTTGCAAGTTGTACATGGTATTACCATATAATCTCATTAATCTTATATTGTTTTATGTCTGATCTCTGAATAATCAGAACATGAGTGCATGGCTTTATTTATGTGTGGGACCTACAATGTTTTTTTCATGTAAAGCTGCAGGAGCTAGAAATTATTTATACTAAATACCAAAGCATGCTTTCCTTACTCATTTTAATTAGGATTTATTGAGATTACTTATTATTATGATGAGTAGAATATAACCTGCAACCAGTAGCGTATTAGTGAAGCAGGTGAGCAGTTTTACATATTTTAAAATTTAGAATCTAGACTACTTTGCTTAACAAAAGCAGGCTGACAATCATAATTTTTAAATCGTACATCCATTATTAAAATTGAAACAGTGGTATGCTATTCATGACAACGATACTGTGTAATTACCTGTAATAGAAAAGGACCGTAGTAAAAACTATTTACTTTGGCACTTTCTGTGTTAAGTGCATTGTCCCAGATTCTCAGAAGTAATTTATGTGTCTAACTCCCAATGATTGAAATCAATGGGAGTTAGACACCTGAATGACCTTTGAGGTTCCAGGTCCCCCGTGGCAGCTGAAAAGTATGTCTGTGTGATAACAGTGCTTGCTGAAGGCTCTATGAAGAGTAGACCAAATGTTTTTATGTATTTGTTTAGATACTAAGCTGTAAGTTGTTGCTAAAAACCTAATTATAGTTTAAAATGTAGTGAGGCCTTGTGTAAAGTAAGGCCTAGTAAATCTAGCAAAGCCTAGAGTAGTAAGGCCCTGTGGCACAGTTAAAATTACCTCACCAAAGAAATGCAAGGCCCGTACTGCTATTGGTCAGTCTGAACAGTTGAAGAAAAAGGAATCTAAGTGGTCATACACAATCAGTGTCCTTCAGAAGCTATAAATTAGCTGAAATATTTGGAAACCATTCAGAAGGAAGATGCAGCTCTGTGAAAAGGATTCGTTAGCTATTGCCTGGATCAGTGGGCCCGTGGACCTCGAGGAGCCCAAGAACTGCATTCCAGGGTCCTCCCCTCAGCATTGCTCGGGGACGCCTAACCTCACTGAGCTTTGTGGAAAGAGAAGTTTACTGTGTCTCAGGCATCAGAGGGACTGCCGATAAGTTGCCAACGTGAATTGCTTTTGTCTGTCGTCGTCTGTCTTGTTATTACGTGTAGTTGTGTTTTTTTACATCAGTAAATCTTTCTTACCTTTCTACCCCCAACCACACTCTCAATCTAAACCCTCCGCAGGCGGCTGGGACACCACCTGTGTTTGTAGATGAGCACAGGCACATATACTCTGCTTCACTGCTTTTTGTCCATACCAGTTTATAGGCAAGGCACCAATGCTAGTTGCATTCTTAAATATGTGCAAAAGTCATGGCAGTGTTCTGGATTTGCACACCAATCTTGCAAATGTACTTGTGTACTTAATTTATAAAGAGGAATGTTTTAATTTATTTCAGTGGAAATAGTCAAGGCAGTAAAATTAAGCTTGCATGTAAAAACTTCTAAATGAAAGCTCCAGTCCTGAAAATAGACAAAAATAAAGGACTCCTTGATTTCTGCTCTGAATAAAATTACATTTTTCTCTTATGTGCTTACTTGAAGTAAGCACAATTTTGGTTTAAACAGTGGCATGCTATAACTTGCTCTGGTCCTTAATAAAGATTCTTTTTTGTTTCTTTGTAGGTGATAGCAGCTGCAAAAGAAGGATTCAGAGCTGTTGGTTATGAATTAAATCCCTGGCTAGTCTGGTACTCCAGATACTGTGCTTGGAGGGAAGGTGTGCATCACGATGCCAAATTTTACATTTCAGATTTATGGAAGGTATGCATTGGTTTAAAAAATTACCTATAGAAACCAAAGTACAAAATAAATTGACTGGTGAATTTAAAAAAAAAGGATTTTTAAATTTAAATTTTTACATTTTAAAGAAAAATATACAGCTGTTTGTGATAGTCTGTTAACATTATTTTAGCTTGGGTTTTTTAACGTGGTTAATTTAAGCATCCAAAAGTTGGGAAATATGAAAGATAAGGTTACCAAATTATGCATGCATGCATTATGTGGTAAACTTAGATGGTCACATTGTTTTTCAATCAGCTGTAAATCATAAGTTTTTTTTACAACTTCTAAATACCGTAGAATATGGAGTTGTGTGTGTGGATGTATGTATGCGTGCATACATATAGGTACGTTGTATTATTTGAAAACAATATACGATCATTTAATTACTGCATTTACTCAAATAGAAGACGACCCTAGTTATTAGGCGGCCTCCCAATAATTATGTTCTATATATGGACATTTTATAAATTTGTTACAATTTTCCAGGTGTAGAATTGAATGATCAGAGGTTTGCCTTGAATTTTTCCCCCTCCCACATTCAGAGCAGGGAAAATAAATCTATGTAGTCAAGTAGCCCTTTAACTATCTGTATCCTCCCATCTTTTTCCCCTGGCAGTCCCTTCCACCTCTCATTAATGCTTCTCTTCCTGAGCAGACAGAAGCAAGGAGCAAATTTGAAAACAGTAACCTTGAAATTAAACATGGCTGAATGAGTTAAATCAGGCCCATGCAAATCCAACATGTCAGATCCATCATGCAGGGCTGATCCAGTTCAGACATGTATGCAGCATGCGTGCCCTGGACTGCCCTGTGTGCTATTTGCAGTATGCATGCCGACTCCAGACCTGGGCACTGCATGTAGCACACACTGCCCTTTGCCTCAGCCCACCGTGTGGCACATGATGCATGGGGCTAGTCTGAGTTGTGTGCTACAGGTGGCACGTAGAGCCAGTCTGGGGCACAGTCTGCAAAGCTACCTAGTGTGGAGGGAAATCTTTAAGTGGCCTAAAGCTGCTGTAACGGCTTCTACATGGTTTGTTGTCCTAGTCCCTGGGGCAAGGGAATGAATAGGTGGGCTAATAATTTTGGTATCATCTTAGATTATACATATCCTGCATAATAAACATATTTGTAATTTTTTTATAGGTTAGATTTTCCCAGTATACAAATGTTGTTATATTTGGGGTACCTCAGATGGTAAGTCTCTCTGTTTTTTTTTTAACTTATCTTTAACTGTCTATAGTAGTCTTACACTAAACCAGTTGAAATTGCTATATTGATTTAGAAAATGAGCCCACTTAGTGTAGTACATTTGACATTCAGTTACTTATTTTAACAGCATAATGGATTTTGGATTATTAGTATTTAATAATTATTAAGATATATTGCATCCTGCTGCTACAACTTGAAGCTTGTGAACAAAATATAAATCTCAAGTATTTAAGTGTGCTTCTGAAACTTCAGTTCAGTGCCTCTCACAATCCACATTTCAATACAGTTTAGAACATTAATGCTGTGACCTTCTACATGCATCTTTAATTACTTGGAAAAATTAATGAAATGTTCAGTTGAAATTGATTGTTCTTCAGATTTTTCAGTAAGATAATTTTCAAGTAAGATGAGCAGTGACTAATTTTAGCTCAGTTCTGTGGACTGGTTGGCTGAAAATCAAAGTTCAATATTCTGTTCATGCATTCTTCAGAATGTGAAAACACCTCATTTAGTAGCATTGAAAAAACCCTCAAATACATTTGTAAAGATTAGCAGGATGGGGTGCTTTTAGTATGATTACTAGTTTGTAGATTATACAGGGAAATTATTTTTTTATTTTTAGAGGAAGTTGTCTATCACTCAGAAACATCAGCCTCTTTCTGAAATTATATTGCTGTTTAATATTGTGAAAATGGTATTGCAAGAAAGCAACCAATTTTGTGGTATACTACATGGATGTTGTCAAACTTCATGTTAATTTTTTACATTTTTTTTCCCCCAAGTGTTGTTGGATTTTTTATACTAAAATTCCTCTCATTTTAAAATAAACACTGTATTAGAGAATTGTCTTTTATGTGCTTTAAACACATTTCAAAAACCCCCATTTCATTTCCCCATAAATGCTTTTTTTTTTTTGAGCTGTCTCAGTGAGATGGAATGTATGAAGAGCTTTGTATCATACTGATATGGCCTAGACATGTAGTCTGTAATGGGAATAATCTGTGATAAAATATTGTTGCAACATTAACAAGGAGTTGCAGGAAGAAATATAGCAATATCTTCCTTCTGTTTGTCCTCTTTGTTCTTGAAGGCTGTAGTACTAAAGGTTTATCTGACTAAAGCACCGGCCACAATGCTCTCATTTTGATAATTATGTAGCTTATAATTAAATTTTATTTTCACTTTTGTTAGCATATTGAAAGGAAATGTCTCTTCAATATTTGAATGTGTTCCAGAAGTTTTATTGCATTTGTTCCCAGGAGGCTGAGATATAGACCTATATTGGTTGGTTTACTGTAGTGGTAATTTTTGTTCCAGGAGAGGGCACTAGAAGCCTTTGTTCCAAACATATCTTTGACTTACAATACCAAGTGTTTGGTTGCATGATTTTGACAAGACCATAGTGTAGTGGTTGTCTTTGCAGTTAATGTGTGAAAAAATTAGGGCACCCTTGTACTGAGTGATATCATGATCACTGTCTGGTTCACTTGCTGGTACAGCTATGAATCTGCAGTTAGAAATTCTGCAGCCGCATTGCAGAATCCCCGAGGGCGAACGTGCAGATGAAGACAGACAACATGGTAAATTAGAAGAAAACAGTTGCACAGAACAGCAAATGTCATCCAACTGAATGAAAACATTTGTTATGTAGTTTTTAATTAGTAGGGGCCTAATATGGTGCAAAATGGCCATTGGGTTATTTGATCAGTTTCAGTAGTAGAGGAAAGTGCCGCAGCCTTTACAAAAAGGAAAAAAAAAAAGAAAAAAAATTTTACTTCCACAAACCTTGTGTAAAATACTTCCAGTCAAAGTAATTAGGGCATGATCATATTCCACCTGTTAGGGACATAAGTGTGGTCTTATTCCGCTTTGCTAAGTCCTTGAAGAAACATTAAAGCTACTGCTTTTGTAACATACTATCATCTTAGCCCTAAGGCCCATATACCTTCTGCATTACCTGTTTATTGGGGACTTGAGCAGAGTGGAATAAGAGCACACTTAGGATTGGGCTTTTAGTTTTTGTGTGTTTGTAATTCTTGCCACATATGCAATGGGCTCAAACATATGAAGAACTTAGGACTTCTCACAACCTGCTCTGATGTCAGAGTGGAGTTGGGAGTCTCATCATTTTGTATGATTGGACCTAGCTTTTGAACCTCTGACTTATTTTCTCCATCTCTTTTGTATAGGTGAATATATCTTGTAAGTAGTGTTGGGCTAGACAAAAGCCATAAACATGTTACTTAGGCCCCTGGAAGGTGTTACACTTAAGATGCACTTAACTCAGTTATTGGCGATGCATGGGAGGTGCATATGCACCCCCTGAGACAAGCGCTGCTGATGGTGCTGGCAGTGCCTGCAGCCGGTTGCAACTTGCTGCTGCCTGTGGGCAGTTGCCATGCCCCGCCAGCCTCCAGGGGCACATGTTGTTCATGAACCCTGTTAATCGTGCCTTAAAGTGTAGTTGGTCAGATGTTCATACAATTAATGACACAACAAAAAGTGAAACCAGCCACAACGTTATACAACTAGCTTGGTGGCTTCCCAGAGCCCCCTGACAAACTGTTGATTGCCAGGCACCTTTGCCAGTGCAAAGGGAGCTTGGGATCATGATCCTGGTCTCCCACTGTACTGCCAGGTGGATGCTCTTGGGATTTGATCTCTGATCCCAAAATTGCCTGTCCTGCCATGTATATGTGACATGGAAGAGGTGCAATTGTTGGGATCACACATCAGATCCCATCCTGCCTTTAACTGAATGACTGTCAGCTGCCTTAGTTTTGCCATTTGACATTTATAACTAACTTGCACAGTCTGGATTTAATGATCCCTGGGATACACTGAATGATCCATCCATCCATTCATGCAAGCTTTCTGTAAAGGTACAGGTTTGATAGTGCTATGTAGGATTTGGTCAAAGTAAAAAAACATTACATTTGTAGTAAAGGAGGGTTTAAAAAAATAGAAATTTTGACAATATTAATATAGTATAGTACATATTCAGTGTGTGTAAAAAAAAAAAAAAAAGAAAGCCCCCAAAGTGCACATATGCAGCATGCATCTTTGAAAAAAGATCTAAACAGTTAATATTGTTGAGACATTTCATTTTACTAGTATAGGCCAGTTCCAGTTAAAGGATTGGAGTTATAGTTACAATATAATACAGTGACTGATTTTCAAAATACTTCAGTGTAATTATGCCTGAAATTGATGGATCGTGCCAGTGTTTTGCATTTTTGTATGTTAAGACTTGTTTATTTATTTATGTGTAATGTGTGTAGCAGAATTGGCTCTTTTCATTTTGAGGTTTATGTTAGCTCAGCCTGAGATATCGAAGTCAATGTTAAATAAGCAAAATGATCAGAAAATAAAAGAATAGTAGCACAGATATTTACAGGCCTTCTTTGTTTGAACAAAATTGGAATACAGAATGCTTAAATATTTTAAAGTAATCTGTGGTAAGTCTGTGAATATCAGTGCCTCAAAGAGAATGATCTTTTTGAAACTTCAATTTATCTTTTAAAAGAATGATACATTAAAGTTATTCTGCAGCTGCAGAATGTGCTTTCAAGGTTTTGACAGTAGAAACTATTTGCAACTTTTGATAGTGTTTTTGTTGTTTTGGTTTTTTGGAGCTGGGGAAAGAATGTCTGCCTGCCACTGATGACATGAAGAGTTCTGTATAAAACCTTGTCTATTGTGTTTGTAAGAAACTTTTGGTTTCTTTTAACACAGTCTTTAATTCAGGCAGTGGCTTTCTAAGATGCATTATATATGTATGTATTACTTATCTTTCTTTTGATACTATAGTAATTTTTAGAAAATAAGAGGCAAGTAATTTACGGTGCATGAAAAAATATTTTTGTTGAACACAATTAGGCTGTTAATCTCACATCTACAAATATGTTTTGAGAGAAATATCTTTTCATACACTAAAAAATTGCTTAAACAGTTGTACATTATTGTATGTCAGCATAACATCATCATCTGTTTCCTGAATTGTAATAAAAATTAGCCTCTATGCTCTAGGACACAAAATGACCAGGTAGCTGAACCATAGTTTTGTGCTAGTAAGGCAGTCTTTTTTTCTTTGGGTTTGATTATCTGCCCAGTCTTCTACAAATGGATGGGAGTAGGACTGGGTGGAGCCCTAGCCCTGGGGTTGTACTTGTAAAAGGAGTGGTGCATGCTGGTCCTGTGGTATTGTTGCACATGGTGACAGTTTGGGGCCAAGGTGATTGATTTCTCTACACCATTGCTTATTCAGATGTAAGTCAATATTTATTCACATAGTAACCACAGCCCAATTTATATTAACTTGGGGTCAGAGGTATCAGAGAAGCATCGACTGTTTTAAGAGCCATCATGGGAACACTAAAGACCTTGACCTTCCCTTGACATGGGAGGGACATGGAACCTGGGACATAACAGAAGGACTTACCCTTCCCAGGGCTGTAGGCTGAAAGAGGAATCCAATAGTGCAGGTTTTTTTCCCCTCAAACTCAGATTTCTTGCCTAGGGGATGATCTAGCTCTTACTTAAAATGATCATAAATTATAAAAATGTATGTAAATGTTAAGCATCAGAGTAAATGAAAAGCTAGCTAGGAAGAATGTGATTCTGCATCATAAAAGCTTCCAAGGACTAAAACAGAGATCTTTAAACCTTGGATTTGTCTCAGGCGTTTAAAATAATTCAAGAGAGAATGCTTCTGTCTTACCCGCTCAGTGGCTTTTGTTGTTGTTCTGCAGATGCCACAGTTGGAGAAAAAGCTTGAAGATGAACTCGAGTATGATGCCAGAGTCATTGCCTGCCGCTTTCCTTTCCCACATTGGATGCCAGATTATACTACTGGAGAGGGAATAGACACTGTGTGGGCCTATGATTTAAAAAATTTTAAAGGAAGTGACAAGAGATACTCAGAGACTCTGCCAATTATGCATTCCTCATAATAAAGTCAGGTTAAAAAGTGTTGTGGATGCTAACTTTTTGGTTCTTACACCAAAACACTCATCTTTGTCTTCAATGGCTGCTAAAGCAGCAGAATAATAACAGTAAGTATTAGCATGAACACCATGCACCCCTGGAGGCTGTGGGGGGCCAGACAAGCTCCCGCAGGTGGCAGCAAACAGCAACCTCCTGCAGACGGCCACAGTGGTGTCAGCAGTGGGGGCAGGGGGTGAGAGCCGATCAGTGATCGGCGACCACCCATAGACCAGCAGCAATTGGGGACTGCCCACAGATGCCACCAGCAGTGGGGGGGCAGGGTGGCGAGCAGCGATCGCCCGCAGGCAGCATGGGCAGTGCTTTCTGCAGGGGGTGTACCGCCAAGCTCAGGGGGCTAGCCAGCATGCAGCCCCCACACTGAATCATCCTCATGCCCCAGCCAACCTTGTCAGTGTCTGTACGTGCATTGCAGTGAAGTTAACTCCACTGTAGGATAGTACTTGTGTCTGGCAGTGCTATCCTATGGCAGGGTCAATTGTTTTACTCCATCCTAATAGTATCGCACATGTAGACACTGACATTTTGCTGCAGAACTAAGGCAACTCCATAGTAAACGTCTCGTGTAGACGCTCCCATTGCTTAACAAGAAGATGCATGAAAACATTTTCCACTAGTTTTTAACGTGAAGAGTTTATACAAGCAAGGTTTATTGCTGTTAAGGATCAATGTATAAACAAAACGCCAGAGGTTTTGTGCAAATTGTTTCTCAGAACAGGTAATGAGATGGAACTTGATTCTCTACTGCCTTGCACCTTGAGCAGTTACGGTTATACAAAGCGAATGTAAAATTCTGATCTGGGAATGAGTTATATCTGTTTTATACACACTTTTTATAGGTGCAAGTGACTGTTCACTGTGCAGGGTATGGAGAACCAAGCCCGTTATCTTGACCTTGTATACTTGGTATTACAAATTAAGATGTGACACATTTTGACATGAAGAGAGAAAAGGAAAATGGTGAAAAAGGTCCTGGGTTACATTTTAGATGCTTAGTAGAGAATGTCCACGTCTCAATGGCCTTGTGAATTAGTATTAACTTATTTAACTTGCTGCTTCTAGGTAGAACTAAGCTTTCAGGAAAGACATCTGGTACAGGTTTTTGCAGATCACCATGACTTTCCTTTCACCGAAGTCACTCTTGACAAATTAGGCAGAATTTGTCATCATGGTCCATCATGGACTGAAAGGTGTTGCCTGGAGAAAGTCACCCAGTACTTGCTCCTTCCAGATGTGGAGAATTTGGTCTCCCTTTGCTGGCTTCATTTCATTCACCAGCTCTATTACCCTCTAAAATAGTTATGACCTTCTGTATGATCCCTAATGATTTGGTGATTCATCCACAGCTAAAAAACTCTCCCTCTATCTCTATTAGCCTGACATGTAGATCCATGGAATCAGCTGTTGTTAGTTCTTTTTTCAGTTGTGGTCTGTTCCCTCTTGTCCTTGAAATAGACTATGAAAGGGTAGGCAAGGGTACACTACATGGAGAATATGAAGGTAAAGTCAGTCTCTAAATTTGGTTGAGGTATGTGCACCCTCACTGAGTTTATGCGTTTGAATAGTCCATCTCAAAGAACTCCAGTTGCAGGGAAATACTTGTTCCCTTTCTTGACTATGCTGCAGGACATCATGGTCCTTTGTGGAAGATTCATGCATCCGTGTTGTCAGGTGGTCCAGTAAAGTGCAGAGTGCCAGGTTTCTTACAACTCAATCGTAGTCTCCACAATGAGACAAGGATTAGCTCGCTGCTGTTACCGTTCTTCTCCTGACTCATGGTGACCCATCCTAGCCACTGTTCCTGTGACCTGTGAAAGTATACATAGGACACCAACCACCAGAAAAAAAACTTCTCATCAACTAGTTAGGCAGGTGCAGGATGATAGTAGGATGTGGCTTCAGGTAGAAGGTGTTTGGTGTTTGCCTGGATGCGGGTAACTGTCACCCTCCAAAGACGTTGCAGGCAAGGGGCAGTGCCAGCTCTTGCTGTGCTAATTATGGCAGCACTACCAGCCACTGCTACAGCCTCTCTCCTTCCCTCAAGCTACTGGTTGAAGGCCTCCTGCACTTCATACAGATTTTGTAAAGGGGTGAGTTACTAGGTGAATACTGGGTACAGGCAGCCAAGTCTCTGTCTTAGTAGCTTAAGTAGTTACAGCCATGAATTAATACCTCCATTTGAAGTGGCATCTTGCAGAAGCAGCCTTTGGCGATCTACTTTGAGCAGAGTCAAGGGGCATGGGCATGAGTTGGACAGAACCGCTCTGACTTGCATTTCAACATAAGGAGTCAAAAGGTTTTGGAGCATTCATAGATTCCAGAGGTGCCTTACTTTGCACAGCCCTAGACTGTGAGGGGACTAGTGAAGCATCAGGCCTTCCTGGAGTCATATTGGTAAAATGAGCACAAGTCTCAGAAGAAGCTGTGCTTCCTGTCCCATCAGTAAGAACTGTCACTTATGGGTTGCTTGAATCAAAAGATTATGTTTTCCAGGGACTGCAATATGCTGAGGCTCTTTGTAGATGGTAAACTAATGGCACAGTTGAGATCTGAGGAATTTTATGCCTGTCCCAAAAATCACACGTAGAATGTTCAGCAAGGTGAGATGAATGAGCATTTATTGATATGCAAGCTCAGCTAGCAGTCTTCCCATAATTTCTTCTTGCCCATTAGCAATGAGAAAGTTTGGCTTCATCAGTTGTCTTCTGACTAGCATCCCACATGGTCTTTGTAACATATTTTCCTTTCCTACCCTTTGGAAAATCCCAATATGTTGTTCTCAGCTCTCTCAACATGTGTGTTTTCATGTTCCTCAAAGCCTTTTCTGCGTCGTCAAATCTTTCCAGATGGAAAGCGTATGTGAAAAAGTTGAAATGCCCTTCTTGTTGAGGGGGGAGGTCTGTAAATCTGGAGGAACTGATTTTCTTGGTTGCTTTTTTTGCAGGTAATTTTAAACATTTTAAGCATCATTTGCCTGCTGGCAGCGCACAGATGATGCCTGCTGCTGCACGTCTGCCTTTCTCTCTCTCTATCCCTGCGTGAATGTGTTGAAGAGATGAATGAAACTTTCTACAAATTCAAAACTGATTTGTTTAAATTTCATTCTTTGCTAGACTGATTAGTGAGCCTCAAGTTGCTTTGTGAACCTCTTGGGGAGGAAAATCAGTTCTTGCCACAACAAGATAATTTGTTGGCAAAGGTCCATAAGCTGTTTCCTGTTGCTGTTACGTGAACTAATACCATATGTGCCAAAAGAGTCACTGAATGTATACCATATCTTTCCCTAGTGCTGCATCTTTATGCATGACAGGGATGTTATGCTGTAGGATTCTACTAATGAGAGCCTGTAGGGTCTCATAAAATTTCTTTTTCTTCTTCGTTACATTCATTTGCAGGGGCATATCACTGAATGATTGTTGTCTTCACATATCATGTCTTGCATAATTATTCTTCTGTTAACTTCTTGTACAGTGTCACTCCTGATCAGCAGAGATCTAGTTTTCTGCAGGAAAAAACAGAAAATCTATGCTTAGAAAACACAAAAAACCCCCTTTTTTCCTTGCAAGCTACCAAAAGTGCAGTGGTGTCCCATGGCAAATGGCACCATTTCTGCTCTCTCTTATTTTTGCTTCAGTTTTTGCCTCTCAGCCAATCAGCAGCTCACTCCCTCCACCACTGATTCATTGAAAGACAAAAACTGTGGCAAAAAGAGAGAGCAGAAATAGCGCTGCTCATTGCAGGACACTGCCATGGTTTTCATAGTTTCTAGGGTCGGAAGGGACCTGAACAGATCATCAAGTCTGACCCCGTGCCCTGGGCAGGAACAAGTGCTGGGATAATAATACCCTAGCCAGATAGCTATCCAACCTCCATTGGGAGCCTGTTAGCCCTATCCATAAAGTAATGCCTCCTCATATAAAGCCTGAACCTACTCTCACTCAGTTATGGTAATTCTTGAACAAATGTGGATTACATGTTTCACCACAGATTTCTGTAACAAATGGAAAACTAAAATCCTTGCTAATCAGGTGAATGCCAACTCTTCCCCCAGCTGGGGTCTCTGGGTTGACCATCCTTTTTTATACAATTTAGTCTTGCATCCAGGGACACTCACTGTCACTAGGAATATTAATACCCAATGCCCCCTTTCTTATACTTTGAACAGATTTTTCCAACTTACAGCATTATGTGTAGTGTGCGTATAGTTTATCACTATCAGCTCTAGAGGCCTGTGGCTGCCTTCCATATCTTCTTCCATTCCCTTCTGTTGTGTGCTTTCATCCCCCAGTCATCCATATTTAATTTTTGTAGGTCTGACACTATATCATCCGACGTCTTCATCTTGGTCTTTCAGGTAGCATTCTCCCCTCCGGTACTTTCTGTGGTGTCTGGATCACTTCCATTCTTTCTATGTTGCCCAGCCACTGTAGTCATTGTGCTCTAATTTCCTTTGTCAGGGTTGGGTCTTTATACAATTGATATAACATATTCTTGGTTCTTACATGCCATTTTTGTGTTATGGGATCATACTGTGCACCAAAGGTTTTCTGTAAAATCTTCCTTTCAAAATGAGTTACGGCAGCATTATAGAATCCTATCCATTTTGTGGAACAAACTTGGAGGAAAATCCTCTTCAAATGATACCAGTTTTTAGGTGAAGCAATGGTGTGCTTGATGCCTGCCATCACTTAGGCTTTGCTTACTGATCTAAGGCTTCATCATTGAGTTAGGTGGGATCTTCCCTCTCCTGCACCGAGAATACGCTTTCACAAAAGGTGAGATGGTCAGGTTCCTGCCCAACTTGCAAATATGGGGAGCTGGCACTTTGTTTTCCTTGTCCTCTCCTCTTCAAGCTGTTTACCATAGGTTCCCTTGCTAAAAGTAACACTCCCATTGCCATGTAGCTTGTCAGACTGTAGAGCATTGCAAGCAGTTCCACTGTTTCAGTGTATCAGTCTCAGTAGGAGGTGATGAAAAACACATTCCCACACACACAAAAGGAGCAAACCATACAGAACAAGAGTGAGGAAAATGAGGAAAACAAAAGGGGAAAAATAGACAAAGCCTATACACAATAGCAGGCAGGTGTTTAGACACATACACTAATTGCAAAAAAAAAAATAGAATCAAAGAAAGACTAGAAGAATGCTAACAGCACAAGAAAATGTGTAAGTCAGATGAAAATAATTAAAACAAATATGTCCTTTGCAATACTTTTCTCTACAAAATAACAAAAGGTGTAAAACTATATCTGAAACATGAGAAATGAAAACAGAATTAAAAAGCACAAAAATCTAACAGGAAAAACAAGGAACAAGAATATTTAGAAAATATGAAAGTCCCCAAAAGTGGAAGGAAAACTAGATAAATGAAGCAGGCTATGTTGGAAGCAATATAACACACAATGGAGTAAAACACAATTATGAAAATATGAGAGGCAAACAACCTGATAAACTAATAAAAAATATAAAGCTGGCAAAGCGCTAAGAAAATTAAAATGCTTCATAAAATACATAAAGGAGTGAAAATCTTACAAAATATACAGAAAAAGTTTGAAGGAGTTGCACAAAAAAAAGCCAAAAAACAAGAAATAAGGGTCAAAGCCAGACAAAAAAGGCAGAATGAAAAAAGGAACAACACAATAAGGGGAGCAAAATACTAGAATAAATGACAGAAAAAAAAAGAAATCCCTCAAAAAGTGCACACAAATTAGATGAACAAGAATATCAGAGGAGGTGAGAATGAGATATGGAGTAGACCACCTTGTAGAGTGAAACACAAAATTTGAAAAATCACATGAAAATAGACACTGAAAAAATGGGAAGTCCACAAGAAACATATACAAGAAGCCATATGAAAATAAGTAAGCTCCAAAATATGATGGAAATGAACACATCAATAAAAACACATAGGGAATAAAAATGAGCAATAAACAGATGCAGAAGAACAACAGTCTGAGAAAACAGGATGTATAGACAAAACCAGAACAAACAACAAGAAAAAAGAACAAGGAGGGTGGGAATTATGAAAAAGCAATTTAGGAAAACTGAAATAGAAAAAAGAAAAACAGATTAAAAATACAACAGAACCACATGAAGCAATGACTTGGGAAAGGGAAGTAAAACTGAAAAAATAAATTAGAGAAAAGCATACCCCACAATAGAAAAGGGTAAGAAAAACAACATGCAAAATGAAAAATAAGAGAAGCTTGCAGAAGATGGGGGAAAATTCAAAATCTTTCCCAGATGAGGGGGAAAAACTAGGAGGGGAAAAAGCCAAAAAATAAACACAAAATAGTATAAAAATATAGTAAAAATCATAAACTCTCCTACTTCCAAGAGAAGAAATAACACAAGCTCTGGCCAGACAAAGATTAAACAAAAACATTAAGGAAACAACACCCCCCCCCAAAAAAATTAAAACACTACACCAAAAACCCAAAACCACAAAAAAAAGAGAGACAAAAATGAGGTTAAAACAAAAGTGAAAACAACCCCCCCTTCCAAAACAAGATAGAAATAAAAGGCAATACTATGTAAATAAAATTCTAGGAATCCCAAAACAGATGAGAGAAAGCAAATGTGAAAAAGAAAAAAAATAGCAAAAATTTAAAAAAAACCCATAAAAATCCCCCCAATAATTACTGTTGTAAAATCAAAACTACAATGGGCATAAAACATCTAAAGAATATGCTGACTCCAAAGAAAATAACTTAGGAAAACAGATAAAATCGGAAAAATAAAATAAATCTACACACTGCCATGCAAACAAAGCCAATAAAAGATCCACATAAAAACATTAGTGTATAATTCCTTAAATAACTATCCATGCTGTGGGCGGGGGGAGGGGAAACAACCCTGTTATCTTGGGTGATTTTGTTCTGGGGGATTGTTTCTGGACACTTTTTTAAGTGCAATACCTGGTGATAATTTAATGAGGAAAGTTCTGAACCAAAGATGCAGTAACTCCATCCTGTTTTTACCAGATTTTTTTTTTCTGGTTAAATAAACTGGGAAAGGAGGACTGCAGATTTGTGAAGGAACATTGTTTACTCTGCATTAACTGGAAAAGAAAACCCGTCTTATTCTTCTGGTGAGGCAAGAACATGAGGAACGGAGACTAAGAAATAGCAACACAGAATGGTATGGTATAAAAATATACACCAATCTCCTGCAAATTCCCAGTACGAAACAGAGTGGAAGTTCTATTTCACATCTGCCAGATTCTATAAATCTAATGCTTCTGTTAACCTCAACTGCCCAAAATGTCAAATGCTGCAGAAGAATGAGCCACCCAAACTGGCAGTGACATAGTTTGCAAATGGTGGTTGTTGGCTCTGAGAAACAGCAGCAATTTGTAATTTCACAATTGGAGATTTTCCCTTTGTATTTTTGCTGGGTAATTCAGGCTTTGCAATGATAATAAATTTTAACTAAAAGGCAATCCAATTGTTGAGGATTCCCCTGCCCCCCCCCCCAGTAAAGCAGACTATCTCAATAGGCTTTATAATAAACAATGAGAACTTTATTTTTACCATACAGGTGCTATAAAAGTAATTTGGCACAGCGGTTAAATACGTTTGGACAATGAGGAAGCTCGGTTGCTAGTGCAAGAATTGCCAGGCTGCTGAAAGGCACTCATTCAATTTCCCAGTAAATTCATAATGTGCAGGTCAGATTGAACATTAATAACTCAACACAACAAAAGGTGATGATTTGGAAACAGGAATGTTACCATTAGTGACAATGACTGGTTGTTCTCCTTTCACTCAAATAGCAGGACTACTGCTTCTGAAGGTGAAGCTGACTACTATAAAATAAAGATATGGAAAGGAAAAGGTGAAAGAAACTACTAGTGCATAGTTCTCAGGGTTTAGCAAGGGACTCCTACCCCGCGCTCTGAGCCACCTTTTTTTTTAACCTGCCAGCAGAAGCTGCTGCAGCCAAAGGTTGACTCAGGTATTTGTCGTGTGTCTGTCACTTGGACACAATGGATGCTTTAAAAAAATTCCACTAGTTAAAAAAATCTGCTTGCTGTGGCAGTCATCAAGAACCAGCATACATATCCTTATACACACCTTATGTATTTATAACCCTTTATATACACAAGTAAGCTCATTAACCTCAAACCTGTCATGGACTGGGGCAGGGGTGGGCAAAATGTGGCCCAGGGGCCGGATGTGGCCCACCAGGCCATTCTATCCGGCCCGCGGGGCCCCTAAAAAATTTAGAAAATGAATATTTATCTGCTCCTGGCTGCCTATCATGTGGCCCTCGATGGCTTGCCAAAACTCAGTAAGTGGCCCTCTGCCCAAAATAATTGCCCACCCCTGGACTGGGGTCATATTCTCTACCTTTACACTAAGGAATTTCCCTGGAACTGATAGAATATTTTAAATCTTTGTATGAGAGACAGAAAGATTTTTGAGGCATACTGGGTGCATCTACAGGTGATGATTTAAGGTAAATTAGCCATTTTAAGGCACATTAAGAGCACGGATCTACATGTGTGTTCCCTGAATGCACCTTAGAAATGGTGAATTTAGGCTAATTGTGCCTAAAGTTAATACCTGCATAAAGCAAATATCAAATTTAGGCGTGATTAGTTAAGGTGCTTTAACCCACATGTAGACGTCGTAAGGTGCCTTAATGCTATGTGAATGAGCAGGCCAGACCTAAGCCTGTGGGGCCCCATGCTGCCACTGGGTGCCACTAAGACGAAAAAGTGGTGGGTGCTGTTCTGCAAGTGCAGGTACAGGAGCAGCAGTTCCAGCAGCAGCGGTCCCTGCCAGCGTGCGGTAAGTCAGCAGAGGGGGCAGAAGGCATGAGGGCTCCTGTCAAAGCATAGGGAAAAGGCCCCCCTGCAACTCCCTGCAGGGAGAAGGAGGCAGCATAGCGTGGGTAGGGCCTTTGCTAGCAGCTCCCCCATGGCTCTTCCTTGGGGTGGGTTTGCTGGCCAGGCAATGCAGTCCTGTAGGGACGGGATACTTCGCTGCCCATCTGGGATTCAGGTGCCCTTAGAAGCCCGCACTGGTACTCCCTTCCAAAACAGCACGCAGGCTGGGACTGCATCTGCTGACCCTAGTCGGGGGCTCAGCCTTGGATCAGGGAGGCCAAGAAGAGAGACGAGCCCCTGGCGCTTGCAGAACAGCACCTATTGCTTCTTCATCTTGGCGGCACTTGATGGCAGCATGGGGCCCCACTGGCTTGGCTCTAGCCACTATTGTCTGGGGTCAGAGCCAGGGCTGGTCTGGGGCTAGACTGACCACTTTTGTGGGGACTGGAGGCTTGCAACCCTTTGATTGGCACTGCCTGACCGCTGCCGCAGGCTCCCAGGGGCTGTCCAGGGTGCTGACCAGGGCAGGCGGCCAGCGAGCCATGTTAAGGTTCATGTGTAGACACACCCACACAGTATTGCTGTGCATTGCTTATTCTACTCTGTACTATACTATAGCAGGGGTGCTCAATTCCCAGCCCCTGAGTCATATCTGGTCCATAGAGCCATGCCATCCAGCCTGCAAAGTTCAGGAAATTTGACTATGGGGGACTAGTGGCAATTAATACTGTCACTCTTCCCCTGCTACCATATTTCCAAGCCCTGTGTGACTGGGTTGGGGCCGGTCTATGCTGCCTTCCTCCCACATAGCCAGGACATATCCCCCAATGTGATTCCTTCCCCCTTCACAGCTGTATCAGTGCCAGGTCACACCCCCTCCTCCCTGTGCTGCCAAATCGAGGTGCGGCTATGCCTCCCCCTCCCCACCCCCATGTGGCTGGATTGGAATCGGGTTGTCTCCTGTCCTCTCCATGCCTGGATTAGGTTCTGCCCATGCCCATCCACCCCACACACTGGATCAGGCCCACCAGCAAAAACTGGACAGTGGACAGATCGGGCACTGCCCAAAAGTTGGGCACCACTGTAGTATAGTAACATTTCCAGACTAGTACATTCAAAGTTACTTTCCTTGAATCCTGAGTATAACATTTTATAGAAGCAACTAGATGGTTATCTCTCATTTTAGTCAATTTTAGCATATCTATCCAGTGAGGCCTAGCCAGTGTTAACAGTTGTAAGAACAATTGAAAATACTGTTTGGTCATTCTCAGTGTCTCTTATGTGATTGTTTAGAAACTATATACCATATTTCCTAACTACAAATTGCTTTTAATTTACTTATAAGTCAATTTTTTAATCATCTTAGTAATAGTGTCTATAATACTGATGAAATCAGCGTGCTAAAACCTGTTTATCTATATCAGGTTGTTCTGGCAAGTGGGTAGACAATAGGGAAATAAGGGGATTAGAAGGAAATTGGACAGTTGTACCTTTTATTATCCTTAGGATTTTCTCCTTGTAAACTGTAGCAACATAGTGCTACTATCTTACAGAGGGATTATCATAACAGCATATTCATAGGGTGGATGAAAATTTAAAAGTGATCTTCTGAGACCAGCCCACTGGCTATAGACTCCGCTAATACTACTGAGTTACGATGTCTGCTGTGCAGTGAGAAGAGTTCACAAAAGCTTGTGCTCTTTACATATATCTTAGTCTATAAGGTACATATCTACTCTACCTTATTCAAAAAGAAAATACGCAGGTCTGTTCTCTCTTAAACAAATACAAATCATTCCTGTTAATCATGAAGGAATTTTCATATGTGAAGTTGAGGAATTTGCATGTATTTATTGAAGGAAGATAAAACCCACTAAATAAATGTATGTATTGGAAGAAAACAGCCTGAGAACTCACTGGAGAGTAAACTCTCAGAACAGTAATGAAACATAAAACTCCTAAATTTTTTGCACCCACACAAACTTAGCTGTAGGTGCAAGACTGCACTTGGTGTCTGAGAGTGGCAGCACTGGTGTCTTGCATGATCATGGCTGATTTCTAGGCTTAAAACACCTTCATCAGGCCCAAGTAAGAGACTTAAAGCTCCTCCTCAGGCCTCCTCCTCATGCATTAAGGTCCGCTCGCATTGCCCTGAAACTCAAAAACTTTGGCACTAATGTTTCTTTTAAGCTGTGATGGTACGGTAGAACTTAGTGGGGCTAAATGGCATGCTGGCATCAAGGAGGCTTTGGGCATGGTGGAATAAGGCTTAGTACAGGAGATATTTGGGATACTGGGGGACACAGTGGAGCCAGGGGGCATCGGAGGTGGCAGGAGCAATGCATAAAAGGACAATGAGGGGCACTTTGGGGCTATGGGAGGATGTCTGGGAGACTCCCATGTCAGGGTGCAGTGAACAGTTCTGTCCATGGCCAGGTTGTGGGGTAACAGCTGCACCCCCCCCCACCCTGGCACTAGATGTCTGCCTCACCCTGGAGCTGGCAGTCAGACCCTTCAAGCGCAGTTACGTTTGTTTTGCTTGGATCTTAGACTGAATAATATAGACCTAAACCCCTAGCATATTAGTAAAGCTTCTAGTTTCTTTTAATTGGAGAAAAATATGCATTGTGTTATGTGGTGATGCACCACACCATGTGCATCCCGCTTTTCATAGAAATCTGTGTGGACGATCACTCAGCAGTAGCAATGCAAGCTGTGGTTCCTCGGGACCTATGGCACACCCTCCTCTCCCACTGATGCAAACCTGTCTGCCTGAGATTCTTACTTGTGAGGGAACTGAGTAGAGATTGAGGCTAACGTTCATGCTCCTTCTACTTTTGGCTATGACGGTTGTGAGCAGCCGCCACGGGAGACACTGCTATTCAAAAAGATTTGGATTTTGCACATGTGAGGGGCATATACACTCTATAGTAGGGCCTGTGAAACCCACATATCTCAAAGAACACAGCCACTATAAGCAATATTGCTGCTCTTTCTTGGATCCCAGCACATTGACTCACACCACTGGACCACACCTTTCTCTCTTGGGTCTTGTGTCTTCTCATTTTCCCCTCCTTTTTTGTCCCTTCCCCTCAGGTGCTCCACATCATGACAACCTTGTCTCCAGCAAGGCAGGCTGGATGTGAGCCTGCGTGGAATTCATCAGGGTCTCTCTTTCTCTTAGACTCTAAATCAGGGTCTCTTAGACTCTTCATCAGGGTCTCTCTTTCTCTAAAACTGAATAGGGTGTCTGTGCAGCAGCCCCAGACTCTACCAACTAGAAAGCTCAGCACCCCAATTTGAGTATCCACGTGGTGGCATCCTAACTTGCTGTCATGCATTTAGATTATACCAGAGCTTTACAGATCTCATTGTGAAGATACATAGACCAGGAACATATTTGACAACTGCCTTGGTTAGACAAATGAGCCTAATTTGCATAAAATGAACTTTTCCAGCCAGGAGAACTTACACCACCCTCCAGCTCTCTTGTACAATATGAATTTTCATTTCTATCTGGAAGAAGTTTTATTATCTTTGCATTCTCCTTTGCCTGAGGAATGGCACGTGAGCCCGAAAGCTTGCAAATAAAGAATTTTTGTTTTGTAACTGTCTAGTTGCTTTAATAAAAGATCGCCTCTACCACACTGACTGCTTCTGGTATAAATGGGCATGACAGGCAGAGAAGTGATTTTGCTGCCACACGAAAGCTACTAAATTTTTCCCTGCCCCTCTCTGTTATGCCCTGCTTCCTGGCTAGTACTAGTTACAGTAGGAAAAGCAATGGTTTAATTTAGAGAATGTTCATATTTAGAGACAATAAATGTCAAGTTGTGTTATTGCCTTTTCACTCTAGGAGGATTAGCTAAAGCCGTTAATCCCTCAAGATTCCACACACATCAATTTAGTGGATTATTTACCCAGTAGATGGTTTTGGTATTGTTCACTGCAGTTTTGTGTTGGTTAAACTGATCATCGTCAAATGAACATCTGTCATAAACAAACGTTTATTACTGTCAAAGAGATTTGTGTGCAACTTGACAAACGTGAAGATGTTGTAATGATACAAAATGCCACTTCTAGACACTTGCTTAGAGAATATTATCGGTTTTTCGGATAATTTAAATATCTTAAGCTACATGGATTTGTCAAAGCATATTTGTTGTACCCAATTCTATTGTTTGAGCCTGTCTTGTATTGTATCAGACACTTATTAATAATATCATTTTCCAATGCATAAGTCCTTTTACTTGGGATGTCTAGCCCTGCCTTATTATTCAACTATATTAGGACATTTGGACCAGGAATCTTGCCACTTTCTAAAATATTACAGTGATAGTAGTCCCATTTAATGTTTCATATGCCTTGCTGTCTCCATTCTGCCATCTAGATGTATTACATTTTCCATTTTATGATCTTCCATTCCTTCAAACTGTCCTTTATTACCAAAAGTTTCACATCATCGTTTGAAAAGTAGAACACTAAATTATCTCCTATATCACTGAAGATGCGTTAACTACTAAATGGTAATTGTATTCAAGAGCGATGCTTTATCTAAAATGCCAGATGTGATATTGTAAGTTTACTTTTCTTTGTAGATGCTTGTTCACTCCTTTGGCTTCTCTTTAAATGTCTTGTTGTACAGATTGTAGAATAATTATTCTTTGTGTTTCCCTGGTGAGACTACAGAGGGTAACTGAAATATGCAGAAAAATAAATAAATAAGAAATTATGCCACCTTTTAAAAAAAAAATCTTCTGAAATCTCATCTTGAGAAAATACTTTTTTCCACTGCCTAGGAGATTCAACCCATGAAATTGATGCATAATTCACTTGGGCTAAATTTACATTTGTAATATACTGGCTAAAAATACACTCATAGCACTCTGAAAGGAGAGAAATTTGTGCCGCAAAAATGTCTATTATGCAAATAAAGCCAGGGCTGTCTGAGTGGAAATAGAATGCTTAGGCCACGACCCGAGCAGATGATCATGCAATAGTGGAAGAATTTTGCTCAAAGTGAAAGAGGCTAATTTTGTTTTGATCAAATGTGGACAGATTTAAAAAAAAAAAGTAATCTGGTGTTGCTGGCAAATTTTCTGTGCAAAATGCAATATTCACACATAAATGAGAATATTCAGTGAAGCATATCTGTAACAGTTTCTTTTGTCTTCATTTGTCCAGGTGAGATTCCAAACAGAAGCTAGCACTTCTTTGTACTGAAGATGCTGGTGGATGCAGAGAAAGGGAGATTAACAGTTTGGCCTTTTCACAAGCATAAGAGTAGAGATTGATGAAAATGTTGTTCGGACACCAAGTTTCTTGGTAAGATCACATCATACAGAATCATCTGATTTTTTCACTTTTACAAGCTGTCGTCTTCCTCTCATATGGTCTTTCCCCCTCACACATTTCACTTCCTTACTCCTTTCTTAGATGGTCGTATACATCTGGTTACAACCCCTGCAAAATACTACTGTTTTGATTTTGGTACCCAGGCAATGCCTTTAGAACTCCTTTGAATGCTATAAATTGCTACACAACTGGTCAGGCACAGAAGAATCAGGCCTTTATATCCTTCGCAGTTGAGGAAGATTTCTTCAGCAAAGGAGTTATTAAATCCAGCATAAGATTCAACAGGCTGATATGATAATCCAAGGAGAGATTCACTATCCTTTGACTAATTGGTGTCGTGAGATTTAAATGCTCCCTTAGTAGCAACATAGGTATTGGATCCAGCACATGTTGTCACCCTCAAGCAATGTATCATGTCTACTGTGCCAGATGTAGAAACCTTATTAAAGCTACTCCAAAGTCCCTGGTTGGCAAGCTAAGGAAGTCAAAGACAGGGAGAGTAACTGGAAAGCTGTCTCAAATATACAGTTTGCTCTCTGTGTCTGAAGTGTATTCAATAAATAATGGAAGATATTATTGCAAATGGCCATACAAGGGACTAAAATGATTACTCATTGATTTTTTCCACCTAGTTTAAAAGATTAGCATTCTCAAAAAAGGATTGCATGGAAGTGCCTATCTGTAGTAATGGGACTAAACAAATAAGACACTTGGTTACAACAGGAGCATCATGCTATGTTACCATGTGTAGCTTCCATTTCTCAAAATATTTCTGTTGTGCAAAATGCTGTTTGGATTTAAAGTGTTTAATATCTAATTTTAATGCATTCATAGAAAGCAGCAGGACAAGTGGTGGTGATGCTGTATCACGGCACAATCAACTGATCTAGCTCATCTGTAATACAACATAGCTCTTCAACATGTGTTTGCATGATGTGCAACAAGATACAGGAATCAGAAATCAATTAACTCAGTCAGGTAAGGCTTAAGAGCTACATAAGACAAAACATTATGGAAAACAGCATAAATGACATAAATGGGCCAGCTGAAGTGAAAAAGGTACCTAAGCCCTGAAAAGCAGAAACAGAGAACTCAGCATATGGCTCTTTATACATGCCAGAGCAGAAATAGATAGTGTTAGATTAAAATAATTAAACAGCACTAAAATTAGGAAAACAATCCATAGCATAGTTTTTGCTTTAGAAAACATCATGCCAGTAGAGTACTTGAAAAGATGAAAATAAGTCTTCTGTCCAAAACTCTGAGATATTTGACAGGCCACTTTTTATCCCAATAGCCTAGTGATTAGGGCACTTGTCCAGGGAGCAGGAAGCCCCAGTCCTTGGTTTCCTTTGCTCAGAGATAGTTTGTACTTGTGTCTCTTGCTTCCAGCAAGCCCAGTGGTCTAGCCATCAAGTCACAGGTGAGGCATTATACAGGCTTCTTTCCCACCCTCCTTTTGCAGCTGGTCCACTAGACAGCTAAGCATGGGGAAGATGTGGGGCCAAGCAGAAGAGTATAAGGCAATTGCATGACTTACTTGCACACACACATATATATATATATATATATATATATATATACACACACACACACACATATATGCATCTTATCAAATGAATATGAAATGAAAGGTATAGTGGGCCAGCTTCAAGAGGAGAGCTGGTGGTTAGAACACATTGCTATGAAATGTAGGTTCAAACCCACTCTGAATGAAGGGTGGCCTAGAACATGAGTTTCCACTCCCTGCACAATTACCTAGTCACTAGGCTATTGGGCTAAAACATGGGAAGACACTCTTCTTCCACTTTATTTCCATCAGGTACACAGGCAGGGTGATCCTATTTTTCTAACTGTGCATAAGTGCCAAAAATTGCAATTACACATCTACTACTACTTAGGCACATAAAGTGAGATGGGATTTAGTTCACTGTCTCTTCTGAAAAATGGGTGATGTCTAGAAAACAAATGATTCTGGTGCAAAATAAGTTCATTAACATATAATTGGTTAAAAAAAAAAAAGGCAGCTAGTATAGGAGGAAATATGGCTGTTGGTGCATTTGTTCTTCATTGGAAAAAGTAACATTTATTGCCACCTCATTTTAAAAGAAAAGGAAAAATAATCTTGGTAACATATCTCAAGCTAGGCTGTAAATGTTCCAGAGGTAGTACCCTGTGACAATGTGACACTAATGTTTAGTAACAGTATACGGGGCCATTTGGTATAAATTGAAGACTGTCAATTCCCTGGAGCTCTGTAGAAGCCAACAAACTCTCTTACAATTCAGGTCATTTCTGCTGCTCCTGTTTCTGATCTTCCTGTTTCTGGACCCCACACTATTATGGGGTCATCCTGCTGGAGCCTAAGGCTTTGCCTTTACTGAACTAGCACTGATATTGCCCCATCTCCCACTCTCACCAGCCACTAAGAAACAATCAGGTCCTCACGCATCAAGTATGTTAGAAGATTCCAGAGGTGTGACCTGCTGTCATCACTAGTCTAGTCTAGGTTAACAACTGTCCACATCTTGGAATTTAAACAGGTTCAGTCACCGGGTGTGCACATGTTAATTTTGGCCTCCTTCTGCCCTTTAAAACAATTTTCTAATACCTCCTGCTTTGATATTACCTCTCAGAACAGACTGGGTAAACACACCCAAACAGCAGCCCATATCCCCATTTGAGAACCAGCTACTAAAACTCTGAAATAGAGACAGATCTGATGGAGAAGCTGTTGTTCTTTGCGGAAGATCAGAATGCTGCTGGAGCCTTGCACTCATAGCACTTAAGACGAGGATGGAAAATACTGTAGCTCCAGCTCTTCCTTGTTTCTGACATAACTATGAACAGGACATCTTTCTGTGGAGTTCTGCAAGAGGGGAAAGTGACAATAACCTCCCCTTTCCTCAGGGTTTTATAAATTATCATAACCTGTGAGAGCCACAAATTCTCCTTAGCAGCCTACAGTAGGAGAATGGCTTCTCTGAAGTTCCAGGGGGAGACTAAAACCATCTTCCAAGGTAAATCTAGTGCAGGAACAGTGGTAAAAAAAACTCATTTTCCTTCCACAGAAAAGTATGCTCCTCAGGTGCAGTGGGCTTTATACTGTATGGCATCTCCCTATATTGATCAGCTCTGCAAGTGTATTGAAAGGCTGGGGAAACTTCCTTAAGCATGGTCCTGTGGGACAACCAGATGCCCTCAGTTCTAGCACCAGCAGGGATGGCTTTTGTGGATATGGATTCAGAGATTGGTCTATGCAGCTGTTGTGCTGTCAGCCAAGCAGTACAGAACGTAATGAAACTTGCAGAAGCAATTAGCTTCTGAACTAATGCTACATGGGTCCAGGCGTTCTATACACACTCTTGACATGTGCTTAGGTAATTTAGCAATCTCATTCTGGTCATCTCACCTATCTGCCCCTTGGGCATAGCATTATTTAGCCATTCCCCTCTGTACACTTAATGTGAAAACACAGGGATAAAGTATCCTATTCTACTCCTTAGTCTTCACTATCTTAACAATACTTAGCAGCTGTCCTTTAGAAATAATTATGTTTTACCTTGCTGGAAAGATAAAATAAAATTGTTGCAATAATTCAGAGGGAGACTTCAGATCAATGGCAAACCATGTATCTAAAAAAAACAGGTACTATTTATTGATATTCAATTAAACAGTGACAAAACAATGCTGCTGTCCTTTACTAGCTCAGTACTGAATTTTCATAATATTTGTAGCTTGTCATATGCTTGAAGTATGGCATAATCCTTATGGAGCACATGAAAATTGTTGCTTCCAAGTTTCAATAGATGCAGTTGAGTCTGTCTCTTTTTAGACAAATTGTTAATGAAAAGGTAGCTGAACAACCATTTTCTTGTAATATGCAATTTTGTCTCCTTAAATACAGGAGTCTGACAGAGCTGTTCAGCAGTTAACTGTTTCCCTATAGTACTGAACTCTGTTTGACCCTCAGAAACTTGAACAATGTTAGCATAAAGGGATAAATTGGGGGAAAGGCTAAAAATAAACACCCATTTGTAATAAATGCAATCCTGAAGACCTGAACACTGAAAAGAGTGCACATTTACAATACTGTTTCTTGATAGCTCACACAGAACTACCTATTTTGGAAAAAAAAAAACACATTTTCATAGATCTGTTTTATGTCTCTTGGATTGTTGTATGTTTAAAGGGATAAACTGACTACGACCACCATCTGAGGGGGATCCAGTTCAGTGTATAGTAACTCCACTGAACAAGAAAGAGAATTTTAAAGACCTCTGTCACTGATGAATCAAGGCTTGAATACGAGGCAGGCGCACATGTTAGTACTCGTTTTGTTACATTAGATGAACATATCCATTGTTTTTGCTTCCCGGATAAATATCTAAAATATTAATGATCCACTGTTATTTTTATTAAGCAGCACCTAGAGAATCCCACCAATTGCAGGCCTATTTTGTCTTTTGATCTTTACATGACAGACTAATGTGAAGCCAGATAGGCACAGCTGGGTTCTACATGGCTGTGTTTACAAACTGTATGCAGACATGCAAGGCATAACTACCCATATACAACAGGGTTGGATGGTTACTAAAACACAGTACATAGTGGGTGCGTCTACATGTGCCATTAAGGGGCAGCAGTAAACTGCACAGCTTATTGCAGGCATGTGTTTTACATGCATGCCTGGACTGCAGCACACTGAACCGGGTCGCAGCAACCCCAGCTGGCAGGAGACCCTTGATGTGCTACAGATGGGCTAGCTGGGGTACAACAGTGCTTCAGCACAGGGCTAACCAGCAAGCAGCCTTTGGCACTGAAGCATCCTTGTGTCCCAACCAGCTAGTCACCATCTTGCTGCACACAAAAAAACTCCACAGCAGGGTAGTACTTGTATATACAAGTACTACCCTGCTGCAGAGTTTATTAATTTTGTGCACCCTAATAGGTGTGCCTGTGTAGACACTGAAACATGTGCTGCACAGTTAATTAGTCAACTGCACAGTAAACATTTTGTGTAGAAGCGAGCACCACTAGCGGGCTTATAGTTATTTAAAGATGCATCTAATTTTCAGACTGTACAGGCCCCTTTGTTTCTAGGCCAGTGATCCTCAACCAAGGTGAAAGGCACCCTGTTCATATGTTTCAGGTGCCATGCAATGTTAGCTCTGTTAGGTGCTCAACCCTTATTGACATGATAAAACCAGAGGTTTCAAATAGAAATCTGTAGTGTTTAAAACATTCTAAGCTGCTGTGGTCTTTCTGCGTTCTTTGCAACAGAATTGCTTTTCTCATTTGTTCTGTAGTCAAAAACCCAAGTGAAAACCAAGAGCGGGCATTTTCTGAGCGGTGCCTCAAGTCTATCCAGGGGCTCCTCAAGTCTGCTGTGAGGTGCCTTGGGTCTAAAAAGGCTGAAAACCACTGTTCTAGGCACCGCAAGTATAGTGAGAGACAGGCTCCACCCCAAGGTACTTACTTAAATAAGCTTATATAAACTGAAGTAAGCAATAGCTTAATTGCTCCCATCCATCTCAGAGAAAGGCTGAGATATTAAATAATCCTTGCAGTGTGCCCAGAATTTAACTGGGCTCAGGGTTTGCAAGAGAATATGTTGCCACCAGTGCCTTCTCATTTAAATAATGTGAGCTGTTATGTGTTGCCAACCCCAACACATAACCAACGGCAGTGGTATCACCAGGGAACCACTGTGTAGCACATTTGCATTTGGACAAAGCACACTGTGCTGCTATTAGGAATGGAAACTAGGTTCCTGACATCCTGAGTCTGCTCTAAAAATCCATCCATATAGTTAGCAGCCCACTTGCAGTGATCTTTGTGATTCATATTGTTCAATAATTACTAAGTTTCCATCATACAGCATAACACTTCAAGTTGTAAACTCCTTAGATTGTACCAGATAAATGCAGTTCATCTTACTCAGTCCTCAGGACACAAAATGCAGAAGGTTCTTCAAAGATGCTGCAAGAAATAGCATTTCTGAACAACTAGACAGCACTCTCCTTTCTGGGTCTATATTGAGCCAGTGTTCTACGTGGTAGGGGACAGGGTAGAGATATCATCTTTTGCATGTGCACGCATGCACAGAGTGAGAAGGGGGGAAGGAAGAGAACAAAAGTATGAGCGAGTTATTTGACTAATTCAGAGACAAACAGCATGAGACCCAGGAAACAGAGAAGTCCAGAATTACAATATGGAATTGTTGTTAACAGTAAATACATAATTCCCAAATATCCAAACCAGGTTTTTTCTTCTTATCAGAAGGACATCAGAACAATCAGCAGCCACTGTTTATGAGAAATTTAAAGGATATGACAAGCTTTAGTAGAGAATGAGGTATTCTAAATATCTTCTCCTTCTCATTTAACATATCAAGGGATTCCATCAGTTATTTGATTCTGGTGGGAGGTACATTAAATTCAGCACACTCGTGATTCCCTAGAATATTTAGAGTTTTGCTATTGAAACATGTCTTCTCTACCCTACAGCTTTCTTTTTGCTGGAACACCAGGCCTGTTTGGATGCTGCCCACTTCTGTTTCAGTTTATTAAGACCTGGCTACTCACAGCTGTACGTCTTTAATACTCACACTGGTATCACTGAAGAGATTTCAAGGTAGACATTTCCTCAGGTAGGTTTGAAGTCTTCTGTGTCTAGGGTGGCTCATAACCCTTCGGATCAGAGAGACAATCCTGAGTTCCCATTTCCTGACCATGCTTAACCCTGCACTAGGCTCTCTGCAGTGCCCCTCCTATTGTTCCAAGTCTTGTGCTTTGCAGTTCTGTCACCCATTAAGGCTCATTGGGAACTCCTTGTCCTACAGAGGAGAGGTCTTTTATAACCAACCACAACCCGGTGCCTTTAGTTACAGAAATAAAGTTTTCTATAGAAGGCAAGGACTCCCCACAGACCCCTTCAACACAAACACAAACCTAAATATAAACCAGAAATGATGGCTTCAAGCAGCCCAAGGGTAAACCAACTATTTCTGTCATTGGCCTCTTGTCTGCCAGAAGCCCCATATTTAAATGTCATGACAGACAGCTCCACAGATTAGTGGGGAGCATGCACCCTGAAAGATCCTATTAACAGAGAGTCTTCTGTGAATCTCTCATGCACAGGAAAATCATCTGCAGTCATAAAAAAAAAATGTCAAACGTGGTGACCAGGAAAAAAATGGTGCAAATGTTTCTTCAGGTGGACGCTGTTGGAATATTTTGGAGCTTGTGGGATGCCTTAAAGGCAGCCTCAAAGTCTGAAAAGTGGACTCCTTTTCAGAAGCTAAAGTTTAATGCAAAGATACTCTCCTTCTTATGCTGTATGAATGGCATATCAAAATGTTGTCTGAACAGACCACCTGGAACAGCCTGGAGAAATGGACATCATCCCTCACAAAACACTAGTATGATATAACTAGGAGAATGAGTACCTTTTTTTGGACCTAGTCCTGTTTTAAGGTGATGATCAGCTACTGTAGGAATGGAATCAGCAAAAATCCCTGAGTTAAAAAGAAAAAAATGTTTTCTATTCTGTGGTTTGAACGGTCACCCTTAAGTCTGCCAAAGAAAAGTTGCCAGGAAGCGTCAGCCTGAGATTACAAAGTTATCTTTGGCAAACTACACCCACCATTTCCCATGCCATGATTCATCCTCCGTTCCAGTGTTGGCAAAGCTAAGGTTTTAGTCCTCATGCCAATAAGTTCAAAACCTAATTACGAATTTTGTTCAAGTAGGGACTATGGAAAAAAATAGCAAAGATATTAAATGATCTGAGTGCAAAACACAGCTCCTAAAGCTCATTCTTGCTGTTAAAAATGGCAATAGGTGCTGGCATAAAAATTGCACCCTAGGTTACAATATGGATAATGTTCTTGTGAGGACTGTTTCTGGAGTAAAGTCCATTTGCTGACCCATCAGAATAAAGCATTTTATTTCATAACATGATTTTCAAGAATTATTGAAGATGCATTTAGTAAATGCACCACTTTGAACAAACGTTTACAAGTATAGGTCTCTGATGAGGTATAATGTTTACCTTTTTTCAATTAACACTGATCTGAAGGAAATGCCAGTGCTGAAAGATTCAAATCTTTTTCATCTGCTACTGGAAGTTCCTCCTAAAATTCCCATAACAGAGGTTCAGACTTCAGCCAACAATTATAAATAGAATTCTTATTGAGTATTTTGAATCACTGCCTATTCTAAGAATTCTTTAAATGCCCCAAATGTTGAATATATAACACAAACCTCTTGTGGGCACTGGTTTATGAAAATATTTCCCCTCAAATTGAAAAACTCTGTAATGCAAAATCATCAGAATATAATTAGGCAGTCAGGAAGCTGATTTAATATTGAGTCATGCAAACTTGGCTTCTAGAGCATGAAAGTTGGGACTTAATTATTACTTGGCTGAGCATAGGATGAGCTACCATGTATAACAGTCAACATTACATTCTCTTCAGGGACTTAAGCAGGGTGGAATAGGATCACACCTAAGATTTGTCTACATCATGTCTCTAACATCTTGAAAAGGGATGTTATCAAGTGTTCCCCGCTTGCCCACATGTGCCAAACCTGGAAATATGCTGTTGATGCCATTATGGGGGTATGTGCAAGTAGTTGATGGGAGGGGTATGCTCAGGTGCACCTCTGCCAGGGCACACCACAGATATGACATAAACATGTCTTCAGAGATTTAGGGGCAAAAAGTATTTTACTTTTATGTATCTAAGTGCTATTTAGGTCCAAATGTGGCCACAAAAGAGGAGTTTTTGATACTTACTCCAATTTAAGATCCTATTTCTACCTGTGTACCCATGTTTACTGCTCTGAGCATGCTCAGAAATCTCCACCATGGCCTTCTTGACTCTTTGGGTTAATGGAATAGGATTGCCTAGGTAGATAAAAAACTGCACACAAGTACTTGAAAGTGGGGTGAGGAAAAACCATAGCTAATAACTCCTTGACACCGGAGAAGGAAAAGTAGAGAATGGAAGATGCAGGGTCCAAACCGCTTTGGTCGAGGGGGGTCTAGGACCCACATGTTCTATGCCCTGGGCAAGTGCCCTACTAGTTAGGCTAATGGGTTAAGTGGTGGTTAGAGGCCTCCCCCTGTGTCAGTCAAATATCAGTGAATCAAAATTTGCATGCTTCAAATCCAGGCTAAGTAGTGAATGAGATAATGACAGGATGGTCTATATTTGTGGTTCCCAACCTTTTTTATACTGTGGACTGACAAACTCACTCAAAGAATTTTGGTAGGATGGGTATAGAAACAATCTAATTACATATCTAAATTGTGAATATTTAAATTTGTACCTGGCTGCAGCTTAGGGCACCACAGCTGCAGGCACTGGGGGACCCTGAAGGGGAGGGGGCTGTGCAGGCAGTGGCTGCCCAGGAAGAAGGAGCTCTGCTGCCTTCCCTAGGAGCAAGTGGCTCCCTACCCTCCACCCTGGGCTCCCCACCCTCCACCCTGGGCATTTCCCTCCCTACACCCCTCCGCTCCTAGCTGCGATCAGAGCTGGGGGGTCCTGCCTGGCCCGGCTTGGGGCCCGGTATCTGTTGTGTGGGCAGCGCCTCACTGGATGGGATCATGGTGGCAGGAGTAGGATGGGGCACGTGGAACTGGCTGCCTCCCTCCCAGAGCTGTCCTGCCACTCAACTGTAACTCTGTACATGACTGCTGGTGGCAGAAGCTGCTCACCCAGGTGGACAGCTGGGGGTCTGAGTGGGGGACTCATGCCATGACCCGGCAGCCAACCATTCGTGACCCAGTACTGGGCTGCAGGTTGGAAACCTCTGGTACATGTCACTCAACACCCCTTTTGGGGATCCTGAAGAACCAGACTTCGGAAGGGAATGAATGGCAAGGAGATTCCTGGTGGATGAGGAAAGGCCACGAGGCCCATAATTCTCTCCAGGGCCTTGGCCCTTCATTTATACACCATGAATATGACTGGAGTGTATCAGGGAACCCTAACCCTGTTACAGGGGAAAGCAAGCCAGGGAAGAAAAATCAGCAAGGTCCCTTTAAAACAAGAACTTTTGTATTCTGAGTGGGAGGGCAATTACCTGCAGTCTTGTCAGAGCAGCCAGGGTAGCGGAGCTCCCAGTGCCTAGCACAAACCCCCTGAACAAAAGGGGCCAACCTGCCTGCTGCAGGTGGGAGCAGGGACCACCTAGTGAAGGACAGCTGGTCCTTGGTTATGGACTCCTTCCCTGCAGAGACTAGGCTACAAGCAGCTGGCTGCAGAACAAGGAGCAGCTGGATGGGGGAATTTAACAGCACCTGGGCCAGGTGAGCAGCAAGCCAGGTCTCCTGATCAGCAGGGAGGGGCTGACTGGTATATATACTCTTCTCCAGGGGAAAGCTGTTGGCTGGCCCTGGTGGCAGAGAAGGACAAAGCTCTCTGGGGTGCAGGGAGGGAGCACAAGCCTAGTAAGAGGTGCTTCTGTTGGTAGAGAGAGAGTGAGTACGTGCTAAGGATAGAGGACTATTAGGTTAACCCAGTAAGGGTCTGAAGAGTAAGTTTGCCCAAAGGGCTGTTTATGGTAAACTGTTGGGGGGTTTTTTCTTCTTGTTGTTTGTTGTGTTGATCCCACCTGGTAGACCCAGGTGGTGGTAAAGGGATGTTTGGAGGCCACAGAGCAGCGTGCTCAGTACCCTGTAGTTTCTTTCCCCCTTTTGTTTTTATTTTTGTCTACCCTTTCCTCTGAGGCAGGGAGGTTGATACCTCTACAGAGCTGAAACCCAGATAGGGCAGGAACCTGGACTAAAGTGGAGCAGGCTGGAACCTGACAGGGGCTGAAGCTGTAGCCCAGGATGGAGGGTAAGAGAAAGATGGAGCCCCGCTCGTATTAGTCACACCAGTAGCCTGGGGAGAAGCAAGAGGGAGTAAGGCTCCAACAGCAGAACTCGGCATACCTGAAAGGCATATTAATTGTAATACCAAGGTGTGCAAGGGGGAGATAAAAGCCAAATTGGGGATCTGGGGTTGAAAGGTGGTTGCAGTGTGACCACCTGAGGGAATCGCAGCTACCCCTGGAGGTGTACTCCCCACTGCTTGCAACAATACTTAATCTAAAGAGCACCAGTAGGCATGTCTGACTGCCACTACCCATGAGGGCTCCTGCTTGGGGTATGAGGACCTGCTCTATTAGCTTTCCCTCCTGTGCTCCTTTCTGTCCTCCAAGGTATCTTTCCTGTCCTTTGTGTCTGCCTTTGTCTGGCATACCTTAACCTGATCCTGAGGCCAGTTGAACTGCATAGCTCCAGCAGGATGCAGTCGGATGGTTTATCCAGCTCTGCCTAGCCCGAGATACATTGGTAAAGAAAAAGACCCTGACTAGACCATCTCAATAATATTTTGGGCCAGGATAGTAAGCCAGAGATCAGAGTCATAGCTGTTGGGGACTACCTACCAGCTCAAGGCATCTGTCTGGGGCTGGCCAGCCATTGTGAACCCTGGGAATCTATACTAAATTCCTTGTTTCTATTCTCCCTCCTTTGCTATCTTTTCTAACCTACCCTGTTTTTGTCTTTTTTCTTCTAAGACAAAGAAAGTGACTATTCTTTTTAATTCAACTGATAGCAGAACTGACTCTTTTTGTTTGTTTGTTTTGGTTGCAAAATGCAGTGTATCCTTATTTAGATAATCTTATTTAGATATTTAATGTTGTACTGTATTGTAGTCTAATGTTGTACCAGGTTATGTTGACGTTCTTGACTCTTCCCTTTCTTTTTCCCCATTAAAATCAACAAAATGCACTTTGGCACTGTTTGCTGTTTCCTTGGACCCTGTATTTTATTCTCCTTCATATGACTGACTGCTTTCACTTTTTATGCCTGCAGTGTCTTGGCTTCATGCTGGCTGTCACAGTTTCAGGCACCATGTGCTACATCGTAACATGAGAGGAATCCATGTTTAGAAAACTAAACTAGCTCTTTGCTAAGAGAACCATTTATAAAGATGCTTCTAGTGCAGTGGTTCCCAACCTTTTTTATACTACGGAGCAGCAAACTCACTCAAAGTTGGTGGAGAGGGTATAGAAACAATCTAATATATATATTTAAACTTGTAAATATTTAAATATGTACAGCTGTAAATGCTTACACTTGTACCTGGGTGCAGGTTGGGGCACTGCAGCTGCGGGCACTGGGGAATCATGCAGGGGAGGGGGACCCAGCTAGGGCTGCCTGGGAAGAAGGGGCTCTGCTGCCTTCCCTAAGAGCAAGAAGTAGACCTGCCTCCCTGCTCTCCACCCCTTGCATTTCCCCACCTGCATCCACTCCACTCCCAGTCACAGGTGGGGCCAGAGGGGTCCTGCCTGGCTGGGCACTGGCCCTGGTACCTGCTGTGTGGGCAATGTCTCACTGGGCACAGTCATGGTGGCAGAAGTGGGATGGGGCTCATGGAGCCAGCTGCTTCCCTCCCAGGGCTGCCCACTGTCCAGTTTTAACTTTGTACATGACTGCCAGTGACAGAAGACTCTCGCCCAGGCAGACAGACAGGGCCGAGCTGGTGGGTTCATGCCATGACCCGGGAGCCAACCGAGCGGCCCAGTGGCTGGGAACTAGGTGTGCACAAAGCGGGCCCCTATTTGATTCAGATCTGAATTCGACCCAAATCAGGGACAGTGATTTGATTCGGATCACTGTCCCTGATTTGATTCGGCAGAATCTGAATCTGAGGATTCAATGCTGATTATGTCTGAAGTGCTAATTCTCCAAGACACAACTTTAAAAAAAAAAACATTTTCTACATACCTTGAGGTAGCTGGTGTGGCTTGCGATTGCTGCCGTGGTGGGGTGCATGGAGCATCCCACAGGAGTGAAGAGGGGGGCCTCCACATGCTCAGCGGCAAACCCAGAAGTGGACTGGAAGGTGCTTCCAGTCCACTTCTGGGTCTGCCAGGGGGCCCCCCTGTGCATCCCTGGCTCGGCAGTTGGCTGCAGGGGATCCTGGGTGCCCCCCCAGAAACAGGAAGCAACAGTCACTGAGCCAGAGGGGCATGCAGGGGCCCCCCACCATGGTCCCCAGCAGCCCCGAAAGTGGACCAGAAGTGCTTCTGTGGGACGCTCCATGCGCCCCAGCATTGCAGCATTCATGAGCCCCTGCTACCTAGAGGTATGTAGAAAAAACACTTAAAGCTGTGTCTATGTCCAAATCTCTGAATCGATTCAATTTGGAGAAACTAAAGGATCATCTGATTCGATTTGGATTCGGCCACCAAATTGGACCAAATCTCCACCAAATCAAATCGGGGACCGAAGCTTTGCACAGCCCTGTTGGGAACCTCTGTTCTAGTGCACCTAGCATTTCAATCCATAGGTGCACACAAGCTAATTCCTGATGTCTCCTCCGCACTTCATCCCTGACACCTGTCTTCCTCTTAACTGTATGAGAGCTGCTATGACCATTATAGTGTTATTGCTTATGTCTGTACATTGAAGATCTATCAACATTTTATCTGGAAGCCTTAGTAGGAAAAGGCAGTGAATCTCAAAAACCACAAGGGCAGAACAATACTTATTTGTTTCTCTCATCCATGGAGTGTCTAATTGGAGCTTGGATGCGGTCCGCACTTATAAAGCCACATCACTTTGAAAAGAAAAAATTATTTTTTATAGCTTCCTAATCCAGGGAAGTGTTTCTATGTAGAATCTGGTAAATATTGGCATAGAGTTGGTACCTATGTCTACAGCCTGGAGGCACTAGGAAGAAATGGCGCAGAAGCACTGATGTCCAAGACTATGAATTATCACAACCAGGTCACACACAATAATTCTTATCTTATTTGTTTGGTGCTTGAACCAAACTGTTAAAAACAAAATGAACAACCTGCATGCACACCCAATACTATATAAAAATAAACAATATGCATATCGCTTGTTTTTTAACTATTTGGGCATTGCATGTGCTTTGTCTTACATGTGCATACATGCTTTCTTTCTCTTTTTAATTTGCTTAGCAAAATGTGGAAGAAAGAAAACAAAAATGAAAACAGGTTGACCAAAATGTTTAGTATAACTGGAAATGGTGGTTGTTGTTTGTCCCATCCCGCGTAGGGTTTGGGATTGAGAGTATGGTCGGGGTAGAAAGGTAAGAAAGGTTTATTGACTCAACAAATGCACAACTATGTATAAATAACAAAACAAGGACAGACAATAATAATTCACGTTGTCAGTGCCCTCTGATGCCTGATATATGACAAGTTTATCTTCTGCAAAGCTCGACAAAGTCAGGTGTCTCCGATCAGCACTGTCCGAGAGGTACTGGGAAGGACCCTGGTATTCAGTCCTTGGGCTCCTCAAGATCCACAGTCCCACTGAATCTAGGCCAGCAGCTAATCTTAAGTCAGGAGCTTCTTTTACAGAGCTGTATCTTCCTTCTAAATGATTTCTGGATGTGCCAGCCAATTTATAACTTTGGAGCTATGCTGATAACCTACAGCCATCCAGATTCTCCCTGCTTCAAATTGTCTTTAGACTGACCAATAGCAGTACAAGCCTTTCATTCTTCTGATAAGTTTAATTTTAACTATGCTACAAAGTCTACTACAACTTTTATAAGGCTTTGCTAAATTTACTAGACCTCATTGCATACAAGGCCTTACTACATCTTTGACTTTAATCGGGCTTGTAACAACAACATATAGCTTAATACTTAAACAAATGACAGAAAAAACACTTGGTCTAATCTTCATAGAGCCTTCAGCAAGCACCTTTATCACACAGACATAATTTTCAGCTGTCACAGTTGCTTGTTGTTGTTAAATTTTAAATGTTTTAAATAAAAATCATTACAAGAAGTTGCATAACTTCCTTTTTAGGATGATTTAAATACCTTACAACTTTCTCAACTTTGAGGGTGGGGAGGGTAGCAGGAGAGAGTTGCTGAACATGACCTGTTTTTATAAATAGTGTTTCTGATCCTGGAACTTAACTTTTCAGCAAATAGAGAATTTCTTACATAAATCACCAGCTCTGTCTACATCACACAAGACCTATCCCTCTACTATTGCTTGCCTCCTGTGGATTCTGAATTTCAGAAGAGTCTATTGGGTGATAGTAAAGGGATTGCAGACTCTTTAAATGGATCATACATATGATAGACATCCTTACTGATGTTGAGTAGCACTTATGAGAGGGAGTACTCATTCAAATGAGTAATGGTGACAGAAGGGGAATAGGTCTAATTCATGTCCCTTCCATCTCTGTCTTGCTGTAATGCATTTTTTCTCTCTTTTTGTACTGGGAAAGACCCAGTAATACAGTCTCAATATATCCAAGACTCGGAGCACTGCACAGAACTGTATCATAGGATGTTCATAGGATACTGAGGGGGGTCTCTTTTTTTTTCCATTGAATTTTCATTGTTTTCAGTGTTCCTTGCTGAAATGAAAGACTAAATATTTTTTATTTTATTCAATAGACTGTTCCAATTGAGCCAATGCAAAATAACTTGCTTTAGGCACTTGCAGGAAAAGTAAAGGAAATAAGACTAGACTTGTGAAACTACTGGAGGAGGAGCTTGGAGATCCCCCCCTTGTACTGACCCTGATGTGGCTTCCAGCCCTTATCTCCCACTGCCCAGGAAAGCACTCTAACCAAGAAGGGATATGACTATTCCACACTACTTAAATAATCAATTCATTGGATCAGGAACTGGAATCCAGATATTCAACCCCCACATAAATATCCTAAATAGCAGGTTAGAGGGTTGCTTTGATATTCGGTCTCAATCTTCAAGTTTCTTTTCTCAGGTGGTATACTTCCAAAGGTGGGCTTGTCTCTGTGTTTTATCCTGCGAATAATATTGTCAAATCTAACCATGCTAACATTGTGTGGCACCTGTGAAAGGATCTCAAGGCATTATAGGATTCTGTGGCACCTGGTTGAGAATCATTATCTTGGAGGTACGAGGCCCAAGGTCAAGCCCATTCCCAGCCCAATTAAGGTAAGGACTTGAACCTAGGTCAGCAGAGCTGAGTTCTTTGAGGAATTAGTATACCTGCAACTTATCTCTCCTATTTGTTGCATTGCTGTAATTATCTAAGATAGACAGGAAGAGGTACCTTAACTAGTTCAAGCCATGTAAAGGGGGACCTCAGGTTTGAACTTTAAGCCATGTAGAGATAACACCTGTTACCACCTTCAAGGTCCTTCTTTTCCGATCTTAGCCTTTCCTCTAAATCAATACAGTATTTTAGTTGATACTTTCTTTAATTGCAAACAACACTGCTACAATTCCTTTTGAAGTCTAGAATCTAAGTGCTAATGGCTTGTATGAAGCCTTAATCTTTATAGAAAGGATTGCATCATAACTTCTGGAAGAAAATATTTTAAGGCAGTAGGAAGACCATATGGTCCAGCAGCAAACGAGTCCCTGACTTGGCAAATATTGTTCCTGAGCAGCAACACTACTCTACCTAATAAGGAAATGGACATGGATGATAACTAACTGCAGAGATCGGCCTCCTTAGAAGCCTTCTAATAATCAGCTTATCAACTAGTTGTACTCATCTCCTGTGCATCCTGTAATAAGATAAAGGAGAGACAGAGCTGTGTGGATAAACATTGACATACTCATCTTATCCTAAAACCTGAGCCCTGACCAATATGACTGCAGAAAGTCTGAACTGGAAGAGCTTACAGGGCTGGGCTTCCTGATCTTGTGACATGTATAAGCATTGCCATTCTTCTTGCATGTTTCCTTTAACTGTAATTAACAAAGGCTTTTTTGCACACAACCTTTTAAGCAACATTTCTCTTACCATTTTCTTGCATTATTTAGTTCTATAAAGCATTTTATAATGCAGCATAATGAAAGATATATGATGCAGAGTAACATTTTACTGTATAGCATTGATATATCATAAACATGGTCTATTATCACTTACACTCAGTAAAATAAAAGTATTGCTATTTAAATACTCTATTACAAAATAAACATAAAATTTACCTCCGCATAACTTTGTCTAGCATTTAGCTCATTAATGTATAGCAACTGAACAGAATTTCTCTTCACTGCAAAGAAGAAATCTTAGATTGCTTATTAATTAACAAATATAGGACTTTTTCTAAATGAAGCTATTTATCTTTAATTACTTCAAGCACTACTAAATTAATAAACAATTATCATTAAGAAAGTCTAATTTGTTTTGGAGAATGACATACACTATGGTCTGAGGGTGCTGTTTGGCCAGTAGATGGGACTAGGGTACTTGCTTTGTTTTTATGAATGTCTTGGGTATCTTGCCAATACGAGCAGGGAGAATAAGATATTTAATAGTTAATCAATTTAAATAAATTAAAGCTCAACTCTCCATATACAATTCAGAACTAATACAAGGACTTCACAGTTAGTATTTTTTTATTCTCTGCCTTGAGATGGCTGGTCTCAAATATTTGACTTGGCTTTTCTGCTTCCACCTTGACTTTAAGCTTTGACCTGTGTAGCTTTTAATGGTGAAATACAAAGATGTGCCAGATGCTTAGGGCCATTGTGTAGCTGAGAAAATGCTGTAGCCTACTGTGGCATAGGAGGTGTCCACATCTATACAGAACATAAGAAGTGAGCTGTTGGATTTGTGATGGTATAGTAGAGAGCGATGGGACTGTATCTTAAAGACAGGCCTTGGCCTTTTGTCAGGAGAATGTTATTTGTACCATAATACACTAAGCATGACTATCTATAGTGTGAGAATATGGATACAGGAACCATAGCAAATGTGGTATGGGTATTTAAAAATTGTCTTGGAGATGTACAGAGACATTATCATCACCTCAGGATGAGCTCTGTAGTAGGACCTATATGTGGGCAGCTACTGGTCCCTGTGGGAGCTGCAGGCTCTAAAGGTACCTGCAGGAATCCTTCACAGAGGTGCCTAAAGAGTCTGTCACAAGTATTAAAAATGGCTTTACAGTAATTGGAAACTCTACAAGACTTCACATGGAAATAGTAAGAAACCTCAACAGTACCCTGCACTAGGCTCTTAGGGGCAACCATGTGTGTACAACATGAACACATTGTTCACGCTCTTAGGGGCAACAATGCATGGCCCTGGTGGCTGGGGGGGCACGGCTGCAGTAAGTGTGGAGCTCCCAGAGACGCTGTTGGTGATGGGGGTGGGCGGGTGACAAGCACCAACTAGGGGTTGGCAACCACTTGGAGACACTGCCACCATCAGGGATCATGGACCACTCGCAGATGCTGCTGGCAGTGTTGGTGGCAGGGGTTGTGAGCGGTGACTGCCCACAGGTACTGCTGACAGTGTCACTGGTGCCTTTTTGTAGGGGTTGCATGACCATGCTCAGAGGGTGCATGTGCACCCCTTATGTGTCTCCCCTGGTATACGATGCATTCTGTAAATCTTGCATCAGTCTTGTCAGTAGTATCTACTACTGTCCAACTAGCAGCCTGTAGACTGCATGTGGCCCATGAGTTAATTTGCAAAACCCAGCTCTTGTTCTCCCTTAACTCCAGGTGCATCAGCAACCAAGGCATCAAGGCTCTCCTACCTTCCTCCTGGCTTCCACTTCCTGGTCCCTCTTTCCTCCCCTTTTTCCCCCTCCACCCTGCCCCAATCCCAAAACATGGGATGGGGTGGCATGGTGCAGTGGAGGAGCATGGGACCAGGGAGCAGAGGGTGTGGGCGCAGTGTCCGCATGTATGTCATACAACCTGGGGGCCCCTGGGTGCTTAGAAGGTGGACAGTCCTGGTATATGGCCATTGCTCTGGTCATTATTAAAGCTTCTAAGAGCTTTCATCTGTAGGTATCTTAACATTGGTATGTGCAAACAATATCAATATATACTTTAAGAAATGTACAGGCTGAGATGATGTTTTTTAAGTTTGGGGAACCAGAATGTACCAGGACATTGGGCTTAGCAACATTATAAGGTCCCAAGTCTATTTTCAAACCAATAGACACTTTTTCTATGTTCATTTTAGTAACAGATTACCTCAACTAATCTGCTGTGCCAACTTGTCCTGTACTTTAAAGGAAAAGCCCCATTATCCTTTGCCTAGTAATCTAAAAATGAAAAAGCTGTTAAACGCATTTGAAAATAAAGTGTCTGATTTTTGAGAAGTGCAATGCACTTCTAGTTTCCATTGACTTTTGACTGGAATGGCAGGGGTTCAAAAATAGTTGGTACCATATTAAAGATACTTTGATTATATTCAAAGTAATAAATATATCAACAAACCACTATGTTCAGAGCAAAGAGACTTTGTTTCATTACATTAGGATGGCTTGTTAGTGCATGAACATGGCTTATTTCTTCTATAGTTTTGATACAAGCAGCTTCTAGTTTAGACTAAAGCCATTTTTTCCTTTCATAAATGTAAACTTTGTCTAGAAGCTTTTACTGCAGGGTTGTTTTCACATTTATTTACTGTGTATCTTTCTCTTTTTGAGTAGGTGACACAGTACAGTGTTGATTTCTAATTGTGCATGCATTTGCAGTGGAAGGGGGTGCTTAGGTGTTTTTTGTCTAGGCACTATAGACCCAGCACCATATTTGGACTGGGGAGGATGGCTTGAAGAAGGCAAAATTTATGCATGAGATAATGTTATTCCTCAGAGGTATGAAGCCATTTACCAGTTGGGACTGGGCAATAGATTAGGGATGGGTGTGCTGGCTTGTTAAAGCTATGGCCCTGGGCTTGAGGCTAGGGGTTGGCCCCCTCCTGTGTTAGACCAGATGACTCTTGAGGTCCCTCCCAACCCAGTGATTCTATGAAATTCTGCCCTTCTTTCCTCAAACCTACCACTGGAACAGATGGAGGAAAAACACAGATCCTAACTACAGCCTTCCTCCTAGCTTAGCAGAGAATAGGTGCTCTGCCGCCGCAAGAAGGCACCATTACTATCAGTTGGCCTGTTCCCCAAACCACAGCATATGGAATTGGGGGTTGTTTGACCTAAACCATTCACACATCCAGAGCTATGGTAGGGGTGTAAAGCCAGAAGTGCATAATGCCATTTTCTTTCTATTGTCTTTCATGTTGACCAAAGTAATATGGCATTAGTCTGGATTAGCCTGAACAGAAGTCTATAAATAGCACCCAAAAACTGTGTTGGTCAGGACTGACCAATAAGTAGAATAAAGCTGGACCAAACTTGGTATGTTGGAAATTCAGCATAAAGAGCAGACAGACAGTGAGGTCCCTGTGCCCACTGCCTTTTTAAAAGAAGCCTTGAGGGGACCAAAGAGGGGCTAAAAGGAAAAAAGCTTCATCATGCCTGTCAATGCTGTGGTCTCCTAGGATTACAGTGCTTGCCAGGAGACCTCGGGGCATTGCCTCTTAAGATCAGAGGAAGGATTCAGACCTGCGTGGGTCACAGAGTGACTTGGATGGTATTGGTATTTTGTGGGTAAAATTATTTTGACAAGCTGTGAACTTCTTGGAAAATGTAACTTGGAATAGATCAAAGTTATTTGTGAATTTGGGTCAAATGAGGCAATTCCCATCCCCCCTCCCCCCCCCCGACCACAAAAGGAAAAAAAAATCCTGCAATATTTTTAACCTTTTTGTTTGTTTCATCAAAAACAAATTTCTTTGGATTGTTTGCCTGGATCCAATCTCTACCTCTAAGGATTTTCCTAAATCTAAACGAGTTCTGGAATGTAAGCCGTGTTCCTTTTTAAGTGTTTTTCTTTCTACTTTCCTATACTTCTTTGCCTTCTGTTTTAATAAAAGTGTGGTGTAGCCAGACAAGATTGCATTTATTGCATCAGTGCTGAAAGCCCATGACCTATGAAGCGGTTAAACAGCATCTTAAATGTTCTGATGCTGCTGCAACATGACCAGGTCTTGGAGTAATTGAGACAACTGGATGCTCTGCCCATGTTTCACCATCACTGAGGTTACAACATTCAACACCTGAGACAGAAGCTGCATCTTCTACTCTTGCTATTTTTTCTACCCATTTGTGAGTTATTTGTCTTAAAGGAAAATGGATGAGGCTTTTTCAACAACAGCTTCAGCCCATCCCAAGTACTGTGTTTTCCTCTTCTATGGAAGAGATGGTTATCACTATCTAAAAGGCTGTCACACTGAAGGGTGTATCTTATTAAAACATTTTACAACTAAAAGGGAAAGGATGAAGAATATTGGTAAAATTAAGGGCTTGTCCAAACTATAAAATAGAGAATATTTTAATTTTGTGGGATTTTTTTCCTCCTTTTTCTGTATCTTTTGTCAGGAAAAAGTAGAAATATCTAATTCTGATAGTTGCAATAGAACCAAGCTGGCTCAGATGTCTATACCTGAAACCTCAAACCACGTGTAACTGCCCAATGTACAGTGACAGGGTACTTTTTAACATCTTTGATTCCATTTGAAAATAACACCATCTGCATCCACCCCCTCTGCTTTCCTGTCAGTGTTGTTCCATTGCCTCAGACTTCATCAGCCTTTCATCAGACTTACTGCTGATGCCCTCTGAGTGAGAGAGAGGATCTCAGCCTCTGGCGCCCTTTCTTTGCACATCTACTGCATGCTCCAGGGCAGGAAGGACAATTTTATAAAGCCTGCTGAATACCCCTTTGTTGTGGGAGGCGATAAACTGGCAACCTGGAACAACAATCCCTTTTCTCTTAGGGCCTAGTCCAGTTTGGTCTCAGAGGCACCTATTCTAAAGTGGCCCAATGCACACAATCAGCTCACAAAAGCATGCTAAGTTGACTGGATTTAGCCATATAAGGTTCTTATGCAGCTAATGGGTAGACTTTAGGCACTTTGAGCAATCCAGTTTGACTAGGGTGAGGGCCTCTAATGAAATGGGGAAAGCTAGATACTAGGCCTGTGCAAAATTTTGGTGGCAGTTTCATTTTGTTTTGGATTCGGACATTTCAACGGTCAAAACACCAAATCTGAAATGAAACCCAGGGCTCCGAAACGGCTTCAAAACAAAATGGGCCATCCAAAAAGATTGAAAATTTTCCGAAACATTTTGGAGCTGTTTCAGAGGCAGGCTTGCAGGGAAAGAGGAAAGGGGAGGAGTGGGAAGGACTGCTCTGGTACTTACATCTGTAGCCAGCCAATGACTAGGATCTGTCTGTGATGTCTCTTCCAACCCCAGAGCTGGGGAACCGAGCCAGAGGCAGGTTCAGGTCCCTAAACATTCCCCCAGTTCCTGGCTCACTTCCCTCCCCCTCGAGTCTTTCTCCCAGCTCTCTGACCACTTCCTCTAGCTCTTCCCAGAGGACCCAGGCCCCTAGATCTGCACAGCGTTTCAGCAGGCTGCCACTGCTGGCTCTGAGCTATTTCCCCAGCCAGCAGCAGCCTGCTGAAATACCAGGCAAATCTGGGGGCCTGCAGCCCCAGGAAGAGCTGGGGGCATGATCCGAGAGCTGGGGATCAAACCAGGAACTCTGGATGACTGCTGGAGCCACCCCAGCTCCCAGACAGTGTTCAGCACCCTGCCAAGCTGCACTGTACCTCGGCATGCACCAGACAAACTCGGGTACTGGCGCTGGCCACACTGCCAGTACACAATGGTGTAGCTGCCACATGGGTGCCAGGTGGGGGTGGGGGGGCAGAGTCCCTGCTGTCCCCCATGGCCCCGGGCTGCATGGTGGGGTTCGGCTACGGTGAGCCCTCAGATGCCCCAGTCTCTGTTGCTGGAGCCAGTGAGTGCGGGGCTTTTTTTATTTACTTTATTTTATTTTATTTTTAACTCGACACTCGCCAGCTCTGGAACATGCAGATGACAGCGTGTTGCTGCTTCTGGCTGGGGCCAGTGCCAATACCCGAGTCTGCCTGGCGCATACCGAGTGCTAGGAAGAACCCAGTGCTGGCATTGGCAGCAGCAGCCTGCTGTCATCCTGCACGCAGAACTGGGGGGCTGCAGGGCTGTGCCAGACTCCTCCCAGGGGAGCAGGCCCCCAGATCTTCATGCAGGATGACAGCAGGCTGCTGCTGCTGGCAAGTGACGTGTTTGCTTTGAACAGTTTGAGATGCAGTTTCATAAAAACCCTCCACCTATCTCCTTGATACTTGGCAGGCTTCATGACCTTAGAAAGAGCTAGCATTCCTGCAAGTTTCATCAAAATTGGGCAAGAAATGATGAAGTTGTAGGCAGTCTGGTGATCCCCCGTTATAGCCTATGGTTGAAACACCATCAATTTCAAAATGGCTGCAAAACAGTTTTAGCTGAAACAAAACATGACAGTGATTTGAAACACTGAAACAAATCACTGTCCCTCAAATGCTGAATTCAAACCAAAATGAAACAGCCGTTTCGGACAGCCCTATGAAACACCAAAACAAAACACTGTCCCTCCAAAACCAAAATGAAATGCAGGTGTTTCGCACAGCCCTACTAGATAACTCCAAGAGACTATCCAGAAAGCCCAGCTAGCTCCATGGACTTCCAATAAGAAACTCTAAGTATGAAGGTGTGTGTTAATTTCCCATCTTTAGATCATTAGTTCTTCTGTATACTTATGATCCAGAATACAGCGTCCCATTTCTGAGAAGTGCCATCCACAACTTGTCCAATAGATTAGAGCAGTGGGCTGGGTGCTTGTGACATGGCGACTTTGTAGGCCACTGCTCCTATCTTATAGTGGAGTAGGAGAGGGAGATAGCTGCTAAGGTTGGGAGTGGAGAGGGAAGGAGAGAGCAAGCAAGCTGTAGAGGGGATCAGTGGCATGGCACGGGGCAAGGGAAAGAGATGTTCCAGGCTGCGCTGCTTCTGGTGATCTCCTGTGTCGTGGGTGGAATCGAGTTGCTTTGGGGGCTGGATTCAGCCTGCAAGCCATAGACTGAATACTACTAGAAGTTAGAGCACTCGCTCAGGTGTGTGCCAGCAGTGCCCTTTGCAAGTTGGTCTTGGGGGTTTTTTTTTTGTCTTTTGGGTTCTTTTAAGTTCCAAAACAAGTCCTCTTATTCAAAGCCCTCCTCAGCAGAGGAGGTGAAACAAAGAAAAACATGACCTTTTCCCCATTAGGCTAATGAACAAAATACTGCTGCTCATGTGGTAAAGAAAACCAGTGCCTTTCTCCCTTTGGTTGTGACAGCTTTTTCATTTCTATAAGCTCCTCCTTCTGCCCTTTCTGCTCTTGTTCAGTTAGGCCCTTTTCAGTACTCCCAGCATCCTGAAACTCCCCACCAGCAAGCAGGACTTGCTGCACCTTCTGCCTTCTTTAAAGGACTTTCTAACCTGCCACATCAGGAAGAGGAAAATCTGGCTTCTTGGCCCTCCTCTGTCTGAGAGGATTCAAACCCACTTTTTTCCATCTCCTATGAGTGTCCCAAACAGCAAACTGCAGGATTGGCTGAGTAAAAAGGGATGATTACCATCCATCCCTCCTGCTTAAGTGAAACCACTAGGAAGCAAGGCATGGAAGAGGAAGCAAGACGAAGCCTGACTCAGTAGCCTGGTGGTTAGGTCCCAAATCTGGGGTTGGGAAGCTTAGGCTGTGGTCCCTACTCCCAGAGTTATTTCTATTTCTTGAGCCTTTGCACGTTAAGAAAAATGTGGACAAATTAGAGTCCACTGGAGCACAACAAAAATTATTAAAGCCTAGGAAAAATGACTTCCAAGAAGTTGAAAGAACTAGTATTATTTAGTTGGAGAGGAGGAGATTTGACAAGTCTTCAAATAGCTGAAGAATGGCTACAAGGAAGTTGTTGATGGATTATTCCCCATAGCAACAAGGCAAGAAATAAGTCTTAAATTGTAACAGGGAAAATTTAGACTGGCATTTAGGAAGAGCTTTCTCACTAGGATGGTGGTTAAACACTGGAATGGGCTACCTAGAGCAGGGACTGACAACCTTTTCCAAGCTGTGGGCCAAAACAAGCCTAATGTAGGCTGGGGGGCTCTCTCTGGGTGCCCACTGGAGCCATGCAGCTGGGTGCTGCATCTATTAGGCAGGGTTGGGAGTTGGGGCAGGGCAGAAAATGTGGAGAAACTGAAGCACTGTGGAAACAGCGTCTGGTGCAGCTCCACACCACTGCTGCTTCTGTTCCCTGGATGCAGTGCGAGCACAACTTCCATCCAGAAGGAGCTGTGCTGGGTGAGGAGGTGAAAGCTGCTTCCACTTTGAACCCTCACACCACCTTGAGGAATGGGGAGAGCAGGCAGGGAGAAGTGACAGTAGCACTGGCACAGTTTCCAGCTCCCTGCTGAGCCCCGGCATGGGCATGGGCACAGGCAAAGTCCTGCATCTTCATGAGCTGAGTCTAATGACTTCATGGGCAAGATTCATCCCACAGGCCATATGCTGCTGACCCTTATCCTTACGAGCTTGTGGAGTCTTTTTCCTTGGAAGTTTAAGAGCACAGTAGACACATTTGTCAGGAATTGTTTAGTCAGGGATGCTCCTTCTTTGAGCAGGGGGGTGGACTGGATGATCTCCTGAGCTCCCTTCCAGCTCTATTTTTCTATAATTCTATTATTTTAAATGCGTAAAAAATTTAATGGGAACAAGTAGGAAGGAAGAAGTCAGTGCAGCCTAGGAGTTTTGCAACTCCCAGATAAAAGGGAGGCCTTGTTTCTTGTTCCAGATTGCTTGCGAGTCCCTGGTTCTACCCCCCCACCATAACTACAGGAGGGGAAACTAATAAGATAGGGCCAGAAGTTGCACATAAACCAATTTAAGTGATCAGAAACTGGTTTAAACCTGTAACAGAACAACAACTCAGTGCACATAAACCAGTTTCAAAATGGCCAAAGCCGGTTTGAGAGACACCTGGTTGAATACAGTATTAGATTTAACTGATTTGGGTCAAACTGTTTATGGAACTTCTGTCCCAGACCCCTTCCTGGCTTAAGTTGAATCAGAGTTCCCCAGCATGCTTTTCATCCCTGAACTGGGCAGTGCAATCTGCTCCAGAGAGCAGGGCTGGCCCTACCCCTCTACTTTCTAGCTAGGGCAGCGAGGGCTGGCTGACAAAGGGGTGGAGGTGGGAAACCTGGCTGGAGATTGCAGTCGGGTCTGCCACAAGTGGGAGAGGGACATCTACCCTAGCTGTTTCATTCCTGGAGCGAGGCGGGGGCATGGGGCACAGTGAGAAAACAGCCTGAGGGGGACTGCCTCACCCCAGGAAAACTCTAGCTAGGGTCTGGGAGGGGCTTTATGCCGCCCTTCCCCAGCTCAGTGTGCTGGCTCCAAGCCCTACCAGACCAGATTGAGAGGTGGGAGGTGTTGGTAAAGACCTGACACAATCATCACGTGCTGGCAATGGACTGCTTGTACTGGTGTGACCAAAGAAAGCGGAGAACTGCAAGCGTTTGATAAGGAAAGGGGAAGGAGGCATGGTTCCTCTCAGCTCCCCCATGCCATGCGGGGGTGGGTAGGAAGAGGCTGGGGAACCAGGCCACCACCTGTGAACATGGGGCCAAGCCCTGCAGGACCAGGTTGAGAGGTGGGAGGTTTTGGCAAACAACTGGCACAATCATCACATGTATGTGCTGGAGATGGAGCTAAGGCAGGGGTGGGCAGAATATGGCCTGCAGACTGTATTCAGCCAGTCAAGCACTTTCATCTGGCCTGTGGTACCCACCATGAAATTGTGCCCCACCCAGCCCTTGCACCCATGAGGATGGGAGTGAGGTGCCCACATGTACGCACAGTCCCAAACATCCCCTATTGCCTGGTGGGCAGAAGGACCTGGTCTGCCAGCCTGCAGCTTCTGCATGGGGCATCTGCTGCAGCCCCTGGGGACCTGCTCTGCTTCCCCAATCTCCTGGCTCTTGGGGGTAGGTAGGGAAATGGCAGGGTGGAGCTGCAGCTGGGCAGGAGCGTGGAGCATGGGGATAGGGCTCGCAACAGCATGGAGCCTGCATCTGCAGGAGCAGCGGCAGCACAGAGCTCAAGTGGACAGCGTGAGGGAGGGTGAGGGGACCCCCCACATTGCCTCCCTCCTCCCCCATGGCATGCAGCTTCAGCAGGTGATGGCAGCAGCAGCAGGTGGGGTGCTTAGAGTGCAAGTGCTTGGCAGGGTGCAGCTCCAGCCAGTGCTGCACATTGCAGTGAGGGGTGCAACCAGCATTCCCAGTCACACTCGCATGCAGCCTGTGCACTCGCACAGTGTGGGAGAGAAGCCCTGCATGCTGGAACCAGTTGCTGTCCTTGCTGTGGCTGTACAGCACAGGAGAGAAGCCGCAGGTGCTGAAGCTGGCTGCCCTCCCTGCCTGCCAGGGGAAGGTGCTTGGGCCTTCCCTCCCCTGCAACACAGCCCTGGCAAGGAAGGCAGCCAGCTCCAGTGCCTGAAGCTTCTCTCCTGTGCAGCCCTGGCAGGGAAGGCAGCTGGCTCCATTGGCAATGTGTAGGGGGTGCACATGCACCCCCTGAGACCAGCTGTGCACCCCCTGGAAACATCAGCCATGAAACCAGAAGTGCCAGTGGAAGTGAACTTCCAGTTTCACTGCTGGTGATTTTGGGCTCAGAGATTGGCCACTTGGGGGGACCTCCCCAAATGGTGATCAGCTGCTGGGGTCTGTGATCTGGTGCCCACCCCCCAGACTGGAGGCACCAATTGCCCATGGATGGCTTCAGTATGTGGGGCTTCCCTACTATGCTGTGTGAGCACAGGGGCTGTGGATGAGTGGCAGGGAGCACCAGCAATACAGACAGCCTGGCGGAAGTTGCACCCCTCGCATGCACCCTGAGAGCCCTGGCTGCTGCTGCTGCTGCTGCTGCACCATGGGGAGAGTGTGTGTGTGGGGGGGGTCCAGCCACACCCCTCACCCCCCCATACACACACATCCACCAAACCCACACACCCCCATTATACAAAACTAAGAATTTTTGTTATTATGCAGTCACTTCTATATACGCCATGCAAACACAAATCATGGCAAAAATATTTTTTGTATGTTGTATGTTATAGTAGGTGTTTGACTTTTAGTGTATGATTTGGGGTTTTTTTCTTTGTATGTTTCCTCTAAATTAACTCTACTTCTATGAATCCTTAGTTAAGTTTTTCACCTCCAATTAGTTGTTTTTCTCTTTTACCCCTCCTGTAAGTCTGTGGAGAGCTGGCATCGCAGTGGGCATTCATACAGCTCAAGTATCTCTTTCTAGACCCACTCTAAGTTTGTATCAAGAAAGAAATGACAACTATTGGTAATGGACCTCCTATATCCCACTTGTCTTTGAGAAATCTCCCCAGAAGAGGGAATAGCTACTTGCACATCGTATGTATGAGCTAGATTAGAATGGTCTCTTAGAAGGTAAAACGTATGGGTCATATTAGGACGTTAGCATATATGCCTTGAAGACTCTATTTTAGGAATAAGGCAAAAATATTAGTCTGGAATAAGGCAAAAAATGCATGCTGCCTTCCATATTATGACAAGGGTACAAGCAAGTGTGTGGGTGTCAGACAAACAATTGCATGCATGTATATATATGCAATTGATTGTCTGATACAGGACTCTCCAACTTCTGGCAGACAGGAGCTACACACTGTGTGGGCTGCTGTCAAAGAGACTGCACTAGGCACGGACAGCAGACCTGAGGGCCACTCGCACAGGTGCTGCCCCCAGGGTCTCTCTGCAGTCTGCCCCCCAACTACCCTCTCCTCCTGACTGCGTGTTATGCAGACAGTCCAGCTCCTTCTTCCTCGTGACTGTACATATCCCACCCCCCCACACACACGTGCAACAACCTCCTCTTTTGGCCAGGTGTGCTACCCTCCTGCAGTGTGAACAGTCTGGCTCTTGCCTTTTTGTCAAATAAACCACAAGCAGCTCAACCCCCTACCCGATGGCACATACAGTATGGGCAGCCTTGTTCCCCACTGCATGCCTGGATCAGGCACACAGTCTCCTCCTGTTGTGCTACCCCTCCTCCAAGAGCAGGGGCAGGAAGTAGAAGTAGGAGGAGGGTGGGAGAGCCTGAAGAACCTGGCTACTGCAGCAACAGCAGAGGGGCAGTGGTGGCAGCCAGGCAGGAGCCTGCTGCTCATGTGCTGACCTTTCAGGGGCTGCATGCAGCCAGTGGCCTGCCAGCTTGACAGCCTTAGTCTGATGAATAGAGAACCTGACCACTCCAGAGTGTGATGCTCCTTTGAGTTCATTTCTGCATCTGTTGTGTTTCTCCACTTCATACTGAATGAAGCTAAAACCTCAGTGGGTCAAGCCTGATGAATGGATTTATGAAGTGCATCTAATTAATGATATTGTCAGGAAGACTGATTTGCTAGTGTGTCACAACAAGCTTAATGTAGAAAATATTTCTTTAACTGTGCTGGGTCAGTTGATGGATTGGGAGAACAAATATCAAGTGTCAAGCAGATATCAGAATATAAAGCACTAACTGTGATGGACATACTTTCTGGAGCTCCTGCTTTTCCTGACTTTGTTTATAGTAGAGTTGATTGCACAGTAAAAAGTCACATTGATGTTTGTTAAACATTTTGAGGTAGTTCTTATAAACCACAGTCTGAAAAAACAGGATTTTTAAAATTCTAACCCTAGGGAACCACTAGACCACCATTTCTCTTCTACCACTGACCCCACTGTCAGAAGGGCTTGGTAAAAATGCAGTAAATCTTAGCAAGGGGTAAATCATGCTCTTTTTCCTAGAAGGCATGTCAGACACTATCAAGATCAGTGGGTAATCCTGATGCATCTTTGACTTAGATTTTAGAAAAAGGTATCGTGCTGCTGTCTAAACTTTCTTTTCTTTTACAAACTCGTGTAAAGGAGCAAATTAATAGCCCTGGAGGAAGCTGTCTCTATGCACAGAACAGCTATAGTAAAAAACAGGAGCACTATAATACTCCTTATACTGCCTCACCAAAATGGGTCCAGCCCAAAAGCTGTGGCAGCTGCCACTCAAGTAACATTTTAGGTTTTTACTCAAGTGAAAAGGAACACAAATAAGACAGTCATTATAATATCCCTGATAATTCATATTATGCAGGGCTTTTTTGTTACTCCAAAAAAAATCCGTTTGTAACGTGTTTCAGGTGTTTGCATGCATAGCATGTACGTGCAGGATAGAAGTTTTCATGGACACAAGATGGAGGCTGCAGTAACTGCAAAGAGGGTAATAAGAGCACTTGTTGCACAGGATGATGTAAGCAGCAGTATGACCTTTTAGTATCCAAGAGCCAGCTTAGGCTTTTGGCAGGTAAGATACATTTCCCCTTATCTCTTATGGTTTGCGATGGGGCCCGTTTAAGATTTTGGGGGGGCTAGATTTGAACTCGGCTTACTTTTCCAGAAACCTTAAACAGCAACCAGACATCCAGCTGCCCCTATTCCAAGATCTGCCACAGTGGATAAACATAGATGGCACGTGTTTCTGCAGAATGATTAGTAGTGAAATAAATTACAGTGTTGTCATAACAATACCAGCATTAGAATTCAGAGTAAAGATGAATGGGGCAGTTCATGCCTTAGAAAGGCTCTTGTTTCATGGTGAGTTTAGCAGCTGGAGGAGAGAGCACCTCATTGTTTTGCATTTGATTTTCATATTTGGATGGTTATCTTTTTAAGATCATTAGGACAGTATTTTTTTTTCCCTTTAACTGAGACACTAATTATAAAGTACAACTCTGTAATGGGAACTGTCTATGGTACATTCTACAGGATGTGGTTGGATAAATGCAAGCTGTTTTGTAGCTATCTTCTGTGTTTCCATTAGGAGCCCTTGGAACACCCCATGCCCCCAAACTCATTTAAAAGAAACTACTACACATCACTCTGCTAATAATTGGTTTTCATTGTTACTGATCTGGGATAGATATAGCTCAGTCACCACAGAGGAAAGGTGGCTTGGCCCAATAACAGTTATCAGAGCCAAGCAGATCTCCTCCCCAACTAACATTTTTAACAATAGGTGGAAAAATAATATTGTGTTCTGTGTACTAGTGCTAGATTTTATCCCACCTGTTAGCTGTCTAAGTACACTGAGTGCAACTCTATTCCACACTGTTCAAATCCCTGAAAATCCATTAATGCATCTACTCCTGTACCACACTGCCATCTTACCCTTAAAGACTGAGTCACAAAAAAGCAGCAAGATGGAAGAGGACCTACCCAGCTTTTTGTATTAACTGTTTTTCAGGGGCTCAGGCAGAATGGAACAGAATCACCCTTAGGCACTTAAGTCTACTTACACAGCTAATAGGGGGAATTAGAAGCTGGCCCTAATGGAATAGGAAATTTGGCTTGGCAGGTGTGAAACTGAAATGTCAGTGTTCTGATGATTATTGGAAAATAAAGGGAACCTGGACTCTGATATATTAATCAAAAACCTTATTCCATCAGTTTTGAGCCAGCTTTCACTGAGAGAACATCCATGCTGACGGGAGATCAAGGACACCAAGGCATTTGAGACTGCTATTATCCTGTTGTTGTCAGAGACACAAGGTCCCTGGAGAATCCTGAAGATAGACAAGGTCAAGATGCATGGTAGAATCAGCTCTTTGTATATGGTTCAGTAGAAATGAGGTTTTTTTTCCAGCAAGGCATGTCTTTCTAGGTAAGAGAGTAACTGTTCTTAAACAAATGGAGAATTGTGAATTACATTTTCTGATATGTTGAATGTCAGGCATCTACTGCAGCAAATGAGTTAGGAACTGTAGTTGAGGAAGAACTGAAGAGTAAAAAAGAAAAAAAGGATGCAGAAACCTAAATATCTCTGATATATAGTGGACCTGCCAAAAAGTGATGCCTGCTCATGTTCTGATGTGGATTTCAATTTAGTTAGTTGTTGGAGATCTTACTGTATACTTATCCAGTCTCAGCTTGTATATGAACACGCCGCAGACGTTTAAGAGTGAAAATCTTGCTTCCTCACTAAGGGCCATGTAGGCATTTAAGGCACAAAGCTACACTGGACCAGCTAAGAGGGATTTCAGACCATACTGCACCTAATTTCCAGTAACTGTTCTTGTACTTGGAGCAGGAATAGGTCGTACGAGCCAGAGCTGGTTATAAGTCACTTTTGCATCCTCTGTGCAGTGGTGTGCCATGAGAATTGGAACAACCAAAGAGAAGTAGTCTCCAGGGATATCCTTGAGAGAGACAGGGTTGCAAGCAGGGCCATGTAGCACTACATAAGCTAGGTATATGCACAAGTTGTTATATCTGTTCACCTTAGGCCTCACCTTTGCTGCCAGAGAAATGTGGGACTGTTGTGGATCTGAGAATCTGGTCCATTGTGCCGTAGAGAATCCCAATTTCTTCTTGGGTAGGGATGGAAAGCAGATGGGCTATGACCACAGCTACCCACTTTTGAATGGGCACAGCATGTGCTCCTTCCCATGGTACACAGGTCTGTTCTTCTGACTGAGGAGGAGGAGGAGAACAACCTTACCATTTCTGTCCTGGCCTCTGCTCCTAATAGAGCCTATGCTACTATAAGCTTTCAGAGTTTTCACAGTCTTTTGAGGGTTATGAGAGTGCTGAGATTTTGCACAATGCCTGCTAAATGTATGTGGGGTGGTCCTTTTCTGCCTTTGATCCACTCTTGTACACAACTGTCCCCCTCACTGCCTTAGGATATTCAATTTAATGGGATACAGGGGATCCTTGTTCACATGTATTTAACTGAAGTGACTCTATACACAGGTGTATGCATTCTGGACTAATATCTGTTTTTATATTCATCCCTTGTTTGTACAATGAAAAATGTTCTGGGGATGTTTCTTCATTGTTTTTTCCTCTCTGGGCATATCGATATGGCCTGTTTCCTCTCAGGCAACTGTGCACTCAGGTATATTATGCTCCTTTCCATGTACTACCTCAAAAGCCAAAAGCAGTGTAGTCACCTTAGCGCAGTGCTGCAGGCAGGCTGATTAGCTCTGTCTCTTAGCAGAGCCAATTAGCCTAGATGCAGCCCTGTGGAAACACAGCTACCAACTCTAGATCAGGAGATAACATAAGCCAGAGCATCCTTGTATGCCTCAGTCCAGTGCTACCTGGCTTGCTTACTGAGCAATATAACAAAGCATTTGATTTTGAATAAGCTTTTGTTTTTATTTTAATTTGTATTGTACTTTCCCCAAAACATGGGTTTGGACCAGCTCTATAAAGTTGTGAGCCATTTTGGTTGTGGTGCCCTGAGTATAGCAGAAAGATGGGTACAGTCCTGCTGAGATGGATAGGTGCCTGACAGCCATGTTGTTCTTGCTTGTACTAATGGGCACAGACAGAAGTTATGTTTGTTGTTTGATCAGCCCCTTGAAAGCATTTTACAGCCGTTCCCTGACAAGTGTACAGCTGCGGTGTGCTTTTAAAAGGCCCTGATCATGGGATAAGTTAACCCTCATTTAATGAGAGTTCAGATGAAGGTGCTCCAAAGCAGAGTGCCTTCATCAACATGTTTGTACCTGCCCAGGAGCAGGGGTGGGGTACATCAGCCCAGTCTTGCCCCTGGTACTGTTTTCAGGATGGGGGTGGTGTGCCAACCTAGAATGGGGATGGGAGGATGCAGGGCTAGGGGAGAGAGGCTGCAGACATGGCTCCGAAGTGGAACTTGATCTCCTTCTCTCCCCGTACCCCCCAAACAGCAAACATCTGTTGGGGCGCAGGTTCACTAACTCATGGTGCATTCTGTGGGGAACTGCACATCTGTCAGCTTGTGCTCCTTTTTCCCCTACTATAGACACTTATCTATAAAAACAAAGAAATAAAAATAATTATTTAAAAATGACAACAAATCATCAGTAATAGTCTGTGTCTTAGCAGAGCCAATTAGCCTAGGAATGGCAGCATTGGAACACAGTTACCAACTCCAGATCAGGAGAAAGCATGAGCAGAGCAGCCTTGGGTTTCTCAGACCAGTGCTACCTTGTTCTGGGGCACTGCTACATGTGCTCTGGGAGTGAAGCAGGGGGCAATGCTAGATTTAATGGCGTTTCAGCGAGCTTTAGTTCAAGTGCCCCTGGCATCACTTTTAAGCATAGAGGACACTGATGCATGAGATGCAGGAGGCTGCTGGAGTATGGCAGTTGCCACACTTTGGCAGGCTTGATTAATCAAATCTGCTCTGACATGCTGGAATTGCAGCACCTTGGAGCAGCCTCTGCACTCATGTATAAACACCCCTGCTTTGCATCTCTTTGAGTTCAAAGATATGTACTGGACTCTAATCTTATTTTCTTTGCCCTTTTTCATACAACTGACCTATCATTTAGTTCACACACTGAAGAAAAACAAATTATTTTTTTAAATTGTTTATTCTTTAAAAACTAAAATAGGAATCCTTTGATAAGTAAACTTAAGATCCTTAAAAAGGTTCAAAATGCAAATTTAAAATTTGTTATTAGAAGAGTTTTAAGAAGAAAAGAGTTTGACCTTTATGAGACCCTTGGTACTAGAACAGGAAAACCTATTTGTTTTGGTGAACCATGCTTGTTAGCATATACAGGACAATGCACTGAACCAGAAAAAAGCATGACATTTCTATAAAAGCATTTGCTTCTTTCCTTCTACATATACTCATCCCTAATACCATATTTCTGCATATGGCTTTTTAAATGTTGACCTAGTTTTTTATACATATTTATGCCTTCCCAATCTGAAGTTGTTTTTATATTTCCTTTGGGGAAACTGAAAAGGTGATTGTTAAAAATATAATAAATAAAAAGAATGAATTGTTCTGGGGACTCTGCTGTTCTGTACATCATAAGAAAGAGCCAATCCTTGAGTTAATGCTTTCCCCTAAAAGACTTAGAGCCAGATACTAGTCCACTGAGACACCCAGACAGACAGAATAAGTGGATCCTATTTCACCATGGTCAAATCCCTGAAAACCTATTACTCAACCTGACCAGGTACCCCTTTATAGCCTTGTTGACTAGGGCTAGCTGTTGGAAATTTCATTCTAGACCTATACCAATGAAGCTGTCTCCAGTGGGTTATGGAATAGAGAAAGATCCCACACAATTTACTGATTCGTTTGATGCACCTGGCTGGGGGAGTATTTGGTTGATTGCATGATTTCACAATGATTGCGCACTAAATTCATACAACACAATTTTATTTTAAAATTCCTTGCTACACACATAACACTTCTTAGCTTTAAGAAATCCTTCCCAAACAATGCTATAAGAATTAGTATTACAAAAACAACTACAATTACAAGTAAAGGTTATTTCTCATGGTATACTTACAATCCTAAAATTCCAAGAAACCAAATCCCCAGATATAACTTTCATTCTTTAGTTATGGTTTTAGGGTTGGTCTCAGCAGTGATAGGATCAAGTCCCCTTCCTTTGGTCCCACTCGGGCGCTTCGCAGCTTCAGCATGAACAGGAGTTCTTGTTCACGGAGAGGGTGGTTCAGGTGATCAGTCTGATCTGGCCTACACTTGCGACTCTTCCTTTGGTGTTCTGCAAGTGAGATTACCTCCAAATTGGGACTGTAGGTTACAGTTTTTATTGGGTGAGTTGCTGTCTTGGGCCCCTCCTACCCAAACCCGTCACTAGTCCCAAATTTGGGCTTGGATCTTTAACCCAACAGATTCCTTTCCTGGGTCTTCTTTGGGAAATTTTCCACACCATTGCTGTGACCTCTCTTGCCAACCCCCTTTCAAAAACTTCTAGGTTTCAATCTCTCAGTGTTTGCCCAAGGGTCGCCTTTAGGTTAACTTTGTTAAAGGCCTCTAGAGATAAAATTCAAAAACCAAGATATTCAGCATGTAGGCAAAAACAAGCAATGGCCTAGATAAGATTGAGAACCTAAAACTCTCAAACAAACTTGTTGCAGGCCAGGCAAATCAAGCAACAACCTAGATAAGATGATGAATCTTGCCTTTTTTCTAAACTGGCTAAAGGGGTAGTTATTACAAGAATTCAGACTGTTACATTCAGTATGACAGAAGCCATGTAATTGACTGAGCTGTGTTAGGAAGCTTGCAAAAATGCCCCCCACCCCATATATACACCTAGATATCATACACATGAAATTCTTCTACCTTCACCAGAGTTTAACTTCTCTTTAGAGAAGGAGGATTTGAGTCAGGCCCATTGTAGTAGAATGGCTGGAAATCATAGGCTTGGCTGAGGATAGATGTCTGGTGCAGAGAGATGTAGGCCAAGTCTAAACCTTTCGTACCAGCAGAACTTCCTAGTGTAAACATAGCCCATCTTGTATCTTTTGCCTGCAGAGTTGGTAAGTGTTTCCCAAATGAGTTAAGCTATACTGACAAAAACATGTTGTTGTTGGTTTTGGTATCTGGCCTAGGATGTCTGTCAGCATAGAAATAAATTGCCCCACTCTGTCATTGTTACACTAATAAAAATATCTAGTGTTGAGCTGAGCATAAGAACACAGACCTAACATCTTGTGAACACATTAATTTACCTAGGAATGAGTACAGCTGGAAAACAGACATGGGACAGAGCACTAAGAGCTCCTATGCATACTACTGCATGGATTGCACCAATCAAAAAACAACTCTAACCAGTGTGAGTTAACAAAATCCCTAACTTCATGATAACTGCACATTTTGATTTTTCCACAATTGAGTTTAGAGAGGCAGAAATAAGAGAGAGGCAGTACTGCAGAGAAGGACCTAGGAGTTACAGTGAACCATAAGCTGAATATGAGCCAACAGTGTACTCTTGCTGTGCTAAAAAAAGAAGGGGGGAAAAAAGCCAACAGCATACTGGGCTGTATCAACAGGAGTGTCACTTGCAAAATTAAGAGAAGTGATTCTTCTATTCTGTTCCCAGTGAGGCCTCGCCACTGCTGAATACTGTGTCCAGTTTTGGGCACAGCATTTCAAAAAGGATGCAGACAGTTTGAAAAGGGTGACACAAATGATTACATTTGTGGCCTGGGAAGCAAGACACAGGAGAAAAGGCTAAAAGAACTAGGGTTATTTAGTCTAAAGAAGAGAAGACTGAGGGGGGATTTGATAACAGTCTTCAAATACCTAAAGAATACAGAGAGGGACAGCCTTAATCTGCAGCAAGGGAAATTTAGGTAGGAGATTAGGAGGACCTTTCTGATTGAGGGTAGTCGAGCATTAGAACAGGCTACCTTGAAAAACTGTGGCATCTCCATGCTTGGAAGTTTGAGTGCAGACAGGACATGCACTTGACTGGGATGGTTTAGTCAGGAATGTTCCTGGCTTGAGCGGGGGGCTGAACTAAATGACCTTGTGAGGTCCCTTCTAGTCCTGCTTTCCTATGATGCTGAATGTAACCTAATTGACAACAAGTTAGTACTGAGGCAAGAGCAAGAGGTATCTATCTAATCTTGAATTTTATATGAATGTCATTGAAAAATCTAAAAATGATGTACTTACATGGACAGGCAAAGCTTTTTTTGATCTTTAATTGGACCAGCTGCATAACTGGGATAAACTTAAATACGCTTTTGAATGCAGGGCCTTCAGATCGTCCCTATGAGATGGACAGGAAAAAAATATTCCATGTTTAGTACTGACAATGCTAAATGTTTCAAAAATCAAAGGCTGGACTTACAACTCATAGATTTTTTTTTATAGTAATGCATTTTAAGTTCTTTGTATGCCTTCTGGTTTCTTAGCCTTTAGGGCTGGATTCTATTCCACCCACTGAATATGTGAGTGCACTTAAGTATGATTCTATTCCACCTTGTTCAGGTCCTCAAAATCCATTAATACATCTATGTTTGTAACATATCATTTGACCTCTAAACTGAGTGACAAAGAGCAGCAAGGGTAAGGAGGATCCATCCAGCAATTGCAGTGATATTCAACCTTTTGGCTCTTTGGGCCAGATGAGTAGTGCAGAGCCCATCCACAGGCTGGATTGGGTTGTCTGCAGGCTGTGTTGGACCCTGTGGCCTAGCACCGCCCCATCCCTACCCCGTGCACTGGGATTGGATCCCAGGGGTCCAGCCCCTTCCCCCACATTGACCCCTATCCAGCCCTGAGTACTGGGATCAGGTGCTGGATTCAGTGTGCAAGGCTCCCCATGGGTCCAGAGATTTGGCAGCAAGGGGGTGGTGCCACCATTCTCCTGCCACCAAATTTCCAGACCCATGGGGAGTACCACAGGCCAGATGACATGGCACTATGGGCTGGATCTGGCCCACAGGCCAGAGGTTGAACACCCCTGACTTATTGTATTAACTGTTTTTTCAGGGACTCAAGCAAGGTGGAATATGACAGCATACAGGCGTGTAAGTCCTTTTAGATGCCTAGAAGCTGGAACAGAATTTGGCCTCAAGTGTATTCATTCACAGTCTTGCCTTTACCCTCAAAGCTATTTTTTCTAACTTCTCTTCAGGGCATTCATCACCTTTCTAGGCTTGCTTAAAGTTATAAAGCTATCAAAAGTTAGTAAATAATACAGAACTTCTGATCAGGTATATCATAAGTAAATTATTATACTTATCCAAAGTAAGATGCTTTTATAGTTTTCTGCCTAATATATATTATGCAAAATATATATATACTAGCAAATTGCCCAACAAGAATGAAGGGGGTGGGGGGCAGGGAAGGGGACCCATAGCTGCCTCTGCCCCCTTTCTACCCCCATCCTCTCCTGGCACTTTGGGTCCAACCCCACTGCCCGCTTCCCCCTGCTGCTTCAGTCTGACCCTGCTTCCCCCCAACCCTACCCCTACCACTCTGGGTCCAGGATGGGTTAAATGAGGTTAAAAATGGCAGGCCTAACTAACTTTCAGGAACAGGCTAATCCAATCCAGCAAACATCTGCAGATGTTCAGAGTGCAGGCCCAGGGCTGGGAGAGTCCAGTTGCTGACCCCAGTTCTGCTCTCTTCCTAATCTCTGACCCTGACTTGGATATTTTTAGCCCCTCCTGTGAACCTACCAAACCCTCCTGCAGACTTGCCAACCTCCGGCTGTTCCTTCCAACTTGAGCTTAAAGTGAGCCATGTGATAATAGACTGGGTATGGCAAATGTTTATACACAGGCTGTATGAGTGTCTTCATGCAGAGAGAAAGGGTAAAGCCTGTTATTCCCTTAAGATAAACTATGGGAGAGTTGTCACCATGGATGATCAGTCACTGTCTTCACTTTGGCAGCCTATTCATTACCTGGTGGAGCTGTCACCTGCCTCTTTACAGTTCAATCCTTATTAAAGAAAAAGAAATGAAAAATAAATTGACATTCATAGCAAGCTGTTTACCTCTTTCAACCTGAACTGTTCTATGCAAAGAAAAAGGCTTGTTGCCCCAAATCCACTCACATTTAACATTTTACATTGTGGTAGAATTGGGTGTCGTTCATTTCCTTCTATATGCTCTTCTGCAGTTTATATTACTGTATGGTTTAACAGAGTGGCTCTGATATATTCCAGGTCTGGCTGCATTATAACGGTGAGGAAAATGCTCCTTATTATTGCACTATTTAATTAAGTACTGTTTGCAGATCCCTTTGGCATCTATTGCAAGGCAGGGGGCAACCTTTTTGGCAGGTCCAACACAAATTAGCCCCATGCCTGTTGACACTGAATTTTAGGAGCTCAACCCTTATGCCTTTGTTCTGGACAGGCATGACCCTCAGACTGACCACAACACCTGCCAGTTGAGAACAGGCAAGTTGATTGATACAGAGCAATAACAGCAAAACAACAATACAAATAATAAAGCAATCCTGTATCTACCAATCCTAGGGCTATCAGAGTCAAAGTACATCTTGTCAGGATGCAGGCTGTACTCTGAGGCTCTCTTAGGTGTCAGCAGTCTGGAGCTGGGATGCCAAGGCCCACAGCTCCTCCTCCAGTGGGTTATGTAACAGGGGGGCTACCGGGGCCAATTTCCACGAGGCCCGCCCACCTGTTCTTGGGCTAACCGCCTGCCATGCCTTGGTCTTAAGTGATTAATTAATAGATGTAATTAGGCGGGAGGCTGCCCATTTTCTGCCCCGCTGCTAGGGGATGCTATCTGCGGCTCCATTCTTCCCCTACACCACAGCCCAAGCCTCACTGATGACATCATGATGTTCTCATACATGCCAGTCCCCTATGATGGGGCCCAGAATATTACTGTAGGACCCACCTGGGTTCCTCTGTTCAGGCAGAGTCTGCCACCATCACACCAGGCCGTATATCACCCTGCCATCAGTTCCCCTTCGGGTGTGGTCCCCTCACTGGGCCCTTTGCCTCGCACTAGCCCCGGCCCACCTCCAGGCCAGTCGGGACCCCAGGTCTTGGGTGTCCCTCTCGGTGGGCCTCCTTGCCCTTCTGACCCTCCTGGTCCTGGCCCCCACCTGGGCCAGTCAGGGGAAGCTCTGGCAGGCCCTGATATATGACCCATACTCTTATCCTGGGGTCCCCCTCTCTGGGTCCTCCTTTATGGACATGGGGAACTGGGGTACCTCGCACCATGACTGGTGCCTCAGGGTCTCACAGGGGACTCTCACTCCCCCCCCAGGCAGCAGGTCATGGTGCTATGATCAGTGTTATCTTTGACCCACACTCTGCCTCCCAATGGTGGAGTTATTGGGAGTCAGGGCTCAGCTCTCGCTCTCTCTGGCTGAGCCCCCTCTCCCTTCACAGGGTTCTACATCGTCCTCTCTCTGGAGCTTCTGATCACTGCCCCCTCTCGCTGTGGGTCCACAGCACTGGCCCCCTCTCAGCTGGGGCTCAGATGTTATATTTGACCCAAACTCTGCCTCCCAGCATTGGAGGACTTACTGGGGTCAGGACTCAGCTCTCTCATCCTCTGGCTGAGCCCCCCTCTCCCTTCACAGGCTCCACGCTGCTCGTAACACCCCCTTTACTCGGGGTCTTGGGGCTTCCCTCCACTGGTGGGCTCAGGTGGCCGTAGCCGTGCCTGGCCCCAACTCTCCTCCTCAGGGTCTCAAACCCCCACAACTACCTCTGGTGTACCACAACCCACCCTAAGGTGAGGGCTGGGGTTAAGGCACCCCGACCCACCTTTCACTGGGGTGATCACTGGCTTGGCATTTCCTGGGGGCTCCTATACCACTGGGAGCCCCACCAGGCTACCCACTCCCATCAGGGTGTAGTTTCCGGTCGTACCCAGGACCAGGAGCCTCCAACCATCCCCTACAGCTCCTGCCTTATCTCCAGATGAAACTCGGCAGCCATCAGGCCAGCAATGTTGCACAGGGTGCATGAGATGAGCTACTGGTATACCTTTGTCTATCGTCGCCTTGGGGACCCTGTCTGTGGGATGAGGAAGGGGATGAGGACCCTTCTCAAGGAAGAGAAGGAGGGTCAGGGAGGGACAAGAAAGAACAGCGAGGGACCCTTTGTTGTAGCTGGTGTCACTTATCTTGTGTAATGGGACAGTATGGTACATACACCTTTGGTTCCCAGGCTGTGTTCTAGACTGTGTCCTTGTTGGTCTTGTTGTGTTAGACAGCCCATCTGCTTCCAAGGCTATGAGAAGCTGTGTGCAAGTCTCCCAAGCTCTTTAGAAATCCATTTAACCCCTGCTGCCCATCTTGACCCCTTATAATGTATATATCTATACCTACAGGCCTTTAAATACTGTTTCTAAACCAACAATGCCCTCCCTAGTAATACTCCAATCTGTTCCCTCTGCCCCTTCTGCTTTCTGCCCAGTACTCTGTGCTCCCTGCCTGATATGCACTGCTTTCTGCTTCCTGCCCTATCTGTTGCTATGCTGCCTATGACCTCCCTGATGTGCTAGGTGCCACACACAGAAGCTTCCGATGCTACTTGTAGTGCTTATGCTGCAAGTTGGCTACCCTGCTATAATAGAAGGTGCCATCCAGGAGGAAAGTATTGTTGAGAGAAGTAGCTCTGCTTTTTGCTTAATTTTATCTTTCTAGCAAAAAAAGAAAGAAAAAAATTGGGGGAAAAAATCAAATCTATTCATTAAATGCTTTGGTGTTTATAGAGATCACTAGCAAACTGCCTGTCAAGAATAAGGGGGAGGAGGAGGTGAGGACAGAGCTTTGCAGCCAGCCCCATGCCCTCCCTTCTCCCTCCCCCCCCAACGCCATCCAGCCCCGCTTTACCCCCACACCACCCCTGGTACTTCGGGTCCAATCCCACTCCCCCACCTCCCTGCCACTTGGGTCCAGCCCTGTTCCCCGCTCCCCACCCTTCCCTCCCACTGCTCAGGTCTGACCCCTCCACTTCAGTCTGACTCCGCTCCCCTCTGCCACTCTAGGTCCACCTGGCTTGCATCCGCCTGCCTCCCCACCACCTCCCCCTCTCTGCCAGGTGTTCTGGGGGGTGTCTGGGCCAGGTGGCAGGGAGCCACTGCAATTCCCCCCCACTTTGCCCTAAGGCAGGGAGGCAGGAGGAAGGAAGCCCCACTCCCTGCTCAGACAGCTGGGTGTGTTCCCTGCTACTGAACTTCCCTGGCAGCGGCACAAACTTGGGCCTGTGCAACCTGGGCCACCCAGCCAATTGCTGCCTGACCTGTTGGTAGCACATGCGCAGTTGGCCAGAAGCGTTATGGGCAGACAGACTAAGCCTTTTATTATATTAGAATTCTAAAAGTCCAAGAATGCTTTATGCCTTCAGAATTACTGCATCCACACCTAGATCCTGGAATCTGTGCCATGCCCACAGGTTTGGGATTAGAGCCTGGACAGTTGCATTTTCTGTTAATAATAAAATGAAATGATAGAGCCCTCTCTTGGATAGCTGAGCCTAGCTGTATTATGTCTCCCATTCTTGAAATCACAAGAGACAGGCTAGAGTCTAAAATTCAGATTTTGTATGACAGTGGCATTTCAAAGGAGAGGATAAGGAAAGGAGATGAAGTCACAGAAAAGGAGGAATCCTGTTTCATACACTTTGTCTGTGATGTGGTGATGTGACATTCCAATAGCTCTCAGATTCTGGGAGTGTCCAAACCTTGTTTCAGGTCTACAGGGTACCCTTTTCTGATTTAAGGGGGCAAGCAAAAGGTTCTGATCTGGATTGGGGCTCCTGCAAAATCCAACCTGCCAGAAGGTGTTCAGATGTGAATTACTTGTTTGAGTTCCCTGCTAGAGGCAGATGGTTAGATGAGTTAAATATATGCTTTCTAATCTCCTTTACTTGTATTAGACATAGGAAAAAGAATGCCTTCTAACTCTGTGATTTCACTGTACCTTTCATATAGTTTCCATCAAATATGGTAGGACCTTGAGTCTTCCCTCCTCCTTGAGGGCAAACACCATTGTAGTTGCAGAAAGTTTTGCTGAATGAGGATGAGAAAACAGGGCTTCAGATTGGAGTAACAAAATCAAAGTTTATTAAAATATCACCTTGATTGATACATTCAATAGCTGGTGATTCTGGCTTCTCCAGTATGAAAAGGCTGAAACCAAAGGATTATTTATACAGAGTTTTATATCATTTTATATATAAATGTCTCGGAGCAATTTCCCCTAAGAGGTTCTATGAAATCCTCTAGAGATTGATTTATACTGACGCTATTCAGTCAAAAGAATCAGATGCAATCCTGTTTTTTTTTCTCTTTCCTTAAATGTTCCAGTCATTGTAGTGCCTCTTAACTCTTTGAATGTTTTTCCGGAGGGGATTAAATTCCCTAAAATCTGCTGTGCAGCTGCTTCAGGATTCAACTGGCTTTTATGCAAGTCAGTGAAGGCTCCCTGTGAGTGAATCGGAGTTGGATCAGGCCCTTTGTAATGAATGTGGGGGTTCTTATTCTGTCTTTCATCTGACTGGCAATTTCATTTTCAGTGAGTATTGCACAAAAGAAAGAAAGAAGAATTGTTTTCCGCAGCTGAGCAATGAATTTTTTGTTAAAAAGCACAATGGGATTCATATTAACTTATAATCATTTTCACTGAAGTGTTATTTCTGCAGGGCACTCCATTCCAACACCCAGTTACAGAATAATTCCCCAAACAAAAAAATAAGCAGCCTAATTTTAAACTAGTGAAACATTTAAACCAATTCTAATTAAAAATGTTTTGTGGTGGTTAGTTTGTGCCCTCTTCTATGCGTAGTAGGACTTGGCTTTAGTGATTCATAACTTTCCCCAGCCTTAGTTCTGTGTCAAGATATATGCATTCCTCTGTTTGAAACATTTGATAGCTGTATAAAAAGTTGTGAATTATTTAATATTAATTGCTGTGGTAACATGAGGGCCAAAATCTATTGCTGTTAAAGTCAATGGGAGTTTTATTCTAGCCTTTCTGGGCAGTTGGATCTTGAACCTTATTATTTTCTTCATTATATATGAGGTAATTACTTTGAGCAGATGGAATGATCCTAATTTTATATGTGGGAGAACCAAGGCAAAAATGTTAAATGAGTTGCAGATGTCCATAATTCTGCACGTAATCTTGGCAGATGACCGGTTAGGCCCTTGGATCAGTTGAGATGTAAGTGTGTGTATGTGTAGGTGTGTATGTATGTGTGTAGGCAAAAAAGCCACATTAAGAAAAAAGACAAGTTTCTCGGTTGCATGCTCCAGAGTTAGGCAATGCCAAAATTAAAGCTGCCTGTGTAACTTCAATTCAGCATCTTTGTACACAAGCATTATGATGGAGCCTATAAGTGTGCGTTCACATGCTCTCCCCTGACTTCAGTGCAAAAGATGGCAAGTGATCATCATTTTTTTAATGCTGATCATTCAAGGTCTCTCCCCTCCCCTCCATACCCCTGCCTTCATTGCCGCATGTAATTTAAATTCTGCACTGAAAAGAGAATTAATGTCCCGTGGACTTTCCTATGGCGTTCCTTAGGTAAGTTACACTGGTATCTGAGTGTTTCATAAACACTAACACATTTATTTGCGCAACCTAAGTGAGTCATTATTATCCCAGTTTTACAGAAGGGGAATTGAGGTACTGAGAGATTCAGACCAAAATTGTCCATTAATTTTTGGGTGCCCAATTTGAGATGCCTAAGGATTGATTCCTGCCCCCCCCCCCCCCAGAGTGCTAGGTGTTATATAGCACTTTAAAGCACTAGTTCCACTGATTTCAGTTGCTTGGCCTTACTGCAGATTAGGTATCTGTCTCATGTGTTGGACATAATGAAAAATAGTGGCCACCTGTAAAAGAATTGGTTATAGTGCCTTCCTTAAACCATGGCAACTCTGTGGTATAGGCATGGATAATATCCGATTCACCAGGGTGGCATTCAACCATACTAACCACAAGGCCATCTATTCTCTCCCCAGAATCCTCGGCACTATTAATTATGCATCTTGCAGCTTCTGCAACAAATGAGGCAGGGTTCATACATATAACAGCCTTTTTCAATGCAGGCAGCCACACAGCAGGCCTATGCACAGACTGAGGTAGGGAGCCTATGGGGAAAAAAGCATGTGATCCTGCAATTGAAGCTAGTCTCATAATAATGCATATTTACTTCAAACTTCACTACAGTTGCACAGACCTAAGGCAGCTTAAAGAATTTCAGCTTGATTGCTTAAAGACTGAAAAAGTTGTAAGAGATCATTATAATGGGAAGTGCAGGGCAACCTTTGCTACAAACATCACATCAACGCCAAGTGCCTCTCATTATTGTTCATGTAGTTTCCTTTATTCCAAGAACTTGAGGTGCTTTACAAAGGAAGAGTAGGATCACCATCCACATTTTACCGAAGGGTAAAATGACATGTCAAGAATTGCATCCAGTTTTCCTTATTCTCATTCCAGTGTTTTCTCTGCTGACTGCACTTAAGTGCTATTGTCCCTGCATTTGCCTACACACCATATTTAAATCCAATTTATACGCTCTCTCCTGGAAGTTCTTCATTATATACAAACTTCACTAATATTGAGTTGTTATTTCAGGCTTACTTTTTAATTTGATATATGCAATTAAGTGGCTATAAACTTTCCAGAGGTGAGGGTTTTTCTTTTTCTGGGTTTTCTCCTACTACATAACTACTTTCAGATAATTAAAAGCAAGTTAGATAACAGACATTTATTTGGTATACATGGACAGTTCCAGATCACAATTAATATGGAGTCCATTTCATATGTTCTTTCTGTATAAGAATCTTACTGTGACAGAGCCTAAATTGAAGGGAGAAGGAAATATCATGTTAAACTAATGGCTTGAAAAAGAAAGAAAAGGGGTCACTTGTGGCACATCCTGTTTTAAACTGAGACGGAGAAATAGATTAACACTGTCACTTGCTTGATTAGTGCTGTGATTCGCTTGACTTTTATCTTTGAAATGTATTAAATAGGGTGATGCAACGAGAATAGTGCATCACAGCTGTCATGTCTATGCTATGTCTAACCTTGTAAAATCAAACAGCAATGGTTTGATAGCCAAGGTGCTCTATAGCATAATTCAGACAGAAATCTGCATGAGTCCATTGTTTCTTCTTATCAACAGAACTTTCAAAATTTAATGCGAGAATATTTCAGCAAGGGTCTCCAAGGTAATTGGAGTATTGTGTTTCCAGTTAAAGTATGGCCTAGAAAAAAAATCTCCCTCTAGAGAAAACACCTTCAATCTGTTTTGACGTGTGCATGAATTCATTCACGTGCATGCCAGGAACATTTCCTGTCAGTCTACCGTGTCTAAGAGCATGTCACAGTGTGCAGTGAATTTTCAATGTATCTATGGGAAAAAACACCTGTTTTTTCTTGAGGTTTTTTGCATTTTCACTGTGCTTAAGTTAATCCCACATGTAATGCATACAGAAGAAGCTGCTTTGCTTATTTAGTGCCTATTGTGGCACTGCTGAAGTCAATGGGAGCCCATCACTGGCTTCAATGGGCATGCGTCGGCAAAATGGAGGCCCTAAATTGAAGCAGTGGGTTTTAAAAACACCAGTTCAATTTAGGGCTGATTAAACCCCCATGTCATGCACACACTCCACTGACTTACCAGCCTCTCTGGGCAGGGAGAGGAGGGCAAGCTGCCAGTGCTTCCCCCCCCCAGCAGCAGTGCCCCCCCACTGCCTCCCAGTGGCACCTGCCTGCAGGCACCTGGCTTGGGTGGTCCCGGGGGGCACTGCAGCCACAGAGGGAAGGACTGGGCCCCCGCGCAGCTCAAGCAGGCAGGCTCAGCGGGAGGAGTGAGGCAGGGGAGATCAGGCTGGCAGCTTTTCTTGGGTGGAGCTGCTTTCCCTGGGCTGCTGCTGGGCTGCCTGCAGGGCTTCCTGCAGAGCTGTGGTGCTGCATGGAGCCCGGTGCTTCGCTCCATAACTGTAGGGCAGCAAACTAAAACTCCTCAAAAGAATTTTAGTTTGCTGTGCCCCAAGTCACTTAAGGCACATTACACCACCAAATTTTCTACCGCGGCTAGAATTAATGTGCAATACACTGCCGAGACGTACAAACACTGACACCCTTAAAGCAGTGCAAAAGCATTTAGCCCGCTTTAAAGTGTCATGCACACACACCTCTTGTTTCATCTACGCACAGCCAATAGGGATAGGATCAAGCCCTTAACCCCTATTTGGCCAAGAGAAGTGAACGTAATGAACTCATGAACCTGGTTATCTGACCCCCTGCTTTTGGGGAGGATTGCAGCTGAATGGGACACCCAAGGGGCCCCAGGAACATGGATGGCATGCATAGGTTTTTCTGCTTGTAAACCGTCTTTCACTGATCTGAGTCCAATACCCTGGATCCCAATCCCCTTCCTCAGCAAGGCTACATACCTCCACCGTTACAGTCCCAGTTCATCACCGAATAGTCTTTGTTTGTGGCCACTGTCCCCAGGGAAATTAGAGGAGTACCTTCCCCAGCCACCCTACAGGTCTGCTTCCCTTACTGTAGTTCTCAGCGGCTCCCCACCTGTCCAATGGGCTTCCTCAATCCTAGGCCTTAGCTACAACCAGGCTGGTCTGTCTGAGAATCTGCTGCCTTATTACAGTCAGTCTCCTATTGGGCTTTCAGCAGGGTCTCCTGCCTGGATCTGGTTCAGATCAGGCCCCTCTTCTTCTCTTACTCATTTTCTTTTGTGTATCTGTATGTCTTTTTCTCTTTTTCTCTTTATCTTTCTCTCATCTGTTTCTTATATCAACTGGATTTTAGCTGGATGATTTCCCTTGCAGCTAATAAGATTTTTATTTGGCTGTTATGAACAAAAGAGAGATGAGGAGACGCTACTTATTACAATATAAACAGAACCAGTCCCATTTCTGTATTTTCTTCAGTAAATATGCCTCCGTCTTAAATCATAGAACCATCATCTATGTGTAATTGAAATTTAAGGCAATCAGAATAGCTCCATTAACTTTTGCATTTCATTTGTGTATTGCAAAAAGATCACAGCAATAACAGTATCACAGTTTCAAAAACTAAATGGGACATTTTACAGTCCTGGAGTTATGCATACATCCATTTTACAGACAAAGTAAATATTCATGTTTACAGTTCTGCTTTCATTTTCACTAGTTGTCATACTAGATCCTTTCATTTTCATCCTTTCAAAGATCATGCAGAAACAAAACTAGTAGCATTAGTTTATAGTATTCAGTTCTACTCGGCATAGGTCTTACAATTCTGTGTGGGGATTCATTATTTCTTCTTCTATCACCCTGATTTAAAGTCTGAAATATTTGGTAAAAATCACTGCCCATGACAGAAATCTTCACGGCTAGTTTTTCAAGCAACATTGATTAATCAAGCAGTAGAGTTAACAGTCAAGTTTGTTTATTCCTAAAATGTCTTTACAGGTTCCAAGAAGTTTTAAAAAAAATTACCTACAATCTTTGGGCACTGTCTATCATGGGATGTGCCATTCATCAAACCTAAAAGATTTCACTGTTGTACAGTCAGACGAGTAAACAGCAGAAATTAAAAACTGAAAATCTGCATGCCATAACAGAATATTCTATTGCTATTTTCATTGATCTCATTAGAGTATTTACAGATTGGTAGCAAAGGAAATTTCCATGGAACAATAGGAAGTTGTTCAGGAGGGAGTAAAAACCAAACCAAACCAATGTGACTATATGAAACCTTCCAGATAGCAAATGGAATAAGTTTTTTCGCTTTTTGTTTTTTGTGGACTTGAACAATGCAACCACTTTTGCTTGCTACTTTGGCTTTCAAGCAGAAGCATCACAGGAACAAGCTGAAATGTTATAATTGCTATTTTAAAGAGTCAGTTCACCTGTATCATATTTGGCAAAGAGTATTTGGATACTGCATTATCTCCCTCCAAATTTATTAGTTTCGAAACAATTTTATGTTAAAATAGCATGTACTCTTGCATAGTGTCCTTAAAACAGGTAAAACTATTGCATAAACTAAATCAACACTGAGATTTTTACTTTAGTGGAAATCCAACTTGTCTTGTCTTTTGTCCAAAATGAAAGACCCCACATTTAACGATGGATATTGCCAAGAACAAATTATTCAATACCAAAGAAAGAGCTTCATCCTGAACTGGTACTCCAATTGTTATCAGTCAATCAATTTTGCAGAAGCTTAATCTTGGGACTATAGCTGGAATACAGCATCAGGTTGCCATTATTGTTACTGGCTGATGGTGATGTTGTGGCTCACAATTACATTGTTTATTCTGTGGGGTATATTGTACAAAGAAAATAAATAACCTCAGAACAAAATCTAGTATCCCTATTTTTTAATTCCCCACCCTTCATTTCTCTGTTGCCTTACAACCATTGTTATTGTGGTCCAGATTTAAAACACAAGCTTTTTTTTTTTATGTATGCAAAAAATGTTGTTAATGTCTTGTAACGCAGGAGTGCCATACTACAGTCTTATGGCAGTCCTTACCTACTTTCTCTGTCTGGAGAAAGGAGATTTAATGGCTCAACCTTCAGATTGACTGTGGAGAATGTAAAGCATAGAGCACATTGATCTGCACCAAACTAGAGTCATGGGCTCAGTACAGATGTTCAAAAAGCCTGAGGTGAAATTGATCAAACTTACGCAGGTTTTTGTGAGCGGCATAGGTTGGTTTGGGAGGGAACAAAACACATGCTCTCCCTTTGGTGGGGGAGGCACACCGGCTGCCTGCAGTGGCCAAGGCCAGCAAGTTGGGGGTGCTCCTGCATGCCTCCCAGCAGACTCCCCAGGCTGCTGGAGATTGCTGAGCTCAGCTGAGTGGCCAGGCCACCCCTGACTGGCTGCCAGCATGCGGGAGCACACCTTTGGGCATATGTCCACTGCAGACAGCTTGCCTGCCCCCTGCAGCCCGGTCAAGCTTCCTGAGGGTGTGCCCATGCATGGAGGACATGGAGGGTCCCTGAGTGAGCTTCCACATACCCACTCAGGGATCCCCTTCTCTCCTGCCGCACAGCCCCGGGGAGCACAACAGGATGCAGGGCATGGCTGGCTACTCCTTCCTCCCCACTCCCCACATCATTGTCAGCTACTGTTTTGACTTGGCTCTGTGAGAGGCCAAGGACAGAGCCAACTGGGCACTTGGATGGGACAGCCAAGCATGAAGTGAAAGGTAGTGTGCCTCCCTGCAGGGGGAAGGGGAGTTAGTGGGGAGACCCCAAAGGTGCCTGGGATGCTGGCAGAGAGTGACTTAACATGAATCAATAGGGGATCTGGTACAGAAATTTGATGCGCTGGTCTAACCTAAATCCATTAAGATGCACATCAATCCAGGTCTACCTTAGACTGGGCTCCACCATTTTTTCACCCAGTCTGTGTGCTGAATTTCTGTACTGTTACAGGTTTAGATCAGTTTCCAAGCACTTATACCAGTAAAAGTACAATGTCTGTACCTGGCTATGAGGGATAGGAAGACTAACAAGGGTTCGCTAATAGTAATGGCTAATTATAACATGGGAACTGAACGTTAGGAATTTCAGCATAAAAAGTTGCTTAGGGAGCTCCAGGACAGGAAAGCTACTATCTAGTGACACCTACTAAGAACAATTCTGAAAGTTTTCTTTTGTGCCTTTTCTGCTTGATCAGGTAATAACAATGAAAATTCTACCAGAAGAAAGGACTATTCCTTCTTATGTGCTCCTCCTTCGTGTCTTACTTTAAATGATATAACTTCTGCTTTGATTGCCCTATTGATTGGTTTGGCACACTTCACTGTTGCCATCAGCTCATTAACATCAGAGTTTGCTTTCTATTTCAACTTTTAGCAAGTAGGGTTTCTGCACAGAAATTTAACCTTTTCCTTCTCAATGTCCTTCTGTTTTCCACCCCTTCTCTCACTACATCCTATGGACTGTGCACACACAAACTTTGAAAACTAAATATTCACGGGCAATGAAAGAACTTGACATTGAGAGGGTTTGTGTTTTTTTTGATTCTATGTCCAATCCATCAATCCTGGCACTGCTGGGAAGCCCCATCTATGACAGTCATTGCAAAGACAGTTCAAAAACATTCCTGATTTCCAAACTCTAGGTTACACAATTCAACCAAATCCCTGTGTGCTGCCCCTTTACTTTTTATGGCAGATCTTTCATGCAGGCCTATTAGTGGCCTCCCTCTCTTAAATAAATAAGTGGATGGAAGGACAGATAAATAGATAAATGAGAGATTACCTACATCTTAGCCCTGTGGTGGGGGAATGCCCTCTGACTGGCTGCCTTCCTCACTGTCCTGCCTTCTGGGTTACAAGCAGCCAATCAGGGCTACTGCAGGATGCAGGCAGAGCTCTTAACAACTCTTGTTCTCATACGAGGAGCTGACTTAGAAAGGGAAAGGGGAGTCCAGCAGCTCAAGGTGGCCACAGTCCCTTCTCCCTGCTCTTGCCTTGTGAGGAATGGGGGAGTAGCCTCTGCTCATGGCCCTTCTAACCCCATTCCTGCAACAGTTTGCATGGCTAGGGAGAGGAGAGCCTGCTACCGGTCTGCTCCTATCCTTACCTCTTCATCCCAGCCTTTGGTAGCAGAATCCCAGGAAGAGCAGAAGGGAAGTGCAGAGAGCAGGATTGATGGGAGTGGGTGAGAAGCAGGATTAGTGGGATATATGGGGGATCGAAGAAGGATCTGGGCCGATGTGAGTGGTGAGGGAGTGGCTAGACATGATGTGATCCTAGGGCAAAATGGATGGAGCTAGAGTAGCAAACAGATTTGGAGTTGGGGGATAGGGAGAACCGATATGGGAGCAAAATTGCTGTGGGGGCTGAGCAAATGGGTGGGATTTGGAGACTGGAGGATAGAGTTTATTGGCTGGGAAGGGTCAAGTGGATGTGGGGCTTGAGGGTAGTGATGCTGGCAATATTGAGATGGTGTCAGCTGGAGTCCACTCTGCCTATTGAGCCTGTCTGCTCTTGACCTTTACAGGCCTCTCTCTGTGCTTGCTGCTCCTGTGGACCTTTGTTCTCTGGCTCTGGGTCCTGTCTGCTGCCCCCTGCAGTGCTGTCCCCTGTTACTGGCCCAGAGCAGTCTTGGATAGTGTTCTCCAAATCCTGTTTGGCTTGTTCCCGTTAAAATGAAATTCTCACATACTTTACCTAAGCTTTTAGGCAGTGGTAATGGATCTCTGCTTCCCAGGATTCACTCTTTCCTTATGAAAGGCTGGGCTCTTCCTTTCTTGCTACCTTCTCCCCAGCCCTATACTTCTTTTGTTGCTCCCAACTTTTTCTCTAGGAAGATAATTTGGCTTCCTGACACTTCTTTTGGCCCTTGTGTTGAGAGGATACAAGGTGAAAGAGATAAAGAGGCCAAACCCCTTCTTTGTTTTTGCATTTATATATGGAGCAATTTATGATTCAAGGTGATATAGGAATGCAACTTAACAATACTATCATTACTACTGTAAGGGGGAAAAGACTTTTAAGGGACTGGTAATGGGATATGGAGACTTTATTTCTGTCACGGAATAGAATCTGTGCCAGGTGATGTGTTCTCTCCAATGGTGTCCTGAACACAAATGCAGTATACCAAAATGACTTATTTACCACAAACTTTTCATGGTTCTTCACTAAAAGAGAAATTAGTTGCATAGAAATAAGATCTCTCTTCTATTCTCATCTCTTAGGTTGCTTCACTTGGTTTTATTTCTCATACCTTCAGTTTAAACAGGGCTTATGTTTCTTCTTACATCTCATATTTCCCGTTATATACTTAGCTATCTTTCAGTATCTACACACATTCTTCATAAGACTGTCTGGACAGCATCTTTGGGGTGTTGCACTAGAAAGTACATTTAATTTCTGTGGCATACAAAGTTTAGACAGACTTCTGACTCTTACTTGTGTATCTTTTTTCCAAGTATATAGATCAGTTGTGACTATCATTCAGTTTTTCTTTCTTTTGCTGAAATGAGACACCAAATGAGATTTCAGCATTAAATGAAATACTCTCTGTTTCTCTGTGAGACACCAAGAAAAAAAAGTCAGGATGAAGAGACCAATGAGAAATGGATGTTAGTCCATTACATCCCCACTGAAAATGTCATTAATTAGAACTGACAGTCTCAGCAAAAAAGATGAAGGGCTGAATAGGTATAGAAGCTGAATATCTTCTCATCTCAAGAACTGGTCCCTCCAGTTCAGGGCACTTTGGATGGGGTAAGTAACAAAAATATAACATTTTTGTTGCTCGGTATTTTTCTATTGCTTTTCGTAGAGTAAATATACCACCATCAGGAACGGTATTCTGCCCACAAACTAATCTCACTCTAAGGTCCTTCACTGTGAATTTTAAATAAGAACTAAGAACTTGCAATGCATGACGTTACCTAGCAACCACTATGCTGCTGTTTAGCCTCAGATTTGTAAGCTTCAAAATGATCAAAAAATTATTCCTTTCTCAGTTCTCAGACATATCGAATGAGTAATAATAAATAAATAGCCTGAAACAAAAAGAGGTGAGTTTCTTAATTCTGTTGTTGGCCTTCTTGGTCAAATGTCATTTGCTTTCCAAATCTTAATGGCAGAGGGAAAAGATTTCATTTTCAGACTGAGAAGGGAAAAGATGCAAGTCTGACCTTGCTGACATTTAAATGTTTTGTTTTTCTTAGACTTTCCCATGTACCCCTTCTCTGATAGATATTTGTACGCTTCTTTTGCGTACAGGTTTTTTCTACCTGAAAGAATCAAATCTGAAAAGAAAACTCTGAGCTAGAAGTATGCACCACTATAGTTTCAATGTAAATGATAAACATTTCTTCACATTTTCACATTCTGGTTCTGGGATATGTATACGATGACATTCTGCTAGCAGTAAAAAGCAGAAAAAATAAGTTGATATTTTTTTTCTTCTTTCGCATAATTTTTTTACACTCCCTATTAGGAATTGGGGTGAGGGAGTGGAGGGTTGTGGCCCCATGTAACATCCTGAAAGTACTAATTATTTTCTTTCTTTTGAACTGTTTTGCTGTTCAGACAACAAGAAATAATGAGATTGGGAGCCTGTTTCTAAGATGTGTAGCAGGCAAGCCTCAAGTTTAGTGTTTAGTGTTAAAGTCATTTTTAGCTTGACTAAGTATCCCATGTCAACAGTTGGACTAGTGCATGACAAAAAAGACAGGTTTTCATTACTGGGGAGAACCTGGAATAAGAAAACAAATGAAGCATTTTGTCATTAATGTGCTGGGTTTCTCCTGCTGGAATAGATGTTAATGTTTAAAAATAATGTCCTGATTTGTTACTGCTGTTGTCCTGGTCTGGAAGACTATGGGTCAGAGGAAGCCAAGAGAAGTCCTGGATATAAGGTATAATTTAGTTGGGAGCATTGAATCAAAGGCACAAGACTAAACTGGAATCATCTGACTCACATGAGCAGTTTAATGAGAAATAAATTAACATGGGGCACTTGTACATGGTAATGACGTCACGTGTACATGTGACAGAAATGTCACTTTGGCTTACTGTCACCACGCTACATATGCAAGAGTTTTGGGGGGGGGTTAAATGAGTTTGCATCATTGCAAACTAAACCAAATCCCAATGCAGTTTAATAGCTGCAACTCGTCGTTGCAGACTAGTCGGCTTATCTCCCAGTTCTGCAGAACAAAAGGATTAGGCCCCTCACCACTTCTGCCTTCCCTCCACAGTACCAATGTCCCCTGGGCCACCCGGGTGAGTTGCTAACAGGCCAGGTGCTGCCCCAGCTCAGGGTTGGGGAAGAGTTCGAGCAGGCCGGGTGCTGCCTCTGAGGTGGGGCCACACCCCACCTGCTAGCAGCCCACCCAGGGGATGCCGCTGTTGTGGAGGGAAGGACCAGCTCAAAGGCCACTTGGCCCACCAGTAACTCGCCCCCTGGCTGCAGGCAGGCTCCAGCAGGGGGAAAAAAAAGAAAAGGATTAGGCCTCTTACCTACTACCAGTGTAAGGTAGTTTGAGATTTAAGATCTACCTACAATCTGCTTTGAGATCTACCTATGAAAAATATTGTGTTCTTATTCTGTTCTTCTTGGATATTGGCTAACTAAACAGCAGGGGTCTCTGGTATGGGACCACATTATATATTGTACAGATCTAACAGGGATTGCTTTTGCTGTTACTTTAACTTGTTTTACACTGGTGTCATTACATTGACTTCAGTTGATTTAGTCCAGTTTGACACCAGTTTAAATCACAGTAAAATCAGAATCACAATCACATTGTCTCTAATGAAAAGTGAAGTAGGAATCAATGGCATTCGATCCTCTTTGGTGCTGCTGGTCCCAGTTCCTTACGAATGATCATGGTTTGGAAATTCAGGTGACATGAAGGCACAGGAAAGTTATTCAGCACTACAAAAAAAAAAAAAAAGATTTGTTGCAAGCAGAAACAAGGAGAAAATGCAATTTTAAAGAAAACCTAAATATAAAAAGTAATGGTAATATGTTATATGACACAAGTGCAGAAATAATGCACTTTTTATAACTGTAATTCGATTATTATGAAGTACCTTAAGATGAGGTTGGAATAAAAAATGAGAAGAAACTGGACTGAAACCTAAATAAAAAAAATCATGTTTTATGGTATTTGCACTGGAATAATATCTAGGATAATGCAAAATAATACAGTTTCACAGCTATAATTCAAATTGAGTTTTACTCTATCAATTTAACTACAGCAGACCTGTTGGTAAATCCTAAATAAAAGCTTTTGTATTCAGTTCAAGACCATCTGCTGCTGTTTGAGATATTAAAAAGAATATGATTCAATTTTTTAAAGGAAGAAATTTATACAGGATCGATTAAAGGAATGTGTTTCAAAATTTCAACCCCATTACCCATCAGGGGATGGATCTGTAACTTCCCAGAGCAGAAATTGTATAAAACAAGAGACCACAGGAGCAGAAAGGTAATTAAATGGGTGTCACAGAAGTAGAAAAAATGACTGTTTTGCTGAAAACATGTATTTTTTAAGAACAGAGATACAAAGAAAAATCATGTCTGTGATAAATTTAAGCCTGAGATACAATTGAAAAATAATTATGACATGAATTTGCCCTAATATATATGGACCCAGAGGATTCAGTAGCTCCACAGAAAGGAAAAACAATAGCAAAAAATCCCTTCCATCTATTAAACCTCCTGAGGGGGGGGAAAAAAAACCAATAAAATTGAAAGAGGCAAGCAAGGCTGATATATTGGGTTACTACTTATAGATTATTTTAAGAACATTTTCATCCTCAATAAAAGATTGTGGCTAGGTATGGATGTTATACATGATCCAGACTAAGTGATTGGAAATCAGACCAAACCCATAACTGTACAGAAGTTTGGGGCACGTAGACTGGAGTGAAATGGCAGAACCAGATCCAAGATAATCCTGGATCAATGTGCAGTCAAATTTATGCAGATTAGGTTAATCTGGTGTATGGAACTTCTGCACTGGATCCCCTGTCAAATCAAGTTAGGTCACTGTCTGCCAGATCCCCTATCAAATCAAATTAGGTCACTGTTTGCAGGCCCTGGCTAGTCCGCCGCACAAGGAGGTGCGTTGGAACTCGGCCATGCTTGGCTGCTGTGGCCGAGTGCCTAGTGGGCCCTGTCCCCAAGCTCTCACGGAGCCAAATCAGCAAAGCCTCTGTCCCCAGCCCTGTCTCTCGCCTGTCGGCGGCTGTCAGCTGCAGGACCAGGGTGGGGTGGGGAGGAACATCTGTTGCACAGTATTTTTTTTTTCTTTATACATTACCTCTGCAATCGTTCTGGCTGGCTGCTACTGCTGCCTGCCATTTGGCAGAGCTCTGAGGAACGCGGTTTTCCCTTCTGCAGAGCACTACCCCCCACCCTGCCACTGCCGGTCGGGCTGCCAGGCTTGGCATGGTGACCCACTCTGGGGCTCTCCTGAAAGCCTAGGTCTATGCATGGTGAAGGGTCTGCAGAGACAGGTGTTGGGGGCATGCTTTCCCCTGCCCTGCAGTCAATCGGGAGTGGCCCAGCCACTCAGCACTCTCTGGCAGCCTGGAGAGCCCATGGGGCATGATGAGAGGCATGGTGAGGTGCCCTTAAACTGCTGACCTCAGCCAGCGCAGGTAGCTTGCACACCAAATGGTGGGCATGTGTTCTGTTCACTCTCAATCTAATCTGCACCTCTGACAGAAACCCATGTAGGTTAGATCAATTCCACCTCAGGCTTTTTTGAACGGCCACACTAAGCCTGGGAGTTGAATAGAATCACCAAGTCATTTTATTTTTCCATCTTTTTGGAATCCTGCCAAACCTTGACCTATTTTTAAAAGTTGTTGTTTTTTGCCTATATTATAGCCATATAGGATCTTATCAAACTGCTATTCGAATCAATGTGAGTATAGCTATTGAAGTCCACTCATGGTGGATCAGGCCTTTTCATATACTAGAGAAATGTAGTATAAAAATAAACAGTAAAAGTTGCTTTTTCTTACTCATATTCTATATTCTTTATTCCTCTCATCAAATATCTCATCTCAGCCCATTAAGAGGAGGAGAGTGCAAGGTGCCTCTGAATAATCTACTTGGTTTTGTATACAGGAGGCAGCCAAAATACTGATGCTTAGGGGCATGTGTAGATGAAATGGGGGCCCTAAATTGAAGTGGTGGGTTTTTAAAAACACTGCTTCAATTTAGGGCTGATTTTTAACCCCCTGTGTCAAGCACGCACCAGACTTACCTGCCTCTCTGGCAGTGGGGAGGGGAGGGCAAGCTTCTGGTTTGTAGAGCAGTCCCTGAGCTGTGGGAGTTGGGGCTGGAGTTGCACAGAGCCTAGTGCTTTGCTCTGTGGCTGTAGGGGCTCGGAGAAGTTTAGTTTGCTGCGCCCCAAGTCATTTAAAGCACATCATGCCCCTGAATTTCCTACAGCGGCTGGAATTAATGTGCAATACGCTGCTGAGGCGTGCAAACACTGACACCATTAAGGCGGTGCAAAAGCATTTAGCCCACTTTAAAGTGGTGTGCACACATGCCCCTTGTTTCTTCTGCACACAGCCAAAGTTTCTAGAAAGCTCTTCAATTGCAATGCTCCTTCTGCCTCTCTAGATTTTTCCCAACAATGTGGCAGTAGAATTTGCCCCTCCAGTTTCTTATGGTTTCTCTTAATAAATTAGGCCAACCTTTCAGGCCCATGGACCAGATGCATGGGGCAGGGTTGATCCGCAGGCCAGATTGAGCCCCACACACAGGATTGGGCCCTGTGGCCCAGCACCACTCCTCCTGCCCCTTGCACTGCGATTGGTTCCCAGGGGCCTGGCACCCCTCCCCCCCCCTCCGCCCCTCATGCACTGGGATTGAGCCCTGGGGTCTGACGTGGCTCTTGCACGGTCCCTGCCCAGCCCTACATGCCGGGATTGGGTGCCAGATCCAACATGCAGGACCCAAGGCTCCCCATGGGTCTGGAAATTTGGCAGTGGGGGAGTGGTGCTACCTAGATCTGTGGGGAGCTCTGTGGGTCAGATTACATGGGGTTGTGGGCCAGATCTGGCCTGCAGGCCGGGGGCTGAGCACCTTTGGCTTAGGATACTCCATAGACTGAAATCTCACCCTTCTTAGCGGTCTCTTCCCTTTGAAAGTGGCCATACACTCCTGTTTCTTCAGACATCAAGGGATAGGACACAAAACAATTAAACCCACAAATATACTCTGCATTTGGAAAGTTAATTTCTCAAGGACTGACAAACTTTCATAAAAAAAACCTTTTAAGAGGGCTAAGTAGCTTTGTTCCCATTTTACTAGTGGGAAAACCAAGATAGAAGTGGCCAATGATTTGTTGAAGTTGACAGAGAAAAATCAGGGTATGACTTTATCCAGAATTACCCCTAGTTGTCTGAGTTGCATGTTGCCCTCACCCTCACCTCCTGTCTGTACAGTAAAACTCCTTAACCAAGTTTTGTAGTGTCTTCAGCCTAAGCACACAGGCACAGTGTAAAGCATGGATTATATCCCAGATTCTGCTTTCATCCAGGCTGGCCCACCTGACAAGGAGGATGTGGGCTAAGATGATTCAAGAGCGAAGCTCCACAATTCTCCCAGGGAGTCCAGAAGCTGGAGATGTTCTCCCACAATTCATTGGGAAAGAATTGCAGGGCAGCTCATTTTACTGCCACACATAAAAGATGTGGCGATGTGCCCTCCCTTCCCCAGCCCGCCGCCAAATTTTGGAGAATGCAGCACCAGTGAGGATACAGTATCTTGAATGTGGCTTTCCAAAGTATGAAAATCTTTAAATTTCCTCCCTGAAACACAAGTTCTCTCTCTCTCCTTCCATTTCTCTTTTTCTCATATCTTACATAAACATCATGGTCAAGTGTAAGTGTAGCTTATCCCACTCCACTGTGGACAAACCTGTCCTAATCTCAGTTGCATTGAATAGCCCCTATTTGTCTGAAGCTCTGTTGGAGAAAGAGCTAGTGTATAGGGAAATTGGAGGTAATGGGATAATATGAAAGAGGTAAATTTATTTTGAATCTCAGGAAATACTGGCTGGTCTTGAGTGCTATTAAGCTGTATTAGGTCTCGGAAGAGAAGTGAAGTCCCTTTGCTCAAACTTACTTCTCCGAGCATTAGGAAATAAGCCACAGCAGGCTCGTACTGGCAGTAGTATGGACGAGAGATCAGGTTTAACTTTAGTGGTTTCAAGAGCTCAGTGCAGTGAGCTCCTGTGATACAGAATCCTTGTTCAGGATTCCTGGGGGAGGAAGCGTTGTGTCTGAGGACTGAAACTGGAAGCAGTCAGGCACAGTGCTGACTCTTTCATCAATATCAATACTTGCCGATGCATTGCAATGCCTTCCAGAGTGCATGATCCATAACCATCATCGTTACTCTTCTCTAAGCTTTAAATCAGGGGGGAGTTTCTATGATGCCCTTGAGTCTTTTCTTTATTGATGTTTGCAAGAATATAGTTGATTAAACATATATGGTAATTGTAAGCAGTAATATTAGTGTAGCTATTAAATGTATTGAACGCTGTTGTCAGTGCTGGAACCTAATGCAGACATGTAGATTCACTTTGTTGTTCATTAAAAAAGCAATAACCTTTGAAAGATTTGCACAGTGCTGCAGCACCTGGTAATGAACAGTGTTATGTATTAACTTGTTTCTTTCTATTATCAGGAAACCAATACTTTTTTCTAAGTTGTGCAATGAAACAGGAATTGATTGTCAACAAATTTATGGGACCAGTGCTACCAAAAATAAGTTGGCAAGGGGAAAAAATGGTCTTTTAGAGGGTGCTCATATACTTTTAATAGAGGCATTCCATCTATGACACAGTTGATTAGAAGCAGTAAGTGTTGTTGTAAAGAACTACACAGTAGGATGAATATAGCATAGAGCTCAGTGGGAGTAAATCAGGTGAACCACTTCTTTAGGCAGGAAGCACTGAGAGTGCTCACTATTAACAGATATAACAAAATAAGAGTATAATAATAACTCTAAATAAATTAGAACTGGACGCTCCTTTTCACAAGCTACATAGAATCCAATTTTGCAAGGTCTTGCTTTTCTCTTGAGAGGTGTTGCTCAGGAAGTCACTGTGGCCAGATCCTCAGCCATGCTATGACTGATTTATGCTGCAAAGATGGCACAATGCACCTAATACTTGGCTATCCATGCGGGTACTTCAGAGATATAGAACCACTACAGTGATTCTAATATCTGCTCCTTGCTCCCCAAAACAGGGGTGTGAATTGGAGAAAGGGGACCTAGTGGGTGCTTTGCTATACAGCCCCAAGCTGCGTTATTTTGAGGGCTTCCATTGAATTCAAGCAGTGCCTCATTCTTAAGCTGATTGTGGGCATGGAGGTGAAAGTCACTCTGAAAATAAATCTCCTAATAGTCTGTGCTTTTAAGTTATATTTTAAAAAATGGACTTTGTGTAACCAAAGTTCAATCAAAAAATTCAAAAAGTAATCTTTCGGCCAGTGTTAGGGAGGGAGGGCCTGGTAGCTAGCAAAAGTCAGGCCAGATGGAGAGCGTCTATAGAGATCATTTCTTCTGTAATACTCTGGGGTTAAGTAACTCTGCCCAGGTAAGGTCAGGCATGTTTCTTTCACGGCTAGGCTTCAGGGAAACCCTTGTACTGAAAGGTGGCTCTGGTATTTTCTCAGAAAGTGTGTTAAGTAAGGATGGGCATAGGACATGGTGCATGTATTTGTATCTGGATTAGGGGTAGGTTTTGACTCGTTTCGGGTCTAGAGAGTAGTCTTGTGTTGTTTAGTGTTGAAATCTCTCAAGTTGTTCTTGAGGAGCTGCACATCCAGATTGAAGAGCTGTGCAGAAAAACCTTCCCATCCTAGGGGAAAGTTTTCCATTTTTAAAAATAACGTTATTGTTCATCACTAGAAAATAGAGACTTTTTATGTTGCCATTGAAAACCAGAGAGACCTTCCCTAGAGTAGCCAATAGGTCAGTGGTTGGGGCATGTAACAGGTGTGAAAGAGCCATATTTGACTCCCTGCTTTTCCTAATTTAGAGCCAAAATGTACATTTTTAGTCTCCCAAATTCGAAGTAAGTTCAACCCTAGTTCTTGGATTACCCAGGGGTGGTTCAGCACTGCCTCTTCCAGTGGATCTCTTCTACTTTGTATATATGGTTAAATACTCATTATGGAAGACAGAGAGCCTGATTGTTTAGCTCAGCTGTTTCATAGATTCATAGAAGTACAGTCGGAAGGAACCTTGTAGATCATCAAGTCCGACCCCCCACCCTGGGCAGGAGAGAAAATGGGGCTCAAATGGCCCCTGCCAGGTAGACATCAAGCCTCCTTTTAAAGACTCCCAGGGTGGGAGCCAGCACCACTTCCCTTGGAATTTGGTTCCAGATCCTAGCCACCCTGACTGTGAAGTAGTGCCTTTGGATGTCTAGTCTAAACCTACTCTCTAACAATTTGTGGCCGTTATTCCTTGTTACCCCGGGGGGCGCTAGGGAGAACAGGGTCTCTCCCAAACCCTGCTTGTCTCCCCTTGTGAGTTTATAGATGGCCACCAGGTTCCCCCTCAGCCTTCTCTTGTAAAGGCTGAACAGGTTCAGGTCCCATAGCTCTCCTTGTCGGGTCTGCCCTGCTGTCCCCGGATCATGTGGGTGGCCCTCCTCTGGACCCTCTCAATGCTGTCCACATTCCTCCTGAAGTGGGACGCACAGAACTGGACACAGTACTCCAGCTGTGGCCTGACCAGTGTTGCATACAGGGGGAGGATCACCTCCTTGGCCCTGCTTGAGATACATCTGTGGATGCACAACAAGGTGCGGTTAGACCTGCCAACGGTGACCTCGCATTGTCGGCCCATATTCATCTTGGAGTCGGTAATGACTCTAAGATCTCTTTCTACTACCATTCTCTCAAGAAGGGAGTTTCCCATCTTATAAGTGTGCTGCTGGTTACTACTGTGCAAGTGAAGCACAGTTCCTGCTGTAATCTGTCCTTCCCTACTAGCATGCCCACCTCACCCTAAATCTTGGTATCATCAGCAAATTTAAACAGGCTGCTTTTCACCCTGTCATCCAAGTCACTAATAAAGAAATTGAACAGTTCAGGCCCAAGTACTGAACCCTGGGGGACTCCACTGCCTACTTCCCTCCAGGCTGAAAAAGATCTGTCCACCACCACCCTCTGAGTACGACCCTTTAGCCAATCTGCAATCCATCTGTCTATGTAGGCATCAATGCCACGGTCACCTAGTTTTTTGATGAGAATGGGGTGGGAGACAGTGTCAAAGGTCTTGCTGAAGTCCGGAAAGACTACATTTACCGCGACACCTGCATCCAATGCTTTTGTGACCTGATTGTAGAAGGCAATCAGGTTGGTTTAACAGGACCTGCCCCTAATGAAACCATGCTTATTGCCCTTGAGCATTATCCCTGAAGCTGGCCCATCACAGATGTGCTCCTTGATGATCTTTTCAAATAGTTTCCCCAGATTGAAGTAAAACTAATGGGCCTATAGTTGCCTGGGTCCTCCTTTTTCCCTTTTTTGAAGATGGGGACCATGTTGGCTTTCTTCCAGTCACCTGGCACCTGGCCAGAGCACCATGAGTGCTCGTAAAAGTGCAGCTTTACGAGCACTCATGGCAAAAACCCTTGCCAATTCCCTCAACACCCTGGGGTGGAGAGCATCTGGACCTTCTGATTTGAACATGTGCAGCCCCTCCAGAAGTGCTCTAACCCAGTCCTCCTTGACCTTAGGCCTAGCGGCGTTTCTCCTGAGTCCATCTGGAATCCTGGTTGGCGAGTCCCGGTCCCTGCACAGGAAGATGAAGGTGAAGGATTTGTTAAAGAGGTCTGCTTTCTCCTCTGGTGCAACCACCAAATTGCCAAGCATATTCTGCAGGGACCCTACATTACCTGGTGCCTTCTTCGTTCTCCCTATATATTTAAAAAAGGACTTTTTATTATCTTTGATCCTTGACGCTAGCCCTAGCTCTGTATCTGCCTTAGCTTTTCTAACAGCCACCCTACAGACCCAGGCGGTGGAAGTATAAGCTTTGGTGATAGCCCCTCCCTTCCACTGGGTGTACACCTCCTTTTTGGCAATCAGGCATTCACGAATGCCCTTGGTGAGCTGGGGGGCTTTTGGGCACTCTTGCCCCCCTTGCTTCTTGTTGGGATTGGCACCCCTTGGGCTCTGAGTATTGTCTGCTTAAGGAATGACCACTCATCTTGGGCACTGAGTTCCCCTGCTCACCTGGGCTGTAGGGTCTTACAGATCAAGTCCCTAGTCTGAATTTATTCCCAGCCTGTCTAAGGATGCTTCTGTAGCTTTGAACAGAAATTCCTGCTGGGCCTGAGAAACTTCTTTTTAGTTAGCATTTTGTCAAAAATGGCCTTTTCCACTTAAAGAGTTGGTTTTGATGAACTAGTGCTTTGGGAGAAGACCATTTCAATGAAAAACTCTAAGGTAACTCAACCTAGTTGTACCTATAACCACTCCAGTCAGGGCCTTGATGGTCATCTGGTAATGAAACCCATGAACTTGCAATATTGTGTAACATAAAGCCTCTTTTAACTCAGATTAGCAGATTTCTGTTTTGTAATTTTCCAAAGATTGCAACATTATTGTTCTTATGCTTGACCTTTATAGATATTTTTACATCATTTTACAAGTGGGTTTTTTTTAGATTTTTCTCCCTGTGGCTCTTTTTTTTTTTTACTGTTTTACTTCAAGTTCATATAATTAGTTTTGGATGACTGAGCTGAAAATAAAAGCAATTAATATATGTGTTGAAGGCACATCTTGTACTGTCCTGCTCTCCCAATTAGAACAAAAATCTTAAGGCCTGGTCCTCCTAAAGTAATTGTGGGCTAGAGGTGGAATTCTCCATTTTAATGAGTTGCTTGGAATGCAAAAGAAAGAATCCAGCTTGATCTATAACATATTTAATAGTTCTAATTATTTAAACTACTCCTCCCACATAACTGAAGTCAAATTAGTTTGATCCAGACGTGGCACTCATACTGTATCAGGACAGCTATTAAAACTTTAACAAAGTAGTTTCATGTCAGTCTGAATATCTGTATGTTTAGAAGTACATTTCAATCCTCAGTAAGTGGACCAGACTTGAGTAGTTTATAATACAATGACCCGGGATCTTCACGTGTCTTTTGCTAGTTCAGATCCTTGTTGAAACACATTTCTATTTTTTTCCCTTTATAAACTCAAAAAGGGAAACTAATTTAGTCTCAAATATTATCCTAAAGGGTTGGCAATATAATTTGATACATATGATATGTTCTTAATTTTAGTAGAAGGGGAAAAAAAAGAATTATTAAGGGATCATTATTGTAAAACCATAAGACAATACATTCCCTTTTTTCATCCTGTCACATAAAAGCAATAAAGGGTTTATTGCCATTGCCTGAGGGAACTGTTCAGTGGGCCAGGTATCATGTTTGAAGCAGCTGAAATGCTTGGAATTAGAAGTTTAAGGCTGGCCTGGTTAAGTCAGTCATTTCTGATTCTGAGGTGGTTAAACTGAGTACCGCACAGCTTACTGACGTTTGGCCTTTGGGGTCAGACCTTGGCAGATAAGATATGTGGCATAAATAATTAAATAATAACATATTTAAATAATTAAGTACTGATGGAGCTGGGTCTCTGACACCTCGCTTGAGTGCCCTGACCACTAGGCTGTAAAGTCAAGCTTTCACGTTTTCTCTGCCCCAGTGTATATTTATTTCTAGAAAGTGGAACAGCTTCACCACGAGCAATGGAGAGAAGCTTGCCTCAGAGTACTCTGTGTGCTGATGCTTAAAGCACTCCTATGAGGTGGAAAATATGGGTTTTAGTCTCCAAATTGGAGAGCATGGGGATTCTGACCTGTTTTCTGTACACCCCAGGTCAAAGCTCTGACTCTTGAGTACAATGAAGACACACCCTTCATTCTGTCATCGGTGTGCGGCCTGACCCCCTGCCACAGGCAGGCATGAATGCTGGGTTCTCAAGACCCCAGACAGGTGATCATCCAACCCCCTCTTGAATTTGCCCAAGGTAGGGGCGAGGACCACTTCCCTGGGAAGTTGGTTCCAGATTTTGGAACATGCTGCAAACCTGGAGGCATGCTAGTGAAGCTGCTCCAAGGTCATCCTCGGCTCTCTTTCTCAAGCACTCTGGAGACTGATGTCACAGGAGAAGCTGCAGAAAGATGTCATCCTGCGAGTCCTCACTAGTATACTAGTAGGTTAGGAGCAGATCAGCAGGAGGCATGGGTAGGTCATATTTGATACCATCCTAGCTTCAGCTCACCAACACTGTGTATTGACATGCCTCTAGGCACGTGAAGCAAAGCCACAAGCTATGTGGATATAACCCTTAGCTACTCTAGTTGGCAAATAATCACCAGGGATCCTGGTTTTCTCTGATCAAAAATCTCAAATCTGCATTTTTCTATAATTAAAATGAAACACCATTGTATATATAGGTATCAGTTGAATGCAACGTTTTATTGATAGATTTACAATTTTAAGGCAATTTGGAAGCCTACCAGTGCCTCAATCATTATAATAAAATAAATACTAAATACCTCTAGATTTTGGCATTTTATTTTATTTTTTTTATCATGGAAAATCAGAGCTCTCCCTGCCCCCTTCACTCACCAGAATGGGGGTTCAGCTGCAGCTGTCCCTGCCCTTGCTTTGCAGTGCTGAGCAACCCTGATATGCTGGTGCCCTGCCCCTGCCCATGCTGTAGCCCCTCACCCCCAACCCACTGCTCCCCATCCCCAGGCCCCAGCCCACCAAAGTGTGAGGAAGGGGGTAGGTGCGTGGGGAAGGGGGGTATGGGCACAGGCAGTGCATGGGGAAGGGAGGGGGCCCAAGCAATGTGTGGGGGACAGGGGAGCACATGTCCCATGAGCGTTCTGCACCCACAGCAAGTCTGCAGCTGGGCCAGACCAACTAGCTCCGGGCAGGAGCTGCCTCTGCGACCCAGCAGGTAGGACCTGGCTTGGGAGGGAACACCTCACTGCCATGGCCACGAAGGTAAGGTGCAGAAGCAGCCAGAATTGTGCCACCCGCTGCTGCTGGGCAGACATTGGGTGCCTCACCTTGGCAGCCATGGTGGCTTAGCTCTCCCTCCCAAGCCAGGTCCTGCTCGCTGAGTCACAGAGGTAGCTCCTGCCCAGAGCTGGTCCAGCCCAGTTGCAGTCTCATGCCCCTCTGGGCACAGAAGTCTTGGGGGCACATGCCATCCTCTGCCCCTCCACCAGGTTGCCTTAGCCTCCTCCACCCCCCACCACACTGCCTTGTCCTGGCCCTGCCCACCCCTGCTACATCACCTGTGCGCCCCCTCCCCCACCAGAGACTTACCTGGAGGGAGCTGTGGGTATAGCTTTCTACCAGCCTGCCTGGCTGCCATGTGCATGTGTACATACATACATACATATGTAGCCCCCTGCATCCCAATCCCCTCCCTCCCTTCCCCCAGCCCCTTGAAGGCTGAAACTCTGCCAGCCTGCAAGGGAAAACCTGGTTTCTCACATTTTTCTCCTTTAAGGGGGAAAATCCATGTTTTTCTGCAGCAAGTGGAAAACCTGGATCCTTGATAATCACATATAATTAATCTGCATTTAATTATCTACAGAAAGAGATACAATATCACTTATTCTCAGACTGATTGAAAATGTGATCATATTTCTTGAGAGCTTTGGTCTTTTTGTCCAGTTGACACCTCTTGATGGTTAAGACCTTTTACAAAGTTTAGGCAAAGGTGTTGAGTTCCCTTCTGCAATTTTAAGGCACACAGAAAAAAATGCCTGGCAATCAGAAAAAAATATCTATGGTAATTTATTTCTGGCTGATAAAGTCCTAAATCACCACAACATTCCTTTTGTAGTCTGGATATCTGTATACAAGACTATTCTTCTCTTCTCTGACTATGTGCAAATCTAGGAGAATTTTCCCAGGTTTGTTTTCTGGCAAGGGAGCACCATGTAAGGGTGTGGTCCTTGATGTCCTGATAGTTTATGCCTGTGTGTTGTTAATTGGAGTATCCCAGCCTTAACTAATCAGACTCTAGCCACAGCCCAATTTATTGTCTGCCACAACTTGATGAAACTTTTTCTTCAGGAGGTGATGTTATAAAGTGAGTCTTATCATTATGGTATTAGGCTCACTCTATTGGGGCTCCAACTTACCCTTTCACCCCAACTTTATGCCAATCGGCTGTTATTTTGTTAGCAGGTATCATCAAGATCTTATTTGCTCAATCTTCCTCACAGTTCTTTTTATCACCGGACTGCCTATCATCATGCTTTGAGCTAGTTGCCTTCATTGTGGAAAGCAGTCCTCAGCATGTCCCAAAGGAGTCAAACATTGGTGGGTATTTCCCACTGAGACTTGTAACTTTGACAAACCCCTTTACTGGGTTCAAGCCTAGGTGGGTCTCTCTATGCTCAGTTCTTTTTTTGCTCTTATCTTTCTCTTTTCTTTGGCTTTAGGCCTTGGCTTGATCCATTACAGTGCGAATCCTCTCCTTTCATCAAAACAAAGAAAAAAACTGGGAAAAGAACAAAACACAGGAGCTTTCAATTTTACAGCTCCATAGGCGCAGGCCCTTTAAGTCTTTTCCCTAGGTCTGTCCTGCTTCCTTCAGGGACTCTGACCATTTCCCTAACAGACTAATGTTAATGCCCTCCTAGGGGGTCAAACAGTCTTAGAATCCCCTTGACAGAATAACCACAAAAGAAAAGAAACTTCCGTGTGTATTCAGGTCTCTCCTTTGTAGGCCATGGGCTCCCAGGGCTTTAACCCTCGATGCTGCCATGCTTGGCAGAATGCTGCTCCATCAGAACTTCTCTGAGCTCATTCACCAAGACTAGGTCTTGAATCCCATTCCTGGGGTTCAGTATCATCACCTTCTGTTGAGAGCTTCCAACTTGACGGAGTTTTCTCCCTCTGATGGGAGTACCTGCCTGGAAGTAGCCCTGGTGTCCCATGAAGATCCAATCCAGATCACTCAGTGCCCTGGTAAATAGGGTTCTGGGCATGCCAGGATGTCCCTCCTCAGTGTTGTGACTGTGCCCGCCAGTAAGTCCAGGTGTGGATCTTCCTTTTTCTCTGAAGAGGCACCATGAGCCTCTTCACATTCTCCTGATAGAAAACAGAGCCACCTGTACAGCTATTCAAATGCTGAGGCCCGGACAAGTGGACAGCTTACAGTGCTGACATTGTGCAGTGAGGATATGGAGATGCCCTGTACATACATCTCAGCATTGCTTTGCAGGCTCCATTAGTCTGCCTGGTGACAGACTGTAGCAGTGCATAGGACAGTCCTGCTTGGCTGACCCAGACTGCTCATGATCAGCCTTTGTGTCACTGAAGCACATGATGGGGACTATAAAGACGGCATGTTCTTCTCCTTGCTGGAGCAGCAGAGACCAGCAAGTGGCACACCTGGGGATGCTGGAGAACCATGTTTTCTTCTAAGAGAAGCCACAGCATATGCAGACATTTGCTCTCCCAGGAGTTATTTAATCCTGGTTGTTCCTAGGTTATTTTTTTCTCCCAGGGTGGCCCTCTAGGATAAAAAAACTGAATGTCTGTACACTCATGATTTCTCATGGGAGTGTGGTGACTTTCTCAGGAGAAACTGAATGCCTATATGAAGCCATTATCTCCTCCTCAAAAGACTTCCTTATGGGGGGATTTCCATAAGACACTGTACATGAAGGGAAGTCCAAATTCAGAAAGATAAGGGGTACCGACAGTGATTTCAGTGAACACTCAGTACCTCTCAGAATTTGGCCTCAACTCTTTATTGTATTGTACAGTCCCATCATACAGGCATATTTCCCCCCTTCACCAAAGGGGCAATACATTCTTAACACAGGGTCAAATTATTGGGCTACTTATACATGTGCAGCAAGGCTGCTTTGACGTGCTGTAACTACAGTGCATCAGAGCAGGCTTGATTAATTGAGTCTGCTGGAGCACAGTAATTACTGCACTCTAGCATCATGTGCATCAGCACCCCTGTGCTGAAAAATGGCAGTGTGGGTACTTTAATTAAATGTCACCAAATGAGCTTTAAAGTGTCACTGCTGCCATTTGTTTGCAGGGGGATGCTGATACACATGATGCTCTGGGCACTTTAATTAAAGCAGCTCCAAGAGTTGCTCTAAAGCATCCCCACCCAGGCCTCCATTCCTGGAGCACGTGTATAAATGCCCATTGTTGCTTAATGCTTGTGCAACCCTATTGAATTCAATAAGATTAATTGGATATCTTGCAGTATGTGGTTCCCTTCATCTTTGTTAAAAATAATTGACTCATAAATGTAGTGAGGTCTAATTAATATTTGTGTATATTCATCTTAAAAAGAGGGCAAGACATTTCAGCAAATACTTATGTCATTTAAAAAGCGCTGACCACCATTTGGTGGCTTGCAGTCACTAGCCAGCTTACCAGCATCATTGCTTAGGTTACCTCTGGCATGCTATCTGCATATGCTGTATTAAATATTTTGCATAGTAAGAGGTGAATGTTTTTAAATAACAGAAATCTTGGCAAGAATTGCTTCTCATCCTGGGGATTTCTAAGTATTTAAGGAAGACAAGCCAAATTTAAGGGAGAATACTCATTACTTCTTTGCAACTGCACCCACACTCAGTAGATTTAAATTTGGCTCATGCTTTCCAACCCAATAATTTATTAGATTAGAATGTTTGTTCTAAGTTATCCTTTTTACAATTTTATTTTTCATTTGGGAAGAGTTTTTCAAAAGATTTAGTTAGGACTATTACTCTTTGAATGCAGATTGGAGTAAAAATTGCAGACGCATATCATTCTCTATGTAAGATTGCTAGTGAGTTACCTGACTTCCATATACGTAGTTTCATTTAGTTTCTCAGCTAGTGGTTTCTTGCTTTCTCTCCCCATTTAAAATTTTTATTTCAACTGACAGAAATTACATTTTGCATTAAATTGTCATATTTAGCTAACCTTGTATCTCTAAAAGTTGTTCTTGGCTTTAGTTATAAGAGAACTGGGAATCTAATCTCTGAAACTGTTTTAGTTCTTGTAATATTATTAGTTTTCATTTTCATAGCTGGAAGGAATGGCTTGGTGTCACACCACCTCAGGCTATTGTGCCTTTGTGTCTCACAAGCAGGATGAGATCAGATAGTACTCCTAGAGGCACCATCTATGAAAAGTGAGCAAATGGTGCTAGAGATTCATCATATGGCACTTTTCACCCTGAGCTAATATAATTTTTACAGAGATAGAGAACCAAGATCTTTATTTCTTTTGACCATTAAAGTACTCATAATTCTTTTCAAAACACTTGGCATTTCCTGACAGAATAAGATACAAATCTAGGCTGTATGCTTCCTCCAGAAATTGACTTCCAGTTTAAATCTAATGGGTTAATATTCATTTCCTGTCCTTGAATGCTGTACAGTGATTACTGATGTCATTAAAACAGTAGCTTAATTTCAGTGGTGTATAAGGAGACATTGTGTTATGTGGTTAGTCAATCTGTGACCCTTTGGACACATTAGTGTAGCTTTCAAAGTGCCTTGGCAAACAGCAAGGTTGGTTGGTCACTGACATGAATACAGGCTAAGGTGTGAGGCTTAGGTTGACGGTGGTTGGGCATAAAAGTTGCAAGCTATACATTTTCAAAGGGTAGATTAGTGACTGCCTATGGACATGCGTCTCAGGCCTTCAGTATCTCATGCAGCATGGTTTGCCTTCTGTGCAGGTGTCCCCACCCATATAGATATCAGAACAATGCTCAAAACGTACAACAAATTGCAGTCTTTCATTCCTTTCTTTATTGAAAATCCTCTTGCTGGGTTTAGGATTTTGTCCGCTCCCCCATGCCACAGCTTATGTCCTTACAGTCCCTCCCAACCCTATGCTTCTATGAGGGAACCTCACAGTCAGGATCTGTCGCGATGCTGATCACTGAAAGATTTGGTTCTTGACTGGGTTTTTGAGCTGTAAGCTGTTGTTTTTCTTACATAGGCCAGCAGCAAAGCAGCCCTTCTGGGAATCACTTCAAAACTCCAAGGAAATAAATATTCCTTTCTGCTTCCCTCAGAAATATCTGTCTTTGCGGTATCATTTTCTCCACACCAACAAAGCCCTGAAATGGGCTTCCCCCAAAGCGCCCCCCTTTTTTACTATAGAAGTGCTTAGTGCATGCTCTCTCCTTCGAGGAGCGTGGTCCCCAGGGTCGTGGGGACAGGGAGCCTCAGTTTGGTACATGCTGTTTGCAGGTGAGGAGTTGACGGTATGGACCACTCTCCTTGGTTTTTTTTTTTTTATTTACAAGGGCCTAGGGACAAAAGGTGCTTTCCCGCAGTGGCACGATAAGAGTAGAAAACCCTCCCTGATCCGCTGTTCCCAGCCAGTTTGTTATCATGACTCTAGTTGCAAGGAACTGTGCGATGTGAGTAGAAAGGATTGGGATTGGCCCATGACAAAACAAGAGAGAGCCTGGGGGCTTTGAGTGAAAGACCCTTGGGAACCTCTATAGAAATAGACAATCAATATAACTCTTGTTTCCTCTGTCTGCAAGCAAAAGTTTAGCAGCTGCCTTCTAACTCTGCGAGCAAGAGCTTAGCAGTGTGCTGTTGTAAAAGGTTGCTCTCCTTTTTACTAGAAAATGTGTAAAAACAAAGACCTTATCCATGGTGTTACAGGGTTTACAAGTAGCAGGTAAAAATTTACTAGAAACTGTAAAACTTGGATGGTTTGATATGAAAATGCTTTCATTAACTCACAACCAAAGAGTGTTGGTGGCAGTTTTGTGCAAGGCAATTTTTTCTGGCGTTTCAGAAATGGACACCTCATTTTTTTTTTTATTTCAAGCCCCCAGCTCTCTGCAAAACCTCGTGTACATTTTCCCTGAGTTGACAGAGGGCAAATTTAAGTATTCCGTATTACAAAGCAGTTGGTCATGTGTTTCAAACAAGATCTTAATACATTACTCAGAAATACTCTAGTGTGTACTTCTAAGTGCATTTGTTCTGCATATTAATCAAATCTATAAATTCTATTATAGGAAAATAAGGGACATTACTAAAGTTAATCGGGGACAAAGGACCAATATGAGAAGGACATTGTGACAGAGCAGTGGTAATGAGCCACTAGGTTTAACTATTTGGGATTTTAATTTGAAAAGCCATGCAATATTCATTTGTATATTGACACCTTTATTTGCTCTAAAATGCTTGGGGTAAATGAGAGATGACAAGAACATATGGGTGAGAGGAGTCAAGAGATCTTCTGGGAAGCAAAGGAATGGAGGAAACTGAATGACCTGGACAAATTCTAATACAAGTTAAGATTCAAGCACCTTCACTGCATTTTCCAGCTTGTGTCTACAGGCTGGGGAACTCCCTTCTCATCAGTACAGAGGCAGAAAAGGATCTTGGAGTCATCATTGATGCCAAGATGAACATGGGCTGACGGTGTGGGGATGCAGTCAGCAAAGCCAACCGTACCTTGTCATGCATCCACAGATGCATCTCGAGCAGGTCCAAGGAGGTGATCCTCCCTCTCTATGCAGCACTCGCATGATCAGGGGACAGCAGGGCAGGCCCTATGAGGAGAGGCTACGGGACCTGAACCTGTTCAGCCTCCACAAGAGAAGGCTGGGGTTGGGGGGGGGCGGGGGAGATCTAATGGCCTGTTACAAACTAGTTGGAGGGGACCAGCAGATGTTGGGGGAGTCCCTGTTCCCCTGAGCTGTTCCTCGTGACTAGAAATCACGGTCACAAGCTGGCAGAGGGTAGATTTAGGCTAGACATCAGTAGGAGCTACTTCACTGTCAGGGCGGCTAGGATCTGGAACCAACTTCCAGTGAAGTAGTGCTGGCTCCTACCCTGGGGGTCTTTAAGAGGAGGCTAGACAAACACCTTGCTGGCTCTTGACAGCTTGCCAAAACTGGGTAAACGGCTCTCCGCCCGAAATAATTGCCCGCCCCTGCCTTAAAGCCTGCAGTGGCTAGCCCTGGCAGAGAATTCATTCATTAACCCTTCTGTCCAGTTTTAAAGCTGCTTTTATAAATAACTTGTATTAAAATGTGTTATTCACAGGCACATGTGCTGCTAGGAAGTTTATCTGTTATAAGCATTGGACTGCTTCCCTTCTGCAAGTGCATTTGGCAGATCAAAAGTATTAGTCCCCAAAAGATGCATTTTCTTGACTTTACTCCTTAGATGACTACTTTTCAGGAAGATATTTCAGCATGTACTGCCAGGCACAATTTTTTTCCACCTGAATTTTACTCCCCTACCCCCATTCCTCCTCTAGTTTGCAGTTTCCTTTGACAATGTACTGTGGTCACAAACTCCACTGCCACTCCATCATTATGGTTTCAGCTCGCCAAAGGACCAATGCAAATCCTGAGCATTTATTTATTCCTATTAATGTTGCATTATCACCAGTTTTTGTTCCCATATGAAAGCTGAATGAGGAATTGCACAGTAACAAGAGGGCAGCTTAAGGTGAAACATCTGGTATGATATGCTGAATTCCTTCTTGGAGCTATAGAGCTTTTCTTTATTTCTTCTCTTCTTTTTTTCTCACACAACAGGAAGAATATCATAGTGCCCTGTCTAGATTACTCAACAACTTGATTTTTGCATTAAGTCTTCAAGGGTGGCATTTTATTCTGTTTTGGTCACGTAAGTGTTTATTTTAATGTACAAAGGGCATTTTTTGGTACTTACATGTCCAGAGGAATTCTGTTCCTGGACACACAGTGCTGTGTGTGTGGATGATGACATATGCATGCAGATTGGCAGCAACAAAGTGAAAGAGACCACCCATCTTTCCTCCCTTGCACCTGAGTGGTTGGGGCACTCACCCAAGTGTGTGGAGATTCTTGTCCTCCCATCACCCAGGATAGGCTTGAACCTGGGCCTTTCTTACTTTCTAGCAATAACACTCTCTTGCCACAGACAACCCAGTATCCAGTGTTGTCAGCTGTGCTCCTTTTTGAAGCTGGCCCTTGGGAAGCCACAGGATGGAGGAGCTATGTGGGGCCAATAGGAAGGGAGCAAGTGAGAGGGTGTGTGGCTTAGGGAAGTGGCTGCTAGACTGGAAGAAAGGAGATCCTAGCTTCTAGCTGGGGCCCTTTCTCCAGTGTTAGAAACTTTCCAACTCTGCTACTCTTCATCCTTTCCCCCACAAGGACTATATTAGTAGCTTAGCTTCAGAAGGAGCAGCGGAGAAAAGCATGAGTTGTGTGTGACCTGCACTGTGGTAGATAGAGTGCTATGCTGGGAAGCAAGAAAGGCCTTCAGTCAAACCTCTGGATGAATGGGTTCTTGGACCCTGGCTCTGCTCTTTCCTCACTCACCAGGATGGATCTAGAACTGCTTTACTTTTGTTCACTAAACCATATGTATGCAGTGAAGTCCAATTAACTGTATTTGTTTTCTGCTTCTGCCTCTTCCAGCTGATCTAACTGAGATATTCTTGGCCTGGTCCATTATCATTAATAATGATATATTAAGTATATATAACAAGTATAACAAGTGAGAGGCTTAGCTGTGAAGATACAGGACACAAGATACCTACCTAGACCCCTACCTTTTCTGTTCCTGAGACTAATTCCACTCATCAGGTTCTGGACAACTTTATTTTCAGTCATCTAAGTCTGCTGTGCATCTGCAAAGGGTGCATATAAAGCAAGGGTGGGCAAAATGTGGCCTGTGGGCCAGATGCAGCCTGCCAAGCTATTCTATCCAGCCCATGGGGCCCCTAAAAAATTTAGAAAATTAATATTTATCTGCCCCTGGCTGCCTGTTATGCAGCTCTCGATGGTTTGCCAAAACTCAGTAAGCAGCCCTCTGCCCGAAATAATTGCCCGCCGCGATATAAAGGCTACAGTCACTACTGTAAATAGCCAGTGTGATTATATAGTCATGCATAGTTGTGCATGCACAGGTCTTTGTCCAGGAACAGAATACCTTTGAACATGCAAGTATTAAAAATGCCCTGTAGATGCCCAAAACACAGCCACTTAAATGACAAGGAAAGAATAGAATGTCAGCCTTCTTCTTTATCACCTTTTTAGCTAAGGTTAGGTCTACACTGCAGTGGCTGTTGTCACATACCTTTAAACTAGCTAGCTCAGGTACTATTAGCTGTGCAGCTGTAGAAGCACAAAACTCAGCCAAAGCTGAGTAAATACTTGGGCAGTCAGCTGATTTTTGACCTCTGTGCTGTGGCAGCTAACTGCTAGCAGTCCCCAAGCCTAATCATTTAAAAAAGGCTGAGTGATGTCTACCCAAGCTGCAAACACTGAAGTAACTGCACTGTGGGCATAAGCTACACAACTGCTTCTTAGCTCTATAGGTTATGACGATCTCTTTCAGTGAAGCATCAGGGATTGAATTATGTGGTCTGATTTTTCACATAGGTCTTCAGTAATTTTATCCACATCTTCAAGACCATCTAGCTTCATGAGCCTTTATTATGAAAAAAACAAACCTGGGGTATTCAGCATCACTGATCTTCAACCTGTAGGTGAGTGTTGGGTAGGTGAGAATAACCTAGAGTCAAATTAGTACTTTAAAGAAAGGAAATGAAAGGTCACTGAAGTGACATGGCTGTCAAATATGTTCTGGATAACTAAAGACATTATCTATGCTTCCAACCGACAAGTAGCCTGGCTGAAATCAGTGTGGCTAGTTACATACTTAAAGCCATCAGGATTTGGCTCTGGAAGCCTTCAGCAAGGACACAGTCAAGGAACGTGGAAACACAAGAGAAGCTGAAGAATCTAGTGGTCTGAAAATAGATATGAGAACAAGAAATTTCTAAATGAAGCCTTGACACTGACACACTGTAGTAGACCTGTGAACATATCAGTAACCTACTCTGTGCCTCAATTTCCTCATCAACAGAATAGGGATGATGATGCTACCTGCCTCATAGAGCAGTGATTCCCAACCTTTTTAGACCATGGACCGGCAAACTGTGGAACAGCATACCATAGACCAGAAGTGACCTGCATACTGTGGACCACAATCAATCCTTTTTTATACTGGGTATAAAAAGGGGTTGGCTGCCGGTCCATAGTATGCTGGTCACTTCCTGTCTGGCAGCCAACCCTCCTGTGGACCATCAGCCAAGCCTTCATGGTCCAGTACTGGGCTGTAGCCCGGGAGTTGGGAACCTCTGTCACAGGGATCATTTGAGTAGAGATGCAGTTTGGAATAAGTACTAAAAAGATATGGTCTAAGTATTATATGGCCACATTCTGAAAACAAATGCACCCTTAAAATAATGTGCAAATATGCATAATTGCTGATACATAAATATAAGTGATCAGGAGAATGTGATGTCTTTGAAGATAATAAAGGAGGCCTCCTCCTCCACCCATCTGTAGCTTGAAACCAGACAGAATTGCAGTTTGTCAGCTCAGAGGAGCACAGGAGCTGCTCTATCCCTCTTTCCCTATGACAACTTACAAAAGACAAGGAGGAGCCATGATGGTACTCCTTCCTCTGCAAAAACCCACAAAGTAGCCCTGGCTCATATGGAGGGTATAGGGTGCGTCTCATTAGGAGGTGTAGCAGTGGGCATTGTCACTAAGAGACCCTGGGGACATTGAAGTCGGTGACTCTCAACCAAGGTGCCATGTGCCTGAGATGTCTTGAGATCCTTTCAATGCTGCTGTGGGGTGCTACACAGCATTAGCACTGTTAGGTGGAGAAACATGATTCACAGGATAAACCCAGAGATTTCAAATCGGGATCCATAACGTTAAAAGTATTCTGACTTCTTGAGGTCCTTCTGAGTTCTTTACAAAAATAGAATTGCTCTATTGTTTTTCCAGGGTCAAAAAATGAGAGAAAGCTAAGAGCTAGGATTTTCAGAAGGGTGTCTCAAATCTAACAAGGGGTGCCTGGAGGCTGAAAAAGTTGACAACCACTGATCTAGGCTGTGATGATCCCTCTGGGATGGAGTCCTTCTAGCCTCTGCTTAATAGGCCTTAGTTCTGCCTCTTTCAAAAGGACTAATCCTGTGGCTAAAATCTCTGCCTCAGGATGCTTAAACTTGGGACCTTCAACCCATATTCTGGCACAGAAAGTAGCCTAATTCTCAAAGTCACAGTGCCCCTGGAGCTCCCATTGATTTCACTGGCATTTGTGGGTGCTCAGCACTTCTGAGCTTACTGCTGACTGTACATATAGAAGCTCAGTCATGCTCAGCCTCATAATGAGACAAGCTATAGAAATAGAAACGCTTTTTTCCTTTTAACTCATTTTCTTATTTCAAATGCGGGTGACATGCAGGGCGAAGATTAATTACTGACGAAGCTGCAGTGCTCCCAAGAGCATGGCCTGATGCATTTGTTTTAGGGCTGTAAGATTTAGCACAACTCATTGAGAGTGGCACTCAAGTGGACTGCCTTTTAGGTGGCTGCTCTTAATTTTTCATTTTTAAATCAAAATGATACACACTGGAAATGTCTTTCTCACTGTGTCTCAAGAAATACAGCAGACCTAGGCAAGATTAAGAGGGTTTCCTGTGTCTTTCCCAGTGCCCCTTCCCACATCCCATTCTACCCAGGCTCAAAACAGGAACCTTCCTAGAACCCTTCTCATTAAACAGCACAATGTGTTTCAAGTCTCATCTTCCCTTTTCTCCCTGGGATATGATGTGCTAACATGACTACTGAAGTCCTGTTGTGAGAGCAGCCTCAGGAAGTGTATTCTGTATCTCAGCACAGAGAGATGCCATTGCCAGCCAGGTGAGCCCAGTGCCCATTTATTTCAGCTAAGGTATTTTCAGATGTGTGTAACCAGATGGCACCTAAGTGCATTAAAATTTATACCTCTAATTTGGGCTTTCATGTTTTATGCATAAGGAAGTCTTGAAAAAGTACATTCCTGAGACTTTTCTTGGTCAGTTGCTGCAGATTTATTCCTAATCATAATTTTAAAGTCAATTTATAGTAAAACAAATTCTTCCTTGGTCCCAGGCCTAGGCCTATTTATGAGGAGGTGTGTGCCTTTATTCCCAAAGCTGTGGGAATGAAGCTAAATGGCTTAGGCTGCTGAAGTTCACTGCAGAGCTGAAGTGTCAGATTGTTCTCTGGGACCACAGAAAGGGATGGTATGGGAAATAAGAGAAGCTGTAGAGGACTATTGGGTTCAGCCATAGTATGCTGGTAGCACAGCCCTCCACTTCTTCCTTCAGGGCTTTCACTAGCAGCCCTGGCTCTGCTCTGTACAGGTTTTGGTGCCTGAGGGTAAGAATTTTATCTTTTATGCTGCAAAGCTGGCTTCCTCACTGAACAAATCCCTTGGACACCGCTTCCAGAATCAGTCCCATAGATTATACTTCCTCTTCATTTCTTTCCTGGGCCAAATTCATTGTCTGAGTAAGGTTTTGCATCCCCTAAATAGAAGGCCTGACAGCAATGAAAGCACAGCCTGCTTGAGGTAAAACAGATGGTCTACCTATGAGCTTTATTAGGAAATATCTTAGGCTTTCATAATGAAAAGCCCTTGCCTTCTCCTTAGCTCTTCTCAGATATTTGTTAAAATATCTGTTATGCAGAATATGAACATTAAAAAAAAATGGCTTTAAATCTGCTTCTGGTTCTTTGGCCTCAGTCTGTAAATATCTTTTGATCAGATAGAAGGACTATTGACACTTTACTGACACTCAGCAATAAGTCATGCATATGGTAAGCCCACACCTTCTCCATTCTCAAGAAAAAGTTGAATTCTCTTTGAAGGAATTTTCACTTGCCTAATAATGTTTCTGTTGAAGCATTTACATTACAACTAGATTATTTGCTCTGACTCCTCTCCTTTTTTCTCAGGATCTGGGTGTCCAAAGATGACCATCTCTCTCCATTTTGAATGCCATTACCATCTTTCTCTGCACAGACAATGTCCTGCCAGTTGATGATTAATTCTCCCCATGATAAGCATGTCCCTAATACAGTGTCTGGTGAGAGCAAACATTTGAAAGTCTGTGCCTCTAGATCTTGTCAGATTTGCTAGGTCACCTTTCGATGAGTTACTTGGGCAAATATTTTTGTCTCCTATGTTTGGCTGGCCAGTCACTTTGCTGTCTTGACTTCCCAGATGACTTGATTATCCTAAAATTCTTTCCTCACTCACCAGGATGGATCTAGAACTGCCTCACTTTTGTTGACTTAACCATATGTATGCAGTGAAGTTCAATTAACTGTATTTGTTTTCTGCTTCAGCCTCTTCCAGCTGATCTAATTGAGATATTTTTGGCCTGATCCATTATCATTAATTATTTAAATCAAACTAGATACATATTTAACAAAATATTTTTTTCTGAGATGCGTGTACTTGACTTTGCCTTAGATGCAGTTAGCAATAAGAATTGTTTTGGGGGGACGCATTTCAAAACCCTTACTGAAAAAAGGCATGGTGCTAAGCAAGTCAAGTGATCTCCCGTTATTTCCCTGTACTGACTCCTGAACCTCAGTTTGGCCTGACCTGGGAATCCTATAGAGGATCCTTATCTTTTCATTTTCATGAGTACCTATTAAGGCAGTGGGATTTCCACTAGGTTAAAACTGAAGTAGATTAGAAAAGAAGCCTTGTAAGCAGCAGAACCAAATTCTGGAGATATCCCAATCTATTTTCTTCATGCCTTCATCCCTTAGAAAGTGAGACTACAGGAGAAGGAACAGTGTATAACAATGTGTTACCTTTATTTTCTACTGTGTTGTTATTCATGGGCCTTGTCATATGTTCACTTGCAACAGTTGCAAGTCATTGCAATGCTGTGATACATTAAAGTTAGTATGCTTTAGGGTGGTGTCACACATTCACTTGCAACAATTGCAAATCTTTGGGATGCAGTGACCTATTACATTTCTGACATGTTAAGGAGACACTCCTCCCCTGAAAGGAAACAACTTTATACACTAGGGGCCTTGTTATACATTGCCCTTCAAGCTGCTCAAACGTTGATTGGTGGTAGTGCTACCTTGAGTTTGGAGCAATCACATATTCAAGGGACCTTGAGGACTAAAAGGTAAGAATCCCCCTCCTCTCCACCCCCAGGGCTCTCCCTTTGCCCCCAAGGCTTACTTTTGATTTCTGGTGCTGTCCCAGGGGAGCAGGCAGGGAAGGAGAACTTGCCTGCCTGGACCTCATCATTGCACTGCAGCCACCAGTCTGCCATTCTTCTCCAGGCTGATCCTGGCTCAGAGAGTGGTGACAGCAGTGGTGGGGGCTGGGCAGGCAGGTTCTCGTTCCCTGGCTGCTCGCCTGGAACATTGCCAGCAGCCGAAAGTAAGCCAGGGTAGTGGGAGGAATCTGGGAGGGGATGGGGGTGGTGGCCCAATGGGCAGGGGCACAGGGGGGGGCTGTGGTCCTGATCTTGGCCAGTGGGGGAGGGAAGGGGTGGCTGGAGTGTTTACACTAACTTGTAGCCTAGACCTGCTACATGTTAGTGTAACATGAGCTGGGTAGCACAGAAGAGAAACAAACTTAACCTGGAGCTGAAGCCACCTAAAGAGTGCTGCAAACTAGCTTTATGCGTTGATGTGTAGACAGTACACGTCCAGGAGTCAAGAGCTCCAAGAGCCACCCAATGTTAACATGTAACAGGGCCCTAAGAAGGCACTTAACGTGTGCTAAACTACTTGAACATTGGGCTGCTTGAGTTGTAACTACACTTAGTAAGTGTTAAATTGAACATATGACACCACCCTAACAGCAGTGGTTGGCTCTATGTATGGGTCTAGCATAGGTGCTGAGTCTCTTATTTCCTCTTAATGAAGAGCTCTGGGATGCTTTTATGCAGATCTGCTGAGGGGCTGGGACCAAAAAGGACAGTAATACACATTGCTGAATCCCTAAAGCAGAATTAACTTTGGATGGATCTAGGATTTGAGAAGAGGGGTGTGCATGGTGAGGTGTATCACCACATATAACACACATTTTTCTCTAGGTAAAAAGAAACTAGAAGCATTATTAATATGTTAGAGGCCTAGGGCTATATTATTCAGTTTAAGATTGATGAAGGAACATATATTGTTTCATAGTTTCATAGTTTCTAGGGTCAGAAGGGACCTGAGCAGATCATCTAGTCTG
>NW_017728886.1:123551759-123576334 GCF_001723895.1 Crocodylus porosus | reverse complement strand
AGCAGGGAGGTGGCTGTTCTGGTCCCTACTTAGGAAGACGGAGGCAAAGAAATCGTTAAACATGTTAGCTTTGCCGTCTGGTGTGACGACCAAGTTACCCATGTCGTTCTGCAAGGGCCCCACATTACCCGGGAACTTCTTTTTACCCGCTATGTATTTAAAAAAACTTTATATAACTTTATAGGAATGCATTAAAATGTTTGCAAAGCTGTGAAATAGGAGTTACATTACCAGGGGCAGGAAGCAGATAGCAGAATCACAGAAGAAAGACTAACTTGTTTAGTGGAACATCAAGACCATTAAAAAAGAGAGTGGGCTGTTAACTCGTGTGTTAAGCAGTTAGAAGGAATGAGTTAGATTTTAATGAGCCATGAAGTCAATTAACTCCCTCGCTCCTACCAGTAGAAATTTTGCCACTGACAGGCAGTTGGTTTTAAACTTTGGGTGGACCAGGAATCAAGGCAGTGGGGAGGGAGGAGGGTGCAACTGCACCAGGGACCCCCTGGAATCTGCCCCTGGAATTAACATTGGCTTTCCCTATCCTCCCTTCTACAAGATGACTGCTCAGTTTTCTCCTTTCAATGGGACAGGAGGGGTCTAACCCAGTAGCCTGTATCTCAGAGTGGCACAGAACAGATGCTAAGGGGACGAATATTTAAGCAAGGTTTATCCAGATTGATAAATCTTCTACCCTTTCCCTCTATAGCTTCCAGCATTCAGAAACCTGGGAAGTCCTCATATGGAGGCTGCATCCCTAACCTTCATGTTTAGTGCCCACTGGTTGACTTATGCTGCATGAATTTGACTGATTTCCCCCTTTTGAACTCTGTTAAATTAGCCTCCAATGGTCAGGGGGGTAGAACTGATCGAGACTCTGTTCCAAGTGACTCTGCTCCCAATGAGTCTGTGATCCCTCTGCCCACATACTGAACTACAGTGAAGCCAGTGAGGCTCCACATGGATGCAGCTGTCAGCCTGTGCATTAGTTGTAGTTTTGGGATCTAGATTTGTAAACTACTCACAGAGGAGTTATTCTCTTGTCACAGCAGGTCTTGGCTAAGATACAGCTTTCATTGCTTCTGGTGTTGGTGAATTACAGTTCACATTTTTGCCAGTATAGACACAAGCTGTAACTAAATGACACTCCTGAGGAAATTATTCTCTCTTTATGTGCAGATCCCCAGCACTGGGATTACTCTCCCGTCGCTCCATTACATTTGTGCACTGCTATCTGATGCACCACACCCTAAAGAAACCTACTGCATCTGGTGTAAAATGAACAAAAGACATTTGATTTGTTTTTTCTTCTCCCTCACTGCTCACATTGGGTCAGATGTGTGACACAGGTTTCCTTTTTGTTAAAGGACAGTTAAGGATGTCCTGATACCTTTGTCCTGAAAGGATGAAAAAGCCGCATCCAGTGGGCTGCAAAGAGTCTTATAGCTTGCAGCTGTTTTCTCCAGGGATGCTTTGAGTTGCTATTGATTTCAGTGAGAGTTTGATACCTAACCTGCTTAAGGGGCCCTTGAAAATCTCAGTATGCACCTCCTTAGGTACCAAAATACTTTTGAAAAACTGTCCCCCAAGCCAAGACTCCCAGTCAAGTTAAAAAGAAAAGAAAACCAAAAAACCCACCTCATCTGGTCTCATTGATTCAGCTTCAGCAAAGGAATGAACTGATTTCCTCTTGCTCCACAGAGATCAGGAAGGAGCTGTTGTTCAACAAATCTCTGTGACATCAACTCACAGGCTGTAGTTGGGAGTGGTGGGAAAGGGAGCCTAGGCCAGACAGAGGCAGAGAGGGGAATGGGGCTCCTCATAGTGGTGCTTCACTGTCAAACAGGCCTGTGTTATGGGTCTGCATAAGAGTGAGTCTCCCCTGGAGACTGCGAGTACCTAGCTTGTGAAGACAGCCGGCTGAGCTGAGGCAGTGCTGAAGAAATGAGTGAACCTGAGGCAAGCGGGGCAGACACTGCAGAAAGCAGCAGCTGCCTTGTGGGATTTCTTGCCTAGTGTCCGGACCTGGAACAGGCAACCCAGTCCAGCTCTTCTCATTTTGAATAGTACCTGATAGAGTGTAGCCATTTCCAGTAGTGTGAAGGGTAAGATACTACCTTTCTGATCCAATAGCATTTTATATACCCATTTTGCATCGGTCTTTATACCAATCTCAAGGTGAACTGGAGAACCAGGCTCCTGGCATCTCCGAAGCAATGTCTCAGGTTCACTTTCTGTCGCTGGAACTTGGGCCATAATTAAATCAGAACTGCAGTCCACTCTGCAGTCCAGACATGTTCTGGAGAATTGTGGGGCATTTTTCTGCATCATTTTGAATGCAGCAAGACCCAGAGTCTTTGATAAAAGTCCAGAATCTTTGTATATTACAGTGACAGGTAATCAATGGGCAGGAAGGGGAAATGAGGACTTCTGAAATCTTTTGTAAAGTTTCCCTAAGCGAGGCACAGCCCCACCATTCCAGCTCCATATTAAGTACCTGGTAGCCACTTACGATTGCTCTTATGTAAGGTGCAGCTATTTTCATGTTCTACTGCACATCCCCAGGAAAAGCAACCGACTAAGATGAAGCAATGTAGAACATATTATTCCATTCAAAAAAAATCTGCTAATGCAACCATGAAATCCAAGAATTTAAATGCAAAACAGCCAGGAAAATTCAAAATGAAGGTTCCCTGAGCAAAGACAGCCTGACCACATTGAGTAGTACATAGGATGTAAGATTATTGGGGTTATTAAGTGCATATTTAATGCACTATATGTAAAATGTGTACAGTGAGACTCAACTTATATTGCTTTGGGAACCATCACTTTTAGATTTCTTGACTTGCTTACATTTAAATAATCAATTTTAACATTAAGTTAAAGTAAGATTCTTTATTTAATTTCCTTGAATTTGTAGGAAAGAGACAAGGGAAAAAATGGATCCAAGCCATTGACAACTCTATGCCCAAATGAAAATTAAATTAAAGGAGGTTTTTGCACTGCAGTTATTTATATTTTTCTGAATAAAGTTCCCAGTCTTCTTGTGCTTCCTGTTATATGGTAGTCTCAGCAGAGCCATCATTCTTGTTCAGTCTGGATCCAAACAGACTCTCATATAAAAACACATCAGGTCCAAGTCTGTAACAAACTTGAAAATTATTTTTTTTTATAGGGGGACAGATGTAGCATAATTCATGCCATCCCATCATCTCTGTTATGGTTCCTTATTAATTCTCCCTAGTACACAGACTAACTGGGTTGGATAAAAGGAACCATGAGGGGAAGAAAAACCACTTTACGACTTCATTTTGCTATCAGATATGCATATATGATGGGAAGTATTCTTATGCCTGTGAACAAAACTCAGCCTCGTGTGTTTATTGTAGAAGGTTGCCATAGATGTACATATTACAAAGGTATTAGTTATTCTACATGGTGGTGGAAAAACATGCAAATAATAAATATAAATAACAAACACATGTGGTCTTCAAATTATACAGCTTCAGTAATCCTAACAGTGAACTCCTTTGAGGTCTGATCCTGATGCTCTGATTCACCTTTAATTGTATTCTGCGAGTGCTCCCCTTGATGTCAGTGAAGCTGTGTGTGAAGCAAGGACCTTCTCAGCCTGAGTAGGACTGGCAGAACTTGGCTTTTTACTGGACTACTTCAACCCTGCTCCTTCAGAGATCCTGGCCCAGTTGCCAGTACTAGTAAAATACTGGGAGCTCCATTTTTCATCTGTAACAATATACAGTAAAAGGCTGCACTGATCTTTTGAGTATGCCAGCCTAGGAGTTCAGACGCTAGGCATTCAGAATGCCTATCTACTTTTGATCCATGTTTGGTCTACTCAGCAATTGAGCTTTGTTCTTTATTTCTACAGCCAGACAAAAAGCCTCAGGGCTAATGTGTCACCTGTTATTTCAGCTACTCACAAGACAGAATCTTCATTACATAAAAATGCCCATGTATATTTTATATGGTAAGTGAAACTCAAACCTTCCTTTTAAAATGCTATTTATGAAAAAAAACCCATTTCTCAGAGTAATTCAGGCACTTAGAAAAGAGACGAGTGGGTGGGCAAGACTGGTGCGGGGGATTTGGAATGGGAATTTTCCGAGCTCTTTCAAACAGTGATGGGGCCTTGCCAGAACTTGGTATCCAGTGCCCTGTCCCCAGACTTTGGAGCTCTCAGGCTGTAATCAGGTTCTAATTCCAATCTGTACTTTCATGCTTTTAGCTTTTCTTTGCATTAGATCATAAAACTTATTAAAAAAAGTTTCTGTGAGGGCTTTGAAGTGTGCATAGACTCTACATTCTGTTCTTTATGGCAAAGTACGGACATTCAAAAAGCCTGAGGCAGAATCGATCTAAGTTACAGTTTTCTGTAAGTGCCGTAGTTTAGATTGGTAGCGAACAAAACAAACATTCACTCTTTGGTGCAGGGAGCAAATCTTAGGCTGGGTTCGACCGTTTTTAAACCAGCCTATATGTGCTGAACTTGTGTTCTGTTATGGGTATAGACCAATTTCTAGTTGCTAATGCCGGTAGAAGTGCAATGTCTGTACCTGACCTTTGAAAGTATTTCTTATTTATGAACCTATTTTCTTGATGGTGTTACAGTAACAGAAATGTGTGGAGTTTGGCAACAATTAGTATGTGTTAGGATATTGTTGTCTTTTATCTTACAGCAGTGGCAGCCAATCTTTTTGGCAAGTGTGCCACAAGATAAGTCCGAAGTATGAGATAATGCCACTATAATAATACCATGGCCACCACCCTCCTGTGCTGCCAAATCTCATCAATGGGGCAGATCCAGAGGGGGTGCAGGGCTGCATTTGCATTTGCTTTTTCAAGTTGATAAAGCAGGTAAGAATTCCCCCCAGCCCTTCCCCTCCGTGACCAGCAGCACCTGCCCTCCCCTTGCCTTCCTCCCCACTGTTGCCAGTGTTCCCAGCTGCCCTCAGGCAGGGGGAGCTCCAGTACCAATTTTTCCCATCCCAGCTGGGCTGCACAGGCAGCCAGGCTTAATCAGGAGTAGCAGCACCAGTAGCAGTGGGCAGGTTCCTCCTTCCTATCCAGTCCCTCTGGGTATTCCCAGCCAGCCTTGGAGCAGGCTCAAGGAGGAGGAACTTGCCTGTTGCCACATCCCAGTGCTGTTGGCCTTGTCTAAGCCCAGCTCCCCATACAGCTAGCTGGAGAAGCCTTTGACTGTAAGGTCTGTGGGCATGATAAACAGGGCCCAGAAGCTGTGTGTGTGCATGTGAATTCAGTGGAAATAAGCTGAATATTCTTCTGAGTGCCTGAACCCCTGCGTTACGAGTAAAAGGAAGAGCATCATGGGGAAAGTCCTCTTCTGGCACTTTTGTCATGATATAAAATTGTCCTCTGTTCCAAAGGATCAGGGATTCAATCTTGGTAACCAATACACTTGCTTGCTTATTGGTGTGGTGTTGAGATTGCCGGTGACTGTAGGGAGATCCTGGTGTTACTAGTTTTGTGCTGTGGAGCTGAGTGAGAGGGTTTGCAGTGGTTATTTTTAGGACTCTTTGGTTGTCTGCAAATGCAGGTTTCTGAATTTGATGGCACGAGGTCCCTTCCAATTCTATATTCCTCTATGCAGAATTTTTTGGATGGGTACTTTTTGGTTATACAGTACCAAATAACCTTGATAACTGACTTCTCCTATGCTTGTACAGCGCCTAGCAGCATCTGGGTGCAGCCTCTAGGTAGTAATGAAAAACATCCAAACGCCAATATTTTGAGAGATGTTACCTTTGCAGTCAGTATCTCTGATCTTTCCTAAATCCAGCAATCTCCAGAGCCTGCTCTCACCATCACAAGGGGTACTTGAAGAGAAGAGAGGCTGGAGGTTATGTTTGCCTGATGAACAATGAACACTCTCTCTTTGTAGCTGGAGGATTTGAAGTATTCAATAAAGAAGCAACCTATCGAAGTTACATGGCATAGTGAGTTATGGTAGAGTACCTGCTGATCTCAGGCAGAAATCGTCAAAGTGATGCTTAACTTGGGGCAGTTCTGCTTAAGAGCCTGTTTTTTATGGGGAAATTAATGACATCAGATACAGGAGCAGCCACAGGGCTCCCATATCTAGGATAGTATGTTCTTCTACACTGTATTGAGCAAAACTATTGAAGAGTGGGAGGGGAAGGAAGCAGCAGATCTTTTGGTTCAGCTTCAGCATTAGAAATTCATTCTCCCTTTCCTCTGCTTCACTCTGTGATCGTGGTGTGCCTTCAGTCTGCAATCAGAGGAGGAATCAGCAGAGTGTGCTTCCTGGAAGTGTGCTTTAAGGTGGTAAGTCTGTTGAGTTAGAGGGAAAAAGGCACTCAAAAGAAAAGGGATTGGTTGTTGTACCCCTCACTACCTCAAGTGCCATCCGTAGCAACACTGCCTTTTTGTTCATGAGGCTATTATAGGGGTGGGGGGGGATCAATAGGTAATTTCTCTTCCTACATGTGGACTGTGTGTGGGTGAGAGAAAAGAAACACAGAGGAAGGAGTGCAGCTGAAGAAAATGCAATGTTTATGGCAGTGAGCTAGCAAGGGAGGCAATTATTAAAGGAGAAGGGATTGGACAAATGTGGTGGATGCATTGAGTTATTTGATATTTCATTCAGGTAGAGTACATAGATACCCTATAGATGGTCTCCAGAGAACCAACAGATTGAATTTTATTAGTAGATTTTAAGAGTTATGAACCAAAAAGATGACAAAGCCAGTAGGGAAATACAGAGCGCCCAAGTGAGGATGGAGGTGAGGAGAGGAATGCAACTAGGCTACAGACAATATAATGTTAGCCGAATAAGCCCAGGGGAGAAGCCACTCAGACTGCTCCGTAGTTGGACTCTATAAGGAGAACAGCCCCCTCTGACCCAACTGCTCAGGGTTTAGAGACCCCCCAAGATTTGGGGGGAGACGGATGCAATTCACTTTTTTTTCTTGAAGGAATTTGAATCTGTTTCTTCCACCTCCCAAGGGTGGGGCCAACCAGCAGACTATACATTATTCTAGAAGGGGGCCAAGGGGTCTCTCAGACCCTGTTTTTGATATTTTTCTTCTTTGGATAGAGAGTCACTAGAGCAGGAACTCTGAAAACTGGGTAGCCTTCTTCCCAAATGAGTGCCGTAACCACAAGGACATATAATTATTCCCACTCACTGCCTGAATGATCATTTAAATATTTCAGACAAACTCATGTAGCTCCAGCAGAAGGATTTGGAGAGACCTCATCCCTGACTACCATGCATTCTGATGATTAGGGCACTCATTTGAGCCACTGGAAGTTCATAACCCTGTCCACTGCCTACCTGGTTAAAGGTAGAGATTTGAACATGGGTTTTCCACCTCTCACAAGAATGTCTTTCCCCCCAGGCTCTTGGATATTCTGAGATAATTCTAATTCTATACAGAGTGAGAGACCTGCTTATTGTTCATTGAAACAAGGATTAAAAATGAAGGAGTGACATTTTACCTTGATCCAAAGGGCACCTACCAGAGAGGACAGACACCCAGGTTCCAGCCCAGTAAATGTTTAATTCTGGATAGACTGAGAACAATCAACTGAAGAATAACTGGTTAGGTTTCTGAGATATTGGGGCTCAGCTCCCCTGAAGCAGAGGACTGAGTCGATTCCAAGTTTCCCACAGAGTAGGTGAGTGAGCTCTTGCAGAAAAGGACATCATCTTCTTTTTCTGGCAGTTTTAGGAACATGGGCCCCTTTCCCTAATTTTTTTTTCCCAGCCAAAGCAGCCAGTAAATTTAACTCAAGTTCATGAACCGTTTTCAGAGGACTATAACCATATTTGCACTGAATTCCCTATTTGCCGAAAAATAATTTTATCCAGCTTTATTTGATCCCTCTTTCTGTCCTCCCCCTACCCTGTACGTAGCTTTAAAATCCCCATCTCTTTGGCGTTTGTTCAGATTTATTTCTGTGACGTTCAAATTTTACTAGATCCAGTTCATTAGACTCTCACTAAATAGCCCATTCTGCAGCCAGAGCATATGCTGCATACATCATGATGTTTTTTCATCAGACTTTTAGCAAAATGTATTCTGGGCAACCTTGAATGAACCATATGCTGCTGAGTACTCTGTACCTGTGATTTCCTCTCAAGCCCCCTACTTTGGTTCTGTCTCCAGTGCTCAAAAAGGCAAGCTCTGACAGCAAAGCACCTTGGAAGTTGTCCCTCACTTCATCTATAGTCACTTCCACTTTATTCTAAATTGTTGGCAAGAGGGTTTCTTACCATAACCACTAGAATCCCATCGGTGTTGAGTCGAAGGTGCTACACAGTAGAGTTAACCCACAAAGGAGATTTAATTGCGGTTTGGGATCTGGTTCTAAGGCTCCAAATTACAGCCAGGTAAGGACTGAGCTACAGATGCTGGGAGAACAGTAAAGGTTTAAAGGAAGGAAGAAAAGCTATTTTTCATTGTTTGTTTTCTTAATTACATGTCCAGTATTGCCTTCAGGTTTGAAGTATAGGCGGGGAAATGCGCATCAGCAAAGTATGCTGATCTACTGTGATAGCTCGTTATAGAAATCATGACCTCCTAGTTCCGTGTTTCTTTCTGTCTTTCACAATCTCCATGTACTTGCCAATTATCTTCCAATCTTTACCAGCTTCTTATGCCCTGGTAGCAAAATAGGGTGATGGGAACTGTAACAAGTTGTGGTACCTCGGAAACTGATTTTGCAAAAATATTCCTATAAGGTCTTATGTGAAGTTGGTCAGAAAAAACTGAGGAGACCATTTTCCATTGGACCAAGAAGTTCATGGAAAACAAAATGTGTTGCTAAACTGCATCAGTTTTTCTGCAGTTTTATTTAGGAGAAACACTGGGGAAATACAATCCCAACAAACCAAACATTTCCTGCTATACTTTGGTTTGCATTTTTAAATTACTGTGTTTATTTTTTATAATGTTTAAAAAGAAAGTAAAAATGGATTTTGCTGAAATGGAACATTTTGATCTCAAACACAATTTGTGTCCTGAATCTTGAGCATTCCGATGTTTTCAGGCTTTGCTTGGAACAAACCCAGATCTGGAAATTTCAAAGTCCTTTGCACCATGAAATTTCCATCTTCCACACAGCACTTGAACCAGGTGTACTGCTTCTTAATGACTTCAAATATAAATTGCCCAGTAATAGTAAAACATATACTATTTACCAGCCCTGCAAACTTAGGGCAGGGTATGAAAACTGATATATGAGCATCATTACAAAAAAGGTTTTGCAATTAGAATTTATACCTGCTTAACATGTACGCATTTTTTGATTTTTGTGCCCATTGGCCCTGCAAAATCATCAGAGATGAGAGATGAATTTTCATTTTGCAAAATATAGTGGAAGAAAATCTGAAACCACAGAACTGTAGTGATTTGACACAGGTATAACAGGCTAAAGGGCTCTTTCTTGTCTATTAAAAATGTGACTCCATTCCGGGTTTTTAAATGTTTAATCTTTTCACAATGAAATCATAAAACAGGTTTTAAAATGGGGAAAAAAAGATGCTGTAGTGGCTTAAATTGGCATTGTTTTTCTACTACCACTCAGTAAAACTTGTATCTCATAATCACAACCTCCCCTTCCTAAAATATGGCTGGAAACCATCTATTAGCTGCACATGACAAATGAAAGGGATCTGTCCCCTGTCACACACTCACAGTGAAGTCACATGGTCAATGAAATGTGTTCAGGTAATATATTGACATGCTAAACTTGAGTCAGCTGTAAATCAAACTGACCTTAAATTACCCTTCAAACCAACATCATTTCAAAAATAATTACTACTCCAAGCCTTCCCTTTGCTAATAAATTTATTAAATTGAAATAATTTTACTTTATCAAATACTGAAAAGGGAGGGGTCATTTTCTATTATACTCTGTGTGGAAAGACTGATGTAATAATAAATAAATGAAAATGTTATTTGATTCCCATATATTTTAGAAGCAATACAGCTCTGCAACATACCACACTGAGATAAGGGAATAGAAGAATTGTGGAGAAAGAAAATTACAGTACAGGCTGGTCTTGCCAGACCTACACCTTTGAAAACAAGGGATGAAATTTCCAGATAACTTAAAGAAACAGAGAAGAATAACATTGCTGGGTTTCTTCATACAAACCCGGTAAGAAGGCCAATAGTAATTTAAAAAAAAAATATATGATTGGGCTTGCTAAATGGAAATATTTGACCTGAATATGTCTCATCAGGATTTTAGAGAAAATAATTTTACTTCTGTCTGTAAAGCAACACCTTGTGCTATAGTGAAATATGTAAATTCTCACAGATCCTCTTGTCTTACCGTCACAATAGCAAGAAAATGGAGGCTGTGATGTACCATATATAGATGCAGCTCCATAGACTGGGACCTGCTACCTACTGATGCAGGGGCTCTTTTGGCTTTTATTCTTGTTAATTACCATGCCACTGGCCTTTTGCCTTCTGATTTCTTTGTCTGTTTTGCTTTGACTTGTATTTCCATCATGTTGGACTCACTTCCATGGGCCCAAGTATGTAATTTAAGTTCCCATGGAAGGTTCACAGGAGCCATGCTGGTGAAGTCTATTCCCAGGAGAAGTGGGTTGGTTAGCCCAATATTTCTTGGCTATCCAGCTGCTGCTCCCTCAAAGGTCAGGATTGCACACTTTTAGACTGGCCAGTACTAGGTCACTTGGGCCATTGCACTCATGGATGGCTTTTGAATGTGTACCCTAGCTCCTTTTCAGCTGACTATATTCTGAGTTCTAGAATCAAGCAAATAAATCAGGCCAGTTGGGTTGCTTCTGTTTGCTTTTCTTGTTAGGATTTGTGTTTTAATGAGTGCCAGAATGGAGCAGGCTGCATGTCTCTGCTCCCACCACTGATGTTAAGGGCATGACTGGCTGATCCCATACTGATCCATGTTTGTTAGCCATGTAGGTCCAGAATCTATTCCATCTATTCGTTGTCTAAGTGGATTTAGGTACTTAAGTGTAATTCTATTCCACCCTGTTCAAGTCTCCAAAAATCCATCCATGCATCTTACCCTTAATAGTGAGAAACATAAAAAGCAGTGAGAGGAGGAAGACCCACCTACCTTTAGCATTAACTTTTTGGGGACTTTAGTAGGGTGGAACAAAACCACAGTTAGCATCTAAGTCCCTTTATGTGCCTAGTAAGTGAAACAGAATCTGGCCCATAATGTTTTATCAATGGCTATGCAGATAATCATCTCAGCTCCTGAAAGCCATACTGCTTCTGTTCTCACAGGAATAGATTGATTGATATGATCTTTGGCACGGTGGGCCGGGTTACATAAACCTGTTCATAAGGATTACCCCATTACACGAGCCTCACCTTGTATAGCTATGCACATATAGGTAACACAGATGTAAAACTATTGTTTTGATCTTGTACCGTTTTGCACCCTCCTTGCACAGCTCTAAATGACGTATGAGGACACTGGAGAAAAAAGGTCCAGAGTGTCTGTGAGTTTCTGATAAGTTTCAAGCATGAGTAAAGCAGCTCATGTCAGGGAAGATCAATACGGTGCTGAGGGGTTCTATTTTTCTGTCTGACAAGATCTGTAGTGGTGTCATCATGCTTCTCATAATTTCCCCCTTAGATACTCTCATGATTACTGATAAATGATCTACAGAAATGACCATTATCTTCATCCCCAAACAGTGCCCTGGCTTCTAGGCTGTAAATTTTAATCATCCTGTTGCAATTGTGTTGCGAAGTGTAAAATGCAGCATTACTTTTTATGCTGTTTGGTTTAAATTTTACTGTTAACGAATTCCCTTAACTAGTGCCTTAAGTCTAGGTCAACAGCAAGTCGCATCTAAATTTAAGGGACTTTACCAAGTTCATCAGTTTCATGAGCTATATGAGGTAGCATTGCAAAGAGAGAAGAGAGTAAGATGGTAATCAATCAAAACTAATTTATTCTCAGGAGTATGGAGGGTCTCGGTTGTTCTAGCAAGAGCCTAAACTCAATGCTAATAATTTTTTTTAAAAATCTGTTGTTTTGTTTAAGTGGAATGGCCCAAAAACTCCTGTGAAAGCTGAGACAGAAATAGTAATATAAAAGCAAGAAAACATTAGGAAAAACTCCTTCAGGAGGCCTGATGATATGAGACAAATCTTTCTCCTGTGCATCTCTTTTCCCAAACTAGCTACCACCTGCTTCAGGAGTTCCCCATGGGGACTGGGAAGCCTGTGAACAGAAGTCAAGGGTCCTAACCATCCAGACCTGCCCAGATGATTACATGGGAGGGTGTGGTTATGGGAAGGATCACAGGGAGGTGCGAGGATAGTTCTGGTATGGAAGAGTTTGACAATGACTCTATTTCATGATTTTTAAAATTTACTCTGCATTTATTCTCCATTAGGATGGGCTTTGCAGGTCTCAATTTGAAAGCTGCTTGAAGGCAATTTAAAGGTTATCTTTGCCACCGCCGCCTTCTTTTTTATGTTTTTGCCATGCTTCTCTGAATTAAGCTGTTGCCACATCTACCCCAGAGGCAGCTGCATTTCCATTGTAGAGTAAATAAGCTCTATTTTCTGTGTGTCTGTGTCATTTATTAAGTATGTCAAGCGCCTCAGGAAGAAAGTCTTCATATAAATGCAGGTGAGTGATATTTATACATAGAAACGCCTTCACTGCAGGAGTCCATGGCTTCCACCATTTCCCTCCTCCTCTTCAGCACTGATAAAAAGAAGCATTTTTCAGCATCAACTTTCAAACGATTTAATTTTCACAGTGGGCCCTCTTCTGTACTGACTTCTAACTCAGACTTACATTTTGGCTTTAGAAGTTGTGTGATCTCAGTAATGTGCATTTGGGTTTTTTATTTGATGTACCTGACTAATTTGGAGTCTAACCACACGTGGAATGAGTAATTGTTAAATTTTCCAAATAGGCTGTCCTCTGAGACGAGATCTGTACTTATATAAATTAAGGAACCATTGTGACTGAGTCCACTTGAATAATGTATGCCATAGAGAGACCCTCGCTGCACCCACTCATGCTCAGAAGACTATAGTGCTTTCCTGTGTAATTAGAGAGCACATTGTTTTGAAATTATCAGATTAATTAGCACTGTGTACTTAGGGAGTCCATTGTAGTGCTTTCTTTGCTAGCAACCATATTAGTTTTATTCCTTGTTGTTGTGTTTAAGTATTAACATCTTAAATAAAAGATATCTGAAAGTGTATCTCTGTCTCTTGGTGGCGTTTTCTCACTTAGCATTTTAAATGAATTTTCAAAAATTAGAAAAGGTTCAGGAAGGAAAAAAGAGACTGATTCAGGGTCTTATAAAATGAGATACACAGTGGGAGACCTAAACATTTTGATCAACTTAAGTTTGCCAAACAGAAGGTTAAGAGGTGACTTGACCTTGGTCTGCAGCTGATATTAGTGAACTCCTTAACCCAGGAGAGAAGATCTAGTAGCTGGAGGCAGAAGACAGGCAGATTCAGGCATGTTTCTAACAGTGAGGGTGATTGACTATTAGAATAATTTACCATGGAATGTGGTAGATTCATCATCTCTCAAAATCTTCCCCTCAAAACTAGATGTCTTTTGAAAAGATATGAAGTAGCTCAGGCAGCTGCTGTGGCCTGATCATGCATGAGATCACGTTAGATGTCCCCCCCCACTCTTCCCCTGCTACAGTTCTGATGAATATCTTCATCTGCTTCACATATTGGACCTTGTTTTCTTTCCAGGTAGGGAAACTGAGATGCTTTCAGTTGTTAGAAAAGGCTAATGATCTACATGTGTCTACTTGAAGCAAAGAAGTGAGCGCGACCCTTCCATAGATGAACAAAGGGACGTGAGTTCTGGGTACATTACTGTAGTTTACATCCCCTTTTAAAGGACATACACAGACCTTGCACCCTGTTGACATGGCTATTATGTGGCTTCAGTGGCTCACCAAAATGGCTGACACTTTATAGTGGAAGGGAAGAAGCCACAGGTGTGCACTTACCTTTAATGAGAAATGAAGAATATGTCAAGAGACAATTGTTAACAAGCATTTGTGAGATCCCATTTTGTTAGTCTCTGAAGTGTCCTCAAGTTCATTAACTAAACCCAAATATGAAGTGAAGGCTGCCACTCTGTCTGAGAGTAGTCTTTCCAGGGCAGTTGGGGTAACTACTAAACAGGAATGTTTTCCTATAAAAAAAAAGAAAGATTAATTTATCAAGTCTGCTAGATCATGCTAATTACCAGGGATCCTGGTTCTCTCTGATTTTAAAAAAATCCCCAAATTTTGGTTTAAAACAAGTAACCCCAAATCCACATTTATTGATGATTAAAATGAAACACTACTATATCTATATCTATATCTTAGTGGTGTTTCATTTAAATCATGGAAAAATGTGGATTTGGGGTTGCTTTTTTTTTTTTTTGTTTAAACCGAAAATTGGGGATTTTTTTTTAAATCGGAGAAAACCAAAATCTCTGGTAATTACCATGCTCCAGCAGCCTCCTATGTCTTGTGCATCAGTGTCCCTGCATTTCAAAATGGTGGTGGGGTGCTTGAACTAATGCTCATTGAACGAGCTTTAATTCAAGCACTCTTGCCACCATTTTGAAGTGTGGGGATGCTGATATACAAGATGCTGTGGTGCTTTAGTTAGAGTGGCTTTCAGAGCTGCCCATCCCACCCTCAGAGCACGTGTAAAAATGCCCCATGCTCTTTAGTTAATGACACTAAGATAGGCTAATGCACATTTTTCCTCACAATAGAGGTACTAGATTTAATGCACATTAACTAAAGCATGTTAATGCATGTATAGACACAGCCAATCTTAAGGATCAGAAGGTGGTGTGTTACTCAAGTAAATGCAACATGGATTTTCAGGGATGGAACTGGGGGAACAGAATTGCACTCAGGCACCTAAGTGCACTTAGTCTCCCAATGGGTGGACTAGAATGTGGCCTAAAATGCTTCCCAGTTAGGTAGCAGTTGGGTGTACTTGGTGAAGATTTAAATTTTGGGCATAGTATTATTAAAGTAGCAGCTAGCTGTATGTCTGCCACAGGGTGGCCTGTCTCCTTTAAAAGCGGGCAGTCAGCCTGACCTGAGTAGCTGCAGCTGTGTGAAGGCACATGAAGGAGTGGCTCACTGGGAATAAAAGCCCCTTCAAGCAGAGCCACATGGAATTGTGCAGGAGAAGCACCAGAGATGAAAGACTTCTGCACTATAAGAAGGGCAAGCCTGCTGTGGGAAGGCAAGAGCTACAATGTCCCCTCCCAGTGTCAAGGACATTAAGGTTTTGGGGTTTTTTTTGTTTCATTTGCTTGCTTTATTTAACAGACTGCATATCACTGGGGTGTGCTGGGAGATGCTCCAGGGAGCACAGCCTTATGGGTTTAAAGGACTACATGTTACTGCAGCTTGCTGAGAGATGCTGGGGGAGCAGGGCAGCAAAAACCTGGTTGAAGAGGCCTTGCAGTGGCACCTGCTACAAAGTCCCATTCTGGATCCAGCTCCACATGCATGCAAAGTGGAATTTGTTTCCGAAGCTCAACTTTCTACATCAAAATATTTTTAAAATCAAGTGCTACAGCCATAATCCTTCAGGTGTATGCTGGAGAAGTCCACCAAAATCAGTGTAATGAGGTTGTGAATTCGGTCCATTATTCTTGTTTAAATGCTTTTAGAGCTAAATTTTATTACTGTAAATCTGGAGTAGACGTATTGAATTTTCTGTAATTCTTGAAATATATTAATGTGTCAAAATACAATTTGTCCCTCTGAACAGCATCTCTTTGAAGTAATGGGAGAGACCCTTGTCAAGTCACTCAACTGAAACCAAGGTCTGCAAGGCTTAAGATTCAATATATAACATCTTTGCTTCACCTGTCTCAAACACCTATCCATGGAAACTATGGCAGGGAGAAAGTGCTGAATTTAGTTTGCAACATGTATGAAAGTCTAGCAGTATTAGAGTGGCCATCACAAAGAACAGTCTGGTTTTCCTCTGTCCTCTATTGATACGAAACCAGATGCTTTTATGTTCACTGTTTTTCTCTTTTCAAGCCTTTTCTCTTGAAGAGAAAAATAGATAACATAAAGGCGTTGGGTTTCATATCAGTAGAGGACAGAGTTGCAGAAAACCAGAATGTCCTCTATGATGGCCACCCTAAGTCATGGGCAACTGGTGCCACCCGAGTCAGGGAGGCGTGCACACCCTCAGCAGCCAGTCAGTGACCGGGGCGGGGGGGGCAGGTTCACCTGGCACCTCCACTCCCTGGACAGCACTTGTAGGGGGCACACCAGTGCTCCTGCCTGCCCCCCGTCACCTAAGTGGGGAATACTGCCTGTCAGGGGGTGCAGCAGTGATCTCAGGGGGTGCATGTGCACCCTCTATGCATCACCACTACCCTAAGCAGTATTGTTCAGAAAACATCTGATTTCTTATGGGATAAAAAAACATTGGCAACTTTCTTCCATTTCTTCTTTTGAAATCAAAGTTGAAAATACAATTATAATTTTGCATAAATTATCTGTACTGGTACTGAAGCACTCATGGAGATTTTTTTGTGCAATTTATTATTAAGAGTTTAGAACATAATCTTGATGATGAGAATGTGCATGATTTATTCAATAATTGCTCAATGACACTGGAGAAAGTAGTTGTAGCAGGTTGCAGACTTGCAGCCTGGATCAATTAGCCAGTGGTAAGAAGCTGCCCACCCATGGGGCCTCAGCAGGCTCAAGCAATCAGCAGTAATGAGGGGAAGTTGACTGCCTAGTTGGAAATAAAAGGGACAGGAAGAAAAAGTGAAGAGTTGAGAATCTGGAAGGGGGAAATGTTCAAATGGAGAGGGAGGATTCCTCCAAGTACCATTACAGGGTGAGAACTAACCCATGCTTTTTGGTATTCAGTTTGGATTGTTTTATATTTTCTGTAGAGCTCTGTGGTACAGATTAATCCAGAGCTTTGAAGCTTGTGTTCTTAAGCCCAGAGAGAGACTGTGTTGCTGGGACCAGGTTAAAGGCATGTTCATTTTGGATTGCTTATGCTTTCAGCTGAGCCCTGTGGAGTAGAATAACCCAAGGCATTATAGCCTGTGTTCCTGGGGCCAGAGGAAGACTGTATTGGTGGGACCAGAGTAAAGGAGTGAGTTGAAGGGTTCATGGACAGACTTGAGCCTGAGAGTGCTAGTCTAACCTGGCCCCTGCTACAGTAGTGTTCTGCTTTATACCCCTCAGTCCTCCTGGCTGGAGTGCGGACGTGCGCTAGAGCTGTGTGAGGCTTTGGACCATGCTTTGGATCTGGAGAAGCTTTGGATGGTTTGGCATCTGAAGCAGCACATCTGGATTGAAGCACTGGCTTTTTAAGGCTTTCTGAAGCGGTTCGGAGCTTCCGAAGCACTTTGGATCCGTTTCAGAGATCCAGCCATAGGGTATAATGGGGAATTGATGAAATACCTATAACTTTATTGTTTTTTGTATGATTTGGATGAAATTTTCAGAGATGGCAGATTTCATGCTTTCAGGAGAGGCTACCAAGTTTCAAGAAGATTGGTGCAGGGGTTGGGGGAAACTGCACCCCAAATTCCTGAAAGCAAAACTCATGTCACATCTATGTGTTTCACACAGGGGGGTGAAAACTACAGCAGTGGTAGCCTTGGTGAGTCCACAAAGCCTGCCAAGTTTCACAGAGATAAGTGCAGAGGTTTGGGGGAAACTGTGCCTCAAGCTGCAGACAAGTAAAACTTGTGACATGGGTGATACTATGTGTGTTAAGATGCAGCAGGGTGAAAGCTGCAGGGATGGTAGCCCCTGCTGCAGCCATGAAGCCTGCCAGTTGTCAAGTAGATTGGTGCAGGGGTTCTGGATTCTGGGGCCCTGCACCTCTAGCTGCTGACAGGAAAAACTTGTGACATGGGTGCTTGTGCAACTATGTCTGTCTTGGAGGTGGGAGGGTGGGGGAAACTACTGCAGGCTTGACTGCTAAGCTACTGTGTTACTGGTTACTAATCCATCATGATTCACTCAGGGACCAGCTCAATACACATTTGCTAGCTAATGTAACCAGTTAATTAGCAATGATTGACACCTACAATACCAGTGAGAGGAGAGGAAAGAATCAATACAGGCAATCAACTGCCCCAAGACAGAGACAGTCAGTTGCACAAACAGCCATGTCATGAGTTTTGTCTGTCAGCAGCTAGAGGTGCAGGTCCCCAGAACCGAGAAGCCCTGCACCTAGCTCCTTGATAGATGGCAGTCTTCGTGGCCTCAGCAGGGGGCTACCATCCCTGCAGCTTTCACCCTGCTAACACACACAGTGTCACCCATGTCACAAGTTTTGCTTGTCTGCAGCTTGAGGTGCTGTTTCCCCCAAACCTCTTTACTTATCTCCTTGAAATTTGGCAGGCTTTGTGGCCTCAGAAGGGGCCATTACCCCTGCAGTTTTCAGCCTGCTGTGCCTTAACACACACAGTGTTACCCATGTCACGAGTTTTACTTATCAGCAGCTTGAGGTGCAGTTCCCCCCAAATCCCTGCACCGATCTTCTTGAAACATGGCAGACTTCATGCGCTCAGCAGACGCTACCATCCCTGAAAATTTTATCCAAATCAGACAAACAACAAATTCATTGATTGATACTTCATTGATTCCCCATTATACCCTATGGCTAGATCTCTGAGGCAGCTCTGAAGCTTCAGAGCCGCTTCAGCCGGATCAAAGAGGGAACCCTGTCTGGAGCTCTGGATCAGATCCCTGGCCCTGTCTGGAGCTCTGGATTAGATCTGAAGCAGCCAGATCTGAAGCTGGATCAAATAGCTGCTTACTCGCACAGGCCTAATGTGCACAGACATATATGCACATGTTTGTGCATGCAGACATTCTATAGATTATTATTCACCAAAGTACTCAATTACTATATTCATCCATCTATTCAGAAAGTCTCAGAGAAATTCAGGACACTGGTCTTTACGTGGTGAGCCTTAAATTAATTAAGGAGCAGCTACCTCAGAGGCAGGCTTTCTTCTGTGACTAGTCACAAATTCTTAACACATCTGGCAAATTCAAGCTAGCTATCCCAGAAACAATGCTTAATGAAGCAAGGACAAGATAACTCTTGGTTTTTCTTATAAATTAGTAGGTAGTAAGTTTAAAACTAACATAAAGAAGTTTTTTGGATTTTTTTGTTTTTTTGTTTTTTACATAGCATGGTAATAAAAGTATGGAACTCATTGCCACCAGGTGTTGTGGAAGCTGACAGTTCAGCTGGATTCAAAAAGGGACTGGGCAAATTATTGGAGGAAAAGTGTATCAGTAGCTATTGAGCATGGGAGTTAGGGGCACAGGCTCTGAATCAGAACTTTCTAGACCTTAAATGCTGGAGGCTGCAAGTGAGAGAGGAACAGTGGAAAATAACCCTGGTTATACCTAATTCAATCTCCCTTTCAGCATCCACTGCCTGTCACTGTGCCACAGTTAAGTGACTAGTTGGAAATAAAAGGGACAGGAAGAGAAAGTGAGGAGCTGAGGACCTGGAAGGGGAAATGCTCACATGGAGAGGGAGGACTCCTCTAAGGAAGATTACAGGGTGAGAACTAACTCATGCTTGTGGGTGTTCATTTTGGATTGTTTTATATTTTCTGTAGAGCTCTGTGGTACAGATTAACCCAGAGTTTTGAAGCTTGTGTTGCTAAAATCAGAGAGACTGTGTTGCTGGGACCAGGTTAAAAGCAAGTTCTGTGTGACTACTGTATGGCAGAGACTTATTTGGTGCTTAAGGGACCATGGTCCAATGCCCACTAAGAAATGCTATAAGCCTCCCTTAGAATGGAGGCTACTGGGTAAGCAACAGCTGATTCCCTGGCACAAATGAAAGCATAATAGATGGGAGTGAGGTCACAGATTTAAAATGAGTGCACCAAGGAGGACACACTGAATGGAGTACAATGGACAGTGCTCAGTGGGCCTCAAATTCATCAAAGGAGCCCAGTGGATGGATACTGGGCAGAATGGACTAAAGGTCTGACCCGGTAAATGGCTGCTCTTATGTTGAAAACCTCACCTTTTGAAATTTCCTCCACCAGCCATTTATATAAGCTAGGACCTCACCTTCAAGCGAAGGTGCTCTAAAGCTCACTGGCTTGTAAGGCTTTCCCAGAAACCCATCCCTGTTTCCTCCAGCTGTTCTTGTCAATGCCCATTTAGAACTAGATTCTGTTTCACCACTAGGTATCTAAGGGGACTCAGGCAGTTAAATGTGATTCTGTTCTACTCAAGACAAGTTCCTGAGAAGCCATCAGTGCATCTACTCTTTGTAATACACCATCATGTCAACCTCAAGAGTGAGTCACAAAAAATCAGTGAGGAGGAGCAGAACCTTCCCACCTTTTTTTATTACCAGTTTTTCAGGGATTCAAGCAGGATGGAAGCAAACCACACTTTGGCAGGTAAGTGGACTTAGATGCCTAATAGGTACAACAGAATCTGGCCCATTCTGGCTCTTCGTTACATCCCCCTAATGCGTCTGATGTGGCATACTTAAAACGTGCTTAATGCACCCCTACAGAATCAGGGTTCCAACAAAACAGAACAGTGGCTTCCACTTTCATTCTAAATATGGTCAGAAGAAAAGGACGTGGCTCCTATGCAATTGCCTTGTGGTTGGAACACTCTTCTCATATGTAAGGGGCTGTGACAGAGCACAACTTGTGCTCTGTCACTCAAAGGGGTGTGGGCAGCCAGCAGATCAGCCTTCAAGTGGCTGCACTCCCAGTCAGGCACATGACCAGCAGGAGACTGCCTGACTGGGAACAGCTGTTTGTGATAAGAACAGGCCCTAAGCAGTAGAGCCAGCAGTTTGCTGCAAGCAGTTGGGAGAAGAACACCGCCTGGAACTGCTGCTCATGTAAGATCTTGGAAGTACGAGGCAGGAACTACAGGGATGGTGGAGGTTCCTAGTCCTAGGGCATGACCTAAAACTACACCCTGCTGGGGCTGGATGGTGTGGTTGCCAATGGTAGGGCAGTCTCCCAGAAACACCACCCATGTGCCTTCCTCATGAAGGGCGAGTATGGGGTGCCAAAAAGTCTCAGCCCCCACTACTTTGTGGATTACACTGTGCAGGGGTAAGGCTAGGAAAGCACCCCTGAAGATAAAATCACAGGGTCCAGGCTCATGAAGTGAGGTCCAGGCCAAAGAAGGGGGAGGTCTGCAGCAAGGCCTGAGGCTCGACAGGTAGGTGGGATATATGCTTGGTATGCACCTCAGTGTGGGTGCACAGCATTGAAAGTGGGAGTAAGAGCCTAGTGTGAGGACACAGGGATTGAGAGTCCTGACATAAGGGCACATGGATTGTGATCCTCAATGTGAGGGCACAGGAGTGAGAGTCCCAGTGTGTTGGCACTAGAGAGAGAGCCCTAGTGTGGTCCACAGCATGATAGGCCAGGTGAGGCCAAGTGACAGTCCAGCTATGGGACCAGGGTGCTGATAGATATGGATGCCAGCTGTGAGGCATGGGACACAATATAAGGGAAGGTTTGGAGCCATGTATAGGCCCTTGGTATCAGGGCAATTCAGTGGACAGCCTCCTGCCTTGTTAATAATTTCCAGTTGGTTTTATCAAAGGTGTGTCAGGTGGGCAGTTATCCCTGAGACCAGTGGGTGGGCCAAAGACTAGACTGGCTCCGGGATGCCCAGTTGTTACAGGGTCCCATATCCAATTCCCTTTTTCTCTCCCTGTAAAAGGAAAGAATGATTACCTGCTCTATTTTTTAAATAAGTTGTTTTAGGGTAAGCCAAGCATAGGAATTTTTATACCGTTCTACCCTAATTAGGTGGAGATATTCATCCTGAGTTTTGAAATGTGGGTATCTCTTTCAGATATGAGCAGCCTAATCAGTATATCTTTTAGGGAACGTGATATAAGCATTTAAAGCAAGTGCAGGTTAATATGTTCTGTGTTGCCAGTTCTACATACATAAAGAGAAGAAATATTTCCTTTTAAGGATCACCTGCAAAATGGGGAAAAAATGTTTTTGCCCTTTTGGCATCTTTGCATGTGTGGGGGGAGGTGGGGGGGAGTCCTGAAAAGTTTTAAAGCAAAACATTTTTCTAGTTGTTCCTCCTCCAGCAAACTTTATCTTTTGAAGTTTTCTTTACATGTCAACCAAAGCATAATAAAATACCATAAATCCATACTTATTATTTGCAGATCTTTAAAGGGAAGTGAAAATTAATAGACTCTAATCTTTTAGCATAGCTATCTGCAAGCTGTGGCCTCCCACACACCAATTTACCAGAACCAAGAAATTAGCAGAGCCCACTGGGGAAGCTTTCTGTGGGGACACATTACCAAAATAGTGACATTGTCAGATATTGTATAGGACTAGATGGGGATGGAAGGACTAGTCTGCTATAGGACTAGATGGGGATGGAAGTGATCTCTGGGGTAACCAAGGTTCAATCAAGATGTTATACTCAAAAACCAATACCCCCAACTCTGCTTGAAGGCCACTGGGAAACTGGGTTTTAAAAGTGATTGGACAAATATATGGAGGACAGGTACATCAGTGGCTCTTCAGTACAGCAGTCAGGGATGCAACATACCGCTAGTGACTGAGATTGTCTGACATGAGAGGGGATCACTCTCCATATGCCATGTTTCTTGTACTCTTCCTCTAAAGCATTTGCCACTTGCTAGGGTCAGAGACAGGATTCTGGGTTAAATGGACATTTTTGTGACCTACCATGGCAATTTTTACATTGGAAACCAATCAGCACTATATTTTGGCATGCTATATAATGGGATCCCACAGTGAGACACCATTTAACTAGTGGACAATATCAGTTTCTGAATGCTCTTAAAGAACAGCTCAATGTAAAACACCCTGCAGTTGTCTAACCCCCAAAGTGATAAATTTATGAATAATGGTAGCAAGGTCCATGTCTGAAAGAAGAGAGTGCAACCTCGTTGCAAAGGACAGATGGGAAAGCACAATCTTGGCAGCCCCCATATAAATATTCTCTTTTTATGTTAACAAAAGAGCTTCCCACATAAACATATGGTAAAAATATAATATGTGCTCAGTCTAGCTTCCTACAACTCCAGCCCTTCTTTCATGTTTGTATTTCTGCAATTCTTCCCAGCTGGCCACAGAATCATTGCAGGCCTGGCTTGGCGTTTGTGGAAGCAGATGCAATCCCACTCAGTAAGCTGAACAGGAAAGGAGATGACTTCAGCATGTTTGCACCCATTTAGATCAGGGCTGACTGGCCCAGCAGCTCTTTTTCTTGTTTATGCTTTTCTGTAATGGAAATGGAACATGCAGTTTATATAAAGTTCAAATCCTACAAATGCTTCACATGCGCATGTGGAAATTTACTCCAAGTTTTTTGAAAAATCCGTCTTGCTTTCCACAACCAAAATGAATAAGACATTTGCTTTTGCCTGTTTGATCCTTCAGCAGACATGCGTTTTTCCTCTAATGGTTATTTTGGTTGTATGGCAAAATGCACAAAATGTAAATGTACATAAATCAACCCCTGTGTGATTATCAGGTTTCCCTTTTGCTTTCTTCTCTTATGGACTTTTTAAAAAATGAATGCCATTAGCTTTAATTAGGTTAGTAAAGAGGTATGTGTAATATTTGGAGCATAGTGTTCTTGCATAATCATCATTATATGAGAAACTAATTAATGTTTGATGGTACTATTGACTTTGCTGGTTGTAGTCTTGTCTTTACTTAAAGCAATTTTAGATATGTGCTTCCAAACCACTCTTCTTCATATTAGCCATTTACCTCCTGGCTGAATGCCTAGCTCATCAACATTCTTGCAATCTCCAGGACTGCTTTTGAAATTTTCCTATGCTTTCTTACTCAAATCCTAGTTTCCTCCCAGATTGAACATACTTTTGCACAAGTTTTCTCCTTAACTCCTGATTCATTGAATCTGTGCTCACAAAGTTAACTTCACAGGAGGGTGGGGGGAGTTCTCATCTCCTCATGCAAGCTGCTGTGGTGGCACAGGGTGCTTCTACCTTGATGCAGGTTCATCTACCATGATGGGGTGGTGGCTCAGCCTCCCAGGGGACTGCCATTCTGGCCCTCCTCTGAATTGAGGTCCAGGACTGGTGTCCTAGTTTCCCTCCTAGGTTACACTATGGTCAATGCCACCTTCATGTTCTGCAGTTTCACTCAGCCTTCTTTACTTTATAAAGGATGATTCTACATTTTAACTGGATCTGGTGAAAGATGGTCAGTGAAACTTTTCAATTCTCTTTCTCCCTCCAACATGTGCATCTGCTTCGCCTGCAAGGAATATGTTCAGCAGCCTGGTTTCTTTTATTCAAGAAGTGTTGGTTATAATCATTTGCAGGAATTGGTTTATAGGCTGACTAAAAGTGTTTTATGTATGAGAGGTTAGAGAGCAGATTCTATCTGCGCCTCAGACACAAAGGGATACTAAGAATGAAAGAGGAAAAATGCATCGTACGGCCTTCATGTTTAAAGAGAGAAGTAGTTATTAAACTTGTTGTTTTTTTTTTGTTTTTTTTTTAAGGCTC
>NW_017728886.1:123519882-123551748 GCF_001723895.1 Crocodylus porosus | reverse complement strand
CAGCCTAATCAGTATATCTTTTAGGGAACGTGATATAAGCATTTAAAGCAAGTGCAGGTTAATATGTTCTGTGTTGCCAGTTCTACATACATAAAGAGAAGAAATATTTCCTTTTAAGGATCACCTGCAAAATGGGGAAAAAATGTTTTTGCCCTTTTGGCATCTTTGCATGTGTGGGGGGAGGTGGGGGGGAGTCCTGAAAAGTTTTAAAGCAAAACATTTTTCTAGTTGTTCCTCCTCCAGCAAACTTTTATCTTTTGAAGTTTTCTTTACATGTCAACCAAAGCATAATAAAATACCATAAATCCATACTTATTATTTGCAGATCTTTAAAGGGAAGTGAAAATTAATAGACTCTAATCTTTTAGCATAGCTATCTGCAAGCTGTGGCCTCCCACACACCAATTTACCAGAACCAAGAAATTAGCAGAGCCCACTGGGGAAGCTTTCTGTGGGGACACATTACCAAAATAGTGACATTGTCAGATATTGTATAGGACTAGATGGGGATGGAAGGACTAGTCTGCTATAGGACTAGATGGGGATGGAAGTGATCTCTGGGGTAACCAAGGTTCAATCAAGATGTTATACTCAAAAACCAATACCCCCAACTCTGCTTGAAGGCCACTGGGAAACTGGGTTTTAAAAGTGATTGGACAAATATATGGAGGACAGGTACATCAGTGGCTCTTCAGTACAGCAGTCAGGGATGCAACATACCGCTAGTGACTGAGATTGTCTGACATGAGAGGGGATCACTCTCCATATGCCATGTTTCTTGTACTCTTCCTCTAAAGCATTTGCCACTTGCTAGGGTCAGAGACAGGATTCTGGGTTAAATGGACATTTTTGTGACCTACCATGGCAATTTTTACATTGGAAACCAATCAGCACTATATTTTGGCATGCTATATAATGGGATCCCACAGTGAGACACCATTTAACTAGTGGACAATATCAGTTTCTGAATGCTCTTAAAGAACAGCTCAATGTAAAACACCCTGCAGTTGTCTAACCCCCAAAGTGATAAATTTATGAATAATGGTAGCAAGGTCCATGTCTGAAAGAAGAGAGTGCAACCTCGTTGCAAAGGACAGATGGGAAAGCACAATCTTGGCAGCCCCCATATAAATATTCTCTTTTTATGTTAACAAAAGAGCTTCCCACATAAACATATGGTAAAAATATAATATGTGCTCAGTCTAGCTTCCTACAACTCCAGCCCTTCTTTCATGTTTGTATTTCTGCAATTCTTCCCAGCTGGCCACAGAATCATTGCAGGCCTGGCTTGGCGTTTGTGGAAGCAGATGCAATCCCACTCAGTAAGCTGAACAGGAAAGGAGATGACTTCAGCATGTTTGCACCCATTTAGATCAGGGCTGACTGGCCCAGCAGCTCTTTTTCTTGTTTATGCTTTTCTGTAATGGAAATGGAACATGCAGTTTATATAAAGTTCAAATCCTACAAATGCTTCACATGCGCATGTGGAAATTTACTCCAAGTTTTTTGAAAAATCCGTCTTGCTTTCCACAACCAAAATGAATAAGACATTTGCTTTTGCCTGTTTGATCCTTCAGCAGACATGCGTTTTTCCTCTAATGGTTATTTTGGTTGTATGGCAAAATGCACAAAATGTAAATGTACATAAATCAACCCCTGTGTGATTATCAGGTTTCCCTTTTGCTTTCTTCTCTTATGGACTTTTTAAAAAATGAATGCCATTAGCTTTAATTAGGTTAGTAAAGAGGTATGTGTAATATTTGGAGCATAGTGTTCTTGCATAATCATCATTATATGAGAAACTAATTAATGTTTGATGGTACTATTGACTTTGCTGGTTGTAGTCTTGTCTTTACTTAAAGCAATTTTAGATATGTGCTTCCAAACCACTCTTCTTCATATTAGCCATTTACCTCCTGGCTGAATGCCTAGCTCATCAACATTCTTGCAATCTCCAGGACTGCTTTTGAAATTTTCCTATGCTTTCTTACTCAAATCCTAGTTTCCTCCCAGATTGAACATACTTTTGCACAAGTTTTCTCCTTAACTCCTGATTCATTGAATCTGTGCTCACAAAGTTAACTTCACAGGAGGGTGGGGGGAGTTCTCATCTCCTCATGCAAGCTGCTGTGGTGGCACAGGGTGCTTCTACCTTGATGCAGGTTCATCTACCATGATGGGGTGGTGGCTCAGCCTCCCAGGGGACTGCCATTCTGGCCCTCCTCTGAATTGAGGTCCAGGACTGGTGTCCTAGTTTCCCTCCTAGGTTACACTATGGTCAATGCCACCTTCATGTTCTGCAGTTTCACTCAGCCTTCTTTACTTTATAAAGGATGATTCTACATTTTAACTGGATCTGGTGAAAGATGGTCAGTGAAACTTTTCAATTCTCTTTCTCCCTCCAACATGTGCATCTGCTTCGCCTGCAAGGAATATGTTCAGCAGCCTGGTTTCTTTTATTCAAGAAGTGTTGGTTATAATCATTTGCAGGAATTGGTTTATAGGCTGACTAAAAGTGTTTTATGTATGAGAGGTTAGAGAGCAGATTCTATCTGCGCCTCAGACACAAAGGGATACTAAGAATGAAAGAGGAAAAATGCATCGTACGGCCTTCATGTTTAAAGAGAGAAGTAGTTATTAAACTTGTTGTTTTTTTTTTTTTTTTTTTTTTTAAGGCTCTTTATGTTTAATCAGATGTATACATTTTAATCCAAGGCACTCTGGTCTCTTTAAAAAGAAATGTTATAATTACATTCCACTTAGACTTCCAGAATAAAAAGTAAATAATTATGATCTGATCTGAACAGCCATCCCATTGGATTACATTATCTGTTTCAAAGACAACCTCCAATTTAGAATAGTTTTCACCTAGAAAAGTCCCAGATAAAACTGAAAGTGTCTAAGAGATTCAGACAAGGTTCTTTGTGTGAATCTGATATCTTTTTATTAGACCAACTTAAACAGCTGGGGAAAAAAAATTCTTATTAAGCTTTAGGGTTTAAAAACCATTTGTCAGGCTGAGGAAGCATCTGCAGTTGGTGTGTGTGCTCTAAGAGCTAAGATCACTCTCCATATGCCATGTTTCTTGTACTCTTCCTCTAAAGCACTTGCCACTTGCTACTGTCAGAGACAGGATTCTGGGTTAAATGGACATTTTTTGTGACCTACCATGGCAAATTCTTATGTTCTTACATTGGAAACCAATCAGCACTATCTTGGCACGTTATATACTGGGATCCCATGATGAGACACCATTTAACTAGTGGACAATATCAGCTCTAAGAGCACACACCAATTGCAGAGGCTTCCTCACCTTGACAAAGGGTTTTTAAACCCAAAAGCTTGCTAAGAATTTTTCCCCCAATTATTTAAGTTGGTCTAATAGAAGATATCAGATTCACCCAAAGAACCTTGTCTGCCACTGTCCTTGGACCAATACAGCTGCACCCTACACCCCTCAAAGATTCAGAGGTGTACCTAGGAAAACTTGCAAGCCAGCAACACAAAAAAAATTGGTCAGACATTTATCATGGCCATAAACACTAGCAGCAACATTACCTACTCTCTCTTGTGTTCTCATGGAAGTTCCACAGGTTGCAGGATGAAGAATGTAATTGTTATACAAAAGTGAAATTTAGTTAATTTTACCATAGATTATATGGCTCTACAACTTTTGTGTTAAATGCATGTAGAGTGCTTTATGCTCTGGAGTGTTATTCCTGATTGGAACTTCTAGACACAACTACAAAACAAATGGCAAATGTAGTGTTAAATGGCACAAGTGCTAATCATACAGTCCAGAGCTTTACAGAATAATGATAAGCACCATGACCTTGTCTGTTCTGTTCGCTTCTGCTTGCCAAAGGTGCACCTATACTTGTGTCAGAGGTGCAATTACAGCTCATGTTGATGTACTTAAGCTGACCTTACTCTGCTTTCTCTGCCTGAGCTAGCTAGTTTAGCATTGGCAGCAAGGAGTTGGGCAATAAGTTGGGTAAATGCTGTGATAGTGGCTTCATTAGAGCAACAACCTTTTCCTTGCCCTTGATAGATGCAGCCTTTCCCTGATGGTACTCATCCAAATAACTGATTTTAAAGGTCATTCCCCTCTACTGGTTCCCGCTTTCTATTGTCTGCCACTTGTCTGAACTTTAAGCCACTTCCGTATCTCCTCTTTACAGTCCATCTCCTCAGTGCTGAGATGTGGACTTCTATCTCTGAGCATGCTTTGCCACTAGTGTGCTTTCAGATAAACACCCTAGTGCTTTCTTCTTTTCTGCCCTGTGTCTGGCAGGAGCTCCCTGTAAACCTCGGCAAAGCTGCTTCATGACTCCTTCAAATCCCTCATTTAAAATTCACCTTGGCTGTGATGGCTCCAAACAACTTGACAACGGAGAGGGTGCTGATGTACTACAGCTACTGCCAGCCATGATAACCAATACTGTCTGAGTCTGTCAGTGTGTTTCCTTATCTACTTCTCTCTATCCACCTATTGTCTTCTCTCTTGTACTTACAGCATAAACTCTCTGAGGCAGGTGCTCTGCTTTTTGTTCTGTGTTTGTATGCCGCTTGTCACAGCCAGGTCCTGGGCCAGAATGAAAAAATTTAGTTGCTACAGTAAAACCAAATGAATAATAATAGCTGTTGTCTCAAGTCCCAACAGCAGCAGCGTAATGTCTAGACTAGCACTTACTACACTGTGGAACCATATCATCATCACTGTTTATATACAACTTCATTTGGGTAACAGTGCTTGCAGGTTGTGGGACATTCCCTCCCTAACACCCGCCCATTAGTTAGGTTTCATGTATCCCCTATAGTCACCCTATTTATTCCTTTCAGGTGGGCATGTACGTGCAGGATGACCTAGTAGGTCTCTTTTTCATCTCTGATTTCTGGCACATCACTTTAAAATGTCAGCTGTTCTTTTGCTGCATTTTGTCTTTGGTATGTAAAATGGTTTGATTTATTTAAAATTTGCACTTACAACTTCTCTGAAAATCTCAGTGGGGAATATTTGCAGAGTTCTACTACATTAGGCTGTCCCCAGATGGAAATAAAGAAGTTTCTCTAGCTGTCTTAGTTTCAATAAGCTTACCAAGAAGGGGCCTACTTGAATTGTCAGTTCACCCATTCACCCGGAGGATATCGGTTAATACTCTGACATAAAACAGATAGCCTTGCAGCAACATGTCAGATACAGCTGACATCTCTGATGACAGGATTAGCTCTTGAAAGTGCTTCTAAATGTATTAATCTGAAGAGTGTATTTTTATGCTGGGGTGAGCGTGGTATTCTAAGAGCTGACAATGAGTGGAGAAAAAAGAAAAATGCTTTGCATATATATTGAATTCCATGCACAGCAGTCACATTAAGGTTTACAGCACTACCAGAAATATTCTTGAACTTTCTTACTAGGATAGAGGAAAGGGGTGGACAAAGGTCAAACAACAAAGCTTGAGGTGACATGATTATATGGATAACCATTTGAGCCTCATGACCTCCTCACCTGCTAAATAATGACATGGAACATAGAGCAATGCTCAACCATCGTTTGTTGCTGTAAAGTGATATGGCGAAGATTTAAAAAAAATCTTCTGATTTAGAAAGTTTTGCAAGACCAAGAGAAAAATGGGCATCAAACAGTCTGGTCTGAGGTGAGAGTATTTAAAAGATTTGGCCTCCCATCAATATCAGAATCCTGGATTTTTAAACTGTATATTGTATACTCTACCTTTTAAAAAGTCTGTTCAAGTGACAGATATATCATGCAATACACACAAAGAATCACCAGCTACTTGATGCTTGTAATAGTTCATAGCATGACAAACTCAAACCATTCTATAAGGCCTGGTTTGTGTAAGAATTAGGTCTGAATCAAAGAAATATCATTTCATGCTTGCACTTCCAGTCCCCATGATGTGCTTTATTCCCCCCACTCCCCTTCACTTCTGTCTGAACCTTACTAAGAAAGTCTATGGAGTTTTTTTTTTTTTTTACTTTGCTGCCAGAGCCTCTTTCCAAAGAAAAGAGGCATCAAGGCCAGGCATTCAAGTTCATACAATTTACACCTGAAATAATTATAACACTGAAGCATAAAGAAAGCTCTTCCAGGTCATCCTCAAGGCCAGCTTGAAAAAGTGCAACATCAACATTAACTCATGGGAGACTATCACCTAGGTCCACCCCACATGGAGGAAGAGTCTGCTGCGAGGATCTCAGTACTTTGAAACCTTACGACAACAATGGGAGAAGGAAAAGCAGGAGCAGCAAAAACAGCTGCAGACTGAATCAGTGAATCCAGAGCCACCCACGCCACACAGACACACATGCCCACGTTGCAACAGAGTCTGTTGAGCCCAGGTCTCCCTCATTGGTCATATTCGGACCCACATATAAGGTAATCATCTTGATTGTAAGGGATTGCCGAAGGAGAACTTGTAACACAACCTTTTCTCTCTTAAGGTTGTTTTATAACGTTAATTATCACTGATGAGGCTAGATGCAGATTTGTCCAGTGGTATTATGGGCAAAATAGGTTTGTATAAATTAATATATTCACAATGCTGATTCTTTATATTTTTATGTTTTAATTATTTGAATGATTGATGTATAATGTAATGTATTTAAAGTCAAAGTCACTAGCAAATCCCAATTTTAATATTAAGCTAACTGCAATCTGAAAAAGGCCCAAGCACTTCTGATGCTTATCCAAATGTCTTCAATTTGTGAAACCAAACTGGAAATTTGACAAGAATGAGTTCTAAGCAAATTTTGGTACTTCGTGCTTCTAGTAGGGTCCAATAAGCCATGTGAATGATCTTTTTATGAGAATTTAGCTAGTTTTCTCATTTAGATTTTTGATATTTCCATTTTTGGTCCCAATGGGAACTACAAGTAGAAAAGTGCATAGAAATGAAAGACAATGAAAAAGATAAATAAGCTTCCTGAAAAACAAAGCAGAAGAGTTTTTTTTTTTTTTTTCTTTTTTCTGATTTTGGGTGAAGACTCGAATTTACTTTTTCTTTATTTCTTCTTCCTTGGCAGTGGCTTTGAACTCCACTGATACAATACTTATTTCAAACATAGCATCCAGACATTTTGTGAAGAAAGCCTTATGATACCAAACTTCCACCCAACATTTCTTCCAGATAGGTGACCCCAATTATACTTAAGTAAATAGTGTCAATACATACCTTTTTCAAACGGGTATCTAAAAGCCACGTCACACTAATCTGAACCACTATTATTGTTTATAAGTTCTGAGTGACAATAACTAGAGGCAACACATTAATTCTGTGCAAGAAGAAAAAATGCCAATGAGATTTCTAACGGGTCACTTAGATCTTACTTGTGCACGTGTCACCTCAGGCTTCTGTTGTTCTGAAAGCAGATCGATTATGTTTCTGGCCTCCAGGCAGATTATAATGGCTATCAATTTACAAGGCACAACAACAAAAATCATTAGTGAAAAAGGAAACAAAGCAATTGGGGACACTTGATCCTTTTTTTTTTAAGGGCTTGCATGGAGCCACAGTGCTGACTTTTTTTTTTTTTAATGGTAGTAAGTTAATAATAGGCCCATCATATAAGCAGAGCAAGCTACAGTGTTTTAAACGGCTCAGTTTCCTATTTATGCATTTATTCACTTTAACACAATTCCTGATATTATAGAACATCTTGTTAAAAGGGGCCAATATATCTAATGAAGTGTATTCTTCCATTTCTGAAAGGCTTTTCTTCAAAGCACACTGAATTTTCTTGAATTATTTATTTGACTTTTGTTTACAATAAGAGAGGCTTTCTCAGGAGACTAACTGATTCAGAGGACAGGTAATACAATACAGAGCCCAGATTGGTAAAGAAGAAAATGGCAGAGATCGCAATACAGTTCATAAGTGACACTGAATCACAAATGCCACTGATAGACAACCGTGACAACATATGAAATCCTGAATCCAGTCCAATTTGGACTCTCGGAGAGAGCCCCTTTAGCAGGCCTGGAAGAAAATGTTTTCAGGCCAGGAGTTGAGCGATGTCTCACCATAGGAGCCATAATGTTGCCTTTTTTGCCATAAAACTCTTATTGACAGACCAGGATTGAATAAACAGCACGTTGATCAGATTTTTCCCTGAATCAGTTGGCCTGTTCACACTTGGGCATCTATCAGGGCCAACCAGGAAACAACAAGAAGTTTTGAAAAATATTGCACTTTAGGCAGGTCCAAGCACAGGTTAAGGTGGAGTCACAATGCAGGGCTGAGATGGCTGATGCTTTTACTGTATTATATACATTTTTTGGCCCACCTGTTCCATCTATTAGCCATTTAGAAGGACTTTGTTATCTAAGTAAGAATCTATTCCACCATGCTTGTGTCGCTGAAAATTTGTGAATGCATCTATATTTGTAACATCCCATCACCTGACCCTTAAGACTAAGGTACAAATTTTAGGATAAGTGACAAACAAAAAGCTGTTTGTCATAATAGTTTTGCAGGGGCTTGAGCAGGCCAGAACAGACTCACTTAGGAGCTGCAGTCAACTTCCATGCCTAATAGGTGAAATTAGAGTTTGGCCATTTTTGTCTGGATACAGAGGATTCCGGTCTCTAAAAGGTTCTCAAATTTACAACTTTCTTTCAGGAGTGGTACAAGTGAATTTATGAAAAAAATGACCTCTCTTCCCCTTGGCCTCTTTCCTGTTTTCTCCCCATTTTCCTCAATATACACTACTCTCCTTGAACCACATTCTGACCAGAGTCAGAGTAGTGTAAATCTGGCATAATTTCATTGGCAGCAGCAGGGCTACTCCTGAGAAATAGGCTGAGAATCCGATCAGAATTTGGCCCTTGGTCATCTTTCATCCCAATGCTGCTGTCTGGAAAGAGAAAGGAGGGACTCTTTAAAAAGCAGACTGTCATTAAAATAACTGGCAGGATTTTATCTGCAGAGATGCAGCTGATATTCCTGCCCTGCCAACAAAAAAACAAAAAACAAATCTATAAAGCACCCAGCATGAGAACATTCAGAGCCTGAGCATTTCCAGCTCACTGCTGATGCTGGGCACTATCCAATACAACACTCAGTCTCTTGCCAGTTTAGATGATCACTTACGAACATTGTTACGCTAAGCCTCCAGCCTGCTGTCTTGGAGTTGTTTGAAAGTGTTTCTGATGGCCAGAAGGGGAAGGTAACCTCTAATTCCAGATCTCTAAATGAGGCATGTGATTTACTGACTTCATAATATTTCTGAATCAAAGGAATTGCATGCTGGATCAACACAAGGAAGGGGGTCAATACAGCTCCTATTTATCTCCACTGAGCTATCCAGAATGAGGCAAGAATTAGAGCTGCAAGGGCCCAGGGTTTATTTTTCTTTTTGTCTTGTGTTCTGAGCACCAAAGGTCATTTCATGGTTACCGACATCACTGACTAAAAAACCCAGGCCTGACATACATGTCAGAAGCCTAAGACATGGATGGAGTTAATCCAGGTTATCAGCCTTTGGTTTTGACATTCAGTCAGCCAGGTTATCAATATGCTGAGCCAGATGAAGGGGACCATCAATGCATTATTCTTCTCTCAGTTAACTTTGTTCTGACGTGCTTTATAGCTGTGCTGCCCCAAAACCTGACATGAATATTTCCTCTTAATCTTGCCATTGGGTGAACTGCTTTGGCTGTGCCATTGCTCATTATCACTTTTTTTTTTTAAACTTCAGAACAGTCTCCAGAATCATCACCATCAACCTTGGCAGAAGCTGAAATAGAGAATGGTTGTGGCTTAGGTGCAGGCAATCAACCCTCATGCTCTAGAAAGAGTATGGCATGATAATCCTAGGCTCGCGCAAGATGAGTTAAAAAAGGGAAACTTTCTGTCAAATGTTTCTTTTTTCCTATCGTGGCAAATTAATTGTTAAAGAAAAACTTCTGTGGTTTGTTTCAACACTCTTGAGAGCAAAATACCTACTGAGACAAGGGCCTAGGTAATAACTGCTATTATACAGGAAGGACATGATTTTTGTTCCTTGGCTTAGGTGTCTAAGGGCAATTCTACTCCGCTCTGTTCAAGGTCCTGAAAATCCATTAATGCATCTACTTTTGTAACACATCATCACCTGACTCCTAAGACCAAGTCACAAAAAATGGTGAGAAGGAGGAGGACCTGCCCACCTTTTGCATTAGCTTTTTGGGAATGAATAGAATCACACTTAATTGCCCAAGTCCACTTAGGTGCCCAATAGGTAGAACAGAAACTGGGCCAAAGTGCTCTGGGGTCATACAGCAATGTTTTCCATTACTGATGACATACCTGTGTCAGCCTGGAAATCCAGCCTGGGTCACAAAATAGGCTGGACCCAGAACTTGTTGGGGCTGTAACAGGAGAGACACGTTCCCTAAGATGCGTGAATTCACTGAACTCAAACCTCTGAAATTGCTGTTTTGCTTTCAGGGCCTCACAAAATTAACTGCACCGTTTATTTTCCAAACCCATTACAACCCAAACCCATCCCTGCTGGGTTTGCTTAGCTCTGGCACTTCCCATTACCTCTTATTAAGGAGATAGTACATTTCTATTTATAACATTTCTGGATGGAAATCCTGTGCCTATAATACTCAAACCTGATGCATACATTGGTTGTCTTGAATGCCTATACTGAGGCCCATCTGCTTGGCTGGCATTATGCCCACTGGGAAGGTGTTATGCCAGTTTCAATAAGGTGCATTTGCCAGTCAAAGATGGACTCAGAGAAGCAATCTACAGATTTCAGAGTGTCATTTCCCCTGCCAGAAGAACCTTCTGTGTGAAAACAGCGCCAGTCTGGGGGCACGTGCTTCATTACAATAGCTCACATCTGTTGATGGGATGCTTCTGTGGGTAATGGCTCTCCATTTATGCCCTTTCTTTTGAGGTATCTCAGTGCTTAGAATTAAGTTAATGAAACCAAGATATAAAATCCTGGCCCTATGGAAGTCAGTGAGAGTTTTGCTAGGCTTTCACCCACAATATTTCTACCTTGTTAATCATGAACGATGACAACTCCTCATTGATTCAGTCTCTCTCTTGGTCTCTCCTACAGAAACTTAACTGCAGAAAAAAAATAGTTTAGTACAACAGAGAAGCCTTCTGTAAGATCAGTAGTCCTTAGGAGTATAATTGGGGAAAAATGCAAGAAGCACCTGGTCCCCCTGACTGGTTTGTTTTTCCAGAAACATTTTTAAGAAGTCACACTAATCTCTCTTCAAAAGTTGGAAGAGACAGTGCATCATTCTGAAACTCTGCGAGACTCTCTGCCCTCACTGGGAACAGATTTGGGCAAACAACACAGATTCTCTTCTCTTTTGTGCATCTTACTTTGTTTTTGAACCGGTTCCTGTTCTTTAGTCATAGTTTTATCCATGGCCCCAGAAAGATGGAGCGTTTCTATGACTCAGGGTCAACACCATCTCCACAAGACAGGTATAGCAGCTGCAGGAGGTTGGGGCCAAACTGGGAACAGAGGAAAGCAGCCAGGACCCTCCCTGATACCTACTGATTCCTGATGCCATGAGACTTTTATGGGTGCAGCCTTGAAGGAATGCTTTATCCTTTACTGAGAGCTGACTTCACCCCATCCAACCCTTTTCTGCTAGAAATGCAACCTGTCCATCCCCTTGATGTTACTCTGGTAGTCAAAGCATCAATACAGGGATGAATTCTCTTGCATGTTGCTTTTTCTTCTTCTACCCTGAAGTAATACCTATGTTTTTGCCCTTTTTAGTAAAACAAACAAACAAAACCCCCAACCTTTTCCCCCCGCCAACCACATTTCTTATTTAATACATCCCACGAAAAGCCTTCAAGCATAGGATGCAAAAAAAGAAATTGTATGTCTATATTATTAAAAGCAAACAACAAGGCTAACAGAAGGCAGAGAATTTGTGTTTTACTCGTATTTTGCGCAACTTTTACCTTCAGGATTGTGTTTTGATCTGAAAGCCAAATGAAAACAAAATTAAGATTTCAGATTATCTTAAAACCCCCCCACTAACAAGTGAGAACATTTGAGTCTAGGGAGTTTGTGGAACTCCTGGGAGGGTAGGAATATGCAAACTCGATAAGTCTGTAAATCTATCAGTCCCCCAAACTATGTGATGGTAGGCTTGAAATCCATTCCTACATTTCAAAGAGTAATCTGCAAAATTCCAAAGACTTTGGCTTCTCAAAACTGTGAAGTAATTCAGTGGCTTTCAATATTTATCTACCCCTATCAGTATACATGAGACTAGTTTTTTTTCCACAGAAAGTCACTCATGGAATCTGACAACTTTGCCCTATCTCCCATGAAGACACTTACCAGAAAGATATATGCAACAATAATGTTACAGAGCACTTACAAATGCTCTTGTCTTACTGCAGTTTCACTCTGCTGACCCAAATGCTAGGTGACTACCTAAATAATGTCAGTCACAATGCTGATAACCTGGAATTAGGCTAAATGAATTTTTTCTTTACAGAACTTCTCTGTTATATATTGAATCAATGGTATCAATTAAATCTTTTTTTCTTCCTTTCTCCATCATTTTTGGCTTTATGCAGTGCTACAAAAGGCAAATTTGTGTGGTTACTGAACGACAAGGGATCTGAGAGTCTGCCTATGTCTATTGGAATGGAATGATTAACAAGACAATTCATTTCAGGCTTGTCTAATGTCTTACACAGAACATTTGTTCTATTGTCTGAGTAATTTATATGTAAGTTATGCAAAAAGTGATTTCCAGCTGAGAAGCACTTATTCCAGCTACAGCTATCGTGGCCAGAGGGAGTTTCCCTCTTTCTTCAAACAGTAGCACTGTCACAGCCTGACAGTTCTCATAGGGAGAGATAAGTCTTGACACAATTAAACTTAGCATTGTATTTGAAAATAGATATTTTAATTGTATTGTTATTTCTGAGCCCAATACCAAGAAGGCAGTCTTTGCTGAGCAATGCAACAGGGAACTTTGATGCCTTAGTTCAAACAGTGGTCCTGAAAGCTGCAAAAGTTAAATGGAGACCTCAGGGTGGGATGGGATCTTGCACTGATTTGAATATCTGGTCAAGCCTTTCAAGAAATTTAGCATCGTGGGATGAAAAAGAATTGTATGTCCCGCTGCATACTTTGAGATGGTGAGAAGAGACACCACCTAAAGACATGCTAGATGTATCTTGATGAAACTTGGGACAAGTTGCTCTGCTTCAGTTTTAAGTTACCCCAAGATTATAGATATAGATGTCTTGTTCACTGTTAAGGATTGCACATAGCATCAGGTGGAAAATCTCATCAAGTCTGCAAGGTAAGCATGCCTTTTAGAAGTTTTCCTGCTATTCCAGTATATCATAAACTGGCAAAGAAACAGACTGAAAAACATCCAACATCTAGGCAATGAGATGAAGGCAGTTCAGGTCTGGATGAATTCTCTCCATCTTTTGCAGGATAACAGTTCTGTAAACAAAAGTAAGACATGGAGTGGCAGGGGTAGTGGATGGAGATATAGAGTCTCTTTGACCTAGAATTATCTCAGCCATACCAGGTCTGTCGGGATCAGTCCTGTTTAACTTTATTAAAAATGCTGAGGATCAGAGAAATTGGAGGGCAGGTGTATAGTCACCATACTAAATGTGTGTGTGTGTGTGTGTGTGTGTGTATATGTATGTATATATGTGTGTGTATAGGCAATCCTTTGCAGTTAAGGATGACTGTTTTCCATGATTTCTTTATCTGTGGGTCTAAAGATGGCTGTTGAAGTTGATCTGGGATCAACAGACTCTGTTGCAACTCAGGTCAGCTTGGGCACACATTTCTGAGTGGGGTGGCTGACTCCAGATTTTTTATTTGGTCCTCAACATGTTGTTTATGCCACTCCCACTTTTCTGTCTCCTGTTGTCATTGTAACACTTCAAAGTATTGAGATCCTTGCCTCAGACTCTTCTTCCATTTGGGGTGGTCCTGGGTGATAGTCTCCCATGAGTTGATGTTGCACTTTTCAAGTTAGCCTTGAGGAAATCCTTGAAGTGCTTTCTCTGCCCTCCTTTTGAGCTTGACTGAGGTGGGAGGATAACATTTGTATAGGGATTCTGGAGTTTGACATCTGGATGACATGGCCAGCCCAATAAAGTTGATGTTGGATGGTCATCACCTCAATGTTCATGGTGTTTGCTTGCAAGAGGACACTAATGTTGGTGCATCTGTCTTCCCACTGGATTTGAAAGATTTTCCCCAGGCAGCATTGATGGTACTTTTCCAGCAACTTGAGGTATCTCCTATACATTGTCCATGTCTCTGCTCCAAACAGTAAAGTGGGGGATCAGTAATGCTTGATAAACCATGAGCTTGGTTTCAGGTCTGATGCCATGGTCTTTAAACACCTATTTCTTTAGGTATCTGAAGGATGCACTTGCATGTTTGAGATGATGTTGGATTTCTTCACTGATGCCAGCCTTCTGCAAGAGATGGCTTCCAGACCATTCTCCAAAGTCTCACCATAAATCTGAATTACCGGAGCAGGGCACTGCTCATTAAGAGCTTGTTGATGGAGGACCTTAGTCTTATGAATGTTAAACATAAGTCCCATTTTCTTCTATGCCTTGGTAATGATGTTGACAATTGCCTGAAGGTCTGCTCCCAGGTGAGCACACACTATAGCATCAGCAGCATGTTGAAGATCCATGATTGATGTCATGGTGCTCTTGGTTTCATCTTGGATCTGGCTCAGATTAAACAGTTTACCATCCAACCAGCTAACTGTAGGTTCCAAAAAAGCATTAGATAAATATCCTGAGCTCAGGTCTCTCTCCAGGACAAAGGACACAACCCAATTAAGAAGTGTCAGGAAAAGGTCTCTTCTCAGTTAACCCTAGACAAGAAAGATGTGTTGAAGGATAGAGTCCTTGATCTCCTACCCAAGATTCAGGGAGATATGCCTTCTTATGTGGTCTGCCTTGATATTCTGAAGATTGAGTAGGTAGGCTGTGGGTAAATATATATCTAGTGTCAGACTTCCCACCATTTTATCTGTTCCTGTTAAGTGTAAGCTTACTGTTGCTTGTCATCTGTATCAACAATCCCAAAGTACAGTACCAAAGAATTCACAGTAGATATAAACCACCTTGAGCTCCAGAATATTGAGGCATATTCTTTTTTTCATGCTGGAATCAGAGACCCTGAACCTGGAAGTTATCTATGTTTGTCCAGTGGCGGTACTTGGTGGCAACAGCTGCAACAAGGGGGTATGAGAATGGTTGGAGTAAGGGTCTGCCTACCCCCAGCTGTTGAATTTTGGGAAATACTGACCCAGGGCACAAAGCTTATTCACTTCACCTCTTTTAAGTCATCTGATCCAGAAGGCAAAAGCAATTTCTTATCCTCATTGCTGGGTCAGCCCCTGATTTGTGAGATTGGGTTAGATAGTGCCTGGGATCTTTGCTGAGAGAGGTCTGCCATGGCTTATGGGTCTTCCAAGGAGCTTTATATCAGTATGAAATTTGACTTCTGAGTATATACTTTATGATGCAGATCCTGGGGCAGATGGTGTGCTTGAATATATTTTAATACTTTCTCTAGTCATCCAGCCAGGTAATGGTACACAATACATTGTTTTTCTTGAAACATGCTGCTATCACTGGAAGAATATTTGTGAATATCCTAAGGCTAGGAGACAGATCCAAAGAGCAAGATCTGGTCTAGTTTAGCAGTTTTGACCTATCACAGATGTCAGGCACTTGGAGATACTGATATGTGAAAGTAGATCTTAAATGCTGAAAGATGCAAATTAGCCCCCATCCTCACCCACGTTCCGGAGAGGCAACTATATTGGCTAACAGCACCATCAGGAACAACACTGGAGGAACAAATGTGTTTCCTCAGGTCCAAGGTGGGTCACCACCTTCCTTTTTGGCAGGGAATTAAGAAGTAACTGATCTGTATAACAAGTAGTGGTGTTGTTATAGGTGCGATAGCCCAGAGCTATGAGAGAAGTAACATTTGTGAGGTCATATCTTTTATTGGATGACTTTGTATTGTTGGGAGAGGGGAAACAAGCTTTCAATCTGCAAATTAGAAAACAGAAATGTCTTATTACCAGTGGAGGACATTTCTCACAAAACAACTATCTCATCTCTGCTTTCACAGTTCTTGTCCTCAAAGAAAATCTATGCAATACCTTCAGAAGGCAGGCTTAGGAACATGAATTCATAATTTTACTGTACATTAAAAAAGATTAACTTGACAGAACTATTGGCTGTATAGCTCATTATAACTAACTTTTGCCTTTTCCTTGTTTAGCTTCTCTTTGCTCCCCAGATTATAACTGCTCGCTTCCCTTTCAAATGGTTAAATGCACAGCCACAACTACAATAAACTAAACTTGCCCTTTGCTTGGATTGTACGTACTTTTTTCCCAGACCTGGTGAAGGGTACTTGATGCCCAAAAGCTTGTCTCCCATCTCATCCAACCACACAAATGAGTCCAATATAAGATATTACCAAACAACAAAGACTAAGAGTTCAGACCAACAAACTAATCACTGTGAATTAAAGGGGGGCAGGGCCTTTTTGTAGAGCAGCTGATGTTCAGTTACTATGCTTGTCCCCACTTTAAACTACCCAAGAACAAGCAGAGAGTTTGATTCAGTTTCTTTCACAGATAGAAAAATGTTCCTACTTCAGCAAGCAGGTGGCTGAGAGGAAATGAGTTCTGAGAGACTTGCATTTGGCTGTATGGGCATGTGTAGATGACACGGGAGTTAATGTAAACTACCCCAAAATATTAATGAGATTTTTTTTTTTTTTTTTTTTTTTTTGGTGTGGTGAATTTTGTTTGCACAACACTGTGTTCATGTTTGCACGAATGGTGCTTTTGAGTGAGGTAAGCCCCCATGTGTCATTCCCCTCAGATTTCAGTAGGGGGAGTCAAATACCAATCTACCCCTTAGAATGTCTTTCCTAATGTATTACAGCAGGAGGTGCATGCGAACCACCCTGGCTCTCCAGTCCCTGCCCCCGGACTTTCACTGGGCAGTCCTGACTCTCACTGGCAGTCTCCCCTGGGCATGAGAATGGTCACCCCCAAATCCTTGTGACCTCAGTGCAAAGTACAAAGGGATACATTGTTTTAATACTGCTTGTAAAAAATCTTCAAACTGAAGGACATAAGATACCAGCAGCTTCAGAGTTGGTGCTACCAGGCAGGCCTCAGGTTCCTTGACAATGACCTACATTTTCGTGCAGGGAGCATGCTTGGGTGGGATGGGCTTCACCTCTCCACTAAAGGCAAGCATGCCTTTTATTCCAGGTTGGCTGATCTCGTACAGCGTACTTTAAATTAGCTTCGCCGGGGGATGGGGCCACAGGGGAACATGACGACACTTCCCAGCCAAGATGGGCAATGAGCACAAGAAGTACCCAGGTAAGTGACAGGGGTCTGGATAGTCCTGGGATTAGGGGGGTCATGCATACACCCACAGGAGGCCTTAAATGCCTCTACTCTAATGCTTATAGTATGGGGAACAAGAAGGAGGAACTTGCCCTCCTGCTAGCTAACACAAACCCGAACATAGTGGGGCTCACTGAAATGTGGTGGGATTCAACATATGATTGGGTGGTAAATATCAAGGGCTATAGACTGTACCAATGGGATAGAACTGGGGAGAAGGGTGGGGATGTGGTACTCTACGTCAAAGAGCAATACACGTCCTCAACAAACAGCACTGAGTCAGAGGAGGGGCAGACAGAAGTGCTCTAGGTTAGAATATAAGGGGGTCAAGGGGAAAGGGATTTAATAGGACTTAATAATACTACAGACCACCCAACCAGGGGGAAGAGCTGGACCGGGAATTCTTAGGTCAGCTTGCGGAGGCAGTTAAGTCAAGGGACACAGTCATCATGGGTGACCTAAACCATCCGGACATCTGCTGGGAGGAGCAGTCAGCCAGGTCTGACTGCTCACGTAGATTCCTAGCTGAGATACAGGACCTCCACCTAACCCAGGAGGTGCACAGTTCCACCAGGGGAAATGCCTTGCTGGATCTGGTCCTGGCCAAAGGAGACAACCTGGTGAAGGGACTACGGGTTCTCGACCACCTGGGCAGTAGCGATCATTGCCTACTGCAATTCATCATCGAGCACAGGGTGTCAAAGGCCTGCAGCAAGGCAGCAGCCCTTGAATACAGGAAGGCTGATTTTGATGAGTTAAGGCGATTACTCCAGGAGGCACTGAAGTCCTGGAGGGGAGGGGAGTTGGGAGTCCAAGATGAGTGGTCATTCCTTAAGGAGATAATTCTCTGAGCCTAAAGGGTGACAGTCCCAACACAAATCAAAGAAGGCAAGAGCGCTCAAAAGCCCCCATGGCTCACCAAAGGCATTCAGGATCGTCTTAAAGCTAAAAAGGAGGCATACACCCAATGGAAGGGAGGGGCCATCACCAAAGAGGACTATACCTCCATTGCTCAAGACTGTAGCAGGGTTGTTAGGAAGGCTAAGGCAGAGGCAGAAATGGGACTAGTGACCCAGATCAAAGATAACAAGAAGTCCTTTTTTTTAAATACATAGGGAGTAAAAAGAAGGCACCAGGTAACGTGGGGACCCTGCAGGACATGCTTGGAAATCTGGTGGTTGCACCAGACAATAAAGCTGACCTCTTTAACAAATTCTTTGCCTCCATTTTTCTGAGCAGGGACGGAACATCCCCCCCCACCGGGGGGTACAGCCAGGCCCAAGGTCAGAGAGGACCTAGTCAGGGAACTTCTGGTGGGATGGGATTTGTTCAAATCAGTGAGTCCAGATGATCTCCACCCAAGGGTGCTGAGCGAATTGGCAGAGGTCATTGCGGGACCCTGGCACAGCTTTACGAGCACTTGTGGTGCTCTGGCGAGGTGCCAGAGGACTGGAAAAGGGCAAATGTAGTCCTCATTTTCAAAAAAGGGAGGAAGGAAGACCCAGGAAACTATAGGCCCTTCAGTCTTACCTTTGTCCTGGGGAAGCTCTTTGAGAAAATTATCCAGGAGCACATCTGTGAGGGACCAGCAGGGGAGATTATGCTTGGGGGCAACCAACATGGGTTCATCAGAGGCAGATCCTGTCAGACCAACCTGGTTGCCTTCTACGACCAGGTCACAAACGCCTTAGATGCAGGTGTCGCGGTGGATGTAGTCTTTCTGGACTTTAGGAAGGCCTTCGACACTGTCTCTCACCCCATTCTCATAAAAAAATTAGGCGACTGTGGTGTTGATGACTACACATGCAGATTGGCTGGAGGGCTGAACACAGAGAGTGGTGGTGGATGGGTCATTTTCAACCTGGAGGGATGTGGGCAGTGGGGTTCCCCAGGGCTCAGTCCTCAGACCCACACTGTTCAGCATCATCAGCGACTTGGATGAGAGGGTGAAAAGCACCTTGTTCAAATTCGTGGATGACACTAAGATGTGGGGAGAAGTGAGCATGCTAGAAGGGAGGGACAGGCTACAACTAGATCTGGACAGGTTGCAGGGGTGGGCGGATGAGACTAGGATGGGTTTCAATACTGACAAGTGCAAGGTACAGCACCTAGGGAGGAAGAACCAGCAGCATATTTACAGGTTGGGGAACTCCCTTTTCATCAGCACAGAGGCAGAAAAGGAGCTCGGAGTTGCTGTTGATTCCAAGATGAAAATGGGCCATCAATGTGATGACACGGTCAGGAAGGCTAACCGCACCTTGTCATGCATCCACAGATGCATCACAAGCAGGTCCAATCCTCCCCCTCTATGCAGCATTGGTCAGGCTGCAGTTGGAGTACTGCATCCAGTTCGGGGCGCTGCACTTCAGGAGGGATGTGGACAGCATTGAGAGGGTCCAAAGGAGGGCTACTCACATGATCAGGGGGCAGCAGGGCAGGCCGTACGAGGAGAGGCTATGGGACCTGAACCTGTTCAGCCTTCATAAGAGAAGACTGAGAGGGGATCTGGTGGTTGTCTATAAACTTACCAAGGGGGATCAGCAGGCAATGGGAGAGATCCTGTTCCCCCGAGCTCTACCAGGAGTAACTAGGAATAATGGCCATAAGTTGACTGTGGGTAGGTTCAGGCTAGACATCAGGAGGCACTACTTCACAGTCAGGGCGGCTAGGATCTGGAACCAACTTCCAAGAGAAGTGGTGCTCACTCCTAACCTGGGTGTCTTCAAAAGGAGGCTAGATAATCACCTAGCTGGGGGCATTTAATCCCAGTACTCTTTCCTGCCATGGCAGGGGGTCAGACTTGATGACCTGCTCAGGTCCCTTCCGACCCTAACAACTATGAAACTACCTCCATATCAGCAAAGGGCATGCAGAGAATCATTCTGTGATTAATTCTTTGTTCTCCCACCCTTTTAATGAAATCAACTAGGCCTGTGGCATTACGTTGAATCATTCTCCCCTTGCCACAAATCTCCCAGTGCCTGTTTTTTTGGGTGGGAGTTTCCCTTGAAAACAGACTCATAATCCAGTAATGCTGGAAGGAAAAGGGGATTCCCAGCTCATCCTCCTCTGAGGCCTCCAGGCTTGAGGTCCTTGTAAACAAATTAGAAAATGAAATCCAGATTGGGAAGAAACTTTTTTCTAACACCTTCTCTGAGGGTTTTTTTCTTAATTTCCAATGGTAGCTTAGTTTATCACAGCACAGAAGCAACTGGTTTCCATCCTTGGTTGCAATTTTGAAGACAAATTCCACATTTCATGGAAAGAAGGAAACTTTTTTTTGGAGATTTTTTAAAATGCAAAGTTAACTATCCAAAGGTGCTCAGGGATTGCAACATTAGAAGGAAGTCCAATCTGTATAGGTTAGATATCAAGAGTACAGGAGAGCCCTCCAAAGTACATATAAATTGTATTTAGTATATGTTTCCATGGATATCTGCTATAAAATACAGAAGCCTTCTAGCCTACCAAGATAATTCTTTGGAAGCACATCATCATGGTTTTTATTTTCTGTTGAAAGTCCAAAGCAGGTACCTTGTCCAGATATTCAAAGGCTTCATGTGAATCAAGTTCCCCAAGAGATGGTATCTTTCTCCAGAACCATTACCTCCCTTGACAGCTTTGTTCCACTGAAAGAAAATAACTATGGAGAAAAGGTAAAACACATATTAAAACAATGTTTTCTGTGCTCACAGGACAGGGATCTAGAGTAACCCTTTCCACACCCATGTGTAATGCAGATGTGAATGAGCCCAAGTGTCTCCAGAACAATAGGTAAAAATTATCTCCTGAAGTCAGTTGTGCTGTATTTTCCCTCTTGCCCATGATGAATTTTCTATAATTATGTTGTTTCTCTTAGAGACTGTGAAAAAGGGGAAACATTTTTTATTTAAGTACAGGAGAAATTATCAGAAAATTATTATACCAGGGACCACATAAATGGTTTGATATGTGGCTAGCACTCCATCGTTATGGTGAGTTTATTATATCGCAGTTTACATATTGCAATTGATTTGACAGGCAGTGTGGAAAATACCAACATTGTATATAAGTCAAAAACATGGATCAAGGGGTGGAGTGGGACTGAAGACCAGACAATACTATGGCAATTCATTCACTGGCCAAGCCCTATACATCTATTTCCCTGAAGTGAATCAGTGATCATTCTTTGATTTTTTTCCATGTTTTTTCCCATCTAAATATATGCAGTGATGACCTCTGCAAAGGCTAATTGCCTCTTCTGACTCGAGAGAGGTAGTTAACCATGTTATTCTGAAGTCATGCAGAAGACAGGATAGATTCACACCTTATAGACTAAGTCAGAGATGTATAGCATAAACCTCTCTGGCTCCTGCCTCTCTTCTAACTTGCCTTCATGGACCTCTACCTTCCCCCTGCCTCATGGGGAACAGTGGTAGCAAGAAGTTCTGTGTGCTGGGGACACAGCATCCAGGAATAGATCATGAACAGTGCATTCTGGGATCAAGGATGGGGAGCAATCAGTCAGAGATGTATCTTGGAGTTGGAATGAGATGGGATTATCATGAGCAATACTGTTCAGATTGTGGGATAGTTAATGCTTTGTATATGTAGGCTGCTGTCTACATGAGGAAACCATACCTTTTCATAAACCATTGTCACCAGCTAATATTTGAAGTGGTTCTCTCACATGTCTGGCCCTGCCAAACAGATGGTGCTGCTCTGCCCAAAAGAATCAGTCAAATTCTGTTTCCCTAGGCCCATGTATAGATCCTCCAACCTCACCCCTCAACCTGATGTCCCAGTTCACTTCATCAAACCCCAGATGATTGGATGTAGAGGAAAATGGTTTCAGATTTTCCTTGTGTAGATGGGCCCCAAGTCCAGGGACTTCAAAGCACTCAGCGAAGTGGGTCTGGGGCATAACAGGATTATTTTACTAATCACTGGCTTGAGCAGAGGAGGTCAGCACACCAAGGTGATTCCCCCTACTCCTGCAGACAGGAAGTCTGGATCCATGATAACTGCCAGTGGCTGTCATTTGGGTTTCCAAAACTTGTAAATACTTTATGTGGGGGTTCAGAAGGGAAATGAGAACTCATGAGCTGATGAACAACTGTGCCATGGAGACAGCAGCTCACCTCTGATTTGCGTCATCACAGGAGATGATGTAATAATTCTGTGAGGTCAGCAACCCTTGCCAATTGGCTATCTTGCTATTATGACCTCAGCAGTGCCAGGGGAACTAGTTCAGCTTTACAAGAGAACCTTACTGGAGTCTTCTGGGGCAGAGATGGACAGGCAGAAGGGAGGAACAGCAGAGAGAGAGAAGTGATGAGAGACAAGAAGAAAGGCAAAGGAATCAAGAGGAATAAATTAAGGAGTGAAATGCATGGTGAGTGATCATGCAAAGCAGGAGGGGGAGGGAAAGTAAAGGATCATATTGAGAAGAGGACTCTAAACCAGTGTTTCTAAACCCATGGGCCATGGTCCAAAAGTGGGTTGTGAGAGTATTTGAAAGGGTCATGAACAAACTTTAAAAATGGATTCTCCTGTAAAGAATACCCCAAACAAGCCTCTAAAATGCAGTAAAACTTTACCTGACATAATTTGTTAGTATGCCCATATCCTAATGTACACTGCACCAGCCCTAGGGCTTTGTCTATACTCAGAAGCTGACCTTATCTGACTACACTGGCTCAGCTCCTTCTTTAGTTAAATTGGTATAACTTTCTTGCATGGGTATTTAAATCGATCTAAGAGTCCTTTACCGATTTATGAAAATCAATTTTTTACCAACATCAGTGTAGCTATACCCTGATGTACATTAGTGTAAATGAGAACTGAATATAATCCTAAGAGTTGTTAAGTACAAATTTAAATAACAGTAATAAATGTAAAACACAGTTCAGCCCTTGGCACTCAGATAAACTTATAATGAGCAAAGCTGTCACACTCTTCATATGTTCTCTCAAAATAATATGACATTATCACTCAGTGGGGACACTTTTAACTGGAGAAATAGGTAAAACAGCACAAATTTGGCAACACATTTCATTTACCTCGTAATGGAGGTAAGGAATAGTATTTCTTGAGTAATCCTAAACATTGGGGCATTATTTCTGTGCTATTAAAATGGTTGCATTATAAACAAATGTTCCAAATATACACAGAATATTCTAAAATGTCACGGTATTAAACCAGAGTAATGACTCTTCTAACCATTATGGAATTATAAATTTTAAATTAAGATTTTCCAAAATGTGACCTATTACATTATGAAACTGAAAATAAATTTTAGAGAGGCCATTTTAAGTATTTTTATGCACGGATTTATATGAATTATTCAGAACTTTCATTAATGTACACTGGAAATGTAAAATTTCATTTGATTCATAATTCGAAGATCTGCAATATTTAAGGCCCTGATTTTGCAAATTGTTCTGCATTGGCACACTGCTGTACACATATGGGATAGCTGGCAAGATCCAGGGCCTCAGATGGATTATAATTGTAAGATAACATCTAGAGAATATCTAACATAATTTGAACCAGATCACAATTATTCTGCTCTTTCAAGCAGCCACATACAATAAATAAGGTTGTATGATCCTAAAAGTTTCTAAGGATGCTCATTTGAAGCATTACAAAATTGTCCAAATCTCTCAGGTCTGCAAAATGAGGCTGGATTTTTTTTTCAAGGACAGTTTTTCCTCTAGAGAAGTCCAGTGCCTAGTCAGACAAGAGATAGCACACAAATAAAATTTCCTAAAGGAACAGCTCTTCTGCAGGAATCACAAAGGCTAAAGAAAATAATAATCATCACAAGACTTAGACCTCAGGAGAGATTTATTTTCAGTTTCAATAAAGAGGGAAACTAGTCTGAATCTTATCTAAGATAACTAGCCCATTCCTTATATTATACGGAGACAGAAAGGTAGAAACTACATAGTTTAATACTGCTTAACACTATTTTCCTTTGGTGCGGTAGTTTTGATTCTGGGCATGCCTCAAAGTGCTTAAGTCTTCACACTGCCAAGCAGCTGGTAGAGTATAAAATATTTGTGTACCCCCTGGTGCTTTGGCTTTCTCTGTCCTAGGTATGTGCTTTAACCATAGGCTGTCAAGTCACCTCTCCCCTCCTCCCAAGATAATTTTAGTATTCAGGAGGGATGGGGAGAGGCCCACTGCAGGAGCCCTGCAGAGGGATAAGGGGATGATTCTAGGCAGATTGGGGCTCATGGTCCCTCAAGAAGAGGCAAGATTTATACCCACCCCTCTCATTTCTGGACAACTGGGCAAAGGTGGGGGCACTAGCATCAACTAACATATTTTGCAATATAACCCTAGCTTCAGCACCTATTCCAAGGAAAGGGCTAGTGCCCACGAATCCCCACATCCCTGAGACAAGTGAGACGTCAGCCTTTTGACTTAGAATTTCTAGCTGAGTCAACGGCTCCCCAGTGAGTCTATGGGCATCTGTGAAAACCATTCTTGGGTACCCAACTCTCCCTGTATGTAGTACAGAGGAGCTTGGAGGGCCTGGTCCTTGTAAAACCCTTTGCTTAGGTGTCCCCATTCCCACAACTGAGCACTTAGCTCCAGGAGAGTTTGATCCAGTTTGGCAGGATTAGGCACCAAACCTAATGCAGTGAGTGAAAAAACCTAAATGCCCCCCAAGAGTGATCCTGATTCCCCAGTCTTTAAGCAGGGAGGTGCCAATAGCTGGCCCGTAGGGAATGCTAGGCACAGGGGCAAAGCTAAACTCCTCTTCCTCCTTGAGCTGAGGCATTTTGGTGGAAGACCACCCAGTAGGGAGGAACCTACCCAAACTAGTACATCACACTGATAGCAACCCTGAAATAACTCTTGAAGCTGGTGGTGCCGCACAGCCATCCTTTTGTCCAATAACCTGGCTATAAGAGGATATGTTCCAGAAGTCAGAAACCTAGGTTCTAGGTATACCCTGAGTATAAATAAATGCATGGCTCCCACTTCCCAGGAAAGTGCTATAAACACTGGACTATGGGCTAGGCTGGGTGCAGGGACCCCTCTTCACCCATTCTGGTGAAGCTGTTCCATTGGGCAGCCAAGAATGCAAGATTCAGGGGTTCAGAAGGGAGCAAGCAGGAGGGAGCCTGACTCTGTGGCCCAGTGAAGTAACCTTGCCTGGGAGGAGAGGGATCTTGGTTCCAGGTCTTGCTGCTAGGTGTTTTTCTGTGTTTTGACCAATTATTTTCTGATGAAAAATGCATACGCAGCCCAAAGAGCACCAAATGGGGAAGAAAGTCTGTATTTTAATAGTTGTAGCAATCCCTTTTGACTGAGGCACGCTGGGTTCTGGTCCCTGTTTCTAGACCTGTTTATGCCTTTTGGGTAAAAGCAGATATAATCCTGGCAGCAGGGAGCAGAAACCCAGTCTCTGCACCACAAGGGAGAGATTTATTTAAGCAAGAGTGTAGAGGATGTTGTGGGGCATCCTATTATACAGGCAATTGGCACATATTCACAGACATCCTGATACCTACTCTCATCAAACTTCATTATAAAGTTTGCATACCATCCCCACCATCAAAAAAATTGAAAAATACTTCACTGATTCAAAAGTATTGGTCAAATTCAACATTAGGATGATATATTCTTTGTGGCTGAGATTTGCCTGAAACTTTTTGTACAGATCTAATACAATTTTGCATAGCCAAAGCATAGCTTCAGGCAGGGAAATAAAAACTGTCCACTTTTATTATTGTTTGTACAACCACAAACTCCAGCTGCAAGTTAAGTGGAGTATTTTGCATGGGAAAGATAATAGCTGGACTTAATTTGGAGTATTAATAGCTGTCTTGACAGTTTCATCTATGTAAATGTTATTACTATTTTAAAAGAAAACCATACTCATTTTTCTTAGTTTATTAGCTGGAAAGTTCATGTGGTAAGAGGTACATCGTTCTCAGAATATAAATTCACTTGCATAGTACAACATACTTTGTGCAGGAGACATTACACCAGTTTCCAGCCTTACTCTAGTGACCCATAAAAAGAACTTCAGATTTTTATAACCCTGCCTTTGTTTTGGCATCTGTGGGCACAAATAGCTGCAGGTGCCTATAGTTACATGCAGGCACAAATGATGATCTTCTCCATATCATTCCAATGTAAGTATATGTACCACTGTTGATCTAGAGGCATAAGTGCAAGCCCCCTTCTGGATTAATGTGGAAGACTGTCCTCAAAGGACCCAGCCTTTAATTGGGTACCTGGTCTTTTGGACTGGGAAATCAAAGGCATCTGGGCATGCTTCTAGACACATCACTACCTTGTATGCTTTTGCCTGGAGAAACAGGCATGGCTTAACCATGCTAGCACATGTGGCTTGTAGACTTTGGGATAACTTTTCAACTTTTATTGTGCTAAGTGATATCATTCCTTGGATATGAAGCCCTAGTCCAGATGTTAGATATCTAAATGTTAGATATCTAAATGGGGTGATCTGACCCCAGCTGCCTTCCTGCCCCTTGGGCAGGGGGTTGGACCCAATGATCTCATGAGGTCCCTTCAGGGTTAATGTCTATGAAATCTATAAATGAGAGAAATCTTGCTTGTACATAGCTATAAGGCAGACTTCTAGCTTGCAATCCATTTGTCCATAAAACTGAGAAATGGAAATTCTGTATCTTCCACACACAACTCAGAACATTAGTGGGAAGATTTTTAGGTGCTTGACATCATTATTCATTCCCCTATCTTGGTTTCATACACCTGTCATACCCTTACGAATTCATGATTTGAAGCCATGGAATATTTTAGTCATCCCGAAAACAGTTCTTAGGATGTCACATGAAAATCTAGGATTGCCCCAGTAAAATCAAAGTATATGTTCTCTGGTTTGGGTGAATTATAATGGTATCATTCAAAATCAGGCTTTTAATATGTAAGTATATAAAAGCTAAAGGCAGAATTCTGTTTCATTTGGTGGATGACCAAAGCACAGCTCACAACCAGATATGAGTTACCTGACTAAAGTGTAGGAGAGATTCTATTATCGCTTTAGGTATGGAAGTGCCTCCATTACAGGAAAAGGCTTGCCCTCTGGAGCTGTGCAGATATCTCCCTACTCCTAAAGTGGGTGTGTAGGGAGGTGCTCAGCCTTCAAGAGGCTGAAAGCCAGCTAGCTGCAGGTGGTTAGCAATTAATAGGCTACCTAGCTGGAAGGTAAAGGCTGGGATCAAGCTGCAATTGATGACTTGTAAATGAGAGTGTTAAGAACTTCAAGAGCAAAGTGCAAAGGAGGGAGGGGAGATGGGCACAACACTGGCAGGGGCACTCTTTGGCTTTGCGAGGTGGCCTTGAATGAGAGGGGTGATTTGTTTATTGTGATTGTGAGGCCTGTGGGAGGAATAAAAATGGTTTCAAAAGCCTAAACCTAGAGCTGGCTGGCCTAGATAAGGAAGCTGGGTGAGTGATTTGCTTACAGTGGGCAATTATGCGACAAGAGTGGGTAACAGAATCACTCCTACACAATAATCAGGTAGTTTTAAGCAGAGCTTTGGTCACCTACTAAATGAAGTGGAATGCTACTTGAGAGGTCTTCTCAACTAGATAGCGGGTGCTGGTGCATGTAGTTAGGCATGGTGAAAGTTTGTGTAATTGGAAAGACTTTCCCTGTACATAGATGTACTTCAGAAGCTTGTATTACTGAGCACTCTTGAAGGATATGGTTTATCAGTAATTGCAAATGTATCATTAAAGTGGACGACTATTTTAAACTCAAATACAGATTAGTCTGTCCCAAGGTCCTAGCTACTTTCTATTTTTTGAGTTAAGATGCTGTTTCATTAGAAATGAGTTGTGATACTCTCTGTTCTTTCCCAGGCTGTTCTTGGGAGCCAGCTTCCTGTTTGTTTTCACATGAAGATTGAGGTAAGTGTTTCTGTTTTAATAAGAAGGATTATATTGTACTGAAGAAAAGAAATAGAAGCAGTCCTGTGACAGTGGAAAGGGTTCTGAAACCTGCTTATGGCATGAAGAAAAGTGAAGTAGTCTCTCTGGCCTTCATTTCACTGCATCAAAGACACACAGCCACACTTGCTACAGGACTCATTTAACCCTTTTCAAAATGTCAAGTAAGAAAGAAAAGTTACTGTTTCATAAGACCTTTGTCACCCAGAGCACAGTGACAAAGGTGGGGGTCCATGGTAGGGGATGGGGCAAGGAGGCTTCATAATGCACAACATACAGTAGCCACCTTTGGGGCACCAGGCTCCAAGAGGGTGAGAAAAGAATAGTGGGCAACGCCCCCAGTGCAGGTTAGAGAGACAAGGCTTGCACTTTGTTCAGGTCTGCAGTAATGTATCTATTCCCTCTGCATATGGCCTCTGTGATAAGGTGCAGTTGTGCTAGTAGAAACCTGTGTAGACTGTGCATTGGAGGGTAGTGGAATTCCTATTCCTCATGTACTTCTCTTCCTGTTCCTACATATATTACTCTTGCATACTAGTATTTACGGCACATGCAAAGAATATGCTGAACTCCAGTTGCTTATTGACAAGGGTGCATGGCCACTGACATAAGCAGACATGGCTGCTGCTCTTGTGAGGCATTTAATAGTCTAAAGACACCGCAAAGCAAGTAATGGCAAAACTGAAGAGGGGTTGGAGTGTTGTAGAAGAAGGCAGGAATGGGGATAAAACAAGATTGGTGTAATTAATAAGAACACGTAGCTAGCTTGGCTGTATGGGCCAATTCCAAATTTTAAAGGACAAGCTTGAGAATAAATGCTGGCCCACAATCAGGGAGTGGTGGGTCTAGAACAGGATCATTGGTGAACCCAAAGATGCTGAGGACTTTGATTCTGCCACAGGCCTGTTTTTTGTGAATCCCTTGTCCTCGATCAAGGGTTTGATCAGGAGGAGCAGCAAGGAATGGTGAGATTTTTAGTAATGTTGGAGAGTGACACAACAAGATTTGGTGAGAGGCAGAAGAATACAAGGAGTTAGGCAAGCTCAGTTTAATGTTTGGGTTCCCATGCTGCAGATCCTCCATGCAGGTCATGATGACTACATGGTAACCTTACGCTTCCTGGCAGCGGCTCCCCTGAGCAGGTTTCCTCCTACACTCAATAGAGTATAGCCATATCTGCACCAAGCTCTGGGTGACACTTAGGAGCACAGATTAGCCTACCTGAAGTCCAACACAGATGCATAAAAACCCACACACTGAGTGAGAAAATGCTGAACATGGTGGTGGGTCTGCTCTCCTTCCTTCATTAGAGCTGAGATGCCAAAGTCACAGCTGCATAATAAGGGGCTTGGCTGGCCCCTGTAAGAGGCCACGCAGGAGGGCTGGCTGTTAGCAACAGATGGGGCTACTCCGAACCACAACCAGAGTCTGAAGGGTTCCCAGTCAGCAGACCCAAAACAGTGAAAGTGCTGAGCAGCTGAGATTCAAGCCTGCAGCTGTTCCTGGCCCCTGCTTCTGGTTCCAGCTAGTTTCAAAGACAGCCGGCACAGAACAGTATAGCACAAGAGCACAGCTGCTACCCACACTAACTTTATTATGAATACACAGTCCCAAGTTCTCCTATTCCTACTGAGAAGGTACAAATATATTCCAAACTTTATCAGATTTTTTTTTAGATCCCCCACCACCACCCCAGAAGACTCCAGCATCATGGAAACATTTGTAGTTTTTTGGCTTTTTCTGTATTTGTGTAGATTTATTTCAGCCCTGAAAAGAGATTTTCCTTTTCTTGGCATTTAGTCCATGTATGTGCATGTCTCATGAACAGTGGAAGGCTTGCCAGAGTATCAGCAGCAGCAGGGCATGGGGAAGGGGAAAGCTTCCAGGGCAACTGGAAAATAAAAAGTCCAAGAAAGAAACCCAGCAATACCAGATTGTTGATGTGTATACTATGTGCCTGCATTCAGGCAAACACTGTCTCCAAACTGCTACTTCCTGATAGAGTTCAATAACAGCAGCTCCCCACCCTGAAACTGAACCCACTGCAAAAGTATAGTTAGCATTCAGAAGATAGGATCAGATATTACTCCATGTAATAAACACCTAAATGCAATCCTATTTCACCCTGCTCAAGTTTCTGAAAAATAATGCAAATGTAGGTGGGTCTTCCTTCTGCTCAGTGCTTTTTGTGACTTAGCCGTAAGTCACAAGTTGTTGACATGTTGCAAAGGTAGGTACATTCATGATTTTTCAGGGATTTTTAGGAAGTTACAATAGGCTCACACTTAGGGCTAGATCCTATTTCATTTTGTACACCCAAATGGCATTTACACAGTGACTAGATGCCATTTTTTAGCACTCATTCATAGTTTGTGTCTTTATTTGCCCTCTGGCATAATAGAAACACCTTGCACACATACTTTTTCTTTCCAAAGTACCATCTGTTGCATTGGTTTGCTCTCTTATTCCTGGCTTGGTATATCTCCCTCTCTTGGCTACCCAAAAGCCAGGTTCACAAGGAGCATAGGAGAAAGGGACTAGATCAGTTGGGGCCAGACTTTTTTGGCAGGTGTGCCACAGGCTAAGCCCTGCACCCTCCCTGCTTTGATCCCTTTTACCTGCTTGATCTAGTCTGCTTTCTGCTTTGCGGACTGGCGTTTTCTCCACCACACCCACCTCAACTGCCTGCCTTTGAAAGGGGCTGTCCACTTCGGCCATTAGCACAAGAGGTGCCAATGGTGCAGCTATGTGGCAGAGACCCTCCTCAATGTGCTGTGCAGCTGCAGGCCGCATGCCAGAGCCTGGCAGCTCCACCACAACATTGTCCAGGACCGCCTGGTGAGGGCCATCCTGGCCGCAGTGGGGGAGATCTCCGTGAACCGCACTGGCCTGGCCTGCAAGAGCCAGATGTGAACCAACGTCATGATTACCAATGAAGAGGCCAAGAAGGTCGTGATCGTGGACATGGCCATCCCCTTTAAGAACCAGTGCCAAGCCTTCATCGACGCCTGGGCTTGCAAGTGGAAGAAGTACACCCCACTGGCTGACATCCTGAGGGGCCGTGGCTACGACATGACAGTTGATGTGCTCATCATGGGAACACTCAGAGCCTGGAACCCCAACAACGAGAGCATCTTGCGTGCCTGCCACATCTCCCACTGCTACACCAAGCTGATGCGCTGCCTCATGGTGTCCAACACGATCCACTGGTCCCACAAGATCTACGTGGAGCGCACCACAGGCCACCACCAGTACTCCGACCCCACCACATGGACTGCTGCTGGAATGGACCCAGAGGGGACTCCCTGAATCCTCCTCTGCACCTGATGGACTTCACTTGGAGAGGAACCTTCAGCAACAGAGGACCCCCGCTATGAAACTCTATATGGACTGAGACACTTTCTTCCACCTACTCCCTCCACCATTGTGGACCATTGTACAGGTTTGTGTGTATCTAACTTCTTTCTCTCTCAGTG
>NW_017728886.1:123518079-123519782 GCF_001723895.1 Crocodylus porosus | reverse complement strand
TCAAAGAGTTTCCCTAGGATTGAGGTAAGACTGATGGGCCTATAGTTGCCTGGGTCCTCCCTCCTCCCTTTTTTAAAGATGGGGACCACGTTAGCTATCTTCCAATCATCTGGCACCTGGCCTGAGCACCATGAGCGCTTGTAAAACCATGCCAAAGCTCCTGCAATAACCCCCGCTAGCTCCCTCAACACCCTGGGGTGGAGAGCATCTGGACCCGCTGATTTGAACTCGTCCAGCCCCTCCAGAAGCTCTCTAACCCGGTCCTCCCCAACCTGAGGTCTGGAGACGTTCCCCTCGAGTCCGTCTTGCATCACAGTGGGGAAGTCCTGGTCCCTGCCCAAGAAAACAGAGGTGAAGAATTGGTTAAAGAGGTCTGCTTTCTCCTTTGGTGCAACCACCAGATTGCCCAGAGAATCTTGCAGGGGCCCCACATTACCTGGTGCCTTCTTCATCCTTCCTATATATTTGAAAAAGGAATTTTTATTATCTTTGATCTTGGATGCTAGTCCAAGCTCTATGTCCGCCTTATCTTTCCTGACAGCCCCCTACAGGCCCGAGCAGAGGAGGTATACTGCTCTTTGGAGATAGCACCCCACTTCCACCGGTTGTACGCCGCCTTTTTGGCAATCAGGCATTCCTGGACACCCCTGGTGAGCCAGGGGGGTTTTTGGGCACTCCTGCCCCATTGCTTCTTTTTGGGATGGTCACCCCTTGGGCCCGGAGTATCGTCTCCTTAAGGAACGACCACTCATCTTGGGCACTGAGTTGCCCTGCTTTCGAGAACCCCAGTGTCTCTCCCACTGATCTCCTCAACTTGTTGAAGTTGGCCCTCTTGAAGTCTAGGGCTACTGCCTTGCTGCAGGCCCTTGACACCCTGTATTGGATGGTGAATTCCAGCAAGCGATGATTGCTATCACCCAGGTGGTCCAGGACCTGGAGGTCCCTTACCAGGTCATTGCCTGTGGCCAGGACCAGGTCCAACAGGGTATTTCCTGTGGTGGGACTGTGCACCTCCTGAATTAAGTGGAGGTCCTGTATCTCAGCCAGGAACCTCCTGGAACAGTCCGACCTGGCTGACTGTTCCTCCCAGCAGATGTCTGGGTATTTTAAATCGCCCATGACAACTACATCTCTTGCCTTAAGTGCCTCTGCAAGCTGTCCTGAAAATTCCCAGTCCAGCTCCTCCCCTTGGTCAGTAGTAGACCCCCACCGTTAGATCCCTCTCCCACGGCCCCCTTGTATCTTGACCCAGAGCACTTCAGCTTGACCCCATTCTGCTGGCAGAGGATGTATATTGCTCTTTGACATAGAGCGCCACACCCCCACCTTTCCTTCCTTCTCTATCCCGCCTGTAAAGCCTATAGCCCTTAATGCTAACTGTCCAGTCGTGGGATGAATCCTACCACAGTTCTGTAAGCCCTATTATGTCTGGGTCTGAACTGGCTATTCTGAGGGCGAGTTCCTCCTGTTTATTCCCCATACTATGAGCATTGATGTATCGGCATTTAAGGCCTTGCCTAGCTGTGTGTGCCACCCTCCCAATTTGAGAGACTATCCGGACCCCTGTTTCTTACGTGGGTACTCCTTGCATTTGTCATCTGTCTTGCTCAGGTGGTGTCTCCTCTTCTTCCTGCGGCCCCCTCCCCCAGCAAGGCTAGTTTAAAGCTCACCGTATGAGATCAGCCAATCTGGAAGAGAAGACA
>NW_017728886.1:123511597-123517979 GCF_001723895.1 Crocodylus porosus | reverse complement strand
CCAGACCCAGAAGGCAGCAATCATCGAGTCGAGGGGCATGGGGGGGGGGCCCGCATGCTCCCCGGCAGACCCAGAAATGGACCAGAAGTGATTCTGGTCCACTTCTGGGTCTGCTGCTGAGCACTCTGGGAGGCCCCCTGAGCTTCTGTGGGACCCTTGATACACCCCAGTATCACAGTGTTCGTGAGCCCCTACCTACGTAAAGGTATGTAGAAAAAACATTTAAAGCTGTGTCTATGTCCAAATCTCTGAATCTTTTCTAATTGATTTGGACAGTTCCGATTCAATTTGAAGAGATTAAAGGGTTCTCTGATTTGATGTGTATTTGGAGATTTGGCCACCAAATCGGGCCAAATCTTTGCCAAATTGAATTGGGGACCAAAGCTTTGCATAGCCCTAGTAGAAAGTCTATTGCAGGGCTAGTTGCTCTACAGTAGGACTTCAGGCTAGAGCCCTGCAGGAAAGACTAGGCACTGCCACAGGTGGGCACTATGGCAACCAGGCAGTGAATCCAAACAAGGGGCATCTGCAGGCAACCCCATAGTCGCCTGATGAGATGGGGCAGAGCTCTGGGCATATAAGTACTGACCAGAGCCAAAGCAATACAGTCTGTTTCTGCAAGCTGTAGGGGAAGAAGCTTCTGGTTAGGGAAGTTGCAAGAGGGTACTAGATGGACTGCTGAGTTGCCTTGGGAAATACCAGTGACACTCAGTGAGCTTACGGGGATATAACCTGGGGCGGGGATTATGTTTTTAGCTAGCAAGGGCTGCCCCAAGGACTTGTTTGCCTACCATGAAGTGGGGGAAGTTTTTTCTTCTTAAAGGGTCAGCGTTTTCCCTTTTCTTGATATTGGTAGGCCCAGAAGGGAGAGTTTATAGCCAGGAGACTTATCTTTTGATTACAGTTCACACCAGTAGTTTGGGTTGGGGCTGTGAAGGGTGGTCTTTGGAGGTCCCATTAGTGCCTTAGGGGCATGTGATTGCCTTGAGTCTTGCTAGGGGCAGGCCCAAGGCAGAACAGGTGCTGGACCTGGATCTGGGTAGGGTGTGGGGCCCCAGAGCCCAGGGTCAATACAGTGGCTCTGGTTAGAAGGCCCAGCTAGAGAAAAGAGGTGGAGGCCAAGAAAACCAAAGCCGCAACAGGAGAGTGACAATACAGCAATGCTTTTGAGGTATGGGAAGTGGTGTAGGGGAAGGACAGAGCCACACAGTGAGCCATAAAGAACTAATGGTGAGAATGTCTAAGCAGCTGAAGGGTAGGATTAAGGCCAGTGGTGCAGGAGGGAGCTATTGGCTAGTGCCTGGAGTAAGGCTCACTGTATGACTCTCAAAACAGCTTCCCTTTCTATGCAATAAGTACATCAAGGTGTGGCAGGAGAGGAGGTGAGGTTCCCTAGAGGCAGAGGAGGGCATGAGTTAGGGGCCACCAGGGGGCATCATGGCTGCCCCTGGGACCACAACATGCTACCATACTCTAACAACTCAAGTTACTGGGCTAAAACATCAGAAGGCCCTCTTCCAGTGTCTAAATTGTCAGGAGCTGTGCTTATAAGTTTCCCTAACGGATCTGCACTGGAGCTAGATCTAACTCCTACTGAGAATCCCCTGCTTTTAAGCACTCCTGAAATCTTCCCCCAAAACTTTGTGGAAAATGTTTGCATGTTGCGATGAGCTAGTCTTTCTTCTTTTGTCAGGAAGTTTATAAGTGTTTTAGATTAAAACATGCTTGAGAATAAACATCTGTTAGCTGGTTTGAAGCCGTGATTGCTCTCAGGGTTTAGCACTTACTGCTTGGCAGGGACAAGGTTTTAGTTAGGAATGAGCTGCCCCAAGACATTGTATAATGTGAATGCAGTATGTGTGACAGCAGGTGAAACTAGGGGGGCAGTCTGCAGAGATGGGCTGCCTGTTAATTTGGACAGCAACTCTCAGGGCTTGCGGGGGGTGGGGGAGAGGGAAAAAAGAAGAGGATGTTTGAGGCTGGAGTAGGGAGAAGGAAAAGCAGTGTGGAGGTAGAACTGGTTAGTCCTATACAGAGGAGTGCACAGTGGAGCCAGGGATCTCACTGGCTCAGTCAGACAGGACCATGGACTGAAGGAGCTGCACTTGGACGTGGGGTCAGCTGCAGGATGTTGTTTGAGTGCTGTAGGGACTAAATCAGGGGTGGGCAATTACTTTGGCTGGAGGGTTGCTTTAAGACTTCTGGTGAGCTGTTGTGAGCCAGGGGAGAGGTGGGGGTGCTGATGGATTGGGGCAATTGAGCCTATTCAGCCCTGGGCCCTTTTGCCTCGCATGCGCCGCTAGGTAGTGCTGGACTGAGCAGGTGGGCAGATGGGGTCTCCATGGAGACTGGCCCGGGACCCCTCACAGGCAGGGCGCACGTGGCCAAGCAGATGGGATGGGGCCGCAGGCGGGGGAGCAGCATCTGGAAGCAGGACGGGCAGGCGGGGGCCAGGGCCAGGATCGCAGGGCAGTTTCATAGTTTCTAGGGTCGGAAGGGACCTGAACAGATCATCTAGTCCGACCCCCTGCCATGGCAGGAAAGAGTACTGGGATCAAACGACCCCAGCAAGATGTGCATCCAACCTCCTCTTAAACACCCCCAGCACCAGTTCTCTTGGAAGTTGGTTCCAGACCCTAGCCGCCCTGACCGTGAAGTAGCGCCTCCTGATATCTAACCTAAACTTACCCTCTGCCAGCTTGTGACCGTTATTCCTGGTCACTCCTGGTGGTGCTCGGGGGAACAGTGACTCCCCTAATGCCTGCTGATCTCCCCAGTTGCAGCGTGGGGCTGGGGTCTAGGGCAGAACCACAATCTGCTCAGCAGGGTGGATGGACCAGGGTGCCAAAGTAGTGGGCCCGGGTCTAGTGGCAGTGGTGACACTAGTGGCTGCAGCTGGAAGAAGCTGCTGGTGGCAGGACTTACAGGAAGTGCAATGTGGCTGCCACGCTGCCCTCACCATGCCTGGGGGCGATGAGACTGGCCGCATGTACCATGGCCTAGGCTGGCCCCTGTGCCTGGGCCAGGTTGGGGATGAGGGATCTATCTCAGGCTAGATAAAATCTGTTGGTGGGCTGGATCTGGCCCGTGGACCGTATTTTGCCCACCCCTGAACTAAAGGGTTGTTGGGGACACCTCCAGAGGTGTAGCGGGAAAATTAAGGTGCTGACTATATGTTGCCACCATGTTGAAGTTTCTTTACTTTTTACCTGTTCCCTCCCTTTGGCCTGTTGGCTTATGATCCTAACCCCTGTGATTTTCTGTACAAAAGTGAGAACTCCCTATTGGTGCTTGTGCCAGTGTCTGGGGCTGCAGGGTTGGCACAATTCTTATTGAAATGCTTATTGGGGGGTTTACATTGCATTATATCCTCTAATTAAGTAGCAAATACTATAGCAAAAATGCCACTTTTAGAGAATCCTTGTAGGATTACAAGGATAGTATTTAAAAAGATATATTCGGGCCTTTGCAGTGAAGTAGAAAAAATCAGTGCTTTGCCTGCCCTACTGCCATGGATTTACTTTACTGTGGAAATAAGCATGTTTCTATTGCAAATGAAAGCTTGAAACACCAGTAAGAGGATGGAGGCCCTGTGTGATTACACCTTTGATTCCTGCTTTCTCTTTGTTCCCAGAATGACATCATAGTTAGGGTGAAGAAGCTTATTATACATATACAACTTTGCTTGGAATATAAATTCGCCGAACATGCAGTGTGGGGGCAAAATCATTCCTAATTTATTGCTTAGTTAGTAAGGAGTTGATTCTGCAAACACTTGGGCATCTGAGTAGCATTACTGGAGGACTTAGATTCCATTAACTTGAAGTAATCTTCCGACAGGAGGAGGGCTACCTATGTGCATAGATGTTGGCAGAATTGGACCAAAATTAGTACTGAATCTTATTCTAGAAAAGATCTAAATTGATTAGATTGCATGAGTATGACCATCACCTGAATATTATCTCTGTAGTTAGTAACTCAAAAGTGAAAATAAACTTAAAAGCAGGGATTATGCCTATACTGTTATTATATGTTCTCCGATTTGAAAATAGAAAAAAAATCTTTGATGATTTATACATCGACTAATGTCTTTGTTCTTAAAGAGAGGCAAGGCTTTTGTGATATCTTTCATTGGACCAACTGTATAGTCAGGAGAGCTGCTGGACAAGTTTTCAAGCATCAGGTGTCCTTCCTCAGGTCACTTCATTCTTAAAATGAGGAGCAGGAAACATCCTTAAATTTTGGCAAACATTTCTCCTCCGTTGGACTTGCATTTAAAGGGCTGCATTACACATCTCCAATCCTGCTGGGAGTGTAAATCTATGATAAGAAGACATCATTTGCCTTTCTTTGGGTTGCTGAATGTCCTGTACAGAGAGGTCACAGAATTACACTAGACCTCACATACTTGGCATTCGTGTGATCATCTCTTTGAGATTCAGCATGCATCCATTCCTCTATTTTGGGATCAGTTGAAGGCTCATCCTTAACTGCCCCAAACCACAGGAGCTAGCCCTCCCTGCCTATATTACCTTTCTTTGGCCCCATGTGGGAGGCCAGGAAAGATGCATAATGAGCAGACTGATTCTTAGAAGAATAAGAACAGGAAACTAAATAGAACATTTTTAGGAATCACTCCCCACTTCTAGTCTCTTTTTTTATGCTTGGCTTTAATTCTGAGCAGCAAGACAGAAAGTGGGAGGCAGAAGACTCAGATGGACTTCTTGTTCTGTGCTTGAGTGAGTTGTACAGATGCTGTTTAGCCTTGGGCCCTGTTCAGGAAGGAGAGGTTTTGGGGGTGGACTAGTTGACAGGGTTTGTAATATGCATGATCAACAGCTTTGGGACTAAAGAGCATGCTTGGGTGTGGCTTAGATAGCAGTATAGATGTGTCTTATTTTTCATCTGGTAATTAGCAGATATATGGTTAGTAACAGCCAGATTCTATTAAACCTATTGGGTATTTAGGTGGATTTGTATACCTAAGTGTGGTTCTATTCCACCTGTCCATGTCCCTGAAAATCCATTAATACATCTAATTTTGTAATGCATCATCTGACTCAATACTGAGTCACAAAAAGAAGCAAGGAGGACCCACACAAATTTTGATTGTTTTTTTTCCAGGACTGACTTAGGATGGGATAGATTCATGCTGAGGCATGTGGGTCCACTTATGTGCCTATTCAGTCAGCTAGAATTTGCCCCCTCAGATATTTAGATTGTTTGTTATTTTTGCAATTTATATTATACCTTTCCCAAAAAAAGCCTCAGGACAGCTTACACTAAGAGAAAAGAACAACTTAAAAAGGCAACTAGAATATTAAAATAAAATACAGACCTACTAAACAACATATTGACTTAGCTTTGCTTGCCTGTTGAAATAGGAAGGTCTTGCATCAACTCTGAAAGATGTCCAGGCTTGGGTTCTGGCAGGCCTCAAGACAGGAGTTTACCCAATGAGGAGCAGCTGCCAAGTCTTGCCAAGCAGATTTGATATACTGATGGCATTTGGACAAAGTTGCCCCTGGCTGACATAAAGATCATGATGGGGTATAAGGGGGAAGGTGGCCCCTTAGGTATGTAGGACTAAGGCTGTGAAGGGCCTGATAGGTCAAAACCAGAACCTTGAATTGAACCCAAAGAGTTAATGGTAGCCAGTACAGATACTGGAGGATTGGAACGATGTTTTCCTGGTGACCTACACCTGTCAGAAAGCAGGCCACCATGTTCTGTACCAGCTGCCTAATCAATGCCTGTACCAGCTTCTGGATGTTTTCTTGAGGGCAGCCCTGTTTAGAGCACATTGCAGTAGTCTAGCCTTGAAGTTACAAAGGCAGAGTTGATGGTGACCAGATCAGAGCCTTCTCACCAGGTGGGATTGGGGAAAGGTGCTCCTAGTCACTGCCACCATCTGAAGATCTGGATGGAGCAGAGGATCCAGAAGCACCCAAAGTTGTGAACCTGAGAGACCAAAGGAGGCTGAAACCTATCAGTGACGTGTCCCAATCCCACCAAAGTCAATTGGTCTTCCTACTGCCATCACCTCTGTCTTCTCTGGATTCATCTTCAATTAGTTCACCCTCATCAAGTCCCCAACTGCAGCCAGCAACTAGGAAAGAACTGAGACTGTAAGCCAGGGTCAGAGGAGTAGGAAAGGTAGAGTTGGGTGTCATCTGTATTCCAAATCTCCACATAATAAACTAGCCTGTTATAAACTAGTCAGGGGGGATCAGCAGGCATTGGGGAAGTCACTGTTTCCCCGAGCACCGCCAGGAGTGACCAGGAATAATGGTCGCAAGCTGGCAGAGGGTAGGTTTAGGTTAGATATCAGGAGGTGCTACTTCACAGTCAGGGCAGCTAGGGTCTGGAACCAGCTTCCAAG
>NW_017728886.1:123489302-123511497 GCF_001723895.1 Crocodylus porosus | reverse complement strand
TCTTGCTGGGGTCATTTGACCCCACTATTCTTTCCTGCCATGGCAGAGGGTTGGACTAGATGATCAGCTCAGGTCCCTTCCGACCCTAGAAACTATGAAACTATGAAACTATAATCTTACCCAGCAGCCTTATATATACATTGAACAGAAGGGACAATATGATGTAGCTGTGAGGGACCCCCCACAACAAAAAAGATCCCAACGGGATGATGAGCATGCATTCACCACCAGGCTTTGGAACCTACTTGCTAGGAAAAAGCAGAACCAATTTAGAGCAGTCCCATGAATACTCACCAGGTCCTGTAAATGCTTTATCAGCACCTTATGGTTGACTGTATTGATGGCTGCTAAAAGATCTAGCTAGAATAGCAGGGCACAATTTCCCTTGTTCATCTCCAGATGAAGACTGTCTACCGAGGCTACGAGTGCAGTCTGGGTGTTAGTTATATCCAAGGTAAACTGGTATAGGATTCAGGAAACTGATGGCATGAACCTGGAGTTGTCAGGCAGCCACCCATTCAATGACCTTCCCCAAGAAGGGGAGGTTGGATACAGGGTTTAACTGTCTGGAGGAGTCCATGTAAAGTGATGGTTTCTTGAGCAGAGGCTGGACAATCACAGATGTGAGAACATCCAGTCCCTGCTTTCCCAAAGGAGGCATTGGCAACCCCTGTCAGCAGTGGTCCTAATCTCTCCTGAGTAGCTGGCTTTCACAAGCCAGGAGATGCATGGATTTAATTCATAAATGGCTGTCAGGACCCAGTCCTGAACCCCCAACCTACAGGCTCAGGGATAAAGCACCAGCTCAGTCTTCCACCATGCCACAGGTCATGGACAATAGTGGAGAGGCAGGGAAAGGGGCCCTGCTAGGAAAAAGCCTTCTACTGCCATCCCCTGATTGGCTGAGGGCTCCAGGCTGCTGATTGGTTCCTCCGGTATAAAATAGGCTTCCTGTTTCCTGTGGAAGCTGTCTGAACAACAAGGCTCTTGCTGCCTGTGAACTGCCCTGTTGTGTCCTTGCTCCTGTATCTAAATCTGACCACCTACTGCTGACCCTGCCTGGGCTTCCACCTCTGTCACTGCCGCAAGACTTGCACTATTTGGAACTTGGCTCTCGCAAGATACATACCCAGCTTGCCTTGTCTGTTGTTTTGGCTTTGATTTGGATTCTGATGTGCTGGGTTTGACCTCGCTATCCCTTGGACCTCTGGTTATCTTCTCATGTTAACCACTAGGCAGACTTCCCATGGTTCTGTGTGACACTGGTCACCCTTATCTGCCCCCCCCTCACCCCCCCAAGCATATTCTCTGAATCAGTGGGTGATAGCAATTTAAAGTGATCCATATAAATAGGATGAGACTGGGCTTCCCCATCTCCAGACTCTGACTCTGCAGCAAAAGTGGTGCTCCACAAACTGCAGGATATGGGTGATCCTTTTTTCTTTTCCCTTTGTCTGCAAAGTTGGTGGCAAACTTGTCACAGAGGTCTGAAAATAACTTGCTTTCCAGGCAAAAATATGCTGGATTAACCAGGCCATTCATGACCTGGAACAGTTCTACTGGAAATACCCTATTGACAGGAAAGTAAAATAAACAATTCTGTAAGCAGGGGAGTCAGATGATCTTTTTCTACAAGGTAATCTTGCTGATGATGCTGAGACTCTAACCCATGGTAGTGAAATGTTTATGGGAAATAACTGCCCTATTTAGAGTGTTGCAGATAACAACACAGATTGTTAGGAAATCTTCTAAATATGGGTCCTGACAGAATGAGGGTTGCAAGCTCATGACTTCTCTTGAATTTATCACCTGGGGGGAAAAACAACAAAAGCCCCCTTCCCCAAAAAATCAACAAAACACTCCTGTTTCCTTTGGCTCTCATTCCTAAAACATCCAGCTTCTATCATATACTCTATCAACAGAGAAAGTACCCAAGTAGTATCCGTTGAACTAGACCTTTTCTCTATATCAATTAATGGATATAGAAAGGATGAACCTTGGCACTCTTCTACTTATGAGAAATTCATGCCTCTTCTGAGAATGTACAACTAGCAGTGGCCCAAGAAAAACTTAGGGGTAAACGAATAAATATCTTTCTCTCCATTTCCCAACATATAAATGGGTTGGAAGGGATCTCGGAGGACATCTGGTCCAACCCACTAAATGAATGAAGGAATGTTAGTCCTACATCATGCCTAACCAATGCTTATTTGAGCTTCCATATGACTTTGTCCAGTGAAGGAGATTCTACAGCTTCCCTAGGAAGCCTGTTCCACTGCCTTACTATTGTAGCTGGAAGGAAAATTTTCCTGACATCCAATCTAAATCTATTTTGCTGCAGTTTAAAGCCATTGTTCCACATTCTGATCTGCAGCAAGGGAGAGCAGTTGTTTTACATCTTCTATAGGGCAGCTTTTTCAAATATTTGTAAACTGCTATCTTGCTCCCCCCCCTTCCCCACTTGGTCTCTGTTTTTTTTCCCCCCAGTGTTCAAGGAGACTTCCTGCCTTCCAGCTCTCCGTGTAGTACTGAGCGCAGCCAACATTTGCTCACCTGAACCCACTGACTGTGGGTGAAATCTTGGCCCCACTGACATCAGTGACAAAAGTTCCACTAGTGTAAATGGGATGGGGGGTGGGGAGGATTTGTTCAAGCTCAGCAGTCCTCACTTAAAGGACTGGGGGCCCCAGCTGTGCTGTGCTCCACATCAGCCCTCAGAAATGTTAAGCGACAGCATGAAAGGAGAGCATACAGCATGCTTCGGCGGGGGGGGGACCTGGGCAGCCACATGCTACCTCTTGTGGCTGCCCAGTTGAGGTACTGGGCTGAAGTTGGGGTACTTCAGGCTGAAACTAGAGGGTTATTTGCCACCTGTGTCTATCTGAGATGCTCGAGCTCAGTGCTACTAGGGCCCCCTCTACACATGGTACATACTATGCAATTACCTTGTTAACTGCACAATTAAATTTAGATTGGTCACGTGAAAATTAACTATGGTGCCTTAAAAAGTCCAACTAGCTATAAAAATATTGCTCAAAGATGTGTAATAACTTTATAGATCACTTCTATCCAGCTTTAATTTGCATACGTCTGCAGCTGGGAGACCACAGCAACTGTAATCTCCCACCCACTGGTGGGGAGCACGGTGTTCCTGCAGGGCTGGGAGATCACAGCCACTATGATTGCCCAGCCATGGGGAGCACTCCACACAGTGGTCGGGAGATCGTAGCTGCTGCAATCTCCCAGCCGTTGCAATCTCCCGCCTTTTTGGGGTGCTTCATACATCTCTAGGGCTGGGTGATTTGCAGTCATGCCCCATGGCTGCCAGCACTGAGCGTCCCAACTACAGGAGCTTGCTTCTTGCTGATGTGGAGGAACCCAGGATTGGGCTTCTCCTGCACTGGCAATTAGGTGTGATGGGATCCAAGGCATGAGCCCACAATCATGCCTCCTGCTATGCACTTGTGGCATGGCAGGAGGCACAATTGTATAAATCGTGCATTAGATCCCATCATGCTTTTACCTGCATGTATAGAGGAGGCCTAAGATATGTCTGTGAATTGCCACAAATGTAAGGAGCATCTTGTGCTTCATGCCATTTGGGAAGCGGCTTGATGTGGTGGCTGCCTATGCTTCCCATTTTCTGTTTTTAGGTAGCAACCAAACCCTCAACTAAAGTGTGCGACTCCAAGTTCTTATTTACTTGGCAGCTCTTTATTTCTAAAGAGAAATGTGGCACAATACATGCCCACCTCCATAGTTATATCACAGATGGTCTAACACTGAGAGACTGAAGGAGGCAACATTGTTTTAATGTTGATTGTGACCTGCAAGCTCTGATCTCTCTTGGCAATGAAACAAAATCTGTGAAGCAGTTTTTCACAGCTAATGGTAGTGGCTCTTAGCAATCCATGCTTTTCCATGTTGGCTGTGGAGCTAGGCTGCTACAGCCAAAACGTGGTATTACCACATGTGCAATTTGTTATGACTGTTTGTGCCCCCCTCCCCACATGGTTTGAGTGAATTTGAGATCAAGGTGACTATTTTAATTTATCAGTTTCCACTTATATAGTGCTGTAATATTCCAAAACACTTGTGTGATGTCTATAAATAATGACATGAAGGAAATAATGTGCTGGGAAGAGGCATTTCAGGAAAGGTGATGTAGTACAAATCACAAACCATACAATAAGTGTTGAAACTATGTGTAACTTCAGTCTGTAGAATACAGCACAGAAAGTGTGAATAATAGGCTGTATCCTTGACTACTGCTCTAACTACTTTGTACAGGCCAGGCAACACAGCATCTCTCAGGCCTGTTTACCTGTTCACCTAAGGGAATTCTTTGCTGTGCAAGGAGAATCCCTAAATAGCACAGATACAAACTAGCTGGCTTTTATGCTGGCTCCGGGTGTGGAAGGTAATTTGAAATTGTGGCTAGGATGCTACTCTACTTGAGTAATGCCAAGCTTAAGTCTCTGCCTTGGATGGTTGGGGCAGAGGGTGAATAGTCTGAAGAATGCCTGATGCTGCCCTAGATTTATGCCAGTCCTAAACTAATCCCAAGATAAGGTAGCCACAAATGCCTCTCCCCCTTTTTTTTCCCTCCAAGGATTTTGTATCAGCTGGGTACTTGTGTATATTAGGCTCTCTGTCCTAAAGTGTTCAAGCATGGAAATATTCCAGGCAAGATCAGGGACCCATTATGCTAAAACCTGAATAAAGTCGGAGTAAGAGGCAGACAATTTTGGGAGGAGGGGAATAACACAACCACAAGCAAAGTGAAGAACTCCTAAATGATAGCTCTGCAATGTTTAAATAAAAAATAGCAGATTAGCTAGGCAGAGTGACAACATGGAGGAGAAGGGGTGTGAGAGTGGAGGATTTTAAAGTGAAGAGGGAGAGCTGCATTTGAAGGAAGGTGGAATGACGCTAAGGAGAGGAGACTGAGTGAGGAACAGGGCTGCCACAGGTTGTGCATCTTCTGTGACAGGCTGCTTAATCATCTTACCAGCCCATGTCTCAATCTTGCCCGAGTTGTAGCTGAAACCCAGTGATTCTTAACTGGGGTCTTGCAAGATCCTTTTAAGGGTGCTGTGATGCCACCAGTGCCATGTGGAACTGCCCCTCTGTGTTTCTAGGAGACTCCGTGTGGGACTAGACAAGGAAGCAACTGTGGCAAGAGGAGTCAACTTGCCTGGGGGGTGGTCAGATGGGTTATAGTGTCAGCTCTGCCTCTGCTGAGCTCAAGAGAGGTAAAGCAGCACCACTTAAGGCTCTAGTGTCAACTCTCCCAGCTGGGGATCAGCCCCTGATCTTTTCCCATCATGCTGGGTGAGCTGTATCCTCAGTGTCAACTGGGCTTTCTGGCAGGCCAGTCTCAGACCCTAAAAGGCAGCCTGGCTAATTCCCTAGTTGGCCAAACCTACCAGAGGCTCTAACTGGAATCCCCCTCCTGACCACGAACCAACTGGCCACTTAGTGGCTTCTGATTGCCTGATGAGAAGAGAAACCTCCCTACTTGGGTTCACCTGTAGTAGCAGATTGAATGTCAGCCAGGAGTTTCTGTGGTAAGCCTGTCTGCATTGCATGATCTCTGGCTTTTGACTCTGCTACTGTTCCGGACTCTGGCTTTGTGAACTCCCTCTCCCTTTGGTAACCTGGTCCCTGACTCCAGATCTGGCCTGTGACTTTCCCCCTGGATTTTCCTCTTGGGTTTGGTTTTAATTTTTGACACCAGACCCCTGATTCAGCCTGAAACTTGGACTCTGCTCTTGGCATTCACTCTTTTAGGTATTTGACATTCTAGCTTCTGTCTCTGGCCCTCCTGGATGGCCTACTCACTAGACCAGACTGCCTATACCCTGATCCTTACAACCAGGACCAGATGGCATCTGCCCTGGGTGCAGAGGTGTCATCTTGGGCTCTATCAGTGCCATGGGCACTGGAGGAGGCTCCAACATGGGTCCCATTTCCTTTCCTCCCCAGCTCAGCTGTGTTAAAGCTGCCTGTAGTTTGGCCATGCCATTTCCTCATCCCTTGAGAACCCTGTGCGACTCGCAAGCTCAAATTCCATGAGACTTGGGGTAGATCAAGTGACGGAGATGTATTCGGCACATGGGGGAAGGGGAAATGTTTATGAAGTGTAAATCTATATGCTCAAAAAAAGATGAACCTGAAGCAAGCGGTAGCTCAAATAGTGAGAAATATAAATATTTACACTTTTTTAAAGAGAGACTGAAAGTAAGTACAATGAAAGCTATCTAGCATCTCAGTTTACCATCTCATTAATTATATTAGTGTTGTGCATGCATGTTTTCTCCAGGCTTTTTAAAAACTGTGGTTCCACTTGTATTATTTTTATGCCTTTTAATAAACACATTACTTATTCAAATGAGGCACCACTACATTTCAGAATATTATGGGAGGTTGCTAGGAGTTTTAGAAGGCTGAGAACCACTGCTGGAGCTGTAAACATAGCTTCACTTCAGATTGCCATCCATTGGAAGCCACGGTTGTCTGGCACATGAGTCCAAGCATGACCAGTGCCATCCTGTGGTGGAGCACCAGCAGCTGGAAGGAGCCTAGAGAGCAGAAGTGGGGTGCTGAGAAAGGGGTGGAGAGGCTGATGGGCAGAGGAGGAGAAAATGTTGGAGGTTGCTAAAAGCTGTACGTTGGGAACTCGGCAGATAAGCTGTGGATGTTAGGGAGAGTATGCATAGAGCCCTGTGATGCCATGTTTGCAGGCACTTGTCAGAATCCTAGCCGACAGGTAAGATGGGGGAAGAAGCCACCCCTCAGTCCTGCATGGATCCAGTCTTGCTATAAGTCTTGATCTCTGTGGTGTCTTATCTGTTCATCTCCATGTGGCACTTGCATGCTTTGCTGTAGTATTTTCAATCTTGGCATGCATTAAAGCTATTGCCAAATGTCATGTTGGCCTGTGCAAGCAACCTAGCTGCACATTTTCTGCATATGAGTGGATGAAGACCATCTGTCTTCTCACTTTGCCATGGGACAGTATCATGCAAATCCTTCGCATGTCTTACACGTGCAGTCTTGAAAGCCCCTCTGTCAGTAATATGAATTTGAGACTCATCTGCAGTTTTGAGCCTTTCTAGAAAACTTAAAGTCAGATATTTGCTGGAGTGGAGGAAGGGCCCAAATGCCATGTAGGTGGTATCTTGGGGTATAAATGGATGTTACCAGATGAAGTGGGTCAGGTATGTCAAGATTATACCATAACACATCACCTGTTGTCCCACAGGTAGGCAGAACCAATGCCTTTCTCCTCTAAGTACCAAGTGGCACAGTCACCAGTTGGAGAAGGAAGGGCATGCCATATACCTGTAAGAGTGTGGTGCCTGATTTTTATATGTATGGCAGGGAGCTTCCCCTGGGGCTTGTGCCTCACTGACACAATCTGCCTCCAGCTGTCCATAGCAGACTATGTTACGTAGTCCTGGAAATCAGCTGAGTGAAGTTTGATTGAGCCTAAGCCATCTGAGATTACTTGTATGTCTCCTGTGTTTTGAAGGAGGTGCAAGGATCCCTCCCTTCTCCCTCTCTTGGCTTTCATCTCTTTCAAATCACCAAAAAGATGAAAAATCACAGGTAGAAGGGAAGATCTGAAAACATTTTCTTGCCAGTGGTGAAATGTAGAATTGCCTTTTATATGAAAACTGTTTCACTAGTAGATCACACGACCACTGGTCCCATTTGCAAGCAGTTGTTCACTGTGTTGAACATGTGATTTGACATCAGTAGGACTATACTTGCATAAATTCTCTTCCCTAAGGTTTGCACATTTATACTGTAGTCCTAATTTTAATTTTAAATCCCTCTGTTTAAAAGGAATGTATTTTTAAGACCATCCCCCTAAAAGTGAAAACATCCAAATAATAAAAAATGCTGTTAAAAAACAAAAAAAACAAAAGCCCCAATGCACTTGTGGGGGGGGGGGAGGGCAGAGGAAGCAAAGATGAGTTTAATATTAGTTTATTGATATGTTGGGCAGTATAACTTTGTGCATTTCTAAAGTGTCCACCAGTGTAGTATTGATAGCTTGGTGCTATCTGTTTTTAGTAACCTTAACGTGATACGACTATATTCTTCAATGCTACACAAATGTCTATAGTAGCAAGAGAACAGACAGTTCTGGGTCAGCTTATTTACCACCACTTAAAAGCCATTTACAACTTCAAATCTGCTTCTAGGATAAAGGGACAATAGAAAGACCAATGTTTTTCCTTTTTATTATACACTTCAAAAAACAAACTGATTCTGCAATGTGATTTTCTTTTTTTCCCATTGCCAACACAAATGAAATCTTGTAACTCACCATTTAAAAAAAAAAACCAAACCAAGATCCTCCCAATCTCCAATTACAGGATAGACAGAGTTGTATAATATTGATCAGATACTCACTGAACAGATAAATGCTATTCTGCTTGGATAGATTTTTTTTTTCTGTATTGATACTTAGTAACATGCATAATAGGAACTGTCTAATTCACAGGGGCAAACATTACAATTTATCGAATGCATGTGTGCTGTGTAATAGGTAGAATCATAATATCTTGGTACCAGAATTCACTTAAGAAGCACCACTGTGCACTGTACCATATAAAAGCGTTTGATGGAAAGCATCACCCGCATGGATGTGGGCCAACTGTTAAAGAAGGAAAAAGAAGAGACTTCTACTACTTAGCAAATTCAGAGACTGGCAAAGAACTACAGCCCAAGGACAATATTCCAGGGCCTTAACCATTATGGCTTTTTTAACCAGTGGATGGTAGTACTACCAAGCAATGTCAATTCAGACATATAGTGGAACACTTCTGAATCCATTGATTGCTTACATATAATCAAATTACTAGTGTGTGGGCATGTGTCTGTACACAGAGATGTGACTAGTGTACAGACTAGTGTCTCTGGCTAGGACATTTTGGTGTCCTAGCCAGAGATGCTGTTGGATGCCAGAGGGTGCATCTACATGAAACCTTTACTGTGGAGATAATTAGTTGGCTTTGCAGTAAAGTCTCTGCATCTACACATGTGGCTGTATTAGGCTGCAGTAAATTAATAAACACTGCTGTAGCATCGTACTTATAAATACAGGTACTATGCTGTGGTGGTGGGGTTTAGTGTGCTGCAGTATACATGTAGACACTGACAGGGCTGGCTGGGATACAGAAGTGCTTCAGTGTGGGAGCTGCCTGCTGGCTAGCCCCACACTAAAGCCCCCCGTGTGCCCCAGCTAGCCCCTCTGCAGCATGCTGAGCCTGGTTGGAGTAACTTTGGGCTGGCAGGCTGATCCCTGGGGACCCCTGCCAGCTGAGGCTGCCCCAACCTGGCTCAACATGCTGCAGTTCTGGGTGTGCAAGTAAACCTGGTACCCAGAAGCAATAAATATTGGCACAAACTCTGCCGCAGTTCATTAGGTCCCACGAATATTATGTGTGCATGTTCCCAGAGCATGGCAGTAGGAAGAAGTAACGCTGAGTGCTGGAAAGCAGGGGTAGGGAATGCTACAGGTGCCCCCTCTAAATTGGCACTTGGGGCTGATGCCATGCTAGTTAAATCAGTGTGTGTGAGAGACGATATAGTTATGTAGACCAATTTTGCAGTAGTAAAAAGAATACACGTGTTGACAAACACAGGTCATGGCCTTGTATAGTTTGTCATCTAAAGCTTGCACACACAAGTAATGCTTATTTTCATATTCTACCTAGTCATTCATTTGAGAAATCAGTTCAAGTGCATTGTTGTTTTTAAAATTCTCCAAAGACTTGCCCCAGACTGAGTCTCGGACCCTGCTTTCTTCCTCCTTTTAAGTAACAGGGTTGAGGCCATGTAAGCACTTAAATGGCAACATTTAAAAGTCAATGGAGTATTTAGAAGATTGCAGGGGGGAGGACTTAGAAGCAGTATTGTATGTATGTGTTTTTGTTTTTCTGTCTTTTCTTTATTATTATTAAAGACAGCAGTTGCTTTTGGAAGCAGGTGAAATCAGAACTGAGGTTGATGGCATGCTGGACCAATTAAAAAAAAAAAATTAGCTGGCTTGTATCCAAAAGCCACTGCTGTAAATGCGTGAGGTCTTCTTGGTATTTTAATTCTGAGCTCTGAGCTTCTGGACCCTCAATTATGAAGCAAATGGCCAGATTTGAAGAAAGGCTTAGGTGATTAAAGCGGGACCTATGTAGACTTCTGGCATCTCAGTCCAAAATTGCAATCCAAATCTTCCCTTCTCAGAGGTGCCTTCAATTCACCAACTAGTCACTTTCCTGTTTGAGTCCAAAGCTCTGGAGGTTCCTGAAGTTCTGCTTCTTTGCATGCTTTGAGCTGTCCTGTCTTAAACTGATAGGCACTTAGGCCAGCTTTTCTTTTACCTATTGGGCACCTAATTCAATTTGGGTGCCTAAGCGTGATTCCATTCTATTCCAACCTGTTAGTCAATAGTTTAATGCAAAAGGTGGGTCTTCTTCCTTTGTTTTTTCTGGCTTGGCCTTAAGATAATGGTCTGGATCAGGGGCTTGGAGAAACCCATCTCATTTCCCAGGAGAGTGTCCTAACCACCAGGTTATAGGGTAGACTGAATGGGGAGACTTCCACCCTTCCTGGTGGACCTTGTTGGCTCTGTATTTAGGACCCAGAGGCCTTGTTCCAGGGGCACCCACCCTCAGACTGACCACAACCTTTCCACTTGATAATAGGTGAATTTACTGATGCATGGTGATAACAGAAAAGAAACAATATAAACAATCACGCAATTCTATGTACCTGCTAAATCCTAGGACTGTCATCAGAGTTGAAATAATACATCTGGCCAGGATGCAGTCTTCACTCTGGAGCTCTTTCTCTTTACGTGTCAGATGCCAGCAGCTTGGAGGTGGGATGTCGAGGCCCATACCCCCCACTTCAGTGAGGTGGATGAGATGGGCTGGTAGTGTGTCCTCTGTCCATGGTGGCCTTGGGGACCCTTCTTGGGGGACGGATCCCTCTCAGGGACCATCTTGAGGAGGAGGAACCCTTTGCTACTCTCAGGTCTCTGCTTTTATGTTCTCCTTCCCTCCTGATGACTCTTGATCCGTGGCTGCTGCTGGTGTCTCTGTGTTTTGTCACACATCCACATCCTGTTCCGTGGGCATTTTACAGGCTCATCCTACATGCATGCACTAATTTGGTCTTTCTGGGCCTTCTTACAATTTGGTCTGTTCTCCCAAAACTGGGACTTGGGTCCTCCTGATCTGGGGCCTTTTTAGCTGGTGCCACTTTATCTCATGTTGTGGAACAGTATGGTACATACCCTGTCTTTCCCAGGCTATGTGTTCTTGTTGGTCTTGTGTTGGACAGCTTGCCTGCTTCAAAGGCTGTGTGAAACCTGTATATGAGAGACCCAGCCTCTTTAAAAATCATTTCACCCCTGCTGCCCATCCTGAACCATTCTAATGTATACACAGTAAAATTTCTGGTAACCGGCACCTTACAAGCCAACATTCTCTGTTAACCAGCATGCTGGCTTGTAAGATAAAGTGAAAGCAGTAGTGCCCACTGTGGCACTTCCAGTTTCTCTGAGCCCCCATGGCTTGGGGGCATAACAGGCTGGATGGAGACTGCCTCCCTGTTCCACAGGGCCCGTGGGAGGGGTGGGAATGCCCTGGATGCAGCGGGAGAAGTGGCAGCCCAAACGGGCATATGTTCAGGCCACTCAATTGACCAGCATATTTTGTTATCCGGCATCCCCCATTCCTGGGGGATGCTGGATAATGGAGCTTTTACTATATGTATAAGCCAATTTTCCAGAAAATCAAACCTTTTTAAATACCATTCCTAAGTCATCAGACCTGGGCCATAGTACAGCTAAGCATGCAATGTTGTTGGGCCAAAAGGAGGACAGCAGCATGACTCTGCCATGAGAAGCTCAGCTGAGAGGTGGTGGATTCCTTCCCAGGGCCTGTTTATACATTTTACATTGGGTAGCAGCTGGAAAAAGAAAATCATCCTGGGAGCAGAAGCCAGATCTCACCCTTCAGCTCCCCACTCAGGCTTTTTGACTCGCCTTTCTGAAGTACCAAATTCTTTCCATCCACTGCGCAGAAAGCCTGGGGACTAGTACCCATTCTGGGAGCCGGGCTCCTGAGCCTCAAGTATTACCTCACCCAATTTGTAGGCACTGAGGGTTTTTTGTTTCTTTTTTTAATTGGTTCTGGTCTACAGTGTAAATACATACCTCAAGTGAGAGGCAAAGTATTATTCTCACAGGAAATGCAATGCTGTAGAACTCACCCTGTTGGGTGACTCACCCTGTCATGATCTCATGATTTTCTATTTTAATGCAAGTTTTAATAACAAGCGCAGGGTGTCAAGTTTGCATAAAACAGGGGTAACCTTGGGACTACACTGAAGTGTGTGCCATTGTGTAAGAATTGTATCTTAATTCCATCTCCTTCAGCCTCCGTCCACAGGTCAGTCTTCATTTTTCTGACTTGAGTTTCTATACTCCCATGGAGGCACCAACAAAGAAGGATGACCTCTTTACTAATGCTTAACACATCAATGTCTAAATAAAGATCACTTCTTGCTTTTAAAGATGATAAAGATTTTTGTTCCAGAAATCTGTTTCTTTCTCAGCATGTGTAAAACTTGATCTAAAGCTCTGATCTAAAACAGAAAGATTACTCTGTCTGCATCTTTATCACTCATAGCTTTTACTCACAAATGTCAGTGAGTTGTTTGTTTAGTGTTTTTTTGTCTCCACTTTTTATGCCATGAATTGGCATGTTAAAAGACCTTTTGGCTGCTTTGAATTTGAACAACAGAGGTTAATGCTACAGGCATTAAAATAACTTGTCTTGTTTAAACCTAGGTATGCACCTGCAAATCTACTCTAAACTGCTGTTGTATAACTATATAAGGACATTTATATTTTTTCAAAGTGATTTAGTGTATTCTTGGATGTCTCTAGTATTTTTCACTTGTCTTCTATGAAACGTAAAGGATCTTTACAGCTTGTATCTTAACTGTACAACTTAAGCTGTTTAATAGACTTACTTGGACAGCTAACTAACTGCCTTTGTTTCTGCTACACCCTTTCCATAAATAGATTTGCAAAAGTAACTAAACTGAACTCCAACTGACACAGTGCAGAGTGGAGAATGAAGTGACCGATTTAAAATGTATTTGTTGAGGGGGTGCATGCTACTACTCGGCAATCTATTTTTTGATGTCCTAGTAACTGTGTCTTCATGGGACTTTCCAAGAAACTTAATAGCTTTGAGCTGGAAGCTGTGAAAACTGATCCACTTTTAGTGGCTTGTCACATGACATTATTTAAGCCCAGCACAAAAATGTGGGCATTCATCAATTATATAACTGAGCTTGCAGGAGATTTCTGTTGCCAGCTATCAAATATGACATTGCATTGCTCATAAAACTGGCCAGTGATTATGGTTCATGCTGAAGTGTTTCAAATCTAAAAAGATTATCAGGTCATCATGTTTTTTATATCCTGTTTCTGTGATACCTGAAGCTTATTCATGGTTTTAAAAATCCTATACTAATGCAACATTAAGGTTGTATTTATTCATTAAAAGAAAATCTAAGTTAATATTCCCACAGTCATCTTATCCTGCCCTAATATACATGTAGGACACTACATTAGATAATCGCAGAACAATGAGCAGCATGACATGGTAGCAGATGGCAAATATAACAGCAGAATGATATACAGGGCATTGGAATTATTGCACTTGTCCTTGGGTGATTTTTTTTTTTTTTTTTAATGCTGTGTGTTTTTACTAAAACACTTAAGTAAGCTTGATCACATGCATTTGAATTGTGCTGATGGTTTGCCATACATCTCACTACAAATAATTGCTTATCTTTTTCTATATGAAACTTCTTCCTCCTTGCTCTCTCTCTTCAAGTAGAGGTTCAAAAAGTTTACTTTTTGTGCTTCAGGATGCAGGCCCTTTTTTTGCCTACAATATTCGGGAAGAAACTGCCTGTAAATTTTTATTTTAAAATAATGCATAAGTAATCAGATTCATTATGGCTGCTTCATGTTCCCTGAAATACCTATAGTGCTTCAGTTAGTAGGAAACAGTACTACTCCAGCATGGCAAACATTGGACTTGCCTTTTTTGCTCCTTTTGTAAGCACATGAGGGCATCTGTAAATTATCTTAAAATTCAGTGGCCCCTGAGAGGATTCACCAAACTCTCAGAACACATAGACATACACACCTAATACTCTCTCTCTCTTTTTTTTTTTTTATGTCTCCAATCTCAGGCCACAATTCCAGATTTTTGCAAGAAAAAATATCCCGATTACAAGACTTGAATTCCTCTGTTTCTACCACCAGCATTGGAGAGGAAAGCTTTTGTTCATGCAGGAAATGCAGAACTGTTCTTTCTTTTGTGCGTCGGTGTATTATGAGGGACGTTTATAGTAGCAGCAGCTCTCCTCTTCATAATAAAGCTGTGCTACTTGCACGTTAATGCTGAAAGGACAGGTGCTTCACAACTTAGTGCCACAGACTCCACATGGTTCCTCTTTCAGTTTTTAGGCATCTTTTTTTTTTGGAATGGGCAGTCCCTCTCCCCAGGGCTCAATCTAAGGCAGCTTGTTTATGTATAGAAAAGAAGTGTCCTCTTCCCTGGCAGTGAAAGTTTCTCTTTGTGGGCTCCTCATGTGAAGTTCACTGCTTTACTCTTGGGTTCTGGGTACATTACATGACTTCTGACAACTGTGCCTCCTTCCACGCCACATGAGCATATTGGGAGGCACAGTTGTGGGATTGTGAATTGGGGCCCAATTGCACCACATTGCTGGTGCAGACAGCCTAAAATCTTGACCCTGGGCTCCTTCTGCACTGGCAAGTTCAGTGCCTGATAGTCAGTTGATCGTTGGCTGGCTTGGGGGACCCACAGGGCTGTATGAGACCCTGGGTTGTCCCTAGAACTGGGTGACAATCGGCCGATCATTGGAAGATTTGGGATTGCCCTGGGGCAGTCCCGATCTGCTGTCCAACTAAGAATTAGCTGGTAGGGATGGTCCCAGGATTCAAGCTCCAGGGTAGTCTCTGCCAGCTAATCAGCTGGGTCTGCTCTGGGGCTCAAGCCCTGGGCTGGTCCCTGCCACACCTTCTTCAATTTAAGACCCAATGGAAACTAGCTACAAAGTTATTACAAATATTTTGTGTAATAAGTTTCTGGCTGGTTTCTGGTTTTATTGTGCCATTAATCCCCTGAAGGTGTGCCTAATTTAGACTTTGAGAAGTGATTAACTGATAACGGGCCATGGGAATGATTAGAACTATCCCTCCTAGAGTGAATTTATTTGACACCCAGATCATGAGAAGATGACAACCAAGAGCAGTGACTGAGGGTTCATGGGGACAAAAGCCCTAGAATGGGGGGAGTTACCTTCAGTGTCTCAACACCTACTAAACACATGCACACCAATGACTGGATATGTCCAAAGTCATAGTTACCAAGCCAACCTTTCTGTTCTCCTACAGATCACTTCTCCATTCTTACAGCCTCAAACTGTATACTGTGTCATTTCCCTCTGCATTCCCTCTGTTGCACACTGGGTGCATCTACATGTGCACCTGACAACAGTTGTTACTGTGCAGTCATTTAGTACTTGCTTTAGAAAATACTAAATGACTGCAGTAACCACTGGTACTGTGCAGTCCTGGCACCACACAGGTTTTTTTCCAACCCGACTGCTCAGTAGCAATGAGCTACTGCTTGGTGCTACTACGCAGTAGTGGTGGCATCACGCTTCATGCCTGCTGATGCTATGACATGCCCACTATCTACTCACTTTAAAGGCACACAACTTATTTCTGGCTCAGGGGGAAACAGCAGACAAGAGGATGTGATGGTTGGTAGCCTTTTTTTCTCCATTAATCTCAGGGTCCTTGCATTCTAGGTTGTGATTCTGATAGTTTCTCTTAAGTCAGCCTCACCTCAGTCTCTGGAAAAATTATGGAGCACATCCTCAAGGAAGCCATTTCCAAGCATTTGGAGGAAAAGAAGGTGATTTAGGAATAGTTGGCATGGATTCACCAAAGACAAGTCCATGCCTGACCAACCTGATTGCCTTCTATGATGAGATAACTGGCTCTGTGGATGCAGGGAGACCAGTGGATGTTATATACCTTGATTCTAGCAAGGCTTTTAATATGGTCTCCCACAATCTTCTTTAGCTTGCCTAGTGAGAATTACAGGCTGGATGAATGGACTGTAAGGTGCATACAAAAAAAAAAACAAAAAAAACTAGCTGGAGCATTGGGCTCAGAAGGCAGTAATCAGTGGCTTGATGTCTAATTGGCAGCTGGTGTCGAGTGGAGTGCCGCAGGGGTCAGTCCTGAGGCTGGTTTTGTTCAATATCTTCATTGCCAACCTGGAAGGATGGCATAGAGTACACCCTCGTCAAGCTGGCAGATGACACCAAACTGGGGGGAGCAATAGCTACACTGGAGGGTAGGGTTAGAATTCAGAGTGACCTAGACAAATTGGAGGATTGGGGCAAAATTAATCTCATGTGGTTCAACAAAGACCAGTGCAAAGTCCTGTTTTGAGGATGGAACAAACCCATGCACCAATACAGGCTGGGGGCTGACTGGCTGGACAGCAGCTGTAGAGGAAAAAGACCTTGGGCTACAGTGTGCAGTAAGATGAAGATCAGCCAACAGTGTGCCCTCATGCCATTATCCTTCTTGGTGACTGGATTACATTGGTAGGAGTGTTGCCAGCAGGGCAAGAGAAGTAACTATTTCCCTCTATTCAGCACTGGTAAGGTCTCATCTAGAGTAGTGTGTTCAGTTTTGGGCCCCCCACTGAAGAAAGGATGTGGACAAATTGGAGAGTCCAGCAAAAGGCAGTGAAAGTGCTTCGGGGGCTGGGGCACATGACTTCTGAGGAGAGGCTGAGGGAATTGGGCTTATTTAGTGTAGAGAAGAGAAGACCTGAGAGGATTTAACAGTAGCCTTCAACCACATGAAGTGGGGTTCGAAGCAAGTTGGAACTAGACTGTTCTCAATGGTAGCTGATGAAAGCAAGGAGCAACAGTCTCAACTTGCAGCAACAGAAGTTTAGGTTGGATATTAGGAAGAATTTTCTCACAAGAAGCAGTAGAACAGGTTACCCAGAGAGGCCTCTCCATCTTAGGAGGTTTTTAAGACCTGGGTAGACAAAGATTTGGCTGGGATGGTCCTTCTTTGAGCAAGGGGTTGGACTAGATGACCGCCTGAGGTCCCTTCCAACTCTAACTTTTTCTAAGATTCTATGATTCTCTGGCTGCTGAGCCTCCAGGTGAGAGGAAAACTGGCCTGGAAGGCATCTCCTGGTTTGCTGTGTCTGGTCTCCTGCTGATTCCTGTAATACTTTTTCATAGCTTGCTGAAATCCACCTTTAAAAGCTTGTTTGTTTTAAATCTTGTTGCTCCTATCTGGGGGCTGTTACAGAACCTCCCAGTTTAAATGGTTAGAACCTTTTTTTGGTGCTAATATTGTCCTTTTGGTGTCTATTCTTTAGACTTATTAGTAGCCCAAGTCATATCCCTTCTCAGTCTCTAATTTGCTGGGCTGAACAAACCAAGTTTTTTAGTCCTTTTTTTTCTCTCACAGGGTAGGCTCTTCATTCCCTTGATTGTCCTAATAACTTCTCTCTGAGTTGGTTTCAGGAGTCCATCTTTCTTGAACATGGATGGTCAGGTTAGGTACACTGTATTTTAGACCAAGGAAGCTCTTGAGTCATCTGCTCCCAGCTTGGACAGAAAGAACAGGCAGCTCCTACAACTCTTGCTGCCAGACAGAGGACAGGGGCCAAGTCTGAAAGTCTGTCATATCTCAGCCATAGCTACAGACTTCCATCTACTTGCAATCCACAGGAAAGGAACCTCACTTAGACTGTTGCCTCATTCCTTTCTTCTACAGGAATGATCAGGGCCCACATCTTGCCTTTTAAGAAGCAACTGTTAGTTCTGTCTCCTTGCTCTATAATAACCCAGTACTTGGAGAACTTGCTCAAGAAGTAGGAGACCTGGGTTCTGTTTCCTTCTGTGCCTAGAGAAGTTCAACACCTATAGCTCCAGAGTGCAGCAACCACCAACCTACAGGCTATTCCAAGCACAGGCATTCTTCTCCTGGTAGAGATGGGCTGTCATGTTGCCAAAGATACAGGATCCACTGGCCCTGAAAGACTGATTGCAAGAGGAACTAACTTTGTATGTCAGGGGTTAGGGTACTCACCTGGGAGGATGAAGTTGGGGTTCTGGTTCTTACTCCAAACTCTGTCTAAGCACCCACTGAAGATGTTTACTGCCAACTGCAGAAACAATTCTAGGAGGCAGGGGGAACTGTAACTGAACTTTCTGCAAGGCCTGATCCAGACTGTTGGGCCTTGTCTGCATGCCTACCAGATTAAGTCCCCTGGAAGTTTTTAAATAGAGAAGCAAATGGTTTCTGGATCCTGATCAGGCTTATGTGTGAGAGATGACAAGCTGCTGGCCTTGTCAAGGCTGATGCAGTTCTGGATATGCTTCTGGTGGCCGTAGAACTTTTAAGGTATTAAAGGGGCGGGGGGAAGAGGTGGCTATGAACCACCACCCTGCTGCCAGGTTCAGGTTAAGATGGCAGCAGGGTGGTGGTTCTGGGTTCATCATTTTGTAGGGGCCTCAGTTCTACTCATATCACTTTCAGATCTGTCTCTTAAATACAGTGCTGCTATAAACTAATTGTTTATTTTTTAGCTTTTTAACCCTAGCATGTTGCTAGCTGGCCCTTTTTTGTATAATTCTCTGCCTTGAAGTTCTCTAAATAGCCTTAACTTGCTCCTTCCTGTCTTAAGCACAGAATGCCATGTACAGTTATTTAAGGAAATAATCCATCTAGTTACACTACTTCAGGACAGTAGTAAACTACAGAAAATCTTTAATTGGTCTCTTTCATCTCAGTTTATTGGGATCACATTCCCCTTATTTCATAGAGTGCCTGTAGATATGTGGGGATGCTGCTCTGATGCACTGTAATTACAGCACGTTGGAGCAGACTTGATTAATCAAGTTTCCTGGAGTGTGCTAACTAGTGCACTCCAGCATCCTCCGCATCTTGTGTATTGGGCATCCCTGCATGTCATAATAGTGGTGGGGGAGCTTCATCAAAGCTTGTCAAATGAGCTTTAGTTAAAGCGCCCTTGCCTCCATTTTGAAACCTGGGATACTGAATGTACAAGGTGCCATACCCCCAACCATGTATAAAGATGTCCAGTGTCTAGTCTAATTTTCTTTATCTTCTCACCTCTGTGTTCTTAGGCTAAGTACAGACCTAGCCTGACCCCCAACAAGAGCAAGCTGAGGGGGGCAGCCCATGTGGCAGGGGTGCTTATTTTCCCCCAAGCTTCCTGACGACTATAGCCAGGAGCTGCAGCACAGAGCTGCCGGGCCTGGCTTCTTGACAAGCTGGGAACTGAGGACAGAGTGTGGGGAAACTCAGCCCCCTTGTCACATTTGGCTCTCCCCAGCCTGCTGGCTCTGTCCTTGTGGGGGATTGAAACCCCTCCCCTCTGCCACATAGAATCATCCTGCCCCACCCCGCAACTTGGCCCCAGCTCCTAGTGGGGGGGGGACCCCATGCATGGCTCCAAGCTGCAGCTGTCAAGAGGTCTGGGAAGGGAGGGAATGGAGCCCCTCTGCCATGTGGGCTGGGCCTGGCCTGGGCTCTCCCTACTCCCCAAGACCTGAGCTAGCAAGGGGGCTACATCTCTTCCCCCTCCCCCCACCCTTCACATGAGGTGCATGGAGGAGACGGAGACTTGTCTGTCTTGTCTCTCTGACAGACGAGGGGCTCCTGAGATGCTGGGACACTGTGACCAAACTTGAGTCATGATGAGCCTGGTACAGATACTTGATAGCGTTCTAACCTAAAGCACTTTAGTATGATGCAACATCCATCCATCCAGGGTTAATTTAGAGCGGGATCCACTAGTTTTTAAGATGCTCTGTGCTGTGAATGTCTGTCTGGTAACAGCTGTAGAGCACCTTCTGTGCAATTAAGTGTAATGTCTCTTCCTAGCCTTGTACTTCTCTACTTTGTGCATTTTTATAATTTTGTTTTGTTCAATCTTTTAATTTGTATTCATTTTTATTATTCATTTTCTGTTGGCTTTTGAATCTTTTCTGTTTGGATTCCTCTTTCTTTGACTTTCATCCCTTTTGTAGAGTTTAAAACCAAAAGGACCTGCTGTTTGACCTTTTTAGTCAATTTTTCTCATAATTGTCTTTAGTCTTTGGGAAATTAGTCCTTCTGGAGCACTAAGTACATAGATAATGGTTGGAATACTCTTTTGTTGAAAGCAATCATATATAATCCCCTGATCCCTAGACAATATTCAGCTTCCAGTCTACTGATTAATTCATCTTTATCCATCATAATGAGGTCCAAAATAGTTGGCTTAAGTTGGAAAAAATATTTATAATTTTTAGAAAGTACTGGTTTTACTCTGGCCTGTCTGAGCGCTTTAGCCGTTTCTCCCAAATCGAAGTCCACCTTAACAGCGCGCTTCTTTTTCTTTCCATGCATTAGAGAGAGGTGCTCAAGGTAACTTATCCTTTTCTTAGGTTTGATCTGGTGTCTGCCACCTTTCTCCTTGCAGGATTTATTAGCTAAGTCTTGTAGGCTTTGTTAGCTAGCACATCCATATGCAGTTAAGAACCTGTGGTTCTGAATTGCCATTACTTATTCCATAGTTATTGGTATCTGTAATGTAGCATGTCTGTACCCACACCTCATTTACCCATCCTCTTGTTCCTAAACAAGGATTTTAACATTCCAGTCAATGCACATTGTTTCAGTAATGCCAGTTATCCATTTTATTCAATGAGAAGTTGTTTGTTTGTTTTTTCTTGTCTAGTACCTATACTCTGAAATTGATATATAAGACAATGAAAACTTTCTTCTCTCACAGTTCAGTTTGCTTGCAGCAAGCTGAACTTGAATTTGTACTATTTTTGCTTCCTTAGCTGCCTTGCCTTGCTCCTGGTTGATCCATCCAGTCACTGTCTGAGATGCAGTATATCCTATTTAGATACTTCCTCTCCCACTAGAATGTGGTCCAGTGTACCACAAAGTCAAAACCTTCAGCTTTAACATTTGTCATGCAGCCCACATTTCATGTTCAAAATGTTCTGCCACCTACCTACTTCTGGGTTTCTGGGATTAGAAGAACTTCCAAGAAGATCATTTGGACTTCTGTCATCTTCAGTTCTCTTCCAAGATCCCTTTAACTTTTCTGATGATATGGGTTGTTAAGTGTGATGCCATGTCAGTGTTTCAGTATGTGTCATGACTAGTGAGGATTTGTCAGACCATCCTCAATCCTATCTAGTTTATATACATGCTATATTTTCACCTAGGGACATGGCAAGAAGTTCTGTTGTCCTTGTAGCTTTGCCAAACTCTCTATCCGCTCTTCAATATGAAGTCAGCAGTGAGAAGAATTTTCCTCCTTTTTAGGGTGGTGGAAAAAATTGCCTTTTTAGTACCTACTTGTTTCATACTGCAGGAATGACCCCCAAGTGCATCTCCAGCAGCTTCTATTCCTCCATAAGGCAGGCTTCTCAGAAGCTGACTCACTGGGCACATCTACAGCATACATTTTGATCTGGGCTCAGTTTACTTGGGTGTAACCTACACTGGAGTAAGCACTCCCAGGAAGATATCTACATATGCAGGGGCTAGGGAGAAGATTTGCTGTGCTCAGCACCAAACTTCCTGCAGCCCTGCAATGGGCCCCTGCTGCTACCAGGAAGAGCTCCAGGCTCCGGTGATGACTAGAAAACATTACTTAGAGGTTTTGCTTTTGGGAATTGGCTTGAAGGTAAAATAGATAAGTATTGGAACGATGGCCCAAGGCAACAGCAGGGGTTAACTGATTTTTAAAAGCTTGTTTGTGACAAATCTCCACTATATCTGACACGGGCAAGCAGATGCACAGGCTGGGAAACTGAAGGCCTGTACCATACTATCCCATAACGGAGATAAGAGACTCTACAGCATTGGTGCCAGGTCACAGGTCTGACAGGACAGAACATGGACAGTCTGACCTCCAGAGAGGCCAATCAATGATGCCCAAAGATGAAGAGTTAATGTGGAGGGAAAAATATACAAAAGGAGGGATTT
>NW_017728886.1:123465629-123488877 GCF_001723895.1 Crocodylus porosus | reverse complement strand
TAACCTACTGTGCCAACTGCTACCTAGTCCATGGCTGTCTTGCCACACTGGGCTTCAGCCCCCCATGCAGCGCTAGCCTGCCTGGCTGCGGCACTCTAGCCCAGGGCTGCCACACATTTCCTGCCAGCAGGGACACTGAGGGCTTTCTGGATGCCATCACTGCAGCTGTAGTTGCCCTGCTGGCTCTTGGCCCATTGAGCCAGCCTGATTTGAGGCTGCACATCATCCAGACCACCAGGGACAACAAGCAGTGCCTGGAGACCTTCCACATGATCTGGAGCAGCAGGACACTGGCATGTAGCTGCCCCTTTCCTTGAACACCTGCCTGGCCCTTGCCTTGCTCAAGCTGGCCATGCCTACTGGTCTGCAGTGTATGTCAACCACCTGTTTAGCATAGGCAAGGTCACTACCAGGGTGGTCATCCTGGAAGTGTGCAGTGCCCTCTAGGACATGCTGACTGACACTGTCAGTCAGTGTGCATGACCCCCTGGCAGTGGCACGGTTCTGTGCCCTGGGATTCCCCTAGTGCATTGGCACTCCTTTATGGGACCCACATCCCTGTATGCTTCCCCTCATGAAAACTGCCCCTATTATAGCCACAGGGCTTTCATTTTATGGTGCTCCAGTTGTTGTGGACCACTGTGGGGCCTTCATGCATGTGAGTGCCAATTGGGTAGGCAGCACCCATGATGTCCCCATCTTCCAGAACTTCAAGGACCTGTAGCTGGGTGCCCTGGCTGTCTTGCCCCTCCTTCATCAGGGACCCCACCTACTGGCTTCTGCCTTAGCACATGAGGCCCTACACTGGCCATCTGGACCCCTGCCAGGCCCACTTCAACTGCTGCCTGGGCTGAACCCACACCCTGGTGGAGTGTGCCTTTGGCTGCCTCAAGAACCTCTAGTGCTTCCTTGCCACCTGCCTCAAAGTTGCCAAGGACAACCTCCCCCAGGTCATTGTTGCACCCTATGTGCTTCGTAACATCTGGGGGGAGCTCTTCCAAAGACCAGGGCAGAGGTGTGGTACACAGAGGACACCTGGAAGTGGGTGCACCACTTGCAGCGGTAGGGGTGCCCTCCCCCCCACTAAGGCCCCTGGAGAGCTGCATATCCACCAACAGAGGCTGGGGCACCAGGTATGTTAAGCCCCAGCCAACCACCTCCTCCAGCACTCCCCACTCTAGCTTGCCTGCACCACACTCACTGCACACATCTCAGAAGAAACTTTTATTTTCCTCACATCAACCAGAGTACCCCTCTTGCCTTTGCTTCTGAACAAACAGAGCTTCCCTCTCCTGTCCCCTCTGAACAAACAGAGCCCCATCATCACCCAACTTGCCCACCAACAATAAAAAATGTTCTTCCTTGTGAGACCTATTTGCAATGTCCTTCATGGGTTGTCCCAGGGTGGGGGGATAGGGGGTAGAAGTGCCCAGGGGACAGAGCCTGGGTGCAGGTGGACAGCACCCCAGCCTATGGCTGTTCTCCTCCCCGGCCGTGGGTATGGATACTGTGGTGAGTGTGGCAGGTGCGGGGCTTGCCCAGGAGTGATGGTGGTTGCTGGTCCCCTGGCATGGCCATGACCCCACTGCAAACCATGTGGTCCTGGCCCCACTCCAGGCAGCTCTGGCTCCATGCCTGCATGGAGCCAGGCAGTATCCTCCGATGGTGGGGCACAGGGTGTAGGTGCCCAGCCAGGGGTCCTCCCTGGGGAGGAGCTGGTGCTGTTGGCAGCCAGTGGTATCATGGCCAGCCACACCTCATAGCTGGGGCTGCAGAGCTCGTGAGGCGGGTGCTGGCCAGGGCTCTCTGAGCTGCTGGTAGAGTCTGCAGCTGGAGAGCTCAGTAGGATGGGGTGCTGAACACCCAATGGGTCCGCCTCTAGTGACGTGTCACTGGAGGTGCAAGGCTGGGGCTTGGGCAGGCCATCTGCTGCTGCTGTAGACAGCGTGGCTGTGGCCTGGGTCCCAGGGCACAAGGATGGCTGTCAGTTGCTGCATAAAGGGAATGGACTTGTGGGCACTGCTGCACAAAGGATTATGGTCGGTCATGGTGACCCATTGTGCCTGCAAGGCCTTGACCTGTATGTGGCACTGTTATGACAACTGGTCATGTCCATGCTTCTGCATCCTGCATCTGGCTTCACAGTTTCTCATAGATGTGGGCGTTGCAGCACTTGCCTAGCTCAAACTGGTGCTGCACCTCTGCCTTACCCTGCAGTACCACAAAGTCACCTGTCTCCTCCTTGGTCCAGTTGGAGCCCCAGGTAGAGGGCACAGGCCTTGGTGAGGAGAATAAGGTTATCTTGGGTCCCATGCCAGCTCTCTGGGCTGCCATGTAGCTGTCCCTGTCCTAGCAGGCCTGGGCAGCTGCCTGCAGTGCCCAGTACAGGGGTATGGCATGGGACTAGCAGCAGCACAGCAGAGGCAATACCGCACAGCACCTACAGGCACAGGGCAGGCTGCTGGGGGTGGGCTGTGGGCAGGTAGAGTTGGCCCTGCAGGCCAGAAGCTGCCTGCAGTTAGATCTAGGGACTGATAGGTCTGGCTAGAGGCTGCAGCATCCTGGAGCACCCTGTTGGCCCGGGTGGTGCTGTCCTGGCAGCTATGCCACAGTGCTGGGGTGCAGACAGGCTCATGCAGCTGTCCTACAGCCTGCCCAGGGGATCACAGGAGCCTGCAGTGCCCTCAGGGTCCCTGGTGGTGTGCCTCCAGGCTCAAACTGCCCTTAGGCTTTTGAAGAGGCATCCCAGCCCTGGGGCAGTGAAAGCTCCAAGCCCAGAAACCTGGGGCTAGCCTGGGGCTGGTCCCCTAGTGGCAGGGCAGATCTGGGAGCAAACTTGCTCCTGGGTTGCATCCACATGTTTGTTACTGTGCAGTAACTAACCCCATGTATAAACGTGCACAGGATTAAGGGTTTTTACTGCACAGTAAGCATGGGCACATGTAGATGTGTGCACTTAGTGTGCAGTAAACGAGGCTACTGTACATTTAGGTGTCTCATGTAGATGCCCTAACTAAGTAGTGGGCAACTATTCAGTACTCCTACTTGGTTCAGTACCTCATGATGGCTGTCTTATTTTTGTTTGCTAATTTCCCATCTGTCTATTCAATTGCTTCTCTTTTCAGTTTCCTTATCACTAGTCTTTCCCTATGTGGAGTCTTTGGCAATAATTTCTGAAACCAGTTGTTCAAGAAGTCTTTTTATTTTCCTAGGCACATACGCAGAGTTGAAACTTTTGCCCCCCAGGTCATGTATTTTCTCTGCTGGTATGGCCACTGGCTTGTATTTTGTACACCAGAAACCTTTCCTGTCATGCAGCAAAAAGAGATTGGGTCATTCAAGTCAAATTCCAGTAGCTGTTCTCAAGAAAGCCCTTTCTCTCTAAGCAGAGGATCTGTGGTAATGACCTCTAAAACAACCTTGTTGGGAATACTTGTTGTTTGTTATTTCCCTACATGATTTACTGTCATGTTTTTTTTGTGTGTGTATGTTATGACCAGTGTTTCTGTGACCTTTCTCTTTACATGATTATAAATACCATACCTAGGTGGTATTAACTATCTAACCCCCACAAGCGGTAAATGCCTAGGGCAGGACTGTCTGACTGGTGGCCCCTAGGCTTCATGCAGCCTGCAAGGGGTTCACATATGGTCTTTGGGCTCCTTCCCCAGCTGCCACTCTGCCCATTGCTCTTATGGCTGTGGCAGCTAGGGTTTCCAGGCCTCCCTTCTGCCCTTCAGATTTTAGCTCCTATCTCTGCTTGTGGGGGCAAGGCAGCACAGTGGGAGGGGTTCAGGCTGCCCATGCTGTGCATAAGGCGGGGAGGAAGCCAGGCTATGGGCCCTGTGCACTTAGCAAAGGAGGGAGCCAGGCTGCCCCTGCTGCATGCTGCAGGTGGGCTGCTTGTATAATGATATGCAGGGCTGAGAGTGGGGTGGGTGCTGTGTGCCCAATGTGGGTAGCCAGGCTGTCTGTGTTGCAGAGTTGGCTGCTAGCATGGTATGTGTGGCTGGGAGAGGGCAGCTGCCTGCATGGTGGGGTGGGTGGCAGAGTAGGGTGCATACACAGTTGTGGGGAGCTAGGCTGTTTGCACAGAAGAGGGCAGACACTCAGAGCGAGGGGGCAAAGAGTGGTCCCTGGGTCTGTAGCCCATGCTGTGTGCAGCTCCTAGGTGCCCAGAAGTTGGACAGCCCTGGTCAAGGGCTAGATTTCTGTACCTTCCACTGGCTGTCTAAGTGGAGTTGGGCATCTCAGACCACTTATGCTTGTAATAGGTGGAATACAATCTGTTCCCTATTGTTTTAATGATGTGGACTTTATTCATGACTATACCTATAGCTAAGATGCAAAGTTTTGCCAGACTGTGGTGAAATTTTCCATGCTGGATATCCGCCTTGGGCTGAATTCTTTTTGGAAGTTTTATCAAAATGATTCGCTTGTTTTGAAGAATTAAATGATTTAGAGGTACGTGAACCAGAACACAGTTTCTAGATGATGTGTCACTGATTTACATAAGCACTTGATAAGATTTCCTAAATTTCTCGTTCTATTCTCTCTTGTTCTGGAAGACCATTTTCTGCATTACTTCTGATATCCACTCTGTTTTCCATACTGATATCCACATCTTCTCCTTGAATTATTACAACTGATTTAGATCCCAGCGAAGGAAATGGGCATTACTATTGTCATTTCTTGAGGAGTAAGTAATGTTATAGTCCCTTTGTCTGTATGAAGTAAGAAGCATTACTCCATAAAATGAAGTGCAGTGGAATCTGGTCCTTAACATTATGTCCCTCTGGATTTCATCAGTCATCTTTAGTCTTAACTAATATATGTAATGTTGTGTCTTAAGCAGATTTTCCTACCTCCATGCTCATCCTCATTTTTCAGATCGCTAATGTGGATATATTGCATTAAATTTCTGCTAGGAGTGAAACTTAATGTATCTCATCAACTCTTCAAATAGCTGGAAATAAATTTTTGGTTCTTATTCTTTACCTTTCTCTTAATTGGAGTGGCAAAAACTAGCTAGAACACTAAGTGGTATCTTGCTCCTGAAGCAGGGTCATTGATTGTAGTGGGATTACTTAGACCATACTGTATTTCTGTGTATAAGTAGCTGTGGCAGAATCTGGGCCTTAGAATTTAATGGCTAGATTGTTTCTTCAGTTATGAATCTGCACGACACAAAATGACGGGTAGGTTGATCACCCCTCCTCTACATTATCAAAGTCAAGTGATTGGACAAGCTGAACGTTGTGGCCCTTTGAGCTAGTGTGAACAACAGCACACAAGGGAGTGATGGGGTCCCCAGCTTAACCAAAAGGCCGTTTACAGCTGAGGTCAGCCTTTAGCGTGAATCTAAAGCAAGGTTTGGATCACATCACCAGAGTCTTAGTAATACTGTACATCTTTACTGCTTTGCCACCATACCCCATGGTCCCCTACAGGATAATTTTAAATAATTAGTGGCATCATATTCAAAATTTTCTTGCCAGTAATGAAATTTTGCCAAAAGTAACTTCTTCTGCAGGAAAATATTTATTTTTATAGGAAGCTGAGAAATTAAATAAAACATTGTTCCTGGTTGTATTGTTCATTTAATATTCAAAATACACAGTTTGCTTACGAAAAATAAATGAAATGAACATTTTGATTTGAATAAAAATGTTTGAGAATGTATATTTAGTTTCACAATATTCAATAACTTGTTAAATTGCAACTGAAAATGTTTCCTTTACATTTTTTTTTGCAGTAATGAGTGATTTGTTTGTTCTTTTGACCAGATTTGCAACAAAATGTTCCTCTTCAATATTTAGATTTCTAATATTTGAAAGCTTTAATGTTTATATTTTGGGCTTTGTTTTTGTTTGGTTTGGGTTTTTTTTGGATCGGCCTCTTCAAAGAACCAGGGAATGAAAAGCGGACTGTTTTAACTCAAATATTGTTCCCATTATAATCTGTTAGGGTACAATTTTATTTCACTTAGTTGACAACCAAACTGACTTCTGATCAACCTTGAATTAACTGACTAAAGTGTAGAAGTGATGCTATTGCCCTTCCTGGGCATGTAATGGTCCCCATTATAGGAAGAGGGATGTGTGTATATTTCTAGTGTAAAATCCTGTTCTTGTAGGTGGGGCACTTATGCTCCAAGATGTGGTGGTAGAATTGTTCCTTCACTTTAGTTGGGAAACTCAGAGTTAGTTGCAAACTTTTCACATCCACTAAGTGATAAAAATCTGCTTTTGGGGCCAGATTCTATTCCATTTATTAGGCACCTAAGTGGATTTAGGTGCCTGAATGGAACAGGGGTACTGGATAGCATGGTCTGTTAACATGGCAGGTGGGAAACTTTATGGGTAGAAGAGGAAGGAATCTGGATGCAAGGAAGGAGAGGGATTGAAAATGAGAAAATCGGGAGGCAAAACTCCATGGAAAAAAAGCAGCAACTTCAACATTGCTGAACCACCAGAGTGTAGGATAAAGTACAAAGTTGGTTTTGTTAGTGAAATTAGTACCTGATTAATTGTAGTCCAGTATATGTAGTACAGCATATTTCTCTATGTACGTTGAAGCTGGAGCACACCCAGCTGTGAGGGACAAATATAATAACCTTGGAGCCGGTGACACTTCTAATGTTCGCTCCAGCAAGTCAACAATTTCCTGTCAGCTGCACAGTTTCTTTTCAACCACCCCACTCCTCTTTATTGAATAGCAGCTCCTTTGCTGTTTGAAATCTGAGCATCCTGCATGGGCTTTCAGGCCAAGAGCTCCATTAAATTAAAGTTTTAAACAAAGGCCAGTAGGAGGGGAAAAGAGAGAGAGAGATAATCAGAAGAGCTCAGAGCTTTTCAATTTCCTCCTATCACCATAAGAAAATAACTGTTTCTTTTGAAGTCCATCCAAACTCCTGATAAAGCACAGCAATGACCTTCAGGGATGCATCATCTGGGGTCAACTGCATGCTCCTGGCTGAGGGAAGTAAACACACTTTGTAGCCAGGTGAATGAAAGCACCGTCAGACACTAAAAAGTACTAGTAGAAAATAAAGAGTGGGTCTCCAAGATGTATGTAGAAGGGAACAGCAGTAATATTAGCTATTTCACAACAACTTTCTTCCTTTCCTGTTTGATCAAGAATCCCTCCATTTCCAGGTTGGGCCAAGCCTTCCCCTTCCTCCAGGAAAGGTCTGCTTCTGTAGGTTTGACAAGGTTCTTTGGGTAAATGTGGTATCTTTTATTAGACCAACTAAATAGTTGGAAAAATTGTTCTTTGCAAGCTTTTAGACATGAACACCCTGTTCAGACATAAGGAGAGACCAGGATGGCTACAGCCAACGACCCTCCGTAGGTTTAGAAACTCATCCCTTTTTCTTCTTTAAGCATGGGGACCCCAGGTCTAACAGATCTCGCTGGGGAAGAAATAGTGTAGGAAGGTCTGCTCTGCTGCTGTGTTCCCCATTTCCTTCCAGTTCATGATGCATCTTTACTGGAGTTTTACCAGATCAAGACTGCAGAAAAATGTGTGGATATCATCACAATGAAAGAAGGAACAGCAGGATGCCAATTTCTTTCTGCAGCTTTAACTCCAACTCACCCTCTGGTTTTTCATTTGTCACCCTGACTAGTCATTACTTACTGCTTCTGGCAGATCAATACTCCAGGGAGAGCCAGTACAGCATGCAAACAGTCTGGCACCTGTGGGAATGAAGTTCCTTTTGCCTTTAAATCCCAAAGTTCATCTATCTGTGCCTTTCTGTACACTCTATACTTTTCCTACTGGGGATGTAAGTACTTGGAAAAGCTGTTTGTCCACAGGAGGGGATGCTCTATCCCATGATAACTGTTCAGAATGGCTTTATTTTACTTTTGGAGTGCTGATCTATTTGTGTGTGAATGTGTCATCTAATATAAGGGTTGCAGTGGTAATTGCTACCCTTCTATGGAAATACTCAGTAATCACCGCACTAAAACCCTGCATAAACATCCAGGACACAGCTTGGAGCTGGCTCCAGCCAACCTTCATTTACATATCTGAATTTACTTCTGTGGAGCTAAAATAAACTATTTATCAGACAAATCAGCCTCCCAAAGTTATATTGTTCTCTGCTCTTTGTCTATGACGCTTGTCCTCATAAGAGGTTGGACTATACTACTATTTGGTATAAAGAAATAATCTCTGCTTGGTTTAAATGTAGTAGCTGTGCAACCCAGCCAAACTTCCTTAAGAGTTCATTGAGAGGGAACAGGCCTGAACACATGACTGGATACTAAGAATTACCTGGTCTTGGTTCTGACTCACGTTCTTGCTTTAGGCTTGTCATTACCTTGTCTACACACCAGTGAATGAATAGACCTAATATATCTATCTTACAAAAGGGTGGGGAGGAACTTAATCATTGGGTTTTGGAAGGTTCAGTGTACTCTACTGAGTACTTTTTGCATATCACATTTTTATTACCTTTTCCAGCTATAAAAAAAAATAAGCCCCTACTATTAATGACCCTGTAGTAGCACAGATTGAATTTGGATCCTCATTTTTGCCCCCAACTCAGTTTTGAATGAGAAAATTCAAGTCAATTCCATTTATAAGTACCAGATCTTTTCTTTATGTTATCAGTACTCATTCCATCTACTGTAACCCATAGCACAGTTTTGGGGCCATTCCTCTTAGAAAATGAGTTTTCACTGAGGCAATAATAGCCGCTTCTCTTTTGGTCTCATTTTCTTTTTCTTTCTGCTTATTCTGTTCTTTCTATTTTGTTGCTGCACTTTTTTTTTTTTTCCTTAAAACTTTTGGCTTTCTCTCTCACTGCAGGAGTCTGGTCCATGTACTTCAAATGGAGTTTTAGCCTATTCAGCTCATTCTCAAGGATATCAGCTGCAAGACTGAGCCTTAACTGCATGAGTATGTTGTAGGGATTTTCAGGCCTGTGAAGAAGACGTGATAATCAAGTAATTAAAATACAAGATATCACATATCTTTGTAAAAATGCAGAGAAGAAAACTACTTTTTTGTGTGTGCTTACTAAATATGTACAAGGCCAATCTTTCACTATTGACTAGTTGAACGCTCAAAAAGGTAGCCAGTGTTACAAACTATGGTCTTGGTTGTGCAAAAACTTTTCCCCATATTTAATTTAAACCCATCTCTTTATTTTTCAAGTGGGGTTCTTATTTATGTTATGGTATGCAAGCTTTGTGTATAGCACACAGTAGATTGGGGAAGGGACAGGCAATATTGCAGCAGAGAACATGGGGAACAAAGCTAAGCATCAGGTCAGATAAGGGAAAGTGATTGGATAATCGCTGAGTGAGGGTATAGGGCTAATTTGTGGTACGCCTGCTAAAAAGGTTGGCCCTCACTGGTGTAGGGGATATTTTTGCATAGACAGGGGGCTTAATAAGGTCTCAAACATCTTTCAGCTTTAACCTCTTTATTTATTTTATTGGTTTATTTATTTATTTATTTTTAAATCTGATTCTGAACCAGTTGTGTTTTGATTTGTCCCCCTCTGTTTTAAAACATGTTTGCTTTTTTTCATGTGTTCATGCTGGAATAATGAAGGCTTCAGGACATCCCTTGGCTATGTTTTTATTCTGTATATGACAATGTTACTCAGGTGCACCAGTTAGAATAAAGAGATTACCAGAAAGCATGGTTTAATTAAGCAACTGGACAGAATAGCTGAGTGCTTCCAGCTCATCTGAGGAGTGCATTCATCAAACTAATCCAGGGTTTGGAGGACCTAAATTGGCCCTCACTTACCATATGTAAATCCATAGTAACTGTATTGTAGCTGATAGAGCTGAATCAGTATACAATTGATGCAAATGAGAGAAGAATCTAGGATGCAGTTCCTTAGTGTGGCTTAGAAACAGGGAGGTTTAGTTTTTATGAAATAACTTAGACCCTGACCCTTGAAAAGCACTGGTGCACAAGGATATGCATGCTTGCAGGTGTTCACATTCTGTTGCCCTGGGATCTATATATGAACATTGTTAGGGTAACAATATGGATTTTGAATGTTGGGGTAACATGAATTTTGGGGAATACCAAGTGTGCAGTTGAATGAAGGCTTTTTTCTGTGCCTCAGCAAAAGCTGCTTGTCACAAGGCTGGCTGATATATTACAAGCAACTAACTTTGCTAATGCTTAAGTAAGCAGATTCTTAACAAAAGGATAGGGTGCAAAGTGCATGACGTGTTGAGTAAAAATAGAATAGCACACCAACTATTGGCAGAGCTCAGTTGTTCAAGTCTTTATGGTGCTACCCCCACCAAATGGGGCTGCAAGGAGTTCACTCAGAATCCCTCTGTTACCCTCTCCCTCAGCCTGTCACATATGATTAATGCGGCCCTACCTTTCATGAGCTGGAGCTAGACTAGGTTGCTCTGTGCCCCAACTGTAAATAAATTTTTGGAGCATCTCAGGCCTCATGCCAAGAATACCCAGTTACAGTCATGACTGGGGGGCTAATTATGTATCCTTTTGTTGAGGGTATCTGGAGTACACGCATACTGAGTGCTGTGCTATGGGGTCACCATGGCTTGAAAAGCTGTTAACTGTAGTGGTGCCTAACCCAATGAACTATATGATAAATCATGACTCTTTTGGCTTTGAAAAAATATCATGCATACTTTATATTGTATACAAGCAGCTACAAAAGTGATGCTTAAAAGTGTTTTATGGAATACCTGTGCTAAAACTTGCCGCAGTTCAAAAAAGGTGGGGGGGGGGGGACACACACACATGTCCCCCTCCCGAGATTGGCCACCACTAGCTTCTGCAGCTAGTCACCACTTGCATCCGTCTCCTGCCCACTGCCAATGTGGCTGCTGGCACCTGCGGGCAGTCCCTGTTTGTCGCTGCCAACACCGACACCAGCTTCTGCAGGTGGTCCCCACTTGCCACTCAACACCACTGACACCAACACCAGCGTTTGCAGGTGGTCCTCACTTGCCGCTCACCCCCCTGCTGAGTCTCGGGAGGCACCAGTCATTCATGAAAAAAGGTCAAATGCATCAATACTGGATGAACTAAATCTAGTGTATCCATAATATGCATATTACTAGTACAAAGACATGTTTATTTTGAAGTCAGCATTTTTCAAAATTTTCCTTGTATTTCCATGTGCTCAAGGAAAGCAGGGTCTGATGGGAAGGGCTTGAAGGGGGAAAAAGTTGGGGGGGGGTCAGAGGGCAAGGTGGCCACATGATACCCCCTCCCCCTGATTTATTTTCCTGGCTGTAGCAGTGGGAGGAGGACAAATTTGAGGCAAACCTCTATACCTGGAAAATAATAAACTTATAGTTTTTCCAGATACAGAACCTAGTTATTGGGGGTCATCTCATAATCAGGGTAGTCTTCTATTTGGGTAAATATGGTAATCATAATCAAGACCAGTAGTTCTCAACCTGCAGGCTGCATGCAGCCCAATCAGCACACTGCTGTGGCTCATGTGACATCCTGTTAAATGGATACATAGGAAGTAAGTTGCGTGGGTGAGGCCCACATAACACATTTGAGAGCTGTAAGTGTGACCCACTATGGTAGAGAGGCTGAGAACCGCTGATGTAGACTTTCCTGGTACCACTTTATAACCTCCTTAATGGTATGATTTTGCACTCTGGGCAGTCACTCCTCAGGACAAGAAGACTAAGGATGCATTTTCAATATTGTAAGAGAGCTAATATTGACAATATTCTTTCAATTTCACAGTCATAGGGAGTAGTTTTCCACGTAACAAACTAAATTCTGCAGGGCTTACTGAGCTGGGAAATTCTGCCTTTCTTAGCTGGAAGGCCACGTTGTAGGTTTGAAAGAAAAAACACAGTTAGTTGTTAGGAAGCCTATGTCCAGGTGCCAGTATTGCCCCCTGCAGAGATACTGAAGTATTTCTGATAATGTGTGTGTTTGGGCCTTGTCAGACCTTATGCTGTAAACTGAACAAATGTTAATCTGCTTAGTGCTGTTTGGCTTAGTGGAGCAGTTGCATGTTAAGGCAGAAATCCTGCTTTAATTGCTCTTTACCTGCACAGCTGTGACTTGCTTCTAGAGGCTTGGTGAGTAGGGGAAGGACAAGGAGGTAGGGGAAGGATAGGTCCCCTGTTCCCTCGGGGCAGATCAAGTGCTGCAGCCTCAGCTCCTGGAAGCCATGGTGCTTCCTGCCACCACTTTGACCAACTCTGCTCCTGCCAGGAGCAGAGCCAGCTGGGTCTGAGCAGGGAAGGGAGCTAAATCATTCAGACCTACTTCGCTCTTCTCTAGGAGCAGTCAGCTGGGTCTGAGCAGTAGAAGGAACCATGTTGCCACCACCATTCAGACCCAGCTCCACTCCCTGATATGAGCAGAGCCAGCTGAGCCTGAGCAGGAAGGGGAACTGTGGCACTCAGACCTAGCTTTGCTCTGCACCAGGAGCAAAGCCAGCTGGGTTCGCACAACGTGGTTTCCCACCTTGCTTGTACCCAGCTGGCCCTGTTCCCAGTGGGAAGTGGAGCTGGGTCTGAGCAATGCAGTTCCTTCCCCTGCTTGAACCCAGCTGGCTCTGCTCCCAGCAGGGAGAGGAACTGGATCTGAGCAGCATCAATGGCGGCAATGTGGTTCCCTCCCCCATTTGGACTTGGTTGGCTCTGCTCCCTTGCTCTGATCCAACTGGCTCTACTGCCACTGGGAGCCAGTCAGAGCAAGTGATGATCAGAGGCACAGTGGGTTCACTTCCTTGTGGGGTGCTGGAGGACTTCAACTTGGGTGGAAAAGCTGCAGAGAGTGGCCATAAATTAATAAAACAGAAGAAAATTAGGCAGATTTGAGATAATCCTGCCCTAGATTAGGGTAACATTAAGACAAATAAAGAGTGCTTTAAGCCAATTAAAAGATGTTAACGTGCAGCCACTCTAGGGTTTAAAGAGCTCCAGAAGCTGTCTAAAGTTACCAAGTAACAAGGCTCTTTATTTTGTCATACACTCAGCAGCCATATGCTTAAGGCTTTTATTTTAGGGTAAGGGGTCACAACAGGTTTAGGAGACAAAATTCTCTGAGACACCCTGGTGGGGCACCCTTTATATCTCAAGTGAGGTATAGACTTATAAATGTGCAGTGTAATCAGTGTTGCCAACTCTCATAATTTTTGGCATTGTTCTTAAAATCTACGCTTTGGGAATGTGAAAAACTTAGCTCTTTCTTTTTTTTTATATATAGAAGAAAGAGCTAAGTTTTTCATATTCCCAAAGTGTAGACTTTAAGAACACCAGAAATCATGAGAGTTGGCAACACTGCATATTGCAGCACTGAAACCTTTGGTAAATATATGTTATTGGGTATATCCCCAAGGAATTCCTGCTGAAACCTTCCCAGATTTTCATTCTTATAGTGGATAAGACTCAGGATTATATTGATGCATTGTAAAAAGCAGGACATCTCCAAAGGCTGAAATCTAGTACAATGAGATGGCACAGCTGGCACCTATGGAGGGAGTCATGTTTAGCAGGCTTACTTGCTTCAGAAAGTTTAGTGCACATTTGGAAGAAATTCTTGAAATATTTTGGTAGCTAGATTGTTGTTCACTGCATGCTTCTGTTTTATTCTATCCTTCCCACTTTCCTCCTCCTTTTTTTCCTTTTTCCTGTGATTGCTTATTTCTTGTGACAGTTTGGTTTTATATGTACAGTTAATATGCATTTTTTTCTGATTTTTCTATTGTATTAAAAAATCAATAATAAAAAGTGCAGATGTAGAACTCTAAAAGTCTAGTATTTTCTGGCTCCTACATGTCACAGGTTCATCATTTCTAGGACTGGAGCAACAGGTTGCAATGATATACCACCATACATTTTTCTATTTCCCTTCCTTCCATGATTCAGAGAGAACTTGCTCTTTCGCTGTCAGTGGCTGTTTCCTGTGCCATTGCACACTAGGTCTGTGTGAAACAGCACCGTTCTATTTTGCCTTGAGTTTTGACGGTCCAGCGGAACAGCGTTTTGTCTCAAATTTCATTTCAAGTTGAAACAGCTGTTCTGTTCTGTTCTGTCAAAACAGAAAGACTGTTTCAAGTTTTGCTGGCAATGAGGAGTCAGACCAGTGGGGCTGCTTCCCCATCCCCTGTGCTAGATCATGTTGGGTGGAAGGAGGCAGCCCAGCTGGGCTGCTTTCCCCCGTGCAATCTAGCACAGGGGAAACGGATACAGCCCAGCTGGGCTACCTCCTTCCCCTGGCACCATCTAGCATTTATGGATTTATGAATTATGGAACTGTATTTGAACTTCTTTCCAGGCAAAGGCAATGCATAGCCATTATACAAGTCATTGAAAGGATTTGTTGTTTCTGTGTAATGTACAATATCTGTAAGTCATTGTACTCTCTTTCTGGTAAAGCTTCTTGGCCCCACTTCTCCAGTTTAATCCCATGAATCCCAGCATCAGACACAGTTGGGAGTGATGTAGCTACAATGGTGCAGGAATTATGCGAGATGCAAGGATTTCTTAGGGTGATAAGCTCTTACTGGACCAACTACTTAGTTGGGATAGTGAACAAGCTTTTGAATACAAGACATTCTTCAGAATGTCAGCATCCCAACTTGATTCTTTAGCTGAATGTCTTGCATTTGAAAGCTTGTCTAACTCTATCCTAACTATGTAGTTTGTCCAATAAAGATATCACCCTAAGAAGTCCTTGCCTGTCTAAACAGAATTACTCATTCTGCTGAACGAACTACTCCAAATCTACCCTGGATCCCAGGAACTTGACTACATCTTCCCCACCTTCTCCAGTCATAGAGTCCTGTGTGAATCTGGTGATCCATTTGTGATAGCCATTGTATAACATGGAACTGAGATATCATGTGCTGTCATTGATTTACCTGTTGTAAAATCTGACAGCTCTATACTACATCAGATGAAGCTTCCAGAAGGTCTTCACGGCTGTTTCTAGGTACAACATGTTGTAGTGATTTAGCCTGGAGTTCACAGAGCTTTGTCAGTAAAGGCTTTATGGCAGATCTTAATGTCTGTGTCTGGATGGAGCTTAATTTAAGTTCAGTATTTGGACGACCCACATGTTTCAATATGATGTTGCTGGTCAAAGGGCCAAACTGTGTTAGAAGTTCTTCTCAGGCAAAGGCAAAACATAGCCCTTCTACGAGTTATTTAAAGGATTTGTTGTTTCTGTGTAATGTACAATATTTGTAAGTCACTACTCTCTTTCTGGTAAAGCTTCTTGGCCCCACTTTTTTCCACTAATCCCATGTATCCCATCTCCATCCCCAGTTTCTACTGGATAACTATCAACCTGATTTATTTTTTTCCAGATCATGTCATTTATCTATCAAGTCTTAAAAAGTTCAGAATTGCTTATAACAACAGGTCCCTCATATAGGGCAGTGCCTGCAGATTGCTCTTGGATAGCTCCATGGCAATACAGTGGACTATAAACTAGAGCCTGCAGTCTGTGTAGGGCAGGAGGGACTGGAAGAATATGGTTCTATACTTTGCAGTGAAAACCAGTATGCAACTGTCAGTGTTCCATTCTCAGTTTAGCAAAACTACATCATGGCATCATCAACCCCTGTGAAAGCTAATTGAATCACTAATTGAGAACCTGTGAAGGATAAGCAATTTTTGAATCAGAAGACCAGAAAATGAGTGGGTTTTTCTTTTTTTTTTTTTTTGCATTTGCCTCCCTTCAACCCAGCCTTCTGGCTAGTTCATTCATCTGCAGAATTAGAAAGTGAGTCATTATACTTTCAGGAAGTGCAGTTTTCATTTCACGGCATGTAAGGTCTAATGAAATTGAAAAGTACAAATTAAGCTCCATTAAAAAAAGATTCATATGTGTTTTCTGGGTGGCAGACTTGTCAACTAAAGACAACTTGCTGAGTTTTTCTTCAGTGCTGGAATAAAGGAATTCATGATACTATTCAGCAAGAGAGATGCAAACAAAAATAGACTTTAAAATTAAAAGCTGTATATTCCTCACTCGAGAGAAGCAGGCCAGACAAGTTTAGAAGTTTGCATCCACATATTTCAGCAGAAACATGCTAAACTGACAAGTTCTCAGACCCCTAGTGCTGTGAATATAACACATCCATGGATATAGTTAAAATGTAAATAATGGACACTTTGAATAATGACTAATTGTATATAATTTTAACTATAAAGAGAGCTGTAAAAGGCCAAAAAGAATACAGCTTGTAATATTACATCAACCAAGGTGAATGATAACTTTGCCTAAAATGACAGTGTGAGAATATTAGTGTTAGCAATGGCCATAGATATAGATATAGATATGACTGCCCTATTCTACATTGGATGAAGCTCCCATATATATATATATATAATAAACGAGTAGCTTCATTTAAGATAGAACAACCTGAGTCTGTGTTTCAAATCCCATCAAGCAACTAAGCAAATATTTGAGGCTGTGTAGTGGCAAAAGACTTGCATGTTGACTCTTGAAGTCATTTACTGAACTTGGAAAAGATCACCTCAAAGTTTGCAAGTCCAATAGCAGTGCACCATTAATGTTTTACATTCTCAATGCAGTCTTGTTCATTGTGGATAGCATTTAATAATATTATTTTCCTAACTTGACCAAAGTTGCTGCTGTTTTTGTTAAAACTGATGGAGTGCATTTTAATACTGCTTTATGTAACCAAGTAAGTGTAATTTTATGACCTCAGAGATGAGTGCCATACTAAGGAGTGGTTGATGGGGGCAATCATCTTGGGTGTCATCTTGCTGGAGGAGTGGTGCAGGGGACAAAAAAAGACTGCTACTGGATGTTGCTGGCAGCTATGCATTCAAAATTACAGTGGCAACTGGAAGTCTCTGCTTCTGCTTTGCCCTGGGTGCCTGGCTGCATATATCCTATACCACTGTGTTTCTGTATCACACTGTGACTGTTTTAGCAGGATTTCCCCTCTTTTCTGCAAAGGTCTTTTTTGGGGCATTTTTCTTGTACTTGACATTTTCAAGATTATCTCCCTCTTAAATAACTTTCATACCAGAATAAAGCCTTTTTCTGCTTATCTATCAGAAGATGTTAAGGTAAATGCAGATGGCACAAAAATGCACAGAACTTTTGAGGAGCAGTATCATACACACACACACACACAAGAAGTTTCACAAATATTTGATTACTTTAATTTTTTTTCCCAAATAAAACTAGAAGACCCACAGGAGTCTTCTCAGTAACAGATGAAGGAAAAGATTACCGTTTTATTCCCTCTGCTTTTACAGCTGGAAACATCTGCCCTTCCCACACCAGGCCCAGCCTATAATGTTAGAGAGAGTACAAAAAAAGTCATTGATATGCAGCTCCCTGCTTTGATTAATGCTAATTAATATTTCTGTAATTAGCTCATTTGGCATTAGGCTGTTGAACAGAGATATGGCTAATATTGCACCCACAGCAGTTTACAAAGAGCCAAATTCTTTCCTGGTCTGTTCTCTATCCTGCTGTTACTGAAGTCAGCCTAATTAATACCCCAGTTGCTATGGCTCCATGGATCCTGCGGCAGCTACTACCTGGCTGGGACAGAAGAATGCCCTCACCATACCTGTTTTTGGTTCTTTTCCCACCCCCAATATATATAACAAACCCACTTTGTTGCAAACTCCTCCCAAGGGATGCTCAGGTTGATGACTCTGTCCCTACACCTGTCAGTCCTCCAGTACTGGGAGTATTTTATGGGGGCTGAGCATAATGGGAGTGTTCAGTCTCTTTATATATATCATAGGATGAGCAGACAATGAATGCTCATTTAACAATACTGACACAACGTTGGCATTCACTTACAAGTTGTATCATGAGTTGCAATGGGATTTTTGGTGTTAACAAGCCTTCACCAATTTAAATAAAGGCCATGCAGACAGACCCTTAAATTTAAACTGTTGTGTCAACAAAAACACATATTTATATTTAGTAGTTTCCCCCCACAAGCAGAGTAGTCTGAATGTTAGGGAGATAAATCTCTCCAGTTCATTAGCCACAAGGAGGGCCCTGAGCATGAGGGAAAAAATACTTCCTTGCCTTTGTTACAAATTAATTGTAACATATTATACCTAGCCAAGCCTAATTTGAAACTCTGGATAGGTACAATAGGGCTGTCTTATTGTTTTAACAAGGGAAAAAAAACGAGAGAGAAACTGTAGCTGTAAAACCCAGTGCAAATATTTTCTTGCATCGCCTCATTGATTTGCAGTGTCTTGCTGTGCATCAGTTATGATTAGTGGTTTATGAACCATACATGTCACAATGCTATTCTCAACTCTGGTTAATTCCTCTTTGTTGCAAAGGCCCTGTGTACTTCATAGCAAGCAGGCCTGAAGTCTACAACAAGGTCCCTGAACCTGTCAGCTCCCTGGTTCAGCACATTAGGAATTCAGCAGTAACTTCACATAAATTCATGTTTATGGATTTAAATGCAAAAACAATCGAAGCATGTGCAGTATGACATCCATTTGATTATGCACTTTTCACTGGGCTTCCGATTATGGTATTAAAAATGTATAACTGCCCTCTAGAAATTACTGGGGGCAAGGTACGGGTAATTTCAGCCACAATGCCCAATTCAGTTTGGGTGTTTCACCTGCAAAGGTGGCAGAGGGAGTCAATTTGGGATTATGCTCTAAGCACATTAGTAGGTTGTTAGTGCTAAAATGATAATGATCAGCAGTAACATAGCTAGCTACAGGATGCTCATATCGTTAACAGACCACTGAAGTTAATAGGATGGGGTTGCGCATATTTATCTCAGAGCTATAGTTTCAGGATGCCTGTGGACTTTAGGTGAATGAATTTGTATTGAGTGACACTGGGTTCATATCTGGAAAGTGTTGATCTGGCTGGGAAGGGGAGGAACATCATCATTTTGCAATATAGATTTCCATTCCAGGCTTCATTTCAGCAATGAAAATTGGATCCTGCAGCCAGGGTGGTAAGCACACAGTCTAGAGTGTACAGCAGACATGATGACCCTGCTCATTAGCTAAAATGATTCAGGGCTAAGCCTTTTGTTTTTTGTGCTGCCATGTCCACCCTAAACGACACCTTTTTTCTATCTTCCCAAAGAAAGGCTTCTAGCCAAGAGCTGATTTCAGGCGCTGGATTTAAACATGGAACTTCTTGCTCAATGTAAGGGGTAGCATTAGCTGTGTTGTCCCAGCTGGCACCTGCATGGAGGGTTTTTGCTCTCCTTTAGCTGTAGGGCCAACTGCAATTATATCATAAAAACACCGATGCCACAACATCCCACATCCTCCTCTTCAGGGCTGGATCAGCCCAGTGTGCATCCCTCCCCTCTGGTAGTAAAACTGTGACCATATGCAGCTTATTGAGCCCTACTTAGAAAGCAAAACACCATCAAAATGACAGCAAAATGCTTTCCTCCAGCTGTTATGGCTGCTTCCTCCCCTAATCCCAGTTTTCCTATCTGTTCATACATTCTATACGGCCAACAAGCAGTTACAGTCTGTTTCACTGGTGAAAAATAATGCTACAGGCAGAGTGCTACAAGCTAAAGCTCTACAAAGTGAGCACTAACAACCTCATCCTTGCCCTCATTCTTGAGTTTCCCCTTGTGCCACACTGAATTATGTCTTTTCAGACAAACTGATGATTTTTTTTCCATTCTACTAAACCTCCCGCTGGCTAGCACAGGTGCAACTGCTGTTCATTCATCCCATCCCCTAACTGCTACTGTTCTGATTCCCTTATTTACCCATTTCTACGAACAGAAGGCCAGATGTGTTTTCTGGAAACACCCCACCCTCTTAGCAGACATAGATCTTACTATAAAATAGCTATATGGGTTTTATATACTCCCCATGGGCTGTTACACATTAATTCTGGGCAGCTCCTGGAGCTCTTAACCCCTGGATTGTCCACACGTTAACAGCTGGAACTAATTTGAAGCACACTTTAGGTGGCTTAAAGTTTATGCCACTCCAGCAGGGCAGGTTTATCTGTGATCCTTGTTACCCAGCTCATGTGCCACTCCCCACAGATGAGCAACTTAAGTTGCAGTCTTTTAGCATCCTAGTATGCAATGCCCTCTCCTGCTCTGTGTGGAAAAACTTTTCACCCCCTGAACTCTCCTGCTCAAGGGATGGTTCTGGAATCAAGCAAACTCCTCCTTCCCATCCCCACAGGTGCACCCCTGCGCAAACAGCTTGCAGAGCAGCTCAAAGTGCAATGTGTGTAACAAGGCCCTTGCATTTTACCATGGTGAATAAAATATATTTGGAAGAGGCTACCTAGGAAGAGAGGCTCTAAGAACATAGGCTCCATAGTCTTGAGGGAGGAACCTGAGGCTTTGCAAGGCTGAATGGAAAATTTGAGGTGCATTTTATGCTGCTTTATTGGTAAAAAAATACTAATGGCTTAGAAACGCATGCTTTTGGATTTCACAGGAAGTCACTGATTGTGTTTGTAGAGGAATTTTGGAAGGTCTGCATTTGGAGGACCCCCCCGCCCCAGCTTTTTATTCTAGGCTGTGACATTGGGAGCTTATTGTTTTAATATGGTCCTAGTATTCCTGTGTGAAAGACATGTCCTTAGACAAAATGAAAACAAGAACACAAAATTAAAGTAACATCCTCCAAAACAACAGCTTGATGACTATTGTGAACTGGCCTGCAGTGTAAGAAGCAATGGACCACTTCAAAAGGTATGTGAAACCACATGTCCCCAGCCATATACTTCAACATGATGTGTGGCCTTCCTCCTGAATGGTGACACTGCCATCTTGCAACTGGAAGACAGACTTCTCTTAGTATCTGAGCCGTGACACCAAATGCAATCGCTCTTCCTCAGTCAGGATTAGCATGGTAAGTGAGCAGAGCTAACAAATCCTCTTTCAAAGAAAAATGTGTAGATCTGCTTTAAAAAAAAAAAAAAAAAGCCTTCTTATTTCCATACTGCAGTCAATGCATGATTAGTTAGAGAATGAGGAATCAGAATAAGGTGAGGAGATTCAAGACGAGAGAGAATTGTGTTTATGTCCGGTTTGCCAAACTTAATACAGTACATTTTGTGTGTATAATCACAACATACTGGATTCAAAAAGAAGCAGAGCTGGCTGCTATTCTAGGGGAGGGAAGTTAATTTTGAAGTGATTCACGAAGCATTTTCCATATTGTGTTTTAGGAACTGATAAATGTCAGCAAATAGTATTGAGTTCATTTCTATACCAACTGCTGACAAATTTAAGAGGCTGGTTTCATGTCATTGTATGGTGGCCCTGAAGGTGCTGTGGTTTTTTTTTCTGCCTGCCAAGCAAACCATTGCTAATTCAAACATAAGAAGAATAATTACAGAATAAGCTTGCTTTGTTTGTATTGCCTACTACAGGTTGTGGTTCATTCTCTCTGGCTTTGTCCCCAACAATCTTTCTATATGACAGTGAATCTTTCACCAGTTCAGTGTTCAAAAGTCAGCTAAGTCCAGGAAAGAATAAAGACTGCCCAAGTGAGTTTCATAAATCACTCAAGCACCCAAGTTTATTACTACAACTCTAAGGTGTCATGTCTGTTAGTTAATGATTGTAAAGTGCTTCACATGTAATTCATCCTCAGCTATTTTTATAGAACTTTTCCTGACTTCATGTGCACCAGATACTGATACCTTTGCTGCTATGGAGTAGTTCCGCAATTTCTAAGTAGTTCTACTAAACTCAGTGGAGGAGGCTAGTGTTCAGTGTGTTAAAATGCCAGAATCTGGCTGTCATCAAATAAGAGACACTTTTCAAAGTGTTATATCACAAAGGAATTTTGATATAACACAAGGAAAAACAATTAATATATTTTCTTTGATTTAGTAACAACTTATGATAAAATTCTTCTCAACAGCACATTAAAGAAATGCAGGCTGCAAAATTGAAATCTTATCATTATAATAAGTAAAGCTGGGCAGAGAAAATTCAGTGGGTCCCCACTCCATTAAAATATAGTTCTGTTGCAATAAAAATGCTGTTTGAAATGTTGGTGAGTTCATCATTTAAGGCCTTGAAGGTGAAGAGGAAAAACTAAAAGCTGACATACTGGGCAAGGAAAATCTAGTGGAACAGGATACATGTGATCTGATTGACAGGTGAAAAAGATAAAGTTAGCTGTCACTTGTTGCACAGATTGAAAAGTGGCAGAACATTCCTTTAAGAAGCTACTGAAAGGGGGTTACAATAGAAAAAAAGTAGGTTGTGGCAAAGAAATGGACTAGTGCTTTGACTACTGGGAGATGGAACAAAATGCTGGGTTTTGGAAAAGTGATGGAGGATAGAGTTGCAAGATTTTGCGACAACCTAGAGAGTGAAGAACAGTCAAAGAGGACTTTGCAATTGCCTAAAATAATAGGGGGCATGGAGACAATGTCAGTTGAGCCACACTGCATGGAAAATACAGCAGTGCCCTATCACAGCCTTGTGACTGGTCTCTGGGTGGCTTTGGGCAAGTTGCTTCAAGTTTCACATCTGTAAAATGGAGACAATGTGACTGACTGACTTCCTTTGTGAAGTACTCTTGAGATCTATGGATAAAAAGCTATAGAAAAGCTAGGAATTTTTATCATTGTTACTGGAAGAGAAGAAAAGAAGTTTTAATGTTAGTCGTGTTAAATCTGGGCTGGTATCAGCCAGCCAGGAAGATGCATCATACTCATTCAGGAGTAGATTGATGGGAAGGTGTCAAGAAGGAAATTGAAAATAATCTGTATAGGGTTGTTTGTAGAATGTGAGAGTGAATGAGACCAGTTCTGAATAAGATGTAGAGGTCTAAGACTGAGTGTAAGGAGTTGAGGCCCAGCTGGGGCAGATCCAGGTCCAGCTGGAACTAGGCTGAGTTATTCTTTCAGGAAGAGGCCCTGCCCCTACTGATTTATTTAAGCTCAGACTAAACAACAGCAAGTTTATCTGGGCAACTGACCATCTTGCTGTGTCCCTGGCTTGCTTGAACCATCTAAAAATGACTCTAGGTCTGAATCTTTGGCTTGTGACTCTGAGGTCTGAACCTCTGATCTGGACTGCCCTCCCTGTTTTTGTTTACTCACTCCTGTTCCTGTCCTGAACCTCCCACCCTGGATCAACTGATTGCCCTAACCACAACCTTGTCTTATGAAATCTATGACTAAACATTAGGGCTGGAAGGGACCTCGGGAGATCATCGAGTCCAGCCCCCAGCCCAAAGGGCAGGAAGTCAGCTGGGGTCATAGGATCCCAGCAAGATAAGCATCCAATTTGCTCTTGAAGGTGTTCAAT
>NW_017728886.1:123434307-123447788 GCF_001723895.1 Crocodylus porosus | reverse complement strand
GAGCACTGGCCTGGAGCCAGATTTTATACCAAACCTTGGGTGTCAAAGGCTAGAAACAAACTTTGCCAAATGGAGTGATTCAGCTGTGCTATAATGTGTTACAGCATAGGGTGAAACACATTAGCCTCTCTCCTGCTTTGATGGTGCAGGACAAGGGGTGAAATGATTTCCCTGCCCTGCCCAGTGCCCCAGACCCAGGGAGCGGGTCTGGAGCACCAGGGAAAGTCAAAATTCCTCCTGCCCAGCCAGGCCCATAGGGCTGGCTGAGCAGGAAAACACTTTTCCCTTTTGCCCCAAGCCCATAGCGCAGGTCTGGGGCAGTGGGAAAAGTGCCATGAGGTAATAGCTGCAATAATGCAGCAGAATCTATTTACCTTTTGTGCCATAGATTTTCTTGTCATATGGTGCAACAATAAGGTTAAGGACATCTATTTGCTCTCCATTTGTACTGCCTTAAATTTTTTTAAGGTGGCAGAAAAGAGAAATCGGACAACCTCTGTTTTCACCCTAAGTGGACTTAGGTACCTCTGTGACATGGACGTTCTATTCCATACTGTTAAAGACCCTGAAAATCCATTAATGTTTTCGTAATACACCATCATGAGGCCCTGAGTCACAAAAAAACAGCAAGGAAGAGGAGGAGGAGGACCCATGCACCTTTTTCACCAACAGTGAACTTTTTCCAAGAATTTGAGCAGAGTGGAAAACCCTACATAAATCCACCTTTGCACTTAATAGGTGAAATAAAATCTGGCCCCTAGCTGAGAGGGGGGAAATGATACTTTGACTGTGGTTTGGCTTTTCACAGTGCCCCTTGACAGTCTCACAAGCAAACTTGTAAGGAAATGTGACACGTGGTCTGGGTGATGTGGAGGGAGGAGCTGCTTTCATCAGGCACTAATTAAAACACCTACAGCATCTTGTGTATTCAGCATCCTGCATTTCAAAATGGGGGTGGGGGCGCTTTAACGAAAGCTAGTTTAATAAGCTTTAGCTAAAGTGCCTCCACCCACCGCCATTTTGAAACACGAGGATGCTAACTACATGCGGAGACGCTGCAGCACACTGGAACGTTATGATTAGAACGCTCCAGCAGACTTGATTAATCAAGTCTCCTCCAGCATGTTCTAATCGGAAGGCATCAGAACACACGTAAAATCCTCAGGGTGGGGATGAAATCAGCATCAGGTGGGTATATGAATTACAGGGTAATTATCAGAGATCTGGGTTTTCCATTTCCCATGGAAAAAAACCCTGGATTTCCCCTTTTACCCAAGGTAAATGTTGGGTTTTGTTTTTTGGTTTTTTTTTTCATTGTAATGGAGAAATATGGATTTTCCACTTTTGCAAAGAGCTTTCTGTGGGCTGGTAGAGTTCCAGCCTGCAAGGGGCTAGGGGGACCTGAAAGAGGGTGGTTAGGCATGGGTGCCATGTGCATGTGCAGGGGGAACCACATGGCTGCCAGGCAGCCTAGAGAGAAGCTCCTGCAGGAACATCTGGTGCAGGGGGTGGGGAAGGGATTGAGACCCCAGTAGCGGGGGAGGGAGGGAGGGAGTTGGGCAAGACTGTGGCTGGGGTTGGGGCTGCTGCCCAGCCAGGCAGTGTCTGGGGCTTGGGGCCTGGGGAGTGGGACAGGGCCATGAGTGGCTCATTCAGGGGGGTGGGGCGGGGCTGGCTCCTCGCTGCTGCATGCACTCCCAGGGTGGGTTGGGGAGGACCTGTGCCCCCAAGATCTGTGCATGGGGTGGGGGCAGGTGCGGGCTGCCCACCGTGAGCTCAGGATCCCTGCCCTGCTGTTCTCCTCCAGGGCCTCCTTAGCCTGGCAGGTGAGACCCACTGTGGTAGGGCAGAGTTGAGCCAGTGGGAAGCTCCTTGCTGCTGCAAGCTCCATGTCACCCTGGCAAGACACCCCCTGCCCACCTGCAGTAGCAGGGGTGGTGGAACAGGGTTGTGCCCCTCACTGCTGCTGAGTAAACAGGGGCACATTACCAGGGCAGTGCAGAGCTCACAGAGGTAGCAATGAGCTTCCCCACCTGGTCTCACTCTGCCCTGCCATGCTGGGTCCCACGCGCTGGGCTGTGGAGGCCATGGGGGAGGGCAGCAGTGTGGGGAGCCCGAGCCTGTAGCAGGCAGCCTGCACCCATCCTCAACCCTATCCCATGCATGCATCTGGGAGGCAGAGGTCCGCCCTGCTCCTGCAGGAGTGCACGCAGTGGCGGGGAGCAGGCAGCCTGCACCTGCCTCCACCATGGGCTCTGGTCTGGCTGTGCTGCCCACGGGAGTGGGGGAATTGGGCTCCACACTCAACTATGCTGCAGCAGCCACCACCTGCAGGGGGTGGCAGCCAAGGCTCGGATACTGCTGAGGGGGGCAGGGGGCTACAGACCTAGGTCCCTGGCCTTGTATCCCTGGCAGCTGGGGTCTGCTCTGGCAGAGCTGAGGCAAGGCAGGGGGCTGTGGTTGGGGAGTGAGGGGCACCAGCAGGGCTGGGAGGCTGTGGCTTGGGAGTGAGGAGTCTGGACCTGTGTTCTGTAAGCTAAGGGGGCAGGGGGAGCTCTGATTTTCTATGATAAAAAACGCAAAATCAAATGCCAAAATGTATAGGTATTTAGAATTTATTATAGTGACTGAGGTGCTGGTAGGCTTCCAGATTGCTTTAAAACTGTAAATATGTCAATAAAACTGTGTTCAGTTGATACCTATATATATAGTTGTTTCATTTTAATTGAGGATTTTAGGGGGTTTTATCAGAGAACATGCAATTTTTATAGGAGAAAACCAGGATCGCTGATGCAGTGCTTTTCAGTGAAATAGAAGGACATCTCACATGAGATCCAACAGAGATCTGTCCTGAGCCTGGTTCTATTAACTATTTCTGTTAAGACTCTAGACAGTGAAATGGAGACTATACTCTGAATGACACCCATCTCTGATGGGCTGCAAATGCTTTGGAGAGAAACAAGTTGTCTAATTATTTGACGTTAACAAGATGCACTTCAACAACAGATATTAAATCTGATATCTAAAAATGAAAAATCAAATGCACAGATACAAGGAGTCTCATAAAATGTATATATTTTAGTGGTCATGGCACTAGAGGCCCACATTGCAGTAGTGAATGCTAGAGTAATAAATATTGTAGAATCATAGAAAGTTAGGAAGGGACATCAGAAAGCCATCTAGTCCAACCCCTGCTCAAAGCAGGACCATCCCAGCCAAGACTTTGTCTACCCAGGTCTTAAAAACCTCCAAGGAAGGATAGTCCACAACCTTTCTAGGTAGCCTGTCCCAGTGTTTTACTATCCTGCTAGTGAGAAAATTCTTCCTAATATCTAACCTAAATTTCCTTGCTGCCACTTGAGACCATTGCTCCTTGTTCTGTTATGTGCCATCACTGAGAACAGTCTAACTTCATCTTCTGTCAACCCCTCCCCCCACTTTCAGTTAGTTGAAGATTGCTGTTAAATTCCCTCTTAGTCTTCTGTTCTCTAGACTAAATAAGCGCAGGTCCCTCAGCCTCTCCTCAGAAGTCATGTGCCCCAGCCCCAGAGCCATTTTTGTTCCTCTCCACTGGAATCGCTCCAATTTGTCCTCATCCTTTCTGTAGTGGGGGACCCAAAACTGGACACAGTACTCCATATGTGGCCTCACCAGTGCTGAATCGAAGGAAATAATCACTTCCCTTGGTCTGCTGGCAATGTTCCTACCAGTGCAGCCCAATATGCCATTAACTTTGGCTCATATTCACTGTATTGTCCACTGTAACCCCTAGGGCCTTTTTTGTAGAGCTGCTGCTTAGCCAGTTGCTACCCAGCTGGTACTGGTGCATGGGATTGTTCCATCTTAACTATAGGGCTTTGCACTTGTCCTTGTTGAACCTGATGAGATTTCTTTTGGCCCAGTCCTCCAATCTGTTGAGGTGTCTCTGCATCCTAGCCTTACCATCCTGGATATTTACTTCCTGCAGCTTGCTATAATCTGCAAACTTGCTGAGGGGTGCACTCTATCCTATCTTCCAGGTCATTGATGAAGATACTGAACAGAACCAGCACCAGGACGAACGCCTGGGGCACTCCACTTCATACTGACTGCTGACTAGACATTGAGCTGTTTACTATTACCGTCTGAGCCTGATGATCCAGCCAGTTTTCTATCTACCTTATAATCCATTCATCCAACCTGTACTTCCTTAGCTTGCTTGCAAGAAGGTTGTGGGAGATCATATCAAAATCCTACCTAAAGTCAAGGTATACCACATCTATTGGTCTCCTCACATCTACCGAGCGAGTCATCTCATCATAGAAAGCAATCAGATTGGTCAGGCTGAATCTATGCTGACTGTTCTTAATCACCTTCTCCTCCAAGTGATTAGAAATGGATTCCTTGAAGATCTGCTCCATTATTTTTCCAGCGACTGAGGTGAGGGAGACCAGTCTGTAGTTCCCTGGATCCTCCTTCTTCCTTTTCTTAAAAATAGCCACTATATTTGACCTTTTCCAATTGTCTGGGACCTCTCCCAGTCACCATGAGTTTTCAAAGATGATGACCAGTGGCTCTGCAATGACATTAGCCAACTCCCTCAGCACCATCGCGTTCATCACATCCAGCCCCATGGAGTTCTACATGTCTGTTTTTTCTAAATAGTTCCTAACCTGTCCTTTTGCCCCTGTTGGCTGCTCATCTCTTGCCCAAACTGTGCTGCCAGGTACAGTTGTCTGGGAGCTGACCTTGCCTGTGAAGACTGAAGTAAAAGGGCATTGAGTACTTCTGCCCTTTTCCACCTCTGTCACTAAGTTGCCTCCCTCACTTAATAAAGGACCCACACTTTCCCTGATCCTCCTCTTGTTGCTCACATAGTTGTAGAAACCCTTCTTGTTGCCCTTCACATCCCTTGCTAGCTGCAACTCCCATTGCACTTTGACCTTCCTGACTTTATCCCCGCGTGCCTGAGCAATGCTCTTATATTCTTCCCTAGTTATTTGTCCAACTTTCCACTTCTTATAAGCTTCCTTCCTGCTTGCACTTCCTCCAGCTCACACACTTCCCATCTCATGGGTGACTGGTGCAGGGGGGGTATCCCCTGTGTTTGATTGCATTGACCCGGAGGGGTGATTCCCCCCCAGCAGCTGATTTTGCTGACTGGGGGGAAGGTTGCTACCATCCCAACTTACCTCAAGGCTTTGGTCTCCATTATGGAGACCAAAGCCCTGAGGTAAGTGCATGCAGGAAGGGGTAACGGGATGTGTTCTCATACTTCCTGAGAAATCAGGGCAATTGACTAGTTACTTTAAGTGCCTGTACATGAGTGCATGGAACTTGGGAAACAGGGAAGAATTGGGATGTGAAGGGTAACAAAAAGGGTTTCTACAAGTATGTTAGCAACAAGAGGAGGATCAGGGAAAGTGTGGGTCCTTTACTAAATGAGGTAAACCTAGTTTAAAGCCCTCCTCACTAGGTTAGCAAGCCTGTCTGCAAAGATGCTCTTCCCTCTCTTTGTTAGGTGTATACTATCTCTTCCTAGCAAGCCTACTTGGAACAGTATGCTATGGTCAAAGAAGCCAAAGCTCTGCTAACAACACGATCTGTGCAGCCATGCATTGATCTGCAGGATGCACCTGCTCCTGCTCAGACTCTTCCCCTTGACTGGAAGAATTAAGGAGAACACCACCTCAGCTCCTGTTCCCTTCACCCCTTCACCCAGAGCCCTGTAGTCATTTTTGATCTTCTCCCTGGCAGTATCATTGGTGTCCACATGGGCAAGCAGCACAGGGTAATGGTCAGAGGTCTGGATGAGCCTCGGTAATCCCTCTGCAACATCTTGGATCCAGGCTTCTGGCAAGCAGACCTCCTGGGACAGCAGATCAGGCTGGCAGATTGATGCCTCTGTCCTCTGCAGAAGGGAGTCTCCAACCCCCCCTCCCCCCAAATAAAAAAATCACTTCTTGGTGGCAATAGTCTTGAGCTTTCCAAACTTGGAGGCCTGTCCTGTCCTCCAATGGAACGTGCTCCTATCCCTCTGTTGCTAGGGCCCCGTATATCTTCCCAGGAGTCCCCCATGGGTCAGTGGTGGAATCTTTGTCTACCACACAGGGGACTTGAGTTCCATTCCCAGACACTTATACAACTACAGCTGTGGAGACACCAAACATCTGGACTCAGTCTGGTCTTTGGATTCTGTTTCAATGGCCTAAAGGGAGGATGGAAGGTCTGGGCAGCCTCTATTCCTCCAAAAATTCCTGCCCAGGCATATGCACTGAAGGTCTGGGTGGCTGACATGTGTATACTGCGATCCAGGAGAATTGAGGGTTACCATCATACCTATTCTCTAGGCAAAATTGCTGCAGGTGGAGATGAAAATTTCTTCTTGCTACAAGAGGTCACAAGCTTCTACTTTCCACCTTCCTGAGAATCCATGTCCTCTCCTTTTTCTAGTACTGCCTTTGGCAGTCCTTCCTTCACAGTCCTAGGGGTTTCTTCCAGCACTGAATCGATGAAGTTCTCATGGTGGAGGATGCTTTGGGGCCTTGCTGCCTGAGGGAGACTATCAGGAGGCACTGTTGACATTGCAGGCACTCCCCAGCCTGGCTGTCACTGGAAGGAACCTGCAAGCTGCAGTCTCCACAATGTCAACCAGAACCTGGGTGGAAGCCTCAACAGTGAGCATGCCGTACAAGCAGAACCAGTGGCTTTGGCATTGCAACCTCCTCCAGCCATTTTCTTAATCTGCTGCTTCCACCTTGCTGCCCATCTTCCAAGCAGCTCTTCCCTAGCAAACTCACCCATAAGCTGGCTCTTTTATTGTCTTTGGTCCTGAAAGGTTCCCTTTTTCCTGATTCCTCTCACCATACTCAAACAAAACTCTGGCATGCATCAACTGATGCATCTCGAGCAAAACCAGGAAAGTGATTCTTCCGCCTTTACTCGGCATTGATGAGACCGCAGCTGGAGTACTGCGTCCAGTTCTGGGTGCTTCACTTCAACAAGGACGTGGAAAAGCTTGAGAGAGTCCAGAGGAAAGCCACCCATATAATCAGAGACTTTGTATGGCAAGGCAAGCCATACAAAGAAAGGCTGAGGGACTTAGGTTTATTCAGTCTAAAAAAGAGAAGGCTCAGAGGGGACTTGGTAGAAGCTTACCGTTATATCAGGGGAGTACATCAAGGTCTCGGCGAACAACTGTTCACCAGGGCGCCCTTGGGGAAAACCAGCAGTAATGGCCACAAACTCCTGGAAGACCACTTCAGGCTTAGCACTAGGAAAAACTTCTTCACAGTTAGGGTGTCTAGACTGTGGAATAAGCTCCCTCCAGAGGTGGTGCAATCATCTACCATGAAAATCTTCAAGAGGAGACTGGACAGTCACCTTGTTGGGGTCACCCAATCCCAGTTGTCTTTTCCGCCTAGTGCAGTGGGGCTGGACCCCATGATCTTGTGAGGTCCCTTCAGCCCCTTACAATCTATGAACCAAGCTTAAAAGCTTACCCTCAAAGAGTCGGGTGGCAAACTGACCTGCAAGCTGCTTTCCCTGTTTGCTTTTGTCACGCAAACAGCAATCCCCCAGCAATCATTCAGCTAACAGTACTCCCAGTTTCTCAGAGCACACACCCAAAACGCACACAGCCCACCAAAAAAAAATTAGCAAGCCAAACACACAGGCAGCCCTGGCTCCCTTACCTTCCCAGGGCAGGGTCTGGTGCCTGCCTTCTCTTCCTCTTCCCTTTCCTCCTTTTGCTCTCAACAAACTGCTTGCAAACTGCTTCCCCTGTTTGCTGCCTCTGTTCATTCTATCAGTCTGTCAGCCTGTCTATCTAGATATATATAGTTTTTAGGCAATGTGAAAAACAGGAAATAACTGGTTAGTTTGCAGTATAGTAGTAAAGGATCTGTATGTATAACGGATCACATACTGAATGTGTCAAAAGCATACTGCTGAGGAAAGGAAGGTAAATACCGCTTGGGAAGATACTAATGAGTGTATTCTAGATAAGCCAAGGGAAGCAATTATTCCACTCTAATCAGCCCTGGTGAGTCCTCAGCTGGACATGTGTGTCCCGTTTTGGACACTGCGCTTTAAGAAAGATGTAGACAAACCTGAAGAGACTCCAGAGGAAAGCAATAGGGATGATAAGAAATTTAGAAAATGTGACCTGTAAGTAAAAGTTTAAGGAACTGGGTTTGTTTAGTCTGCAAAAGAGAAGACTAAAAAGGGGCATGACCAACTTCCCATATGTAAAAGGGTGGTATTCAATTGTTTTCCATGGCCTCTGGAGATAGCACAACAAGAAACTGGCTACCATATGTATGGAAGCTAGGTTGCCTCAGCAGTTGTCCTTGGAGAAAGTGCCTGATAGGTAGCAAGACCATTGTAGAGCAGCCAGTGAGGTCTAGCACAGCATTGATTTATGCACTTCTGGCTCAAAACTCATGTTGTCACTGCTAGAAATGGGATGAGACTGACTCTAATCACCTGTGCATCTACAGATACTGTTGTGCTGCATTCAAATGACCAATTGCTGCTGCGGCTTATGATGGGTTACAGACCAATTATCCAATTTTTGGTACCGAATAAATTCTTCTCTTGACTGTTAATGTTGATGGTTAGTTATAATTAAGGACTCTCACTCAGCCTGTTTTTCTGATCAAGATATATTGCAGAATGAAGTCTTTCCTTGGTCATTGGGGATTGTTTTGAATGGAGAGAGAAAATATTAGGGACAGGTTTATGTAATAGTGTTTGATTCTGAGTCTAGATGGTTTAGCACATGGTCTGCAGGTTTACATCCTATACCAAGCCTGGCCAAAATTCAAACTGTTCTCATAACTTAGCTGCATCAGTATCCAAATTGGAAAGCAGGTCTATGGTTTGGACTTCATTCCGTTAGTAAGCCTGTAAAAGTGCTAGGGAATGCAGGAATTGTAATTGGGACTCTATCATATTCACGTTTCTAAGACTTGAAGAGGAAGAATTTTGCGGTTCTTGCTTCTGGCTTTCTCCTACAAATGATGTCCAATAATTTACTCCTACTGTCCTTTTTAATGAAGTTCAGTTGCTTCATGCCAACTACAGCTACTCTCAGAAAGGTCAGAGTCCTGCAAGGAACGTAGAGTACATTTGCTCAGCACATTGCAGTTTCATGAAGAGATGCTTGAGATGCCCCTAAATGAGCTAGATCAAGGTCTGGAAATAGGATATTAACAGTGCAGCTCTCTGTCTCCGCTAATTACCTCTACTGAGAAGCAGGGAATATTAATGAAGGCTCTTTGCATTGTGCTATATCATTCCCATTGAATATACTGTGAGTGGAAGGTACCCAGCTCCAATCAGAAGTCTTCCAGAACATTACAAAATAAGGCTTCTGGAAAATATTGACATTGTTACTCATAGCTGGCAGCAGGTGAAGCAATTATTAAAGAGGGGGAGATAGAACCCAGGAAACTAAAAACAGTATGTTTCTAGAGATACCAAAGGATTGAGGTTGGACATAGGGACAGTTCAGTTGAGGTGTCTCATTACAGCTCTAGACAGAAGAGTTTGAGCCTATCTGGACACACGTTGAAGGCTGCCTCTCGTTGACCCAGCTGTGAATGAGTACCTGGTCATTTGGGCTTGTCAAGGAGGGGATGGTCAAAGACATCCAGGTGTGAGGGCAGCCACGTTGTGTGTGCCGTTGGCTTCAGAAACTGGCTTCTCTTAACCAATAGGATGCTAAACTCAGGTAGACTTTTGGCCTGAGGGTTAACCGTTGAATTCAACTAAATATGAATGAGACATTCAAAGAGCTCCATTTTAGACATTTTGGATAAAGGGCCTGTGTGTCATAGGCGATGTTTCACTGCCTGGTTGTCAGCAATTGGTACAGCAGAAGAGGATGTGTCCCACTACTCTTCCTTCTGAGGTTTTAGTGGTATGCTTCACACATTGATCAGTGTATGCCCCAGATGATTTTGCAAAAAAAAAGCACTAAGCTCTGAGTGGACCCAAGTTCTTAACAGCATATTGGATAAAGATGCCTTATCAGTGGCACTTTTATCAGTGCTTGTCCTGACTTGTCATGCAATAATGTATCCTCAGGATAAATTATTTATGTTAGGTTATCTAGACCAGGGGTGTCCAAATATGGCCAGCAGGCTAGATATGGCCCACAGAGCCCTATCAGCTGGCCCTCGGCGCTGGCCATGGGTCTCAGAGTGACCTACAAGCAGCACGTGGGGTCACACTGTATAGCTCCATATACCACATGGAGCACCTGTTCCAGCTCACATCCCAGAGTGGTGGAGTGACTGTTGTATGCAGCACAGCCAGATGAGTTTGACACCTTTGATCTAGACAGTTACATTTTGCAAAGTTTCATAACATTTTCAAGCCATTGTTATATTGTTGGATCTGGATGTATTACCTAGTTCTGCACTGGACATTGCTCCTTCACTGAACCTGAAAATGCACAAGAGCCATAAGAGGAGGTCTTTGTAGTTGGCAAGGAATGGATCTGGTGTTCTATTGCAGATATTAGAGTTTTGGACAATATTTCCAGATGAAGATTGATGACGTGAGTACAAATCATGGCTGGTGTTCAACATGCTGATGCCCATCTGTGAAAAATGTACATTAAAATGTGAATCCAAAGTAGCAAATGCTAGAGTGAATACTACCATCCTTGTAAGTATTCCACCCCAAGATACTACTTAGGGACAGCACTGATGAGCATGCCCAGCTCCTCTTTGTGGGCTCCTGTTTAGGTGATGGAAAGGCGTCATTTGCATCTACATGTATATGGCTGTATGAGAACCAAAAAAACAGAAATTAGTTGTTTAAGTTACTCAGTGCTACTGTTTCTTTTTCCTTTTTGTCAGAGCCTTCCATAATGTATAGGAAATGATCAGTTCATGTAGTTTAGTGTCCTTTCTCTGTCAATAGTCAGGAACAGATGCTCCAGAGCCAGGTGCAAGAAATAATGGGATGGGAAATTGGTGAACTGTCTCCTCCTCATGGAAGTTTGTTCTTAACCTCAGTCATTTAGGAGTTGATTTATACCCCAAAGCATAGGCTGTTCAAATGACCTGGGATAATTCTCCTGGGTTTGTTCTCCTTGTGGAATTATTTTCCTGGAGATGCCTGAACAGACATTCAAATGCTGAGCCCTTGAAGAGCAGAGAGTTTATAATGCTGATGCTGTGCAACCTGGGGGCCCTTGTATACACATCTGAACATACTCTGCAGGCTCCTCAGTCTGCCTGGTGACATGTGGTTGCACTGTACATAGCAGCCCTGATTGCCTGACCCAGACAGCTTCACAGGCTGTGTCTCCCTGCAGCACAATGTGAGCATTGTGAAGGGGGCGCGTTCTGCTCCCTGCTCGGGGGGAGCAGAAGAGTCCAGCCTGTGGGATGCATTTTCTCCCTGGGGAGGGAGGGAGCAGGAGCAAAGCCCCCTGGAATGCTGGAAGACTGTGATGTGGCTTCTTTTACAAAAGAATATGTACGGACATTTGTTTTCCCAGGATAAAGTCTCCCAGCAGTGATTTAATCCTAGTTGTTTACAGGTTATTTTTCTCCTGGAGTGGCCATTTTTGCTCTGGGAGGTAAAATTATGAACATCTGTACACTCTTGGTTTCTACTGGGAGAGTAACAAGTCTCCCAGGAGAAACTGAATGTCTGTATGTGACTATAATATATAAGATTGTGGGTATCGCAGTATCCTTCCTTGGGCATGAAAAAGAGTACTCTGATAATCAAAAGCTTACCTCTGCCTATACCACTCGTATGGTTGGTCCAATAAAAGATATCACCCACAAGAATTCTTGCTTCTCACATATTCATATAAATACCTAATTCTTTTAAAGACCTGCTGGTATCTTGTGGAAATGAGTTCCACAGACCTATATGTTGTACTCTCCACCAGTTTTGATAGTTTATAATACATTGCCTGTGATATAAGATAAAAGCAGTGCCTGATTTATCTTTTTAGTGCCATTTGTTACTTTGTATACTTTTACTGGGTTCCTTTATTCACTTCCTCTACAGACTAAAAAGTCTTCATCTCTCTTATGTCTCTTCATCTGGGTTTTTTTCTTCTAAGAGTTCTGGTTGTCCATCATCTATCCTTTATCTATTGCCACACCATATTTTTAGATAGCATAACTAGAAGTGAATACAGTATTTCAAGTGAGGGTATGCTAGTGATTCATATAATGAATGCATATTCATTCATTCAATATGCTTTACTGTGCATTTATCAACACTTTCATCTGCATTTACCTAGCTCTGCTGTATCCCTCTGTTTTCCCACCTTTGCCTGCTTATCCCCAAGAGCTCTAAACATGGCTTCAGTACGCTTGTGAGTCAGCACTTATACGATTTCTAATTAAAGTTAGAGGTCTTGATTTAGAGGTGTGTTAACAAGACTGTTTGTTCCGTTCCTTCTAAAAAGGCTTGCTCATCATTCAGACATTAGAATAACTGTTTCACCTGTTCCCCCGAACTGGAAGCTATGGTTTTATCTGACTCTGGAATAGACCTGGGTGAAATTTCATTTGGTAAACAATTGGCCAATAAGTAAATAAATAAAACAAATTAGTGGTCGGGATTGGTTCACAAAAGTGAAGAAGTCCTCTTAATGACTCAGTAGTTAGGGCTCTCATCTAGGACACTAGTACCCAAACTTTTCCCCTGACAGGCCAGAAAAGGGGGGTGGGGCTAGATGCCCAGTCCATCTACAGGCTGTATCTGGCCAGTGGTCCTGATCCAGCACCATCCAGCTGCATGGAGGAGGGCAGGGGGCAAGTCATCCCCAACATGGCCCCACAGGAGAAAGGTGCCTAACCCAGCCCTTCAGGGGGAAGGAAGCGTGGCCTGGCCCCATCCCAGCCCTGCGGGGGAGCGGGGAAGAGGGCATGGCCTGGCTTCATGGGGGAATGAGATACGACTTAGCTTCAGCTGGCTGTGTGGAGCTTGGGGTCTGGGAATTTGGCAGGGAAGATGGTGGTGGATTAATGACCAGCACTCTCCTGCTGCCAAACATATAGACTCTGGGGAGTCCCATGGGCCACATATGACAGCTCTGTGAGCCACATTTGGCCTGCAAGCTGGAGATTGAGCACCTCTGATCTAGAATACGGGAGACCTAGGCTCAACCATCTTCTCTGTCTAAAGAGATTTGAACTCATATTACTGAGTGGCCTTATCCAAAAGGCTATAGGGCAGTGGTCACCAACCAGTGGATCTTGATCTTGAAGCCTCTTGTGGTAGCTCTCAGAGCCTCTTGGAGTTGAGCTGAGGCTGGGGTGGGGGGCTGCGTGCATGCATACACATGCCCCAGCCCAGCAGGTCAGTTGGTATGGGGGGGGAAAGGGGGGTTAGATTAAGGCCCCCATGGTGACGGATAGTGCCATAGAGGTGGGAGCAAGGGTAAGTTGAGTGGGGCCCCGGCCAGGTGGGACTTACCTGCTGGGGAGGTGTGCCCCCAAATAATTTTTTCTCCCTCT
>NW_017728886.1:123423975-123434207 GCF_001723895.1 Crocodylus porosus | reverse complement strand
GGTGGCAGCAGCACATGGTAGATCTTGGATTGCTTTTAAATGCTAAAGGTGATGTCCTACTTAAAAAGGTTGGAGACCACTGCTATAGGGCATTCTAGGAGTAAGGCTTGTCTTCCCAGCTACAGTGAAGACCAATCAACACTGCACCAGGTATCATAATAAGCCAACTGTCTTCAGCTAAGATGAAGCAAGCTACTTAGAAGCTCTGCTTCCTGCAGCCCCTTCTCAGCATCTGATGACGTAAACTGCTATTTATGAAAGCTTATGCATCTCTGATTTAGTTTGTTTATAACAGAAGTGGGCAATTATTTTGACTGGAGGACCACTTAATGAGTTTTGGGGACCTGTTGAGAGCTACATCCATCTCTTTCTGCCTCTTTCTTCTCTCTGCCTTCCCCCCTCTCCACCACCCTTTTCTGTCTCTCACTGTCCCCTCCCCTCCATTCCCATCTCTCTCTCTCCTCCCCTCTCCTGTCCTGTCCCTGTTCCATCTGTCTCCCTCTCCCGCTCTGTCTCTGCCTTTCCATCTTCCTCTCCATCTCTCTGCCCCCCTCCATGCCTTTCTTGCTCTGTGACTCTGTCACTCTGTTTGTCACTCTGCCTGTCTCTTCTTTCCTTTCCTTTTTTCCAGAACTCTCCAAAGCTGTAGTTCACTACAGCAGGTGGGAGGCAGGGTGGCAGGTGGGAGGCAGCTGTGGATGCTGTTGCTAGGTTCAGGATCCTGGACACGGAACCTGTCAGCAGCATCCACAACTGATGCTGCCACCCTCCCAGCATGATGGAAGCTCCTGCCCAGAGTCTTGGCCCAGAACCTGCTGGCATTATCAGCTATGAACCCAGGCAGGAGCAGCTGCCATGCCGGGTAGGCAGCAAGGTCAGTTGTGACACTGCCAGCATGTTACATGTTGGGGCTCTGGAACATAATGGCTGCACCCACAGTTGATGCTGCCACCCACCTGGCATAGCAGCAGCTCTTGCCTGAGTCCACAGCTGATGCTGCCGGTGCTAACATTTTTTCCAATTGCTCAAACCATGAGCGAGACCTTATAAAGGAGGATAATGCAAAATGCCGCGTTTATTGATTACATGAATTAGACATAGAGGTTCAGACACACCACTCATATAGACACACACAGATCATCATGCACAAAACTTACATGTAGGCACACACAAACACTTAACCATTCTATTCAGACATTATAGTTACCAGCAGCAGTTGTTCAATAATTGCACTGGGTGACCGGCTCAGACCTTATTGAGACAAGATGCAGATAGCAGGTAAGGTGGTTATTATGAGAGAAAGATCGTGTAGATAACAGCTTGGAGCGGGATGAAACAGATTTCATAAATTTCATAGATTTCATAGACATTAGGGCTGCAAGGGATCTCGGAAGATCATCACGTCCAGCCCCCGCCCGAAGGGCAGGAAGTCAGCTGTGGTCATAGAATCCCAGCAAGATAAGCATCCAATTTACTCTTGAAGGTATTCAATGTAGATGCTTGAACCACCTCCGATGGCAAGCTGTTCCAGACCTTGGGGGCTCAGACAGTAAAGAAATTCTTTCTTATGTCCAGCCTGAAACGGTTTTGCAGTAGTTTATAACCGTTTGACCTCGTCATCCCTTGGGGCGCTCTGGTGAACAAACATTCCCCCAGATACTGGTGGTCACCCCTGATGAACTTATAGGTGGCCATCAGATCACCCCTAAGCCTGCACTCTTCTAGGCTAAAGAGCCCCATTGCTCTCAGCCTGTTGTCATAAGGTGTGTTTTCCTGACCTCTGATCATGCATGTGATTGGATGCATCTGTGCTCCAACGAAACAGGAGTTGAGAGAGAGACTCACCCAAGTTGGCATTCTCAAAGTTCTCCTTTATAGGGGTTGGCATCCTTTGTTTCAGTGCTTTGGTGTGTTTCCATACCCAGCTTCTGTTTTTGCAGTTGTTCTTTTACGTCTTCAGCTGATCTTAGCCCAAGGTCAGTTTGGTCATCAAAGTTGGTATCTTAATCTTGGAGTGACCTTGCTGCCCATCTGACAGGATGGGTGAATTCCTTCTCCTCGTTATGTTCTTTGTGCCCTAGGCCTGAAAGGGATTAGTCAGCCATTCATTAATTAGTTTACTGACTGGTAACTTGCATTTGGTGCCTTGTTGCTTACATAAACAATTAAATCTCCCATATCTGTCATTCTCTCACCATTCACCCTTTTAAACACATTTACATTAAGTCTATGCAGAGTTCATTCACTTAGGTCAAGCAGAAAGAAACAAAATAAAATTTTCAAGATGCTTACAGGAAAAATCTAACATGGTTACATTTCACTATTATTACACTTTATGTTAACATCAGCTACATTAGTTCAGTCCATGGTACACTGGCAGGTTCCAGGTTGCAGCTTCAGGCAGGAGCTTCTACCAGGCTGGGAGGGCAGTGGGTCAGCTGTGGACACCACTGGCAGGTTCTGTGTCTGGGCTCCTGAACTACGGACAGCATCCACAGCTGACACTGCTGCCCGCCCACTGTGGCAGAAACCCCACCTAGGTCCACAGCTGATGCCTAATGCTGCTGCATGGAAGTAGTGGTACCTGCCTACCTTGCACCACGCAGCTGCCAGCTGCCCACAGGCCCGATCCAATTAGTTGGCGGCCATCTATCAGCAGGCTAGATTGAATCTGTTGGTAGGTTGGGTTCATACCACAGGCCATATTTTTCCCACTCCTAGTTTATAAAGTGTAAATCTACCCAGCCTTCTGCCTGACTTCAGACTAAATCAGCTAACCGCTAGGGCTGTGCAAAGCTATGGTAGTTGACTTGATTTGGAGGAGATTCAGCCCGATTCAGCAGCCGAATCTCCGAATCTGAACTGAATCGGGAGATCCATTAAAAGGTCCAAATTGAACTGGAGGCCTTTGAATCAATTTGGAGAGATTCAGAGATTTGGGAGGCTTGCAGTAAACAAACTGAGAAGAGGGAGGGGGATGGGGTGATCTTTCATATATGGAAAAGGCAGTGAGGTGGGGAAAGACTGCTCTGATATTGACATCTGTAGCTGGCCAGTGACTGTGATCTTTCTCTGAGTACCCTTCCCATCACAGTGCTCTGTGGGAGGGACATAGAAACAACATATAAAGCTGTGTCTGAAGTGATCTGTGCCTTTTGTGAGCTGTCTCTCTCTTGGAGCAGCAGCATCTGAAAGGCACTGGCTTGCTAGCTAGTCTCTTGGTAGCTAGTCTCTCTTCTTCTAAGTTGTATCCAATCCTTTCCTACTCACCCTTACTGACAATCCCTATTGTTATGCCTATCCATTCCTTTCAACTTATTCTTCCCCCAAAATCCTCTTCTTTGTTCTTGTTAGTCAGTCTTGATTCTTTTCCTCCACAAAAAGAAATCTGTGTTTTCCCTAACAGTGTACCATCACTGTTGTCAAAGCACAACATACATTACACACACACGTTTTGCAGAACACCAAACATTATGAAGCATGCTGGTAAGGCGGGTGACAGGTCTTCTGGCAGGCAAGGGAGAGAGAGAAGAGGGAGATCTGCAAGTTTCCCCCTGTCCCAAACAGATACACCCTCTTTCCTGGCACCGAGAAGCCTTCTGCTGCTAGTGGGAGCAAGGAGGTTGTAGCAGTTCTGGCACCTGTACCACCACCACTAACACCACTAACCATCAGCAGCATGACATTCTTCACCCCAATTTCAGTCCCCAGCATGAGCCTTCCAGTGCCAGAGGAGAAGCTTGATCTGAAAGCAGAGGAGTCGGGGGCCATAGCAAAGGAAATTCTGGGGAAGGAGGAGGAATCTGACTTTGTGCTCCACGCTCCTTATAGTTCCCCTATAGGCAGGTCTCCTTCTCTGGAAGGCACCTTGGAGGAAGTTGTGGGGGCAGGTGGCTCAGCTCCTTCTCCTGTTGTGCCTCTGCCTGGTGAGAAGGGGGTAAGGCAGAATCCCCACCCTCAACCCAGAAACGGGTGGGTAGTGTAGTGTGGGATCATTCTGAGGTAGCAGATGATCCCAGGTATGCTACCTGCCAGCACAGCCAAAGGCAGATCAGCTGGAGCAAGGAGGTGAACTATATCACCACCACAGTGATGCTGCTGCATCTCAGATGGCAGCACCCCCTTGCCCTTGTTCCTCCTCAGCTTGGTACCAGTGGGAGCATGCCCAAAAAGAAGTCTCCCTCTCGCTCCAAACCCCTGACACCCTGGACCAGTGGGGGAAATGGGGGCGCATTCTGAAGGTGAGTGAGAACACTCAGAGCATTGGGGAGATGCTCTGGATGGCCAGCCCTTCTTCTTTTGAGTGTCCAGGGTTCAGGCAGCTCATGGTGCTCGTGGTCTCATCGTACCAAGTGCCCGCACACACCACCTTTAGCAGAATGGTGGTGCCCTCTCTGTATGAGGCATGCAGGGAGTAATTGAGGGAGGAGCTGTGGAAGGCAGGTCAGCAGGTAGCCTTACACTTCACCTTGGACATCTGGAGCAGCTGGAGTGGTGATCACGCCTACCTCTTCCTCACAGGGCACTGGTGTGATCAGTCAGGGTGTCAGTGGGCTCTCCTTCAAGCCAAGGTGATGGATGAGTCCCACACAACAAGGGAGATCATGGTGGCCATGAACTGCATGGTACAGGGGTGGCTCATTGGGTAGGGTGAGCTCACCCACAGGTTCATGGTGACCGACAATGGGGCCAATATGGTTAAGGCAGTGCATGATGCCAATTTTGTTGGAATCTGCTGTGTGGCACACAAGTTCCACCTGTTAGTTAGGGTTGCCTTGGAGAGGAACAGGGTTCCTGGTGATGGTGTCGTCACTACCAGCCAGCTTATTTTGAAATTCAGGAAGATGGCTGGCTACTTCCACCAGACCATCAATGGGGACAAGATGCTGTGGGACAAACAGGCAGAGCTGAGCATCCCATAGCACAAAATCATGCAGGAACTCCACATACCTGATGCTGGAAAGGCTGGTCAAGCAACAGAAGGCAATCCATGAGATGGCCTTGAATAGGAAGATTGGGATCAGCAGCTCCCTTAACAAAATGGAGTGGGATACCATCTCCCAGATTTTGATAGTTCTCAAGCTGTTCCTCAAGGCCACTAAGAGCCTCAGCATTGCCAATGCCCTCCTTAGCCAGGTAATCCCTATAGTGGAGGAGCTTGAGAATGGAGAAATGGAGAAGCTCCAGGGGATCAAAGTTCCTGGCTGGGGCAAGCCGCTTTCACCAGAGTCGCAGGCACTGGTGAAGCAGCTGAAGGACGGCATCAAAAAATGGCTGGATCCATTGAAGTCCAATACGGTCCACATGCTGGCAGGCATGTGTGACCTGAGGGTGCAGGGAAGCATCCGCAGCAGCAAAACCCTCAATCTCTGGATGGAGCTTCTGGTGAACAGTCAGGGAGGCAGAAGGGCAAAGGCAAAAGGAGTCTCCTTCACCATAGCTGCTGCCACTGTGGGCCAAGTGCATGACTTCAGTGTTGGGGTCCTGAGGCACCAGACCCCACCATCAGGCAGGAAGCGTGGAGGCCTTGGTGGCCACCTTTTTTGCCAAGGATGCGGAGCCACTGCACTGTGACCCCTTGGCCTACTGGGCAACCCGCAGTCAGGTGCAGCAGGATCTAGCCACTGTTGCCCGGGAATACTTATCCTGTCCACTAACCAGTGTTCCAAGTGAGAGGGTGTTCAGCATTGCTGGTGATGTTGTGACACCCTACCACACCTCCTTGAATCCTGGTTTGGTGGAGCTGTTGCCCTGAGGGGTCAGGCCAACACTCAGGATCTCAATATTGTGCTGTTAGACAGGAGGGCATGGTGTATAATTGCACATGCACACATAAAAATCAATTAAGCACACATACACTCAGTAGGTGCATACATCCATACTAGGCATACACACTCACACTAGCAACTCAGATACACACACATTCAAAATAGCCAGTCTAGGTTCATGCATACCTATCACCAGTTTAAGCCCATACATGCTACACACACCAAATTTAAACAGAATCAGTTACCAACATCTGCACATCCAATACACATACATGGATTACTAATTCATATACCACACACACAATGATATATGTGTGTGTATTCAATAATTCACACACATACCACCCACCTACACATACACACAAGTGAGTTCCTAAGTTGGGTGTTGTGATATGTATGTATGTATGTGCTTGGTGTACTTAGGATACCTGGGGAAAGGTTAAGGTAAGAAAGTAGAAGTGTAGGGAGTGAAAGTTACCAGGACCGGGATTAGAACTGGTAGACTAGAGAGGCCTGGGCTGAGGAACTGAGGTTTGGGGATAACTTTAGGTTAATTGATCTTAATTGATTAAAAGACAATGCCCAAAGCCTGCAGAACAGGGGAGCAATGTGAGCACAGAGGCTGGGACTGGAGCCAGAGCTACAGGGGAGTTGTAAAGGTAGGTGGGGAGAGGGAAAATGGGACTAAGGGAAAGTGTAGGTGTTAAAGAGGGGCTCTGGGTGTGGGGAGCCAAAGGATGGCTCTGGGGCAGCTAGAGAAGCTGCAGGGAGTGGCAGTAGGTGCTGGGAGCTGGAGAAAGGCTCTAGCTGCTGGAGGAAACTGCAGGACAGTCGCAAGGAGCTAGGAAACTGGGGGAGAGGAGGACTACGGAAGGTGTGGGGGAAGCCTGAAAACAGAGAGACAGACAGGGAAATCACAGGAAAAGTGGTAGGAGAGACTGAAAGGCAGCAGGGCAGTGGAAAGGCAGGGAGAGGCAGCAGAAAGTCACAGGGAAAAGGCAGTAGATGGCATGGGAGGCTGAAAGGCAGCAGGGACAGCAAGGAGAGGCTGAGAGGTGGCAGAAAAGGGGAGATGGAATTAAGAGGAAATTGGGAAACTAGCAGAGGGCAGGGGCTGGAGCTGAAAGAGAGAGAGAATGAGGCTGGAATTTAAGATAAGGAAGGGACTGGGATTCAGTAAAACATGACCCAACTTGGGGTTGCAAATGACAGTGGTTTTATTGAACAGAGAAGATGGTAACACAATGTCTTATTGGTACCCTTGCGCGCATGCGCGCGCGCGCGCACACACACACACACACACACACACACACACACACACACAATGGCAACAGGGGTTAGAGAGGCTTGGTGAAGGGGCTCAAGTCCACTGAAGTCCAGGAGGAGAGAGAGAGACAGAGAGAGAGAGTCCAAATTGTAGGAGAAGGTGTGCAGGTAATATCTACCTATCCCAGGCTGGAAGTTGATCCTTGATGGCCAGTCGGGGTCTCCTTCAGCTCAGTGTTGTCCAGAGGGGATCGCCAGCAGGGCCTCTGGGGTGGACAGGTGACATGAAGCTGGTCTGGTCCGGATGGAAATGGTGTTCTTACTGGGTCTGTCTTCACTGCCCCTTTTTATAGGGGCAGACCTTGTGTGACCTAGTGATAGGACGTATGCCTAGGCAAGGGTCAGCCCCTGGGGTACTGAGCATGAGTGCTCCATGCAGGGATTTGCAATTTCAGGTGTCTGTAATGGTGGGGTACAATGGTAGAGTTGCTGGTTCTGCAGGGTCTTTTGTCTTTCAAATACTGGATTCTTGTTTCTGTTCCTAGGTGAGGTCCGTGATTCCTGGATGAAATCAATGCGAGGTGATGGCCTGGTCATTACAGGCTGTTCAGTAGAGGCCTGCTACCATTGTATTTCAATCATTCCCAATCACTGTCATTCATCTGGGAACCAATTTACATGGCAGAGGTACGTGAATCATACAGTTGGAACACAGGGGATTCCTGGGCAGAGGACACAAGATAGACTTGACATACAAAATTGAAACTTGATATTACTTTGGTTCACTTACAAACACAGGCCTAAACCATACAATATCCATATGAAACAATAAAAATCAATACGAAAATGATGATAATACAATATACAACAGTAAAAATCAATACAAACCTAATAATAATACAATATATAAAACAGTGGATATCCAAAACCAAAAACTTGCTACCAAAATAAAAACGTTAGAGCTTATCCTAAGTCTGAGCTCGCTTATGCTTGGTTTGTCTATAGGGAATAGAGAGGGAGAGAAAGAAAAGCCAGAAATAATTTATATACGTGTATTAAAAAAGAAAAACTGGGGGTTTTGCTACAGAGTCACTGGTGTTCCTGAAGGTGAACCTCTTGCTGCTGGGGTTCCCCAAGCTCCACGTGTAGATGACTGCCACCCTCCTCCCTCTGCACCTATTTCCTTTGTAAATTTGCTTTCAGAACCTTACGGTGCAATTTCACAGAAACTCATGCACCACTCTGCCTGAAACCTAGCAGGCCTTATATCCACATGAGGGGCTACCATCCCTGATGTTTTCATCTGAATCTGCAAAAAAATGACAAAGTTATAGGTATTGATTCCCTATTATGGTCTATGGCATAATTTCCAAATCAGTGCCAAATCTCCGAATCCAAATCGGCCGAATCGGGACGCTTTTTGAATTGCCAAATTGAATCACTGTCCCTCCAAATTGGCCAAATCCAAATCTGAAGTGAATATTTGCTGCTTTGCACAGGCCTACTAACCACCTTTCTGTACATACTAACCAGCCAACCTAATTGGCTGTGACCCCAGATTTAAGAACCACTCAAACAGCTGACCTCTGATGCACAAGGCATCTTCAATGTTGAAGTAGTTTTCTAACCCTTCATGCTTTTGGTCCTGACTCTCAGCCTTAGCCCACAACCCAGTCCCTGTCCTTCTGGTTCCTAGCTCTTGCTTCTGATTTTTTTCATTGTGTTTTTCCAGTCTTTAACTATTGAACTCTAACTGACATCCTTGTGCCTGTCTGTGGCTCCTCATACTTGGCCTGGTGTCCTGACTGCTGGCCATCAACCCTTGCCTGGCATTCTGCTTCCTGACATTGGCTCTTGAACTATGGACCACGCCTTGAACACAGATATTTATGGCAGATCCATGCTAGTCCTTTGGTTTCTGCCCCAGCCTCCTAATCCTCAGTTAGGCCATATGTGTGTATAAGAATGACACTGTGGCCTGCTGATCAAGGCACTTAACTGAGAGGTGGGGCATACGGTTTCCATTTGTGCTTCAGTAAGTGTCTAAGTATTTTCATTAAAGTCAACAGGAGGGATGGAGAACAACTGATGCCAGAACACAGCAAGTACTTTGGAAGCGAGTAAAAGGAGACCAATTCTACTTAGGTGGGTTTGTGATGACACTTGAGCCTAGTCTTTGGCTCTTGTTAAGTGCCCAAAACAAAACAGACTCTCCCCATTTCCACACCTACATTTTGGAAAGAAATGAATTCACTTGGAATAAAACATAACTTTAAAAAATTCTTTAAAATGTTGAAGCAAAGCTGAAAAATCAATTATTTGGATATCTTCAAAAAAAAACAAACCCCTCCTAAAATGAATCCTGGTGATACATTTTGGCTAAATAGATGAAACAGGGCTCCAACATGATACTGTTACCTCCAGTAAAAATATTTTTATATACAGCTCTGATCCCCTGGCTGCTGATATTTAGAACCATCTGTTTGAAGGGCATCTTGCCCATTCATAAATTGTTTGGACTATTCAAGCTTTAGGCAGTGCCAAACAACCTGGGGTTTAGCAAGGGCAGGCTGCCTACAAAACCTAGTCATGTTATACAGATGGAAAACAACTACTTCTGGGGCAAATATTAGAATGGAAATCCCAGGCTGCCACAAGCCAGAACAATAAGACTTTTTTTTCCCTAAGGCAACAGATGGCATTAGACTGTAAGCAAGCTTTAGGCAGTTCCATCCACATCAGGGATTTTTAGGTGTTCTGTGGATGCAATCATTAGAGTTGGGATTGTCAGGAAGAGGTACCATTTTCTATTTGACAAGGCTGTGCTTGTTGAGTAATCTCTATCTATGGCTTGTAGACAAGTGAAGGAAGATGCTGAGGAGGTGAGGGTCAGTGCCTGTTGACCAGTCCTGTACTGAACACCCTTTTCTGCAAAATTGTGATATTAATGTTTGATGGCAAAAGTGGGGTGTCATAGAATCATAGAAGTAGGGTCGGAAGGGACCTTATGGATCTTCAAGTCTGACCCCCTGCCAGGGCAGGAGAAAAACTGGGCTCTAATGACTCCAGCCAGGTAGGCATCAAGCCTCTTCTTAAAGACCCCCAGGGTAGAAGCCAGCACCACTTCTCTTGGAAGTTGGTTCCAGATCCTAGCCGCCCTGACTGTGAAGTAGTTCTTATGGATGTCTAATCTAAACC
>NW_017728886.1:123324875-123423305 GCF_001723895.1 Crocodylus porosus | reverse complement strand
ACCCATCCACCACCACCCTCTGAGTGCAACCCTTCAGCCAATCTGCAATCCATCTGACTGTGTAGGCATCAATGCCACAGTCATCCAGTTTCTTAATGAGGATGGGGTAGGAGACGGTGTCAAAATCCTTGCCGAAGTCCAGAAAGACTACATCCATGGCAACACCTGCATCCAAGGCTTTTGTGACCTGATCATAAAACACCAGGAGACTTGCATTATTTGGAGTCAGGAGGCCTGGATTATTTGCCAAGTTCTGTCATAGGCTTTGTGTGCAAATTGCTTCAGCCAAAATGTATGGATATGAGAGCTGATACATAGGCACCTAAGTAACTGCTTAGGCCCAGCACTTCCTGATTTTTTCAGGTCTAACACCCATAATTCCTACAGGATTCAAATAGAGCACTGAAAAACAGGTTTACCAATCAGAATAGCTTTAGCTTCTCCCACATAGTTTTTCTTTCTATAAAAAAAAGTTTTGTCTGGTTTTGTAAGGCTATAAATGTGTAAAGGGTTGTATGGGCCCAGTCTTACAGCTTGGACAATCTAAGAGTTGTATTATCTGTTCCAATATAAATTGTTAAGCCTCTTGCTCAGCAAGGTAATTTAAATTTTGGAAGGCAGCACAGTCTTGTGGGCAGCTAGCAAAAATGGAGTTGATTCCCAGATCTACTTTGTGACTTTGGGCCAGCTATTTCATCACTTTGAATCTCAGTTTCCCATTACAGGCCCTTGCACCTCTTTTCTGTTTAGGGTGGTGTTTCTGGTTAGCTGAAAAGGCTGCTAAAACCAGCTACAGACTCCACACATTACTCTGATGCAGGCAGAATTAATTTTTAACAATGCTTGCCTCTGATCTGACTTGGGGTCTGTATGAGTTCTTTTCTATTATTTACTAAATTTCAATCACTTTTCTGACCACTTAAAATGCAATTAGTGTTCTGTAATTATTTAAATACCAAGAGTTGCTGTTCTCAGGAAGTTTACCTTGATGAGTGCTTGGGATAATGGCTATCCATAATTGCAGGCCTCATCTGCGGAGACCAAACAAGATTGTTTCATAAAGAACATGTACCAAATTCAGTCCAAAACTTCTGTTTGGGGTATGTGCCTTGGAGTGGTTAGGGAAGAGGGTGATCCATCAAGTTATCTGGATTATATGTGGGAGGTGCAGAATTTGGTGTGGATGAACATAGAATCATAGAAAATTAGGGTTGGAAGGGACATCAGGAGATCATCTAGTAAACCCCCCTGCTCAAAGCAGGACCTCCCCAGGTATATCATCAAAGATGATAAAGTCATATACATTTTGCAAAATAATGCAATTCTCTTCCAAGTCTGCAGATTTGCTGTATTCCGTTACAATGTAGTAAAAAATAGCATAACTTTTATAAATATTAAAACCAAATAAATAACGTCGCCATGTAGTGACATAGCTTTTTAGTGGGGGAGGAGAGGGTGCATTATCAGTAGTCAAATGTCTGAATTAGGAAGGAAGTGCTTGTACTCCAATTTTTTCCTGCTTTCTTGCCTGTTTTTTCCTTGTTCTCTCTAAACAAACAAGAAACAAACAAGTAATTTGGTTGTTTGACAGACCGTAAGTTAATGCACATCTAGAAGTGAATTGAAATGAAAAACACCAAAGAAATGTCTTGGACAACAGTCATCAAGAATATGATTGGAAGTCCCCTGAAAACAATGGAAAGCCTCCCATGAACTTAAGCAGGCTATAGATTAGGACCTTATTTTTTTCACTTGTAGCTGAACTGTACAAGAAGGCAATGGGTGAAATGGTTCTTTCCCCAAGATGGTAGAAATGGGAACTGAGTTTTAAAATACACTGTGCAGTCTCAGTAGCTCACTGTGTAAGTGACCTTCTTCTTGACCTTAAAAAAGCCTTCAATCTGGTATCCCATGATCACCTCTTGGCAAAACTCACCAATTGTGGCCTTAATAACTGAAGTGGACCACGATCCACTGGCTGGAAAATTGGCTCCATGGTCAGACCCAGAGGGTGGTTATTGATGAAAGTCAATCGTCATGGTGCCCTGTGACCAGTGGGGTCCTGCGAGGCTCTGTCCTAAGGCCTTTCCTTTTTAATATCTTCATCAATGATGTCGACATTGGTATCAGAAGTGGACTGGCCAAGTTCACCGATGATGCCAAACTCTGGGGTAAAGCATCCACACCTGAGGACAGGAGGGTGATCCAGGCTGACCTTGACAGGCTCAGGAAATGGGCAGATGAGAACCCGATGGTGTTGAACACTGAAAAATGCAAGGTTCTCCACCTTGGGAAGAAAAACCTGCAGCATGGTTATAGGCTCGGCAGCGCTACACTGGTTAGCACTACAGATGAAAGGGACTTGGGGGTCATGATTGACCACAAGATGAACATGATTCTTCAATGTGGTGCTGCGGCTAGTAACACGATCAAAACACTGGCTTGCATCCATAGATGCTTCTCAAGCAAATCCCGGGATGTCATTCTCCCCTTGTACTCAGCCTTGGTGAGGCCGCAGCTGGAGTACTGTGTCCAGTTTTGGGCTCCACAATTCAAAAAGGATGTCGAGAAGCTTGAGAGAGTCCAGAGGAGAGCCATGCACATGATCAGAGGTCAGGAAAACAGACCTTATGATGAGAGGCTGAGAGCCATGGGACTCTTCAGCCTGGAAAAGCGCAGGCTCTGGGGTGATCTGGTGGCCACCTATAAGTTATCAGGGGTGCTCACCAGGATCTGGGGGAACATCTGTTCGGCAGAGTGCCCCAAGGCATGACGAGATTGAATGGTCACAAACCCCACCATGACCGATTCAGGCTGGACATAAGGAAGAATTTCTTTACTGTCCAAGCCCCTGAGGTTTGGAATAGACTGCCGCTGGAGGCAGTTCAAGCGCCCACTTTGAACGCCTTCAAGACATATTTGGATGCTTATCTTGCTGGGATCCTATGATCCCTGGTTACCTCCTGCCCCTGGGGCAGGGGCTGGACTCGATGATTCTCTAGGGTCCCTTCCAGCCCGAATGAAATCTATGAAATTTGTCTGTGAGTACGTGACTTACTAAACAAGCTGAAAATGTTGCCGGTTGACCTCAAACAGTATCCAAAAATGTACTCTCTGATCTTCACTATATTTTAATTAGACAGTGGGAGGCAGTTTATTTACAGATGGCCTTCATGTCTTTAAAAGAAATGATGGTTTATTATTACTAGCAAACTAACTAGAGCAGCAAGTTGGTGATTAGTGTCAATTTCTCTTGTGACCCAAGAAACTTAATACAAATAGTTGTATTAATTTCTAATTGACGTTGAGCTGATATGCTTGGCTGAAATGGATTTAATTTTTCGTAGTCATATTAGATTAATAACCCCAAAGTGCCTTACCTTACATAATATATAATGCAATGAAGGGGCAGTAGACTGTGTTGTGTGTGTGTGTGTGTAAAATGCGTTGTTTTCCAAAACGCCATACATTAGGCAGTTCACACTATAGGTACAAGATCATAGCAACTGATTATTTTCTGCTGTTATCGTGACCTCCTCTTCCTCTCTCCCAATCATACTGCACAAACTTTCCTTTCTGACCTCCCAACACATTCCTAGCTTTCACGAGCTTTGTACTTCAGTTATTAAATTACTAAAGGAATGGAATAAAAGAACTAAAATAAATTACAAAAAATACAGCTGTGCTAGCAATTGGAGCTGCCTACACTGTATTTCTCTTATCCTTATTTCTCTTCATCACACTTCAGCAAATAAATCCTGTTCTCAGTGGAACAATTTAAATGTTAGCAGAAAGTAATTCAAAATGAGGGAAAATGTGCAAAGAAGAAGAAGCATTTGTACAAAACACTCAGGCAGCCATGTCGCTGAAAATAAGTTTATAATACAGAATATTTCTCAATTTGCTGTGAACTATACTGTATGTGTTTTTTTTTAGTTGTTTTGTGTGTGTGTATTCACATGTAGACATGTATACAAACATACATGTACTATATTATAATTTTTGTATATATTGTAATACACATATACACACACACACACTAATTTCCTGTGTGTTTTGTAGCAAAGAACTAGAAGTTTAAAGCTATAAAACAAACTCAATACACTTATGCATACACACTGAGTCTGTGTTAGTTTTAAACTGCCCGTTCTTTGTTACAGAATTCATGGTAAATTACAGTGATAGGAAGGTGCATGTCAGAAAACAAGACCCCCACCTTCAGTGCTGCTTGATAAACTCTTTCGTACTCTTTCTCAGCAAGCATGAAACACACTCTTGTATCAGCTATAAATCTTAGAGTCAACAATAAAGTTAACTAAATAATAAATAGGTGTTGGTCCCTCCAGTATATGGAGTATCCTTTTCCTTTACAATCCAGGTTTATTGCTAGGTCCACGTAAGGACTTAGGCACTTACTGCTTAGGAACTACAGCATCTAAATATGAAGTGTCTAGTCTCCAGAAGCAGACAGGGTTCTTTGGGTAGAATAGATCCCATCCAGGAAAAGCACAGAAAAACTGCAGGTGTTTCCTCAGCCTGAAGAAGGGTGTTTGTACCTGAAAGCTTGCAAAGAAGAGTTTTAGTTGGTCTATTTTAGTTGGTCTAAGAAAAAATATTGGATTTACCCAAAGAACTTTTGTCCTTGGAGCCTATATCCTTAGACCAACATAACTATAACCAATACCCCTAGTCTCCAGAGGTGAATTCACAAGCCAAAATTAGTCACCAAGGCTTGCTGTGCAGAGCATGGAGGGAGTAAGATCCCTCAAAAGAGGTAATCAGATTTTCTGCATCTTGAATAGGAGCTCTTTAGGGCTGTTCAGTAGGAAACATGAAGCATGGCTATGGGTCTAAATTCTTCTACTTCTCCAAAACTTAGACACTGGACTCAGAACTACAAGGAAGGTGCCTCTACTTTCTTCAGGTCTGGAAGCCAGAATTGTAGACTGAGGGTAGACATTGGCCACAATGATTCCTTCACATTTTTGACCTGCACCCACTATTCAAAATGTACTTTTCTACTTAGAATCATAGAACATCAGGCTTGGAAGGGACCTCAAGGGGTCATCTAGTTCTGCTCAAAGCAGGACCATCCCAAACTACATTATCCCAGCCAAGACTTTGTCTACCCAGGTCTTAACATCCAAGGACAGAGAGTCCACAACCTCTGGGTAACCTGTTCTACCTCTTTACTACCCTTCTAGTGAGAGAGTCTTTCTAATATCTAACCTAAACTTCCCTTGCTGCAACTTGAGACTGTTGCTCCTTGTTCTGTCATCTGCCACCACTGAGAATAGCTTAGCTCCATCCTCTTTCGACCCCTGCTTCAGGTACTTGAGGACTGCTATTAAATCCCCCCCAGTCTTCTGTTCTTCAGATTAAATAAACCCATTCTCTCAGCTTCTCCTCATGTGCCCCAGCCCCCTAACCATTTTTGTTGCCCTCCACTGGGCTCTCTTCAATTTGTCTATGTTCTTTTTCTAATGGGGAGCTCAAAACTGGAAATAGTACTCCAGATGTGGCCTCACCGGTGCTGGATAGAGGGAAGAATCGCTTCCCCCAGTCTGTTAGCAATGCTGCCACTAATGCAGCTTCCCCAGTCTGTTAGCTCTCTTCGCAACAGGGGCCTACTTTTGGCACGTATTCAGCTTATTGTCTACTTTAACCCCTGAGCCCTCTTTTGCAGAGTTGCTGCTTAGCCAGTCACTCCCCATCCTGTACACAGTGCATAGGATTGTTCTGCCCTAAGTGTGGGACTTTTCACTTGTCCTTAATGAACCTTGTGGCTGCAGCCAGACGAGCATGGCCATGCAGTATGTGGCACTGCATACAGGTCTGCAGCACCACATACTGCATGTTCAGTTGTTCTCTATGCTGCCAGGGAGAAGCACAGAGGGGGTTTTTTGACCCCTGGTTATCTAGGGTGTCAAGAAAACCTGTGGGGAGAAATAGGGGAGTAGTACATATGGGAGTAGCATGTGCCACTCAAAGCCAGAGCCTGGCCAGCCAAAGCCACACTCCATTGCCATTCAGGCTCTGTGTGGCAGGATCACTGCTGTTGCAGCCCCAAGAGGCCCCCAGGACCTCAGGTAAGACTGCTGGGACCAACCCAGTGCTTGCCTCAGCCCTTCCTTACCCCACCTGGAATAACTTGCTGCACACCAGAGCATGTGTGGCATGGGCGCTCCCCAGGATCAACTAGTGGTGGCACAAGATGTGCCACTGTTAGTTGTCCTCAGGGAACCAAACATTGATGCATATGTGGATGTGGCCCATGAGATTTCTTTTGGTCCAAGCCATTGAGGTCTCTCGGAATCTTAGCCCTACCCTCCAGTATATTGTTTCTGGCAGATTGTTTTATATGGCCTGATGCTTAAATGGTGATATCCTGCAGTCATGTTTTAAAACAGCCTACAGGGATTCATGCCTCCCTCTTCTGAGGAAAAGGCTCTAACCACCAAGCTATACAAGAATTGGCTAAGTTTCTACAAGGAGTGACTGTGATTCTCACATGGGAGTGAGACCTCTGAGTGCTGTTTTCTGTTCAGAGCAAAGATCAGAATTCAAGATTCCATCACAGCTAGAAGTAGGCTCCACAAAAGGTCCTAGAGTGCAGAACAACTGGTAGGAGTGGGTTGAACTGGCTCAGGAGGTAGACTTTAGGGGGTTTTAATATAGATGTCTGATCATATGGGCTAGAATGTGATTGTAAGTGGCAATGCAGATATTCTATTTCAGTGTTTTGAAGGTGTGAACACACTTCTCTATTGTTTATTTCATCACTGAGTTTGTTTATGAAGTTATTGTGATGATGGGCCCAATTATGTGCTGAACAGGATATCATAAGGAAGGTTTCCATTGGCTTCAATAGAAACAGGATTAGTCCCATGAAGTATGAGAGACCCTTGGAAGAAAGAGCAGATTGAAGCATGCTCATTAGGGCTGTTCAAAATTTCAGCAGCTGTTTCATTTTGGAGGTGTTTCAGGCCATTTCGGCACCCAAAACACCAAATCCAAACTGAAACAGAAGGCTCAGAAACCTCTCCAAAACAAAATGAGGCATCAGAAACATTTTGGAAATGTTTCATAAAATTTCGGAGCTGGGCTTGCAGGGAAACAGCTGTACGCTCTGCAGCACAACTCGGCTCTACATAGAGCAGAGATCTGCGCCAGGGGCTTCACTGCCAGTGCCCACTCCCTGCTGCCCCAGTGACAGGGGGCTGCACAGGTCAGGAAGTGGCAGTGAGGAGAGAGACCCCTGTGTGGATCTCTGCTCTCTGCAGAGCCAGGTCACACAGCAGGGCAATACTGGTCCCTGCTGCATGACCTGGCTCTGCAGGGATAAGAGATCTGTGTGGGGGTCTCCTCACCTGCATGGAGAGCAGCAGCCCTCCCCTGGATGAGGCACCCATGGCCCCATCCTGCTCCCTGCTGGGGCCCTACAGCCCCAAGCCCTGCCCAGCTGCGCTTCAAAACAGTTTTGGAGGAGACTCAGCTGAAACAAAACAGGGCAGTGATCCAAAACACTGAAACCAATCACTGTCCTCCAAAACAGCCAAATGGAAAACCAAATTGAAACACGGATGTTTCGCACAGCTTTAATGGTCATGCAAAATCATTTCCTCAAATATTGTAGAAGAAGCTAGTCTCTTAGGAGAGAGCCCTTTTAGATGATTTTAATGGCTATGCTCTTACTTCATTGCAGCCTTCTCCCCACCATTTCAGATGCTATTATCAGGGTTAAACTAGGGAAATAGAAGATGATGGTATTTTCAACTTTGCCTACACACCAAATTCCATAGAAGTCAGAATACACAACAGATTATGTAGGTGGTAAAAATCTCTTTTGAATGCTATCGGTGTATGATAGCCTTCCACTGGGCTCTAAATATATACACACTGAGTGCATCTACTGTGCTATAAGATAGTCCAGTCAGATACGAATACTATCCAATGGTGGAGAAAATTAGTGCAGCTAGATGCACAGGTAGAGAGATGGTGATGTGGGTGCACCCTGCTTCCAGTCAGCTGAGCCAGCAGGGGTTCAGACTCCTGCCTGCTGCTAAGCCACATGGTACAGCAGCTTTGGGAGCCCTGTGGCCCAAGCAGTAGGGCTGTGTGAAGCTTCAGTCGCTGATTTGATTTGGTGGCCGAATCTGAATTGAATTGGGAGACCCTTTAATCTCTTCAAATTGAATCGGAACCCTGTGAATCAATTTGGAGAGATTCAGAGAGATTCAATGATTCAGACACTGGGACCTTGTCCCAGACACAGACACAGACACAACTTTAAATGTTTTTTCTACATATCTCAAGGTACCAGGCTGCTCATGAATACTGAGATGCAGATGGAGCGTCCCACGGGAGTGGGGGAGGAAGTCCCCAGCATGCTCAGCAGTGGACCTGGAAGTTAACCAGAAGCACTTCTGGTCCATTTCTGGGTCTGCCGGGGAGCATGCGCAGGACCCTCTCCCCCCCCAGCTCAGCAACTCATGCCTCCTGGGTCTGGGGTGGCAACCAGGGCCCCCATGTGGCCAATCACTGAGTGGGGGGGGGGAGCGCTTGGGGGGTCAGCTTCTGAGCACATGGGGGGCCCTCCTGTGGGATGCTCCATCTGCCCCACCATCTCAGTGTTCATGAGTCATGCCTGGTACCTCCAAGGTATGTAGAAAAAACATTTAAAACTGTCTATGGCCCAAATGTTTGACCCGCTGAGGCTCCTGACAGCTGCCGCCATATCAGGCCCCATGCCTGCTAACACACAGGGATAAGGGCCCAGCCTGAATTATGAGGAGATGGTGGATCTTATATCTCTCTGGAGGAGATTCCAAAATCCAGTGGGAGTTTGGCCAGGTGACAAGGTGCCAATGCCCATGTGTATGAGAACATGGCCCAGAGGATGCAAGAGCACAGATACCTGTGGTCTGGCCAGAAGTGCTAGGTCAAGGCCAAAACCCTGAGGGCATAGTGGGTCCATGTCTAGGACCATAGCAGGTGGTCTGGGGCTGCCAGCTGATCTGGGCTCTTCCTGAGGGAGTTGGACAGCATCCTGGCCCCCATGGACCCTGGCAAAATCCAGAACATGAACAAGGTCCCAGTGTGCTCCCCTCAGAGGACACCCCCTCCCCATGAGGACAAACACTGATACAGGCAGTCCTCGGACTTATGACACAATTGGTTCCTGAAAACCTTGTCGTAAGTCAAAACATTGTAACTTGAAACCAATTTTCTCATAAGAAACAATGTTATAAATGGGGGAGTCATTCCTGAACCAAGGCCTGATACCATATTTTCACCAAAAATACTCCAGAATGTTGTACTCGATCAATTATAGATGAGTAATATAGATACATTAATGTATTTATATTTTAAATAGCAATCATATTGATTTGGAAGGACTTATTTGAGGTGATTTTGCTGGACTTTTTGAAGGGCTCTCGGTTGGACTTTTTGAAGGGTTCTTGGCTGGAGTCTTCTCAGGAGTCTTGTCTGGTTTCTTAAAGAAAGTGTCCGAGGAAATTTGGACAGATATTGTCCAGGGAGATGGGTGACACAGCGAACTTGTTTGCTGGCATGATGTCACATCGGCTCAAGCGCTGTACAGTCAAAACGGATGTCAGAAAGTTGAAACGGTGTCAATTTATAAGTGCGAAACATAACTCAAAACGTTGTAAGTCGAGGACTGCCTGTACTTGCTTTTAATGGAAGCCTTGAATTCAGAATTTAGAAGATGGCATCATCAAGGTTTCTGAGTGCCGTATTGGCACATATCAGGTGAATCTGAATTCTCAGTCTCACTGGTACATGCAATGTCCTACTTCCCAATATACTGGTAAGGGGTCATCTTTAAAATTTCCACACTGACCTAATTGTGCCACTCATTAGGGAAGCAACTGGGGCTTCTTCTTGAATAAAAGGATGTTGGAAGGTTGTATATTCCATTATGTTGTGATCAACCAGTTAGGAGATAGAGTAGATGTGGTTCCCTGCACACTGTAGTCAGGTCAATCCTAGGCCAGCAAAAGAGCCTTGAGGCTCATCTAACTTATGCTCACCCACCCTCTGGTAACCTTTAAACCACATTCATTCCACCCACTCAAGATCCTATGCTGAAAGATCCCTCAAAGTTGTTCGTAAGGCATATGAACAGATATGGGATGGTGGATGTACACAGCCATTAATCAGTTAGGATTAAGCTTAACATAGAATGCACATTATGTTTTGATCAGCACTACTTGTACTTCCATCATTTAATGTCTCCAGTCTCTGCCCTTGTGATTCAGTTCATTTGGAATCTCAGTGCCCTCCCTTACTCTTACAGACACAAGCATATGGTAGTTAAAGCACACTTACTCTAATTTGAATATGGCCATGAAATGACAAAGGTTAACCCTCCATATTCTTATGAGTTAATGCCCCGGGATTGGTAACAATTGATAACCAAGATACTGTTATACATCTAACCCGTAAATTGTGCTCTCAGTTTTGAACTGCTCTTTTACTGCAGTTATCCCTAGTGTAATTCCCTCCAGTTTCCCACAGTATCATTTGGAAAAATAAATAAATAAAAAAGAATAGGCTTCCATATTTTGTTCTTACATAACTTGCACTAAAAAAATAAGCACTTAGTTTGTTCTGTTCTATTGATTTTTGTCATTATTTTCCTTTAATTGTCTGATTTGGAGATCAGCTATTTTTACAAAATGTTACAGCACATTAAGTGTGGAGTTCTTTAACACTGAAGCTATTTTTCCTATGGAAAGCTCCCGCTGCCATTGTTTTTATGAAAGCCTGCATTTTCTGAAAGGCTTGGGTTCATCACAAACCTGAGTTCTGGAGCTTCCCTGCTCTTTGTTAAGGCTGTGTCATATTTTTTGTTGTTTTTGTGGGACAAAATGAAAACTTTCACAGAGCAGTGTACACTTTGTCAGCATATTTCAAAATCCAGTACGAACTCCCAAAATAGCCTGAAGAGATGCTAGAAATCTCATAATTTGTATTTTAAGCAGCAAAAGAACACTGTACCTTTTTAGGTTGTTGGAGTTTTATTTTTAAAATGTTGATTAATTAAAGGCTCACTTATGTATGATACAATCACAGACTATTTCAGAAAACATCACCTTCAGTTTTCTGGGATTTCTGGAACCAGAAAGGTGGGGAAATTTGTTGTTGTTGTTTTTTAGTGAGCGGTGTCATTCATTTGGTTGTTTGGTTTTGTCTTGGCCTATTAAGATCTTTTTACTGTAGTGTGTTAAATGATCTGGATTTGCATCCTGGACACACTAAAAGGAGCTACAGCACTCTTCGTTATCTGTCTTAAACACTGAATATATCTATGTTTGTTCATTACCACTCTTAAGGCTGCCTTCAGATTAAGCCTTCTTCACCTGCTCACACTCCATATGCACCAAACCAAGAACTGAGGCTGTGGAGGTGCTCCCAGAGTTTTCTCACTGACATAGTTTGTAGTTTGTGGCATGTGGAGCAGCTGGAAAAGGGTGCTGAGGGAACTTATTTCTCTCCAGGAGCCTTGTGTTGGTGTTTACATAGCCATTCTGCACTAACTTCTCAAATCAAAGTATTTTTTATTTACTTCAGATAAGCTGAATTCTTGCATTTTGATCCTAAATGGTTTTCAAGGACACTAGCTCAGTTTGAGATAAGCCAATAGCAGCCCAGCTGATTTTAGCTAGGGTTCCAGCTTCACCAAGATCTTACATTTTCATGCCTCAGTCAGACAGAATGGGCTAGTTTCTATTCCACTTATTAGGTATCTAATTGGACTTAGGCACCTAAGTGTGATTCTGGTCTACCCTTTTTGAGTCCCTGAAAAGCTGAGTCCCTCCTCTTCCACACTACTTTTTTTGTGATTCAGTCTTAAGGGGTAAAGATGTGCACTCTCATTTCTTAGGTTTTTTCCTGGTAATGCACAAAAGCACTGCCCCTCCTCCCCCTCAAACCCCCCCACCAACCAACACACCCCAAACAAACAAACAAAACACCAAACCCTCTGAAAATCTGTATTTCTGGATTCTGCCACTCTTGCCTAGATTGAAGAGTACATCACTCCACTGAAATCCATGCATCTACATACAGCAGTAAGTTGTTTCTCAGCCTAGACAAGACAGGTGGGATTTGGCCTCAATTGTTTCATTGAAAATGACCATTTTCAAAATGTCACAAAAATGTATGCTGACCATGAAAATGATACAGCCTTCCCCCTAACCTCATCCTCCCACTAAAAGCTATTGCATGCCTTCCCCTGTACATTGTGCTACTGTTTCTTATGGTTAGTCTTCGTTTTTATTAATGTTTTAGTGGGCAAAGGTGTTTAATGCTGCTGTCATTTGATCTTCTCTGGAGGCCATGGCTTACCACAGTCTCCATTTTCCCCCAGTGACCTTGTGTTCATAACCTACACTTGCTTGGCACAAGTCTGGAATAACTAAATAACCTGAGAGAAATGAAAAAAAGACTAAGCCTTCTTGCAGTTAAAAAAAATCTTGAATTGCATGTATCAAGATGTTGCTTTATTCTTTGGGATTAATGTATGAGTTACAAATAGCTCAACTTCCTACTTTGTGCAAGTCAGCAAAGGTAAGAATTGGGGCTGGGGGGAGACAGGCAATGGAACATTTGAGGACTGCCTAATATTATTGCCCTGCTACCCAGCCTGTGTGATGAATGACTGATGTTTTCCTCTCAGCCTCTCAGTCTTGCATTTTAAATTCTGGCATTTCGCACTGATTGCTTTTGCATTCTCTTTCAACCCGGCCAACCCCACTTCATAATACTGGATTGGAAAAAAAGATTCCTTTGCTCCTGTGGATCTCTGGATGAAATATGGTTACCTCACTGAGCGGAAGGCAATCCAACTCTTCTCAGTGCCATGCCAGCCTTGCCAAAGGTTGTGCTAAAATGTAGAACTGTGTATCTGTTAGCAGTGCCATTCCAGTCTGAATAGTTTCTACTTCTCTCATCTTCTGTGCACTGAAGTATATAATTGTATGACTAAGTCTGGAAGAATATTAAAAGGGACAGTGAAGATTAAAGATAAATAGGTTTGGTAACAACACAAATTGAGCATTCACTATTGTTGCCGAAGCAGACTGAGTAAAATTAGGGAGGAGTAAATAGGATTTTGGAATGAATCTTTTTAAAGAATTTGATTCTCATTCTTGATGGACCACCAAAAAGTACTTGACCCACACAAAGGTCATCCTTTAAAAACTCAGCAGTTAGCAACAATGGTCAAACAGTACTGTACATATGAACCAAATACTATCACAGTATTTTCTTGTATGAGGATGTAACAGGACCAAGCTCCAGGGGTGGTCATAGCACCCCATGGTGGCCCTACAGCTCCTGCTTTGCTTTCACTCTAGGGTCACTTCCTTCTTGCCCACCACACCTACTAGATGTTCTTTAAGTTTGGAAAAGGAGCCTGCCCAAGAACCCTAGAGTGTGCCTTATTCTGTTTTCCTTTCATTGGGTCCCTCTAAGTTGGCCCCCATAGCCTGTATTTGCCTCCAGGGCACCTGTTATCTTATGGGCTAATTTTGTGGCCTCCAATTTCCCCTGTAGCCATGCCCATGCCTCACAGATGTCACTGTTCATTGGCACTTGACCCTAGTTTCATCTCCTACCTCAGTGGGCTTCTATGTCCCTTCTCAGTCTCTGCCCCCCTTGGGTACTGTGGTTCCTGACCCTGGCTCCACTTCTCTCAGGCACTGGGTGCTTTGATCCTGTTTCTGTCTTCCTCTCACTCTTTTGCTGGGTCCCTGGCCCTAGTTCTCATCATCTCAGGCTACACTGCAGCTTGCACCCTGCCCAAGCCTCACATGCAATTCTTGGACCTCCTACCTCTCCTATCAGTCCCAAGCTGGTCCACCAGTTTAACTATAACATACGAATAAACCTTCTGGCCCTAACACAAATTCTCACTGGGTCTGAACCCCAAACATCTGCTCCTTTGCTGATTCCCAATACTTCCCCCTACCCTGAGTCCTGTACCACTGCCAGCCAGGAGCTTTCTACCTGCATGCTTAGGGTAGTTCAAGTGTCACTCAAAGCTTTCAGTTTAGCTTTCACTTATCACAGGATGATAGCAGAAGTATAGACAATCAATGAGAGCAACTGCTATATGTTAAGTCCCTGTCACCTCCTACCTTGCTGCTTGCATTTTTGTCCACATCCAAAGCCCTATAACCCAGCGTTCAGCCTCTGATTTATTCAAAGGCAAAACTACTTTTTATTTTTTTTATTTGAATTTAATTTCCAAAGACTTTCAGTACCTGGGTTACTTACATTTCTTTTCATACTGCAGTCCCTCAGATATGAACTATCCAGAGTGTTTGTTCTAGTCAGTCAGTTGATGGGATAACTCATCAATTGGATTTCTTGTTGAAACAGAGATTGAAATTTGTGTCCGAGTCAGCGAGCAAACTGATCATCCAGGCATACAAACTCACTAGCATCAATGATTGCACACAATAATAACTAGTTCTAATGCAGCATACTAACAATTTACAGCAAGATAGAGAAGGAAGGATAGTGGATGCTTTTCCAAAAGTTCATGTTACAATCTTATGTGAAATCTGATTGTGGGTTTACTAAATGACAAAGACATTGGGTGGGGTTACCATTACTACTGATATATAATGTATACAGTCTGCATTCCTGATAAAAATAAGGGTACATGAACTATTTTACATATGTTGTATTTCTTGATGCTTTTATTTTTCAAATAATAAAAATACCAATTCCTATACTACTCTGTGATTGTGCATATATTTTCCCATTAGTCTATTAGGAAAATGTTTACCTTAAAAAGATGAACTTCTGTGGAAGCAGTGGCAAAATGAAATGTCTTCTGCTGGATATGCCCTGCAAAAGGCCCCCCAAACATTTAGGTTATATGACCTAGTTGATATTATGTGCTATGGCTGAGCACAGGGGGTGCCTATACATATACTCCAACATGTTCTAATTGGAACACTTCACAGCAGATTCAGTTAATCTCAATTAATTGAGTCTGCTCCGTGTTCCAATTAGAATGCTGCAACATTGCTGCAACAGCATGTGTATTAAGCCCCCACACATTTACAAATGGTTGTGGGATGCTTTAACTAAACCTTACCAAATGAGGTTTAGATAAAGTGTCCTGTGGCCATTTTTAAATGTGTGGGGGCTTAATACATGTGATCCTGAAGCATTTTAACTAGAGTGGCTACCCAGAAACTGCTCTAATTAAAATGCTTCCCTGCTACCTCAGGGTATGTATATAGGCCACCCGAGAGGAAGTCTCACAGGTTGCTAAGTTTCAAGCTGTATAAGGACCTATACATCAATATCAACACTCTGAATTATACATAGAAGAAAAGAGAGAAAAAGCAAAATCTTGGGAGATGGGATATAATGTGATCCTTATGGGAAACAGGACACTCCATGCTGCACTAGAAATCCTAAAATGTAGTCTCAGCCAGAACTCACTGTAGTAATCTCAGATGGATATAATGAAGACAAAGTCCTCATCAGGAAAATAAATTGTCACAATTGCAGCATCCACTAGAGACAGGATTATTATCACTTCTGTCCATTAAGTCACCCCAAACTCTAGCTATCCAGGATACCTCTTAAATTCATTGGTGGTTTTAAAGTTGAGAACATTTAAAGTCAGGAAATATCAGTTTCTGTTGTTGAAATATAGAGATTCAAAGCTAATGTGGTTGAGAAGTTTTGGCCATCTCATCTTGTAGCTTTCTAACCTTCATTTGTCTCAAACTCCAAGCCATTATTTTAAATACTGAAAACTTTGTAAAATCTAGAAGAGAACTGTCCAGCTTCTGGGCTGTGGGGACTGCATGCTACCCAGACTGCACCCACCAGGCTGCATGTGAGCCCCAGGTAGGCCCCAGATAGGCCTCTGGCATAGCACAGTTTGCCTCAGCTTGTATGTGGAACAGACTCAATTAGTCAAGTCTGCTCTGAAGCAGTGGATCTCTGGCATGTTGTGAGACAGAAAAGTGTATAAATGCCCTTAGGTACTAGATTTAATGTGCATTAACTAAAGAGCATTAATATGCATGGAGACTCACCCACTGACTGAGAGGCAGGACCATGGTGACAGGAATCAAAATCAAAGAGTGAACTGAGTTGCAGTTGGCTGAAAAGTGATGTATAATCCTTGTTGAATGAGAGAATGGTCATTTTTTTTCTATGCCTAAATAAATTCCGTGCTCAATTAAATGTTCTCTATTATAGCAGCTTATTGTCTAGTATTACTCATTCCTTCCATAGAACACTTTATATTTCTAGGGCTAAGTACTGTTTCCCTGAAGTCAGTGGGTAAGTTTGATATTGACTTCAGAGAGACCAGGATGGCTTTTAGAAAATGGGAGCAAAACATTTCCACTGATAAGAGTGGATGTTAGTATAGCTGTGAGAGAGTGTGTGTGTGTGTATGCATGCATGCATGTTCACTATCCACAACTGATGTTTGGAGTTTCTGTGAGTCATTCAGCAGACGGGATAAATGAGCGGGTGTGATGGGAAAGAGATGAACAAATTTTACTGAAAACCTTGATAGCTGCCTGGGAGATTAACAAAGAACAGGGTCTTCATGACAAGTCTGCAGTGACAAAAGACCGTATCTTAAGGAACTTTAATTCATGAAGTTCCTTCCGAGCTAAAATAGACATTTAGGGTAATATCTAGACTGGAAAACTAGAGACTTGGACAGAACTTAGATGCCTAAGTACCAGTAGACTATCCAGAGTACCCCTACCCCACAAAGCCCTTTAGGTGCCTAGATTCATTTGGAGCCGACATTTTGGCTTGCTCAGTTCCTTAGTGGGAGCTAAACATAGGCTCCTGTACATGCTTAGAAATACTCCAGTGTGAGCAACTAGGCTTCTGACTCCTACCTGTATTTTTTGGGATCCAGAATGGAGGTCAGGTAGAGCCTACATTCCACCTCAGTCATCAGAGGAGCATAATAGGGCAGGTGTGATCAGTGTATAGTACGTGCCACCATGGCTGTTAGGGCATTTGTCTGCAAAGGACTGGCTCTGAGTTCTAGGCCCAGCTCCCAGGACCATTTATGCATTACCTATTAGACAGTCGTTTAGTGAAAACCAGAAATAACAGAGAACAGCAACCAGAGCCCAGGACTCCTTTCATTCAGATGAGTGCCCTAACTACTTGGTTACACAGGCAGGCTCCTTTTTACTACTCCCTCCCTGGTCCCATAAACCTTGAAATAAAGGATACTACCCCAGCCTAACCTAGCCTAGCCTAGTCAGGATCTGACTGGTTAAGTCACTGTTCTGGTTTTGAATCCCATCAGACTGAAAGTACCATAGAGCCCAGAGTCTCCCACTTCCTGGAGAGGTGGTTCAACTAGTAGTCCAGGGTATCCAATTCAAATGAGTTGGTGGACTAGATGCGGACTGCATGGTTTCTCATGGGCTGTATGACCTACCTCTGGATTCAGCCCATGGGTCTTCATGCCCTGGCTGTTGGCAGCCATAGCATAAAGTCCTGTGGGGTGCATGTTTGACACCCTTGCCCTATATTACTGGGCAAAAGGTGGGTGGCAGCACCTCATTTACTATAATAGTGAGACTTGCTCCACTAGAAGGGTCCCTACCAGCTGAGGAGGACTCCAACCTCTGGGTTGCAAACAGAGACTTGTATGCAGCCCTGGGTCAGGCACTTAAGCTGCAGTGAGGGGCAGAGGTCCCCAACTCGGGGTCCAAGAAGAGGTGCCGAACTCTCTTTAATTTGGGAGCTAACCCTATTTCTCTAAATCACACTTTTGGGGCCAGCCACTTAAATTGTAGGTGCTGTGATGCTTGAATTGCATTTAATTCATGGAGAAATCTATAATTGGAGACAGGTTAGATTTAGTCAGTTAAATTATTACCCAAAAAAAGTGCCTGCTATGATAATCCCATGATGATTCTTCCTTGACTACTCCCCTATGACCATCCAAATTTAGGCTAGAAAATCTCCAGTTCTAAGCACTATGGAATTGTCCACAGTACCTGCCAAGGCTGGTAGTAGTGATGGGTTTTTTGGTTTGGGGGGGGGGGGGCGCTTTTTTTGAAGTCTCAGATTAGGCAGGCTAGATGTTAGTACAGAGATGTGAGCTCTTACGTGCTTTGTCGTCACAGATGTACACCGTATTTGAAAATCTGATCCCTTCCCTGCCTTTCCATGATGATTGCTATTTTTGGTTATGACTATCCCCTGTATCTCTGCCCAGAAACTGCGTAACAGAAATGTCACTTTAGTAGATCTATTGTATTTTTGTGGCTGTGAAAGGATCTTCATGTTTACGTATTCCAAGATTGGCTGACATATACTGTTGCTGTGCAGGGAAACAAAAAGCCGTTCTACTGCAGCTCTTCTTCTTTCCTAGGAACAGCACAATGTCCTGCAGGCAGAAATCCAGAGTTTGGTGGTTCATTTTTGTCCTTCCCCACTTTTTTTCAAAACTGACAAATTTGGCTTATGCATTTTACACATGGACTCCCAATAAACTTGATCATGTCAACCTTTTAATCATACTGGATGAAATAGGAGATCCTGCTTATGGCATTTGCTTGCTTCTGTCAGCTTTTGTTAAGCCAGACATGTCTTCTTGTTGCTGAATCATGCTGGATGTTCCTGATCACCTTGCTTTTCTCTAGGTGCTTCACAGTCGATTCCTTGAGGACCTGCCCCATGATCTTTCCAGGTGCGTAGGTCAGGCTGACTTCTCTGTAATTCCCTGAATTCTCCTCCTCCTCTTTGAAGGCAGAGGTGGTGTCACTTAGCAGCCACTAATTCCATCTCTCACCTGGTCTCATAAGAGTACCATGCTGGTTTCACCTGGCACTCCTTGCTGAAATATCCACTGGTGCAGACTCTATTTAATACACTGCCTGGAGCTCAGCCCTTGTAGCCTGTCTCATTTACCAGCTTGATTTAGGTAAATGGCCCACAGCATTTCACCAGCTTTCCTTTGCTGGCCCTCTGTCAACTGTCTGCTCCTTTCTTAAAATTAACATTCCTTTCTTAAAGTAATGGGGACTAAGGACTCCTGTTACGGGCAAAATATTTGCTCTTTCCCAATCCTCTGGGACCTCATTTAATCTCCAGGAGTTTTCAGAGAGGATAGTCAATGGCTTTGAAATTACCTCAGCCAATTCCTTCAGTAACTAGAATGCATCCCATCTGGCCCTGCCAACTTGTAAGCATCTAACTTCTTTCAGTAATCCCGAACCTGTCCTTCCACTACTCTGAGCTCTTTGCCTCCTTTCCTGTTTTTGCTAACAACAGCACTCATCATCTGGTAGCTGCCTCTATTTGTGAAGACTGAAGTGAAAAAAGATGTTGGATACTTCAGGTTCTTTTCAACATCCGTAACTAGATTGCCTTCTGCATTTTGTAAGGGACCTTTGGATTCTTTGGTCTGCCTTTTCTCTTGACATACTTATAGAATCCCTTTTTATTGTCTTTTCTGTCCCTTGCCAGTTGCATCCCAAATCATACTTGGCCTTCCTAATTTTCTCTTTGCATGTCTGTGCAAGTACTATGACCAAGTTCCCACTTCTGATGACGTTTTTAGGTTAGTAGTTTATATCTAAAATTGCCTGAGTTTTCTGAAGCTCCTTATACCAGCCTCTAATCTTTTTTCTTGTTGATCACATCAAGTATGAAGAAGGATGAGGAAAAGGAAAGACACCAGGGTTTGTTTTTTTTTTTACCTTCACCCTCAGTACAGCAGAAAGCAAATTCTGACAGGTGTCTGTCTTCTGTCAGTACTTGCTACTGGATGTACATTTAAAAGAAATAGTAATTTTGAAATGAAAATGACACCCATCAGAATTTCCCATCAGCTGTGAACCTAATCCATATTGTTCTCTTTTGGTAGCAAAGTAGATTGGTAAGACAGCTCACTTTTGCAACTCAGTAAAATCAAGAATGGAAGAATTCTGCAGTATCATGCTACTGGAAGCTTCTGCAAGGACATCTTGACATATATGTTAGAATAAAAGAAGTTTTCTTAAAAACATTACTGTTAAGTTCTCAAACATTAGCATGTAGCTACAGAACACCTGCTATATGGCATGTCGAACATACCTTAGAAAGCTCTACTGTGGGAGGAAAAGTAAGAGGAAAATAGAGGAGTCAGCAGCTTATATCAAATTATATAAGGGGGCTGTAAAAGAAGCAAGGTTATGGTGGGATGATTCCTACAAGATGCAGACAAGCAAAATTAAACTAATTAAACTGAAGCTATGATGCAGAGTTAAAGATAAATTATTTCTCTGGTTATGAAATTAACTTGAACACAGTGGGATACTAAAAGTAGATACAGTCCATTTTCTTCATAGGCGCTCCTTGCTACATGGATCTGTTAAATGGAATTTAAAGGCAGCTAATGGGGAAAAATTATAAAAATCTGATTAAATACATAGAAATAAAGAGCATAAAAATAGACACCCTCCAAACTGTCCATTCAGCAAATGATTTCCCCCCTTACATCCTATGGTATGTTTTAGCAATCAGTATATCTGCTAACATAAAATATGGTTATTAAAATATTTAGGTATGGAATTGAAGGAAATTACATTTGGCAAGGCATTAGCCAGGCACAAGTGGTTTATATCCCTGTCCTTGTTTCTTTAAAAACCACTGATGAAGTCTGGTACGATGAAGTCTAAGTATAAGAAATTATCTCAGTTCTGGAGGTGCGTGGCCTGCTCAGAAATCAAAGCTGTAACAGCAATTTGTGTGAATCATGGCTTCATAGAAACAAGGGAGATGACAAAAGTAATAGCTGTACTTGCTTACAATAGACACCTATTCTTGCCTTTGTTTGTAGTTTACTGACAAGCTAATCAGCAACTGCTGCAGATCTAGCTCAGTGTCTCTGGCACCATGAAACCATTAGGTCCATAAAGCCCTGGCTGACTCTCAGCTGCTACTTTTGGCATCTGCTGGTATTCAGTGTGTCAGATCTGAAGACTGCAGTGACTTTCGTCTCACTGGAACTGTAAATAAAAGGTTCTTTCAACATGATGCTTTTAGGGAAGTAGTTAGGGTGTGGCTGATGGGATAATGTACACTGAAGTCCTGACTCTTTGGAGATTGGTATCATTCAGGCACCCAAGGGCTCTTATTTTAGAATAGTTGGGGAAAAGAGGTAGTTGCTATTCCTCTCATATTTTGGGCTAAGTGGTGTTTTCCTCGTTTGCAAAGGAGTATTGTTGCACTGGATGCTGGAACCCACACAATGCCATAGCAATGAAGTTTGCTGGCTGGGGCAAAGCCCACAGCGGCAGCCTGCCCTCTCCCCGCATCCAGATGTGGAGGGTGCATGCCCTCCACCATGCTTGCCTGGGAGTGCACACAGCAGTGCGATCCAACCCCGTGCTCCTGCAAATGAGCTGCTCTCAGCTGCATCCCACGCACTGCCCTGGCTGGGCAGCACCTGTTAGCGCCCCTTTGCTTTGAAGTCCAGAGCAGTCACCCTGCTTATCTCTCCCCTTGCTATGGCACTGAACCCAGAAAAAATAATGGGAGAGTGATTTGAATAATTTGGCACTCAGTTCATTTTACCTATTAGTGCCTTGTATTGTAAATCAGTAATGGGCTCTGTTAATAACATACAAATAGGCTTTCTTTATAATGCTGGTTTATTGTCTGGACTTTGGGCTTATAAATGCAGTAGTCTCAGACAATTCCAAAGCCTTGGTGGATAATAAACTGTTATAATTTTCTTATAGCAAAATCTCTGTTGACAGTCTCTGTTATGAACAGATATTATATCTGACTGAAAAAAGGGCATGGACAGTTTTTTTCAGGTTAGGCCAGAAGGAAGACAGAGCCTATTTAGTCATATAGTTAATAATAATCACATTGAGTTACCACTTCATTTATCAAAATGTGTTCAAATGCCTGTTTTACAACAGCTATGTTACAGCATGGGCTCTGATGAGCAGTTCTTTAATAGTTTCTCTCAATTTGCAAACAACTTATTTGATTAACTACATTTTTGGTGGGGAAAAAAATGCCCTTTTCCAATGGATATGGCTGTCTAATCATTGCTTGATGTGTTGATTCCCTTCAGCACAAACTAGATCCTTAGCATTCATTTGAAACCCTAGTTTATAACCATTTGCAAAGCAGCATTACTCTGAGTCTCCTTTTAAAACATATGAATAACTCATAGACATAGGTGTTTGATCAACTTAATCTTTGGCATGGTGCTCCAGATTTCAAAGTAGCCTAGGCGACTAGGGCTCATTTTTCTTTTTTCTGCTTTTTACTGTTAAAAGGGGGAGGGGGGATGGAAAATAATGCAAAACTGCATTCTTTTTCTTGTTTAGACATCTTCCTAGAATGGCTTACTACCTCTCTCTGGTATTTTAAAAATAAGGTGACTGCCAACTTTACTTCTAGGCCATCATAATTCAGTAACGTCTTGTTAATTCATTTCCAATCTGGCACAAAAAACCCTGGCCGTGGCTCTGGATGTGCTTAACTGTGGAGTAAACTAATTAACTGTGGAGTAAAGTGTCAATACCTACACATGTAGTGGTATTAGGCCACGGTAAAGTAATTAATACCGCCATAAGATAGTACTATCAGGGACAGTACTATTATAAAGCATGGTAATTAACTGTGATTAAACGCATGTGTAGACACTGACCATGGGTGTAAATTGTGCCCAGTCAGCCCAGACAGCAGGGGGCAATACTCCTGCCTGCCGCTTAGCTACATGGGTCCTTATTTTCAGCACCCTTGTGCCCTAGCCAGCTGCACAATGCCTCCACCTGGAGCCTGGGGCTGACCCCCTGTAGCCCCTGCCAGCCTGGCACAAGAAGGGTATGAGTGGCCGTGGTGTAAACTGCTCTGCCCCAGCTCAAATTGCTGCTGTCCTGGGTGCATGTGTAGATGCTGTACCCAGGAGTAGTTTACTCTGGCTCAAACTGCTCCAGAGTGTTTTGCTTCAAATTAATTGCACGTGTAAATGCACCCTTTATGTTGGTCTGAGACCCAAATTTCAGATAAAAAGGCCAGCTTTCCTACATTATTTTATTATATAAACATGAGAGCAAACACATTCTATTAAACTAAAATCTTGAAAACTCACTGGCTAGATTTGGCGATGAGCAAAAAATCTCTGTAGCTGTCTCCTTGTAGCTGAACTTTTCAGTCTTCCAGTGCAGGACCCCTTTACATAATAGAGCAAAAACAAGACACAATCTATCATTCTGCAGTCATGTCTCATTCTGGGAAGGGAAGAGTTGCTATCAGGTTGGAAAGTGTTTTTAGATTAGTTTTTTAATTAAAATAATTGATCTCCTTTTGAAGAATCAGAGGCCATATGGGCACTTCAGTAACTCTGGCTATTTGAGCATCTCTAACAAGGGTGGAACTTAAGGAAGTTTTTTCCCACTGTATGTCAGGATTTGGGGTCCCAAGTACATTGCTGAGAGAAATATGAACATCTAGCTTCCATTGATTACAGCTCTATATGCTCCAGTTAGCAAGCTTCCAACTGAGAAGTGGCTAAGGGTCATAACGTCATCTGGACTCTGTGGGTGCTTCCTTGAGGAGCACTGAATATCATCAATTCCTAGTGACTTCGGTGGGACTAAAGTGTGCTTAACCACTCCAAGACTCAGACCTTGTGAGGGTAAGATTGAAACACAAAAAGTATTTCCAAGCATTCTGCTTTAAATTGCAAAAGAAGGTGTCCTTGTGCTCCCCTGGTTGAATACTCCATAAATTAAAGCACAACACCTGAACTATCACAAATCCCATTGCATCTTGATGGTGATTAATTACACAGGTGAGAGGAGTCCCACAACGTCTCTTAGGGATTAATGGCAGACTTTTCCCATTCTTCTGTTTGGTCATCATTTCCCTGGGAATCAACCTCATTGTGATTCTTATTGCTGTTACAATATTATTTGAGAGGGGAACAAAGATAATTTTTTTTCTTCTCTTCAGGCAATACCTTCCTCCCTGTGATCATCCAATATCAAATTCATTGGGCTGGGCATGTCCTCCAGATGTTCAACTCCAGACTTCCTAAGCAAGTTTTATTCTTCTAGCTCATTTAGCTCAGCCAAGGCTTAAGCTCCAGAGGAGGGAAGAAAAAGTGTTTCAGGGATGTCCTCAAGGCCAACATAAAAAAAATGCAACATCAATGTCAACTCATGGGAGACTATTGCCCAGGATCACCCCAAATGGAGGAAGAGTCTGTTGCAGGGATATCAGTCCTTTGAAACCTCATGACAACAGCAGGAGATAGTAAAGCGGGAATGGCAAAAACAGTGTGTCATGGACCAGATCAAGAATCCAGTGCCACCCACCCCAAACAGAAGCACATGTCCAAGCTGCAATAGTTTGCCAATCTCAGATAGGCCTCATCAGCCATCTTTGGACGCACAGATAAGAAAGTCATGGAAGACAGCCACCATTGACTGTGAGGGATCCTCACTGTTATGTCCTGAGGTAAGTCTGAGCTTGAGTGCTGTCGTTGCTAGTGTATTCTTATTCACTTATATAGTCAGCATTTAGGCACATGGGTCTTTCCATTCACTTCAATAGGACTGTTTCCATGTGTAATTTTAGGCTCATGTTGTAGTACCTATAGTTGTTTTTGTGGGGGAAAAAGACATTGTGGTTAATAATCATATTGAATAAGGATTCCAGGTTCAGGCCTATGAGAATGAATGTTTTTGTTTCTAGTGTTGTTGATTGGTCTGGGATGTATTTTTTGAAAGAAATCTAAATTATGTTTCATTAAAACAATGTACATTTGCCCAGGAAAATATAATGCATCTAACAAAGTACATCAGGTAAAATAATAGTATATTGGATGCAAATAACTGCAAAAATGCTACAATAAATTATATATTTTGAATGCAAAAGGTTAGAAACTGATGCAAAAGTTAAGGTTTTTCCAAATCCCATTAACCAATCCACAATACCCCTGTTTAGTAGCCTTGCCTATAATACAAGCTCTTTGAATACAAAAACAATGAACAAAATCTCCTTTGAATTATACCTGATTTACTTTAACACAATTTACTTCAGTAAAATAAGTATGAAAAGACAAATAAATGTCTGCAAAAATGAATTACTGGTTGGCTGGCTGCTTCTCATCAAGCTAGTACCTGCTACAAATTAGTTCAGGTCTTGATAATGGTGTAAATAGTGGGCTAGGAACAGTTAACAGGTTACATTATATGCAGTTAAGTATGTATATATTGTGAAAGGAAATTCCTGTAATAGAAGTGATAGGTAAGTGTCTAGGTAATACTGAATTAGAATTCCATTAAGGAATTCATATGGCACTGCAAACCACAAAAGCTGAGCTCAAGCGGTTTATCACTAGAATCCTGATACAATTTTTATTGTGCCTTATTTTTATTCATAATGTTCCATTTCATTATAATAATAAGCTGACAAACAAGCTCTGAGTGATTATTACAGGGAAGGCTGAGCACGTTCAAGTTAAATAAGAACTGACCTTAACCAAATAATCACTCAGAACACATTGCTTATTATTCTTTATTACTAAGATGCATCACCATAACATCCATAGGTTCCTAGGATCATAGGAAAGTAGGGTGGGAAGGGACATCACAAGGTCAATAAGTCCAGTCCCTTGTTCAAGATGGGGTGAGCTCATACTAGATTGTCCCAGCTGCTCTTGAAAATTTCCAAGGACGAAGATTCCACTATTTTTCTAGCTAGCCTGTTCCAATGTTTGACCACCCTCATCACCAGAAAGTTCCTTCTCATCCCCACTCTAAATTTGCTCTGTTGCAGCTTGGGACCACTGCTTATAGGCCTGTCCCCTAGGGTCACAATAGAAAAGCCCATTTTCATTGTCTCTGTAATTGACCTTCAGATATTTGAAGCCTGTTATCAATTCTCCCCTCGGTCTTCTCTTTTCCAGACTAAATAAATGTACTTCTTTCAGCATTTCCTCACAAGTCATGGTTCCCAGGCCACTAATCACTTGTGGTCCCCTGCACTGGGCTCTATCCAAACTATTCACATCCTTCTTGAAGTGTGGGACCCAAAACTGGACATAGTATTCCAGGTGGAACTTCACCAGTGCTGAATATAGCAAAAACATCACTTAGCTTGATTTGCAAGTGATACTCTTATTGATAAATCTAGTATGCTGTTGGTTTTTTTGTCATACTGTTGGTTCATATTCAGTTGGTGGTCTACTGCAACTCCAGGTCCTTCTCTGCAGTACCATAACCTCACCAATCATTCCCCAGACTGTATTTGTGCATGCAATTATTCTGTCTCAAGTGCAGGACTTTGCATTTGTCCTTGCTAAATTTCATCTGCTTAATTGTGGATCTTTTCTCCAGTCTACCTGGCTCATTCTGGATTGTAGCCCTACCATCCAGAGTGTCTGCAACTCCACCAAACTTGGTGTCATCCACAAATGTGCTAAGTATGCACTCAGTTGCATTGTTCAAATCATTAATGAAAGTGTTGAACAATACTGGACCCAGGACAAACCTCTGGGAAACCCTACTTGATGCATCCTTCCAACTAGACATTGAACCCTTGAAGACTATCTGTAGACTTTGATGATCAAACTAGTACAGTGCTTTCATTTAATCTGTATTTCCTTAGCTTAATAAAAATGTTGTCAGAAACCATGTCAAAAAGCTTAGTGAAGTCAATTTATATAATAGCCACTGCTCCCCCCGATCCACAAAACCTGTTACCTCATCACATAAGGAAATCAGATTGGTCAGACATGACATTGCTCATGCTGGCTATTCCTGATTACCTTGTTCTCCTCTAGGTGCTTCACAGTAGATTCCTTGAGGACCTTCTCTATACTCTTTCCAGGTATCAAGGTCAGGCTAACTGGTCTATAATTCCCTGGATCCTCCTTCTTCCTTTTCTTAAAGATATGTATATGCCCTTTTCCAGATATCTGAGATCTCACCCAACCTCCAGGAGTTCTCAAAAAGGATACCATCCATGCTACCATGTAATGTTATCATAGGTGTATTTCCTATATAATCATTCATGCTTCAATTCTCACCCACAGAAAACTGTAGATGTGAAGTACGTTAATAGATTTCTCAGTAAATAGGTGATACACTACTAAAAGTGGTGTATGGTGGAGGGGGAGTAGTCAGGGGTCAAGCATGCTCTTCTCCCTGGGTTATTTCTACTTGGGGACAACAATCTCTGAATGTATTCCAGATATTTTTCTGCAGAAATGCTAGGGATATACATCTCTACTTCTCCCCAGAACTGAGAGGGGGTGAGGCGGAATCAGCTCGTTTTTTCATGATGTTTTGGGAGATAAGTTATTTTTTAAAATTCCGCTACATTTTTTTTTTCCAGTGAAAAAATGCTTATGCTGTGAAAAGTAATCATGGACACATTTGTGTAGAAAGACATTGTCTATTTGAACAAAAATGTTTCAGTAAACTGCTTTTGTGGAGGTTTGCAATATTGCTTCCTTGGCTTTGGGACACTTTGCCATTTGGAAGCATGGTTTCTGAAGGTGCCTCTCTGACTGGGGCTGCCGTGCTCCTAAGCAAATTCTGCACAGAAGAGGGGAAAAGCAGAGCCAATTTACTGTCTGTCAGGCCTTAAGAGGAGAGGAGTATCCAGTGGTCAAACCTTGTTGGCCTCTCAGCCTCTTCCAGCCCTCAAAGTGAAACCCTCAGAATATCTCTTCAGAGTGCTTTGGGTCGAGGATGTGAGGCAGAGGAACATACAGCAGAGGAAAGTACTGATTGAAGGCATTTTTGTGAAGGTCAGTCAGGTGGAGTGCTTTCCTTCATGGGATCACAACCAGACTTTTTGCTGTGCTACACTGGGGATCTCTTATTCTGTTTTTCTAACTTGCAACCTGACACAATCATCTGATCCCCACTGAGCAATCCTTGCTGTAGATGAACAAGGCTTCTTTTTTTTCTGGTTCATATCAAAGGCAGAAAAGTGAATAAATAAATGTACTAGTCATCATAATGTTATATTCAGTCTGTCTTTCCCCACCAACCTTATAGTATCAAAAGGTTGTGAGGCAAACCAAATTTAGTGCAGCATGGAGGAAAAAGCAGAGGAAAAGCAAAAAATGAGAGAGAAGGTGGCTTCAGGGAGGCTATGTATATTCTATTGTTGAGAGACACATGAACTCAGTATTATGTCCTGTGAGTTTGGGGAAAAAATATTAATGTACTCAGAAGTTTGGTGTGAACTGTGATCTCCTTTTCACAAACATCTGTGAGAAAAGGTAATGGTTATAAGTTATATTCTGCCATCAAATTTAAATTAGACCTCCCTTTCTACATTAATGGAAAGGGCTGATTAAACGTTCATGTTACAATATGTTTTCAGTAACATATCCAATATGTATAGTACAGTGGGCATACTCATCAGCGCCAGAAATGCACTTCACTTAGGGCAGCTGGACCTATGATTACAGGCCATATTAAATAGGAACATTATATGGGATGGTCAGAACAAAAAACAACGTGCAAGCATCTGGGACGAGTAAAATCATACCTCATGTAGCTTTCCATAAATGAAGAGGTTTTTTTCTTTTTGTTACCCAGTTGTTCCCCTTCTTGTCAGTTAGCAGGATAAATAACAGGACTGAAGTTTTTTACTGCACATGGCTCATTCCTCCCCTTCAGTTTTTTCCATTGTAATGCTGAGATTGGGAGATTGGTTTGGGGTTGTTAGTTATTTTCTGATACCCAATTACTTTAGCCAGAAAAATCCAAGAGATATCTACACTCCTTGTACGAGAAGGCTTTTGCTGAGGCTTCTTTATGTAGCATTTGAGAATAATTTTCTCCGGTATGCGGCTGTTTTCTAACATTATGCCAGCATGGATTGTTACTTTCAGAAGTGACCCTGGTCAAAAGAATCACAATGTTTGTTTTTCATTCTAATTTTAATTCTATTCAGTTAATTTGAGGTAATCAGCAGGTGAGGCAAACAGTGATGAATTAATAGATATCCTGTACTGCGTTCATTCCTTATTTTATGTTCCTCCTCATGTTAGAAATAAAGAAATGTTTGGGTTTCAGACAAATAATTAAATGCAACTTCTTTAATGTGGGAGATAAAAGAGTATAACTGGACAGTTTTACCTTTTTCTGAGAATAAGACAAAATTACTTGGAATAGATTAGTTTAAAATTGTTAACTGGTCTATTTTTTCAGTTATGCTTTGACTTAAAGATCTTGAATTAAAATTCTTCAGAAGCACCTAAAGGATAGCCCTTAGTGTTTTATTTTAAAGGTGATTTAGGCACTTAAGAACTCAAATCTAACAACAAATTAATGTAATGTAAGCTACTAAGGGCCAGATTCACCAAATTATTTGGATAGTTCCAAGATGCAAGTGTTTCATGGGTTGTTCTTGATATCAAGGACAGTTATTCACATACCATAAGGCAATCCTCTGATTCTTAAACATCTAAATAGCTTGGAAAGCCTGGACCTACGTTCCTTTTAAAAAATCCTACTTTTGAAAATGGAATATCTATATAGAATGTAATGTTATCTACAGAACAGTATCTATATCAGGTTTCATTTTTGCAACATCCAAAAGTTTACTAAGAGCACTGCAAAATACAGTCAGTCATGGCTTTTTGTGAATTGCTTATGGTGCAGAGGAACAAAGAGTAGGGCAGGTTATGGGTGAAGAATAACAAATAAATACAAGTCACTTGCTACCAACATGTAAAATGTATTGAAAACTGAGTCCTACAAAACTCACTTCTGTCTCTTAAGTTCATAAATTTATGCTGATGGGATCTTTGAACCTCACCAACACATATTTTTAATGTGTATTTAAAGAGGTGGGTTAAAAAATATTTTATATATATTTATTTAATTACATTTGGAAATACTTCTTGCATTCCTTTCTATCTGGCCTAGAGAAACAGGCTCTTTGAACTGGGAAAGTCATACTAGATCTTAATTTCCCTTACTGCAATGGAACCGGAAACGGTTTAGCAGCCAAACTGTTTTAGTTTGGAGGCTAAACTGTTTTCAGTTCCAAGTGAAGATGAACTGTGGCGTATCTGCTGCTAGCAACCTTTCAAATGCTGTGTCATTGGCTTAGGGCTTCCACTGTCATACATTTCTTCCTACTAAAACTTGAGTTATACCATCGTGGGTTTTGAAGTATATACACCAACATGTCTATGTACAAAGATTTGAAGTTATTTGTATGAAAGGTCCTGTATTTGGGTGTTTTGTTTTGTATGTAAAACACAGATGATTGGCAAAATCATTCATAATAATTAAGAACGTGCCCAACAGACTGCCCCAAAATTGAATTGAAGCAAACCTTTTTAGAAGTTCAAATATGTTGCTTAGTAGTTTTTTTTAAAAAGCGTTTTTGTGCAAAGTATGTCATGGTAAAACATCCTTGCATCAATAGGAGTTGTCAACAGGGAGAGACGGTTGCATGAGCTTCCTGACTATTGGCTATGTATCTGAACCAAACCCCTAAATCGTTATAAAACAGATATGCTAGATATTGCTCTGTGTATGTATGTGATATAAAATTAGATTTAGACAGACGGAACAGGAAAAAGTGAAGACCAAAAATAAGAAATACCAGAAAAAATGTTTAAAATGTTGTCTTCCCAACAGTTACCCATCTGGGGATAAATTGCTACTGCTACATTTTATATCAACTGAATTTTGTATTGCTATAAAACATTTATATAACTCATTCACATGCTATGTAGTTACTTGATGCAGTTATTTTAATGTTTTCTTTCTTTCTGAAAAAAAGGGAAGCTTTTCCAGTTTTAGATATGCTGTTGTTAATAATATGGGTTTGTGCTCCCCTATTTAGTTGAATCATGACAACTAAAAAAAGAAAGAGAAAGTAAGCCTAAAATGAAAAGGTCTGAGGCATCAAAGGGCATACTCAGAAGCCAAAAAAAGATAGGACATGAAACCCGTTCAAAAAGATCAGACACATTTTGAAAGAGAGGAAGACTAAACATTACAAATGGGGAAAAAGCTAATACACACAAAGAACTTATTGCAAGCTTAGTAAGTGGCAAACAAAACATACTGAACCCTTTTTTAAAGTTACTTCTACTGGGACAAAAAGAAGTTCAGAGAACAAAATCAGTTTGTATTTCACATAGCCATTGAGAAAAGGCAATATGAATGGGACTGTTCAGAGCTAAAGAAAAACTAAAGGAAGTCAAGGCAGCAGCAAGAGTGAACAGGATGGAGATGAGATTTATACAAAGTGCATTCATGGTAAACAGAAGGTTAGATTTTTTTTCCCCTCAACATTTTAAAGACAATGCAGGGCTTTTGAAATAAGCCAGATAGATACCAGTGGAAGCAGCAGGGAGGGGTGAGCCTGAGATTCATGTTAGAAATGAAGTTTCCCTGCCCCACTGGAAGTCTAACAGCAATAAACGGGCTGGTGAAAAATGTCTTGGTAATTTAAGGGATACAGATAAAGTGAAAGCTTTTCTTTTGGAAATCTTCAAAAGGCCAGACCTGGATTGGGTTCCTAGAAAGTTCCTGAAGCAACTTGGCCCCAAAGATGAAAGAGAAGCCTTGATGCAGAGGTAAGACAGAGCGGTGTGACCTCGCATCTACTGGAAGATACAGCCATGGGACAGGAAATGTGATTTGAGACTGCCACCTTTCAAATTATATCTCCCTGGCCCCTAAAACCAAGTTTGGGTTTTCACTTTCAGATGGGAGTATTGTCATAAACTCCCTGTGTGGCACAGTAGCTTCCTTTTAAAACCCCATTCAGTAAATCATACTCCCTGCTATTTTGAGAGGGTGCAGAAAGACACAGAAGGAAAATCCCTGTTATTGCCTATCTCCCTGTTATACAACAGAGTGCATACATAGGCCACTGGTATATTTTTTAGTTAAGGTTTATAAATATTCATAAAGCATAATTCTCTGATTCCTCAACTTTGATTTCCACATTCACATATGCAATTGGAGAGGAACTGTGATGACATTCACTATCAAAATTAAAGAAGAGAGTGGGGAAGCCAAATTCATAGTGGGACCTTAAATGCCTCTCCTTCCTCAGAGCACCCCAGAAGCCAGCAAGATTTCATTCATCTGAGTGTTACTTTCCTCTCATCTCTCCAAGCAGCCAAGAGGAGAACAGAAGGTGAAGGCTTTTGATTCACAGTCCAAACTGAAGCTCATATGCAAAGTTCAGATGTTATAAAAGAAGAAAATTCAGTAATGAATTCAGGGCACATATGGCCTACAGGAAGCTTTGCATGTTTTTGGATCTCAAATGCAAAGTAAACACTTTATGGCGCTGTATTAAAAATGAGCCTAAGTCCAGTGTTTAATCAACAGGCCCTTCTTTTTTCCAGGGCAGCTGTGTTATAAGGACCTGAAGGAAAATCCCATCAAAGTCAAAGAATACCAGCTCAGGGATGGTTTTCTGGCAGTGTATTGTCAGTGATGAGGAAAAGCATCCCAACAGCTGACTGGCAATACCACTGCCTGGGGCATGCTGTCCCATCTGCCTGATTCTCCTCGTGTACCAACGAAGTTATTACAAAATGAAATGCTGATGCTCCAGCAAAACTGAAGGCACACAGTGATAATAAAGGACATTGTGTTCACAACATATAGGTGGAAATTTAACTTATGGTTTACATTTATTGGGCCAAAGAAGGGTACCCCAAATGAAGATCTAGATAGAGAAGCTCCGCTCAGGAAAGGGGTTTGGTAGTTGATTCACTGCTGTAGACTTCCTAGGTAAGGGGCCCCTTACCTAAAAAGGTTTTTTCCTAGTCACCATTCCTTGTGGGGATGATATGGAGCCACCAGCTGAAGGCAAAGCTTGCCACTCCCAGCACAACCTCTGAAAGATGGCAGGTGGGATGAATGTGTCCCAGCCTGTAGAAATCCCAGCCTTGTCATCTGGAAGCCAGATTTCAGAAAGTCCCAGATAGGTTTATGTTTATTACCAGTATTTGAATTTAGAAAATAAAACCATGTACTTCACAGCACAGGTTGTGCAAACCCCCAAAACAAATTTAATGTTGATGGTGTGTTACCTTTTTAAGATAACTGTCTGACAAGCATGGAATGGAGAGTTACAGTACTTTTATTCATAAATATTTTTTTTATTTTAATTTTGGGTGCAGGGACTAAAGACTGTGGTGATGGATACTAACTATATCTAGCTATATTTTGGGCTTTGGTTACAGCTGTTCTAAAACTGCCACTTATTTGCTATCAGACATTTTAATTTTTTTTCCAAATTCCTCCCCCCACCCTTTTTCTTTTTCCAACTGTCCCTTCATACCATACTCCAATATTTTTTGTAAGGATGTCTTATTTCAATGAAAATATAGAAAACATTCTGATCAAATGCCCATATTTCACCTCCCAAAATGTGTTTGGATGAGAAATCATTGATTAGCTGTAGTTTTCATATCTTCTTCTAAAACATACAGTATTGCTTGACTACAGGTACAGGCAGCATACTCGGCTATGTGGAGGACTGCTCTCAATCTATAGGGCAAAACCTATGTTCCTGCATAACAAAAAGCTCGTCTCCCAGCAGTCAAGTCTCAGACAAGTCATCCAATTCTTTATTGGAAAAAATAACAGAGAAGTCTGATAGTGAGTCAGAGATGGAGAGTAAGAATGGGTCTGACTCAAGCATCAAGCTTGTTATTGAGGAAGAGGAGAAAGATTACAGTCTCTTTCTTTCTTACTAACAATAGAGTGGGGGGGTTGTTTGTTTTGTATTGTTTTCTTATTTCTCTGTGAATCACCAAACATTGCTATCTGGTTAGTGAATTTAACAGCTCTGCTGCCTGTATAAAACAGGCTGCATGCTAATGATGATCCTCTGTCAAATATGCCCTTGGTTTTGATTAGGGTGGGCTCAGTAGGGGGTAAGAGGGCAGATGGAGCAGATATCAGAGAGAAAATCTACAAAGCAATAAACCATTCTGACCCTCCCTTTTTGCTGTTCTCTTTGCTCTTTTTCTACTCCCCTCTCTCAGAAAGTGCAGCTGCAGTGGCAGATGCTGTTCGAGTTTCTGACATCCAACAGTAATTTGCTGTTAAACAGATTTTTTTTCATTAAAAAATATAGGGTTTTTCTTATTTCAATGATGTAGTTTCTTTTGGGAAACAGAGGCACCTAAGTGATGCCTGACCTTCAGGATGTGTCAAAATCTTAACACTCTTGGGTCCCTCTGAACTCTTTCACTGTTACCACAAACGCACATCCAGCTGTGCAAAATATCTTCTTCCACCCAAGGTGGGGAGGAAACTGTACCCTGTCCTCCCAAACACCAACTTGGTTGTATTTATCCATATATTGATGACTGCCAGATTTAGATATTGCAACACACTACAGTGCACAACAGGCAAAATAAACAGTCCTTACGTTAAAGAGAGGTGCATCTTATCCATGGCAGTCTACATACACTGCTTAGTTTTTTACATGCATGAGAAATGGTTTGCAAATCCAGTCAAACACGATTTGACCCTATTAAGGATATATGTCATGGGATACTGGAATAAATTATGCCCCCTAGAATCCAACATATAACAGCCTAAATTGAATGTTTATTTTTCAGTTCTAGTATTGATCATTTGCCACTATGTATTATATGTACTCTACCCATTATTTAAGGGTATGTTTCACTGGTTTAGTCTGATTGCCACTGTAGGGCTGCACTATGATATTTCTTGGTCAATAAAATCATATATTGTTGGGATGTAGAGACAGAGTAGGTAAGGCATCTTGCTACAGCTGTAGTCATGCATTTAAACCTTGTTCCGGACTTCTGCATAAAAGCTGTCCCAGGATGTAAAACAGTTTTGGCTCACTTTGGCTGGACAGTCAAAGGCATGCAAATATACTGCTGGACACATCACTCTTTTGGGTGCTATAAGCTACAGAAGCTGTCATAGTAACTTGTTGGGCTAGTGGAAGTGGATGCACCACTGAAAACCCATTTTCCATTACTGGGTCAGTTAACACCACTGTTGGAACAGTCTAGGTGAGATCCAATGACAGGTTAAACATATCTCTGCTTCTTCCCTTCATCACCCATCTTTTGGTTCCTTCTGGTCCTTCTTTCATTACTGTCTTCCAGTTACATTTACCAGGCGAAACACGAAATATTAATCCTTGTCAATTTACTAGGATGTGCTTTGATGCATAATATCTGTTTTTTTCTCTTAATCCTCACTCTTTCTTTTTAAAGATCTCTAGACAAATTTTACTTTCTTACTGCCCTCCAAAACCTAGTTGTTGGTGCTTGTTTATGGACTAACAGGCAGTTGCAGCTTATTTTTTTCATAAAAAAGTAAAGAAGACTATTGAGCAGCCCCTAGCTTAGTTTTTACACAAGGAAGTGTGTTAAAAATAGCTGAAAGGGCCACATGCTGCTATTAAAAAAGCATCTTGGGACTTCAGGACTGTGTGCAGTTTAAATTGCTACTTTTTCTTGTTCAAGCCTTTACTCTTTCCACTCCTTCTCTTCATCTCCCATCGCCATAGGGTGCCTCTTCTTAGCCACTTTAATCTCCATTTTCTTTCACTGTCTGAGATTGAATAAAAAGGATATTAAGGGGGTTTTTGTGTGTGTGTGTGTGTGTGTGTGTGTGTGTGTGTGTGTTCCATGTGATTGGGTCCTAGGAACCAGATACTATTGTGTGTTGGTACCTGACTGTGACATAATTAAAAAGGACCAGACATCCAAGAATAATGTAGCTCTGGATAACCAGTATTTGAAGAAGAGCTAGTCTGCAATTGGGAACATTTTCCAACTTGGATCTAATCCCTTGCAATATTCCAACACATTTATGAAATATTATGCCATATATGATTTGTTGTCAAACTAGCTTTCATGATGTCAAGACTGTAAACAAATATATGACTAGGAAAAAAAAACAACCTCTGAGTGTCTCCATGCATGTGTAACTGTTAACAAGAACAGATCCTAAGAAAATAGTTACTTACATGCATGTTTGCTGTCTTGGGCACAAATATGAAGTCACAGTATTCCGTTTGCAAGAGAAGAGTTTGGCTTCCCTGTTATGAATATGAATATTTCACCTTTAAAAACCTTAAATCATCTGCATCCATTGTATAGCCCTATAGTATGATTAAGATGTTAATTAAAAACAATCAGCTAAACATAATGAAAAATGATTGCATAATGGCTAAAAGCGTTGTTTAAAACAAAAAATCGATTCATCATCATCCCTGCATTCTCTATATGCATCTTGCAACAGTCCTGTATTTTGGTGACTTGCACTGAAAGCAAACTATAAAGCTTTTCCAAGTTTGCAGAAGTGTGACAAATAAATTCAATATCCTGGGTGGCAGTAGTGGCTGGGGTAGTGGCAGTGGCCAGGATAGCAGCAGTGATAGTAGCTGGGCTGGAGGCAGCAGTGGTGGCAGATGCCCTTCTTGCAACCTTTTCAAATCAGTGCCTGGGGCTGGTGCCCAGGTCACACACCCCTTGTCATCCTACTGAAAATTTTGTTCTTAAAGGGTTCCAGATAAGGAACAAGGTAGAAACAGTAGTTATCACTGAGCAAATGGCCTTTGTTAGCCAGTACCCTACAGTGGCTGGAGTCTTTATTAGATCTGACCATTAGGCATTTACACTGTAAAAGATGCCATTCTAGCCTAGAGCAAGAACAAAAGGTGGCATTTGTTCCCTTTCTGTTCAGCTAAGCATCCAGATTTGGTCATTTATATGGCATTTTTGGCTAACCTAATGCCAAAATTAGCATTTGCACATAGGTTGGCATTCTATTCCTGGGTTCATAGCTGTGCATGCACGGATAACTGTGCAGCCACACAGACTGGGCATGCACAGGGGCAGCTAGGGCACCTGCATGCACCCTTTGTGGATGCATGGCAGCCTCAAGCACCCACAAATGGGCCAGCTAAAACCCATGGGTTCTGTTCTTGAAGCTAAGACTAATAAAGGGCCACACTGTGTATGTGTCCCTTTTTCACCCCAACAACTCAGTGGCTAAGACACTCACCTGGGAGGCTAAATGTCCTGCTTTCTAAGCCACCCTGGTCCAAAGGGTGTTGGACCTGGGTGTGTCAGATTCACCAGTATAGCACTCCAGCCTCCTCACCAGAGTTCAGGCTTTACTCATAGTCTTTTCTGGCACCCCTTTTGAAGCTAAACCATTAACATACAGTCACTGGAAAAAAATGGGTGGAATGCAGTGCAGGAGGAAACCTCCACCTCACTGGGAAGGAAGGGCCCCAGCTAGATATCTTATTCTTCCAGGCTAGTACCCAGCTCATTGTGTTGAACACCCTCTGGCTTGCTCCCTTCCTCCTGTCCCCATCTGCAACATGAAGTGGAACATAAGCCTTTTGAAAAACTCTGGATAAAGAGCAGCAGGGAGAGCAGCAGGGGAGATGTTATGGTGGGCATCTTCTACAGGTCTCCAAACCAGGAGGAGGAGGTGGACGAGACCTTTGTTAGCCTTCTGAATCATCTGATTCTTATAGGGAACTTTAATTACTTGGACATCTGCTGGGAGAAAAACAGCAGTTCACAAGCAGTCTAGAAAATTCTTGGGGTGTACTGGGGAAAATTTTTTGACATGGATAGTAATGAGGTCATCAAGGGGGAAGTTCTTGAGTTGCTCATAAACAGGGAGGAATTGTTTGAGAATGTGAAGATGGAAGGAAACTTGGGTGGCAGTGACCATGAAATGATAGAGTCCTAAGTGATAAGAGTCCTAAATGATAAGGTGCTAAAGTGAGGAAGGAAGGAGAGCAGCAGAACAAGGACTTCAGAAAAGCAGACTTTAACAGATCTCAGAGAACTGATGGGGAGGACTCCCTGGAAGACAAGTCTGAGGGGAAAAGGAGTCCAAGAGAGCTGGCTCTACTTTAAGGAGACCCTTTTGGGCACAGGAGCAAGCTATCCCACTGTAACAGAAGACTGGAAAGTGCAACAGGAGAACACTGCTGCTAGATAGTGATCTCTTTAATGAGTTGAAACTCAAAAAGAAAGCCAGTGAAAAGTGAAAGCTTGGTTATAGTACGAGGAAAGAGTTTAAGAGTATCACACAGGCATGCAGGGAGAAATTATAAAGGCCGAGGCATGATATCAGATGCAGCTGGCAAGGGACATAAAAGGCAATAAAAAAGAGGATTCTGCAAATATGTCAAAAGTAAGAGGTAGTCAGAAAACATAGGTCCCTTATGGAATGTGGGAAGAAATCTAGTTATGGATGATGCAGAGAAGAGTGAAGTATTTAATGCCTTTTTCACTTCACTGTCTTCAGAAATGGGGACAGCTACCAGATTATTAGTGCAGTTGGCAGCAAAGATAGGGAAAGAGACAAAATCTAGAGTACTGGAAGAAAAGGTTAAGGATTACTTAGAGAAGTTAGATGCTTTCAAAGAAGCAGGACTGGAGGGGATGCACTTTAAGGTGAGGTAATTTCAGAGCCATTAGCTATCCTCTTTGAGAACTCATGAAGGTTGAGTGAAGTCTAGGATGACTGGAAAGGGGCAAATATAGTACCCATCTTTAAGACAGGGAAGAAGAAAGATTTAGGGATCTATTGACCAGTCAGCCTGACCTCAAGATGTTGAAAGAGCAGGCAGCAAGTATTCAAGGAATCTATTGTGAAGCATCTAGAGAAGAACAAGGTGATCGGGAACAGCCGGCATGGATTCACCAAGAACAAGTCTTGCCTGACCAACCTGATTTCCTTTCATGATAAGGTGACAGGCTCTGTAGTAATGGAGAGAGAAGTGGATGGGTTATATCTTGACTTTAACAAGTTTTTTGACATAGTCTTTAATAACATTCCCATTAACAATCTAAAACAGTACAGACTAGATGAAAAGTACTATAATGTGAATACATAAGTCATTGGATCATTGTACTCAACAGGCGTGTCTACACATTGTCATATGGTGACATTGCTTCAGCACTCTGCTTTAGTACTTCTTTCTGGAAGTACTAAAGCATGGCGCAGTAACTGCCTATACTGCCCCGTATGGGCAGCACACGCTTAGATTTCCCTGCTATAACACTGTAGTGATGAGCTATAAGCAGGGAGCATGCTGCTGCGGTGACATAGCTAGTGATCACGTGTCAACCCATGTGATGGCTATGTTGCTGTAGTCCACTGTATGGCTATGTAGTGTGTCTCTGTTGCCATAGGGAGTCATGTAGACGTACCCAACAAGTATTTCTCAATGGCTCAATGTCTAGTTGCGAGGAGCTATAAAGTGGGGTTCCCCAGGAGTCTGTCTTGTGTCCAGTATTGTTCAATATTTTCATTAATGATTTGGGCAATGGAACTGAGTGCATGCTTACCAGATTTTCAGATGACATCAAGTTGGGTGGAGTTGCATATACTCTGAAGAGTAGGGCTAGAATCCAGAATGAACCGGAGAGACTAGGAAAATGGTCTACAGATGAGATTGAATAAGGACAAGTACAAAGTCCTGCACTTGGGATAGAATAATTGCATGTACAAATAGGGACTGGGGAATGACTGCTAGACAGTAGTACTGCAGAGAAAAACCTGAGGGTACAGTATACCCTAAGGTGCATGTGATCCAACAGCATACTGTTGATGCCAAAAAACACCAGCCTGCTGGGTTATATTAACAGGAGTGTTACTTGCAAATAAAAAACAGTTTATTCAGACACTTGTTTGGGATAATGTAGTCATCTATGATCCTGCCTTGAGCAGAGGACTGGACTTGATGACCTTGTGAGGTTCCTTCCAGCCTTTCTTTCCTATATCCTATATCTTCTAGAGACTTTTCTCTCATGGCTTCCTGGGGGATCAACTTCAAAAATCAGAGAAATGGCGGTGTACTGGCTGGCTTGTGGTACAGGTGTTAAGGTGATATGTTGAAGAGTTAGCGCTCCTGGTTTAACCCTTGTGGGGAGAGTAGAATTGTGGATTTCTAGGTAAGTGCTATTGGTGTAAAACTATTTGGGGAAAAAGATGAGAGCCTTTTTCTTTCCCTTCCTCCCCTCTAACCTGTGCAAATGCCCAGTCTGGGCACATAGTTGACTATACATTCAGAAATAGAACACAAATGCATGTAACTGCATTCTACATATGTTGGTGACTAAGAGAGGACAGAAAGTCTCCCTCAGTGTCTAGATTTGGTTGTCTACATGGTCATCTAAGTGCCACAATTGCCACTGAGCTATTTGGGGTAAAGATGATTTCCTTCTCTCTCATTTTTGTCAGTGTATACACCCAGTCTGGATGCATATGTTGTCATCCATGCTCACAGGGTTAGTCATCCAGGAATAGAATGCCAATCTGTCTATGTGACATTTAGATGACCATAATCTCTAGTTTCCCAGGTGAGTGCTCTGGCCACTAAACTATGAGGCAAAAGAATGACACATGTGCAAAAATGTGCACTCACACAAACAGTATTTTTCCTGTCCTGAGACTAAGTCTAGTAGTCATGGATTTTGCCTGACTCAATTTTCAGGCCTATAGGTCCACTATACATCCACAAGGGATATACATACATGCTATACCCCCTACTGCATGTATTCAGTCTGCAGGACTACTCATATAATTGTCCATTCATACAAGGCTAAGCAGCCAGAAATAGAACTCCTCTGGGCATGTAAATGCCATAGAAGGCCAAAAAATGGCCATTTAGATGACCCAGAAAGAATAGGGTATGCCCCAAGTGCTTATGTTCCCTGTACAGTGTTTGGGAAGAGTTAGGTGCCTTAGAAGGCCAATCCAAAAAGCTACACGCTGAACAGGGAGCTGCCTAGAGTAAGTCAATAGGAAACACTAAGCCCTGGGATATGTCTCAACTCCCAACCCTCTCCAGAGCTTAAGTGGTTAGGACCTCTCTTGAGTGTGGTGGCTTATAACTTTTCTTTCATTGAACTGAACAGAGTTTACTGTTTTCCTTGTAAAATATTCTTGGAGCCATTGGTAGCAGTGCATGCCTTTTATATGCATTTTACATTAAACAGTCACTGGATAAAACCAGAAAAAGCTGCTAGAGGAGGGAAAAAACCCCTGGAGCTCCCCACTCCCAGCTGAGTGCCTTAAGTACTTGGCCACAGAGTCAGGCTTGCCCTTAACTTGTACTCCTTTTGCTTCTAGGACTTTTGAATTTTTGGCTGCCCAGCAGCCCAGGGTCAACTGGAGAGACAGAAGGTCCCCATCCCATTCCCACCTCCAGAATATTATATTGCCTGGTGGTGAAGGTGCTCTTATGGGAGGCATCTTTGGTGCCTGCCACTTTAAGAGTCTTTAACAGGCTGTGGAGCAATGGGAGGTGCAATGCAGCCCAACAAAGTGGTCACATGACTGTGGGAGGGCTCCTGGATTGGATGATGTGGCTGAGCAGCCTCAGTATAAACTCAGGCCCTCAGAGCTAAGCTGGTAGTTGATGCAGGGAGACAAAGGTATGACGTTGCCCAGCTGGATCTCCTTCTCCCAGAACACCTGAAGTTTCATGGTAGGAGCTATAGGGATGAAAGAGGTTCCTGGTGTTGGGGAATGACCTAAAACTAGACCCTGCTAGGGTAGGATGGTGTGGTGGGGTTCCTTGGGTGGGGTGGTCCCCAGGAAATGCCACACTAGTGCTTTGCTAGTGAAAGGTGAGTATGGGGAAAGGGCTGCATAGCCTCAGCCCCGTTATCTGCTGGGTTACTTGGTAGAGGGGGGCAGGCAAGGGGTGCAGGCATGTCATCAGGCCTGTGACCTAAGGGGCATAAGGCCTGAGAGCCCCAGTGAGGGGGCAGTGTATTAGTTCCAGTGAAGGGGTGAAGTATTGGCTGCAGTGAGGGGGAATGTGAGGAGTGATTAGGCTGCGTGAAGTAGGGTCTGTATGGGGGGCTTGAAGGACTGCGCGTGGGCTATGTGGAGTAGGGTTTGTATGGAGGGTGCAAATGACTGCGCATAAGCTGGCCTAGGTAAAGGGAGCTGTGTTTGGAGGGACCCTGAGATGGCAGACCCGAGGGCAAATGGTTCTGTTTCTACCCGAAATAACCTCACTGGACTATGCTGGGGCCAGGACCAGATGGGTCAAGGGGCCAGAGTGCCCACCATGAGGGCTGGCCACAGGCTAGAGGCCAGGAGTCCTGACTAGCCTAGAGGCGAGGCCAGGGCCAGTGAGGCCAAAGGTCCCAGAGAGGGCCACAACCATGAGGGAAAAAGGGTTTAGGGAGTTTTGCTGCCCAGAATGAGGGTGGAGTAGACTACCTGAGTAGGAGGGATCCAGGTGGGGTCTGAATGCCAGGTGGGCATAGAATGAGGTCCACCTTGGGGCCAGAGCCATATAACGATGCCATCTGCGAGGCATGGGACATGGTGTAGGGAGCTGTATATTACACCCTTTGCATCAGGCAGTAAGTAAATGGGTAGCCTCCCGCCTTGTTAACATCTATTTCAGAGACATCAAAGGCCTGGCAGGTGGGCGGACTGTCCTAGACAGGTGGGCAGGCCAATGATTTGACCAGCTGCAAGACAGCCCCCTGTCACATAAACAATTCATAGATGCTTGGGTCAGAAGGGACCTCAATGGATCGTTGACTCTGACCCCCTGCCAGTGGCAGGAAAAAGTGCTAGGGTCATGTGAGCCCAGCTAAGTGCTTGACCAGTTTCTTCTTGAAGACCCCCGAGGTAGGGGAGAGCACCACCTCCCTTGGAAACTCCTTCCAGATTCTGGCAGCCCTAACTGTGAAGCACTTCTTCCTGATGTCCAACTTAAATCTGCTCTTTATCAGCTTATGGCTGTTGTTCCTGGTTACTCCAAGGGGTGACAGAGCATCTCCTATTCCCTGCTGCTCCCCCACCCCCAATGAATCTGTATACTGCCACAAGATCTCCCTTCATCCTTCTCTTGCAGAGGTTGAAAAGGTCCAGGTCCCTCAGCGTTTCCTCATAAGGCCTTCCCTGCAGGCCTCTAACCATATGAGTCGCCTTCCTCTGGACCCTCTCAAGGTTGTCCAAATCCTTCTTGAATTGTGGCACCCAGAATTGGATGCAGTACTCTAGCTGCAGCCTGACCAGTGCCGCATAGAGGGGGAGCATCACTCCCTGGACCTGTTCGTGATGCACCTACTAATATATGACAAAGTGTTGTTAGCTCTGCTAATTACTTCATCACAGTGACGACTCATTCATCTTGGAGTTGACAACAACTCCGAGATCTCTCTCCTCTGCTGTGCTGCTCAGAGCATGCTGCTTAGTTTGAACCCCCTCAGACTAAGAAGGGCCCACTAAGATTGCACTGTTATAAAAAGTGGACATAACCATGTGCTTTTGAATGAACATGGCTTTGGTGGCTGTGCTATGTTGAGCTCTATACTGACACTATGCGGTAGGCATGCTGTAAGCAGATCTACTTGTTACTTGTCTCCTCAGCAGCTTCCCTACACTGACCTTTCTTGTACTGCTCTTGCTCAGAAAGCAGTTAATTTTTGTGCTTGGGGTTTCCAAAAGAGTTTCTAAATCCTCACTGTGAGCAGGGCAAGACCAATGCTATCTATGTACGTGGGAGAGTTGGAGTTCTGCAGGGAAGAAACTGGTGGGACTGGTCATTGACATATTAGCAGCTGTAATTTAAACTGGCTTTCCAAAGCTCACCTGGCTCTACTGTCCCCAAACACTGGAATCATGCTGAGTGTGAGGCAAGAAATGGGCTGCTGATGGCATGGTTTTGTTACCTCATTTCCTGTGATGAGGTATAGCAGGGATGAGCTGCTAACATTGGAGCATTGTTGCCTCAGATGCTGCTCCAAAGCATTTACTGCCTAATTATAGACAAGATATGCCAAATGGGTTAAACTATGGGCAGATCCAACTGGCTGGGTAATGAAACAAGCTCCCTACTGAATTCAGCAGGGCCCTGTGCAAGTGTAGGGCTCAGTCTATGTGGAACCACCTACCCATCACTAACCCAGGTAACTCAATTCTGTAAGGGTCTGATGCTGTTCTTTTCTTTTCCCAATCTTCCCATCTAACTTTCCTTCCAATATTTAGGCTTCTTTTACTTCACATGCTGAAGGCTGTAATAGCTTTGTTTTTGGTCAGCATTTGTGTCCTTCTTAAGCAGTATTAGCTTTCTTTTAAAAAGGTGCCAAAAGTTTGGGTTTTTTTTAAATTCTCTTGCCCTGACATTATATGGCAGTAATATGCTGTGCACTTGGGAAGGTAGGCAACTTAGTTAATTTAACTATAAATACCAGCTAAGAGTTCCAGCAATAGTGACAGTTAAAGACAGGTTGTACTTCTACATGGAAATACCTGAGCAACCAAAAAACCCAGGAAAAGATATAAGACTGTCCTGAAAGAACTTCCTATGAAGAGTGAGCTACAGTTTGTCCAGCATGGAATACACCTCAAATTTAGCTTTTTCTTGCTAACTATTGTCTTGGGATTATTATGACATCATAGATTCAACTGCAATCTGCTCAATGAAAGTAGAAGGTGTTAACTTAAATCTGAGAGAGAGAAGTTTAGGGTTAGCTGACCTTGATTTATTTTGACCACTTTTCTTACTCTATCTGGGTTTTACAAAAGATACCTTGGTATCACACTGTCATAACAAGGACAGGAAGCCTTGAAATGGTGCTTTGTATTTCAGCAATATAAAAACAGGCCAGACAAAATAACTTCATTGTCTCTATCCAAATGTACAGAAGTCTTAAGGTTTATAGCAGAATCTGTGCTGATCAAAGGACAGTCCAGGAAGTTACCCTGAGGAAAGATTTATCATGAAACGTATTGCATTTCTGACTGTCAGTGAATTTGGGGGGTGGGGACTTGACACAACTGGAAACTCCCAAGTTCTACACCTGGCTGTAAAATAGGCTCCATCTGCTTCCTTGGGAAGCATATTTAGCTTCTCATCCCCAGTCTGCCCATCTCTAAAAAAGAAAATGCTTCTATAAACTACATGGATGGAACTGGTGATAGATAACATTTCTAAATCATTTTTAAAGACTTTGCATCACAGAGCCCTGTTCCTCCCTAGTGCGCGCCTATGTAACTTTCACCAGAGCTGAATCTGAATTCAATCAGAATGGTAGTATTTTATGCTCTCTTTACCCTGGTGTAAATGGTCACATAAGGCACAGAGCAGTGGAGACTGGCCCATCATGTTTGAGAATTAGGTAGATTTCTGTTGTGAGTTTCTAAAGTTTATTTCCCTCTGAGAGCAAGAATCTTCTGTGTGCATTGATGTACCTTATGTAAGACTTGGTATAAACATTTTTCTCTTTTTATTTAACCTATAGTCCTAAACATTTGAATGGTTTTAGAAACATGCAGTAATAGGTGGGCACATTGCTTAAAGCAAAAATCATTGCCATGACAATCAAGTATAAGGTGGGAAAAACTTTAAAATATAGTTGATTTTTCAATTTGACTCTGGTCCAACAATAGATTTTTGTCCTCTGGAACAGACAACCTGAAAGATAATCACTTTGTCTTTCTGCCCAGCAAAAAATAATTTTGTGATGATGCCCATCTGAGCATTGCTATGAAACTATGCTTTAAAAAAAACCTTTTAGTTTCACTTGAAATACTAAATGAACTGAATACCAATGTGACTCACTTCTGCCTGTCAGCTGTCCTAAGAATATTTACAGATCCTCTTTTCCTCTGTGATTGCTCATTACAGTTGACTGGGAATGAGCATATTATTAAATCAGAATAATACAGTGGTAACTACTGTCATAATCTTTTGAACCTTCCCTTACAAGCCTTGTGCCATCTGCTATGAGTAATTTACCCATGGGAGTAACATCAATGCTATGAGCTGTGTGACTGACATGTGAGGTGGGGAGCTTCAGAAGTGTGGCAGTTGAAGACACAGTCAGAATGCCCATTACTCATTCTGTGATATTCCTCTCACTCAAAAATAAAATGTCTATATACTTTAGTTCCTTGGGGATTTTTTTTCTTGGGCACACTTTTTCTTTAGAATGTTTTTGTTGCAAGTATTCTTTTTGCCTTGATCAATATTGTCCAAGTTGGGATCAATGTCTCTCGTTCTTTCAAAAGAAATAAAAATGGGTAGAGGTCTCAAAGTAGTCAATGAGTATGTCTATACTAGGTGCATCTACACACACAAATAATTCAGAAGCAGTTTACTGTAAAGTACTCTAGAGTAAACTCTCCCAGGCAACCATCTACATGTGCAGGGACACGGAAGCAGATTTGCTACTCCTAGCAGCAGACTGCTTCTGCTCCCTGAGGCCCTGCACCAGGCCCCTGCAGCAGCCAAGGGGAGCTCTAGGGTCCCCCTGGGTGCTAGCCCAGGGGCTAGCAGGGAGCACAGGAGACAGCAGTTTCCTGGCAGGGGCTGGGACATTGCTCCTTGTGCCCAGAAGTTGCTTGCTTCTGAGGCAGGCTCTGTCACTGGAGCCCAGACAGGGACAATGTCCCACTGCCCCAGCAGTGGGGAACTCCCAGTCCCTGTTCCATGATAATGGGGCCAGAGCTGGGAGATCCTTATCTTCCATCCCAAGCTCTGTAGTCAGGTGGCCTGAGCTAAGAATCTGCCAGCCTGGGCCCTGCGACTGTGGGGTAGAGGGCTGGGTGATCCTTATCTCCCAGCCCCCACTTCCTGATTGCAAAGCCAGGGCTGGGAGCTCCCTGCTGCTGGGGTAGGGTGGCATAGTCCCCTGCTGGGCTCTGGTGGTAGAGCCTGCCCCAGCAATAGGCAGATTTAATAGATTTCATAGCCATTAGGGCTGGAAGGGACCCTGAAGGATCATCAAGTCCAGCCCCTGCCCCAGGGGCAGGAAGTCAGCAGGGATCATAGAATCCCACCAAGATAAACATCCAAATGTGTTTTGAAGGCATTCAAAGAGGGTGCTTGAACCACCTCCAGCATCAATCTATTACAAACCCTGGGAGCTCGGACAGTAAAGAAGTTCTTCCTTATGTCCAGCCTGAATTGGTCACGGCAGAGTTTGTTACCGTTCTATCTTGTCATCCCTTGGGGCGCTCTGGTGAACAGACGTTCCCTCAGATCCTGGTGGGTCACCCCTGATAAACTTGTAGGTGGCCACCAGATCACCCCTGAGCCTGCGCTCTTCCAGGCTGAAGAGTCCCATGGCTCTCAGCCTCTCATCATATGGTCTGTTTTCCAGACCTCTGATCATGCGCGTGGCTCTCCCCTATACTCTCTCAAGCTTCTCCACATCCTTTTTGAATTGTGGATCTTGGGGGCAAGAAGCAATTCCTCCCCCTCAGCCCCACACACAGTTCCCCTGCTGCCCTGCTGATCAGGAGCATATTTACTGTGCAGTAAGTAATCACGAGTAAAGTTGCTACTTGTATTTGCAGGTAACAAATTTACTCGCTATTAAAGCAAATTACTGTGCTGTAAGCGTCTACATGTCCAGACAGTGATTCTTACTGCGCAGTAATTAACTCTAATCTCAAGTAAAGCATTTTATGCAGATGTGCAAACTGTAGTCAAAAGTGTGACTACAGCTGGTGTAAAGCTGACTCAGGGATGCCTACCTAAGCCACAGCTCCACTTTTGACTGCTATATAGGCATAACTTAAGGCATTCCCTCCCAGTTGGCACATAGTGAAATGTGTAGAAAGAGGTGGGTGCTGAGAATTATTAGATTTAAATGTACCTTCCACATGGTGCATTTTCTATTTCTCTACAAGGCTTATATTTTGGAAGACTCATTTCGAGTAGCTGAAGTTGATATCTGACAGGATGTCTTTGCCTCACAAAGCTAGTTGTAAATATATTTATAATGGAATAGATGAAAAGCTCAAATTACCACATAAATACTAGAACATAAAAGGGAAACAGTTTGTTAATAAATAGGAATGGACACATTTATTTCTCTTAATCCTGCTGTTTCCAATGCATCATCCTATTGTTATATTCCTGTCATTGCTGGAAGTCTGTATTGCCATCCTGGGGATGGATATACTGTTTCTTTAGTACTCTTCCCTGTCTCACCTCTTTGCTCAACACTTTTGTTATGAAAACAAAATGGTTTGACCACAAGGCTTAAAAATCCTCAGGGCACTCAAAACAATTCAGGGAAGGTGCTTTGCTGCTGTTCTTTATCAACTGTATTTTATACTATGTTTGTAAAAACCCATGCTTTCCAAATGTCACTGCTTAAATAACCTGTTTCTGTTCTTTATGGATGTGAGACCCTTATTATCTCTTAGGACTTTTTTCCTGGCCCATTGGCCTTTAGCCTGTAGGTTTCTGGTCTGAAGAATAAAAGGAAAGAGGTCATCATTAGCTTTTCTGCTTTTTCTTCCCACCAAGGGGACTAGAGGGAGTTGGCATTAATTGTTATGCTTGGGTTTATGTCAGCTCTGATACAGCCTGCCATGCAAACTGTTGATTAATGCCATGCTGAAGAAATGAACCTTTCTGACTCTTTCCCTCCTTCTGACTGAAGACATAGAAGAACTTATATCAATTTGCAACCAGTCACATGTGGCTATTTAGATAAAGGGTGCAAATTATATTTTTGCAATATATTACCTGTCATGTTATTTAAAGTACTTCCACAGATGTTTTGTTATAAAAGGCTTTTATAAAGGGTGTATGTTTTTGATGCCAGAGCCCATTGCACTCCTTACTCAAGCTCTGTCCTTTCTGTCAACCTCCCTCCTCCTTCATATAGCAACATGTTCATTCTCTAACTGCAGGCAGAGCAGGAGAGCTATATTACTGCCAAGTTTGCACTGTGCTTCAGTAGAATCTTGTAATAACTGAGTGCTTTCAATGTAGTAAAGGCACCTAACATTTTTGTAGGCACATCAGATTAGCCAGCTGCAGTGTTTATGGGTAGTTCACAACACCAGACCCCCCCCTCTGTTTTCACTGATGACTCCCATTCCCTCCCTGCTTAAGTCCCCTGCCCTTCCCTAGCTGTTCCTGAAATGAGCTCCTGTAGAAGCTGTCCTCCAGGGACTCCCTAATTTAATCTTCTTTGCCTTTCACATAATTGCTTTCATCCAATGACCTTCAGCTTCTGCCCACCCCTACTAAGGCCATGCTACTTTAGTCTCCAGCAATCCCTCCTTTCCCCTCCTGCAAATAAATCTTTGAGCTTTTCCTATCACCCCTCTCTTCTCCCACTAAAAAAGTGTATCTCATACAATCTGTTACTGATCTTTCCCTCATCTTATAGAAGAGATTTTCCCTATTAGAGACTTTTGCGGCGCATGGAATCCTGGGCTACCTTTTCTATTCTCCCACCGCAAAGGCAGAAATGTGGTCAGCTGTGAACTACAGATCTCATTTCAATCTGAAATGTAGTAAGGCAAAAATATGTACCAGGAGTATCTGTTTTTTATGTGTTAAAACAAAGAATTTGAATAGCTTCTGATGTCAGGTTTCAGAAAAGGCTCAGTGGCACTAGGAAAGAAAAAGACAGTTAAAGAAAACATTGAATCTTTGTCTGTCTTCTGTTTAGCATAGTAAGTATCTGAACTGCTGGAATCCTTCCTGCCTGGCTTCATACTGGGTGGGGGCAGGTGGGGAGCAGGGGGGATGTGGAGAGTGGGACAGGGGAAGAAGAGATTGATTACCCCCCACCTGAACAGACAGCTTGGCAAGAAGACAGCCAGTGTTCTGCAGTGATGCTGCATCAAACCTGCAATTTAATTTAGTCTCAAAAGCCAGTTGTCCAGGTAAACTGGTAATCCCCCAGGGCCTGCTCTGCCCTCCATTCTGGAAGTTTTTTTCTCTATAATGGTGTATTTCTGGTAATTTATTATCTAGACTGGACAGGGGTCATCTCTTACTTTGTGTATGGTGCTGGACTTAAGGGAGCCCATCTGTTGAGATTGTTAAGCACAGTCTTACACAAACCAGAAATAACCAGATGATTAAAAATAATATCTTAGTAGTATTGGCAAGAATGAAAATGAGATATAAATATATACCAAGAGCTCACAACCAACACAGATTTTATGCTGTTAAAATATTCTCCGGGCAAAACAAGAGAATCTAAACTACCTTTGCATTTCAGTATTTTCTACCCTGCTGACTCTGTGAATGATGTTTGATCCCAGTCATATAGTGCTGCAAAACTGTGATAGTGGGATACACATGAAACTACTTCAAAATTGTCTGTTTAATGAATATGGGGAATCCTCATGAGGCTGAGAGTTTATAATTGGCTTAGACTAGCAGCCAAAGACTCCCCTTCAGGAGCTATGGGACTTCCTAGAGCACTCCTTTTAGCCATTCCCTTAGCATAACTGCCCTTAAGTTCCACTAGTTGTTATTCAGGGTATTTTGGAAGCATCATCTGGTGACTTCAGTGACCCTCTGGCATTTTCTGGAGAGGAGTAAGATGGGAAGAGAGGGCCATCCATGTCTTCCAGCTTCTCCATGTCTCCGACTTCGAGGTCTGCCTTCTCACTTTCCCTCATAGTCTTTACATTGTTCACCTTGTCAACAAGTCTTCTTTCCCCTCTTTTTATCCATTCCTTCTGTTTTTATCTTTTTAAACTGTCCTTAGGTCACCTCCTGCCCTTATTCTACACCAGTATGTTCCCTGCCACTGTCACCACCTCTATCTACTTAAGTGCAGTATCATCATACATCAATGCAGGGCTCTCCAACTGGTAGCCTGTAGGCTTCATGCACCCCACAAAGGGTTAGCTTGTGGCCCATGGGGTCTTGCCTGGCTGCCCCTCTTGTTATTCCTACCATGGAGCCAGGTTCTTTGGGTGTCCCTGCCGTCCTCTGGCTTTTACCTACTGACCCTGCTCCTGGGGCCAAGGCAGCACAGCAGGAACATGCTAGGGTGCCATGCTACATGTGCAGCAGGGGGGAGGGAGAGAGCAGGGTGCCCCTGTTGTGTGTGCAGTAGGAGAGGGGGCTGGGCTGCTCATGCTGTATATGAGAAAAGCAAGAGCGAGGCTATCTGCACTGTAGGTCAGCTCATAGCTGAGAGAGAAAGCAGATGCTGCACTTGCAGTGTAAAGAGCCTGGCTGCCTGTGTTGTGGGGAGGGGGTGACAGGTTGCCTGTGGGGCAGGGAGGAGTGGGGACCTGGGCTGGCATGCTGTCCATGCAACAGTGGCAGGGCATGGTGGGCTGCCCAGATAGCTGGGGAGGGCCAAAGGGGGCTGTGGTTTGTGGCCCAGGTCTTATACCTCCCCCAGGATTGCGGTCTGCATAGCGTCTCTCTCCCAGCTGCCTGGAAGTGGGACAGCCCTGCATTAATGTACTAACACTGCCTTATGAAGCTTGTCTCTAATCCCTCTGAGGTAACAGAGGGCTTTCTGCTCCAGAGTTTTTTGCTCCCAGGCACGCTGTTTGGATCATATTGCTGCTGGCTGCTTCCCCATCTCCATATGCTGTTGGACAGCTAGCTGGAGTCCAGCATGCCTCAGAACATGGGCTGCCTACCAGCTAGCCCCACACTGAAGCACCCTGTAACCCTAGCCAACTGGGGCAGCATCTACATATGCACTACTGTGCATGAAAAAACTCAACAGCAGGGTAGTACTCATATTTTACCAAACTATCCTACTGCGGAGTTAATTAGTGTAACAGCTGCAGAGTTTTGCTTGGCTGCAAACTGAGTAGATGAGCCATGCCTAAGGACTTCGCAGAGAAGGGCAGCAAAAAGTTTGCAGAAGGCGCATAGCTTTCCAAACAGAGGGTGTGCTATGCAAAATGCATGTTTTTTACTGGTGCATTTGAACTGTGGCCAGGGTCTCCTTCACAAACCCTGGACTTTGGCTACTATGGAGCCATAAAAAGCTGGGGGGAGGGGGAAGCAGCTGGAGAGAGAAGCTGCAGGAGAGCTATACCAGCCTGGAGAGAGGGGACAGAGACTCAGCCCCTCCTTTCCCCCCCAGGGAGAGGGAACAGAGATGAGGCTTGCTGGGGAACAGAGTTCAGGACAGAGAGCCTGAGTCATCCCAGGAGAAGCTGTTTCCCCACCCAGGGTTACAGCTGCGCAATCAGGGACACAGGTACCCAGGGAAGGAGTGGGGAGGGGTTGGTAAGCTAGCTGGAAGAAGCTGCCTGGTCAGGAACCTGCAGAGGGAAGTCCTCTGTTTGGGCTGCGAAGGTTTGTACTGCAGGGAGAGAGGCCTGCACAGGGAATCCCCTATCAGCATGTGGAAGTGCCTGGGGAGAGAGACAGCCACTGATTTGCATGGGTGTGTGAAGAGACACTTAACCCCTAGTGTTTGCAGGAGGTGTATTTTTCAGAAGGAAACTAAAGAAAATAAGCTTATTCTCTGTAGTGGCTGATAGGAGCCTTTTTTTCCCCTGAGTTACCAAGAAAGAGCGAAGAGTCCATCTCCCCTGGAAAAGCAGAAGCTTTGCCTCTGTCACCTAGTGCTGAATCATAGTTAAAGCTGTGTTGCCATTTATTGTTATGGGAAGGGGAGTGTGACCAGAGGTAAATCAACCTTGGTTATGGGGGGAAAACTGTTTTAAAGTGTTATAACCAGGTCAATATAATCAGTTGAGGTTGTGTGATGCAAGTGGGACCACCCAGTGTGGTGGAATTATTCATCTATCAAAAGTAGCGAGGCACTGGCTGGCCCTTCTGTGCATGTGCGCAGTTTAAAAAGGGCCTGGCAATGACAAAAGCCTCATTCTGGTCCTGTCGCAGAGCACGTGGGTGGCCTGCGCCTAAAAGCAGAAATGGCAGGAGAGACCCCTAGTGGTGAGAAGGGGGAGGCTCAACTGCCACTCACCAGGGCAGCACAAGTGCTGGTTGCCAGGGAAACCAAGGGGATCAGCTGACAGGAAGGGGCAGGGCTTGGCCCCTTCTTAAGCCCAAGCATAAGGCCAGGAGAGCAGTTCCCCTCTGGTGGCCAAGGAGGGGGGAGCTCGGCCAGTATGGAGGGAAAGGGGAAGATAGACTACAGGAGCATCCCCTGGTTTGCGGCTGGGTTGGAGTATTTTTTCCAGTAGGGACAGAACATGGAGTTTTTGACTGGACGGTTTAGTTTATGTTCTAGCCCAGGGGCTTTGTGTTTTGTGTTTACTATTTAAATGGAGGACTGGGTGAGGCTATTAGGGGCGGAGGAGGCCTCACAGGAGCTCCACGATAGCATGGGGTCTCCTGGCGTTGGAGAGGGTGCAGCATTGTTTGGGGCACATTGGCCCCAGCCCAGGAGCTAGGGGACAGCGAGGAGCCCCGGAAGTAAAGAAGAGGGCTAAGGCATAGGGCAAACCATGTCAAGTACCATCTGAGAGGCTTGGGCTGCGGTGTAGGGGAGGGAAAGGAGCTGCAGATAGCGCCCCCTGACACCGGACACATAAAGTGGGCAGCCTTCCACTAATTACATCACTCAATCAATTAAGATCAAGGCGAGTAAGCAGGCGGTTAGCCCAAGACAGGAAGGCGGAGCCACCAACAGAAAGGCTCCAGCGTGCTATCCCTATTACAGGTCCCCAGCTCCAATGTGAGATGCATGGGTGTAAGCCCACTGTACCCCTGTGAGCCCAGGGACACCTGCCTGGCCGCAGGAAAGCGGGGCCCTGTAGTGGGTGGGACTTAGCCAGCTGGGAGCTGGCTGAGTCTGAGGCAGGGAGGGTCACACCCCCCACCCAGCTCCTACTTCACCCAGCCCCCCGGGGAGCTGCGTGACTGGAGCCTTGCAAACAGGCTGTGCAAACAGGTGTGCTGTCACCCCAACCCCTTAGCCCAGGAAGGTTGCTGCTTCCCAGGAATGAGAATCTGAGCCAACGTGGAGAAGCTCCTCCAGTTCACTGACCACTACCCTATGCTCCTTATCCATGTGGGCACCAATGACACAGCTCAGAGTGCTCCCAGCTGGGTCATGAAATGCTACAGGGATTTGGGAGTGGGGCTAAAGGGTTTGGGGGTGTAGGTGGTATTTTCTTTGATCCTCCCTGGTTTGGGCTACGGGGTGAGGAGGGAGAGGAAGATCCAGGTAGTGAAACAAAGACTGCAGCACTGGTGTCATCGGGAAGGCTTTGGTTTCTATGATCACAGCCCGTTCTTTGGTGAGAGAGGCAGAGAGCTGCTGGGAAGAGATGGCCTCCACCTCTCTCTGCTGGCTGACCTACTCCACTGGGCTTTAAACTAAGCCTGCTGAGGGATGCGGGTACCACTGCCACTGCTGGCCCGCTGAACAACCCTTGCAAAGCCAGCAGGCCAAGGCACTTAAGGGAATGTACCCCTGCCCCAGCCCTGGAACGAAGTGTAGGCAAGGCAAGGGCCCCCAAGGGGACACTTGTGTGCCTATAAACAAATGCTAAGAGCTTGAGGAATAAACAGGAGGAACTTGTCCTTCTGTTAAACACAAATAACTATGAAGTCATAGGGATAACAGAGACCTGGTGGGACTCCACCCATGACTGGACCATAGGTATAGACTGCTATACTCTGTATAGGAGGGATTGAGTGGACAAAAGGGGTGGGGGTGTAGCTCTCTATGTCAAGGAAAGCTATGTGTCCCTGTAAGCTGAGATTGGCAGCCATGGTGGATGACTTGAGACCCTCTGGGTTAAAATCCATGGAGAACATAGCACCGGGGATACTATGGTGGGCTACTACAGACCCCCTACCCTGGGTCAAGACCTTGACTAGAAGTTTGCCAGGGAATTGGCTGAGGCCGCATGCTCCTGGTGTATGGTTGTAATGGGAGACTTTAACTATCCAGACATCTCATGGGAGGAGCGCTCAGCCAAATCTGAGCGGTCACAAAGCTTTCTCTCTTGCATGGTTGACTTCTATCTGATGCAGGAAGTCTATGGGCTGACAAGAGGTTAAGCGCTGCTCGACCTGGTATTGGCAACCAGGGATGACCTTATCAGTGATCTCGCGATTGAAGGGGAGCTGGGTGACAGTGGCCATGAGCTGCTCACCTCCACCATCCTCCATAAAGCTGGCAAGTCAGTCAGTAATACAGAAATACTTGACTTCAGGAAAGCTGACTTTGACAAGTTAAGGAGGCTTGTCAGTGAGGCCCTAAAAGGCCACAACCCAAAGGGGAGGGGAGTTTAGGAGGAGCGGTTGCTCCTCAAGGGAGAAATCCTGGATGCACAAGCAAAGTCTATCCCGTCTCAGAGGCAGAAAAAGGGCACAGCAGCCCCCTTGGCTCTCCAGGGAACTAGCGGACCTCCTGCATCTTAAAAGGAAGACAGATGGAGGACTTGAACCGCCACTGAGGAGGAATACTTTGCTCTGGTCCAGACCTGCAGAGAGCAAACCAGGAAAGCTAAGGCTGCGATGGAACTCCAACTGGCTACAAGTATCAAGGACAATAAAAAGTCCTTTTTTATATCTGTGGGGAGCCAGAGGAAAAGTAAGGGCAACATTGGACCCCTGTTAAACCAGAAGCGACAACTGACAACCAATGCCCAGGAAAAAGCAAACTTGCTAAATGTCTACTTTGGAACAGTTTTTCACCAGTCCCATGGGATGACCCTGCCCACTGTGGGTCAGGGAGTCCTGGGTGAGGGAGATTCCTTATCCTCCATCAAAGCTGACGTAGTGAAGGAACACCTTGATAGGCTGGATACTTTCAAGTCAGCCAGCCCTGATGGTATACACCCAAGGGTATTCAAGGAGCTGGCAAGCATCATAGCTCAGCACCTGGCACAGATCTTTGAGAACTTCTGGTGCTCTGGTGAAGTGCCTGAAGATTGGAAGAGGGCCAATGTGGTGCCTATCTTCAAGAAAGGGAGGAAAGTAGATCCAGCACACTACAGGCCCATCAGCCTGACCTCTATCCTGGGGAAGGTCTTGGAAAAGATTATCATAGAGGCCATCCATAACAGACTACCTGACGGCAATATCCTGAGGGATACCCAGCATGGGTTTGTTGTGGGTAGGTCTTGCTTGACCAATCTCATTTCCTTTTATGACCAAGTGACCTATCACCTGGACAAGGGGGAAGAGATTGATGTCATATATCTTGACTTTAAAAAAGCCTTTGATCTGGTATCCCATGATCACCTCTTGGCAAAACTCACCAATTGTGGCCTTGGGTCCACCACGATCCACTGGCTGGGAAATTGGCTCCATGGTCAGACCCAGAGGGTGGTAATTGATGGAAGTCAATTGTCATGGTGCCCTGTGACCAGTGGGGTCTGTCGAGTAGGGCCTTTCCTTTTTAACATCTTCATCAATGATGTCGACATTGGTGTCAGAAGTGGACTGGCCAAGTTCACCAATGACACCAAACTCTGGGGTAAAGCATCCACACCTGAGAACAGGAGGGTGATCCAGGCAGATCTTGACAGGCTCATGAAATGGGTGGATGAGAACCTGATGGTATTCAACACCGAAAAATGCAAGGTTCTCCACCTTGGGAGGAAAAACCTGCAGCATGCTTATAGACTCGGCAGCACTACTCTGGTTAGCACTACAGATGAAAGGAACTTGGGGGTCATGATTGACCGCAAGATGAACATGAGCCTTCAATGCGATGCTGTGGCTAGTAAAGCAAGCAAATCCCAGGATGTCATTCTCCCGTTGTACTCAGCCTTGGTGAGGCCGCAGCTGGAGTAGTGTCCAATTTTGGGCTCTACAATTCAAAAAGGATGTGGAGAAGCTTGAGAGAGTGCAGAGGAGAGCACACGCATGATCAGAGGTCAGGAAAACAGACCTTACAACGACAGGCTGAGAGTCATGGGGCTTTTTAGCCTGGAAAAGCGCAGGCTCAGGGGTAATCTGGTGGCCACCTATAAGTTTATCAGGGGTGCTCACCAGGATCTAGGAGAATGCCTGTTCACCAAAGCACCTCAAGGGATGACAAGATTGAACAGTCACAAACTCTGCCGTGACCGATTCAGGCTGGACATAAGGAAGAACTTCTTTACTGTCTGAGCCTCCAAGGTCTGGAATAGACTGCTTCTGGAGACAGTTCAAGCACCCTCTTTGAATGCCTTCAAAACACATTTGGATGCTTATCTTGGTGGGATATGATCCCTATGATCCCTGCTGAATTCCTGGCCCTGGGGCAGAGGTCTGGACTCAGTCCTCTGGTTCCCTTCCAGCCCAAATGTCTGTGAAATCTATGAAAGTCTATTGTTGCAGTTGTAAACCCTGTTCAAATTGTTGGTTTTATTACTAAGTATTGATATTATATACATACTAGCAAATTGCTTGTCAAGAATGATGGGAGTGGGGAGGGTGGGGACAGAGGGGGTGGGGAGGGCATCTGGCCCCACCTGGGCTGAGCCCGTTTCCTCCCCTCTCCTTCAGGGCAGGGCCTGGGCTATTCCCTGACTTCCTCCCCGCTGCCGCTGCTTCAGGCCAGGGCTGGAGCCGCTCCCTGCCTCCCCTTGCTGTTTTGGGTTGGGGCTGCTCCCCCCACTCCCATCCCCTTCAAGCTGGGGCCAGGGCCCCTCCTCCCACCCACTAGTTCAGGCCAAGGCCAGACCATTCCACTCCTTCCCCCTGCCTTTTCAGGCTGGGGCTGGGGTCTGTGACCATGGCAACAGTGGCAGTTGTGGCTGGTGTGAGGCACAGCCACCGGTAACCCCCCCTCCCTCCCATGTTCCCCACTGCCTGCTGGCTGTTGTTGGCGGGGGAGGGCACGCTGGCCCCTGACTCCAAGAAGCAGACCCGGGTGGTGTGGGGGGTGGTGCGGGGAGCATTCCTTCTATTATGGTGGCACATTGGTCCTCGCCATCCCCCTCTGGCTCCAAGGAGCAGGGGAGGGAGATGAGGCCAGTGCTGCTGGCCTTGCCCCACTCCCCTCTGACCCTTCAGTCTCCACTGTCATGGCACTCCACCGTCTGTTTCTGTCTGTGTAGAGCACTCTGATTGACTGCCAGTCAGAGTGCGAATAAAGTGTTATGGACAGACAGACAGGGTAAGGCTTTTATAGTATTAGAATGTTATATATATATATTTTTTTTCTTCTCTTGATTCATCATTTGTTTTCTGTATATAGTTGTATATAATAAAGAATCCCATTTGTTTATGGACTTCAAGTAAATTCTTGGGCAGCAAGGTTGAGGGACACAACTCTCCATGGGATACCTCAGTCAGCAGACCTGCCTGAAGGGGTTCCCAGGGCTACCGGCACCCTGAGGTTCCAGAATCTGGTATATTGTCCAGCCTCACATGCCAGTGAGCATTACATTAGTTTTGAGCACCCTAATTGTGGTACATGTGTTGATGCTGAGAGGTTTACTGCACGGTAAATTAGTTAACTGTACAGCTAACATCTCATGTTGATGTACCCAGAGTGGTTGGATAGTCCTGTTTTCAGCCCTTGTGGGTTGTATTCATACTGTGCAATAGCCTGTAATGTGATAAACTAGGAATAAGAATTCAGAACTGTACCTGCCCTGACATTTTTACTAGAGTTGCCATTATAGGGCATTCTTGTGGAAGGGTTATTTAGAATGTCAGAGAACCTCTTTCCAGAGCATCTCTGTATGGTTCCCTTTCACCAGCAACATGGTGGGCACATTATGTTCTTGCCTGTCTCATTAGGGGATTTGTCATAAGCCCTTAATAGGTATTCCATGAAAAAAATAGCATTAAGTTTGGGAAATCAAATGTCTACCTGTTTTGCAAAAAGTTAAAAGTTCAAATTTAACTTTGCCTTCTCCTCTTATTTTTCAATGTTCTTCCTTTATAGTATAAATTATACGACAATTAATGCATCATAGTGCAGAAACTAGAATTTATCACATACATTGGAACTCTTGTGTTTCAGGCTGTCATCATATATGGCTTGATTTTTTTGTTTTTAAAATCCCCATCAAAATCATTACAAAGTCTTGATTAAGTTTACCTTAGTGGTTTTAATGTTATTAACCATCATCACGTGCTTAATTGCTTTTCATGAATTGGATTTTTTTAGAAGGTAAAATGATATACATTTAATATTTAAAAATATTATATGGGGTACATTTTGTGATGGCTGTCTTAGACTTAGCAAATAGGAAATCACATTACACAAAGTCTGGTTGATTTTACTTCAGCATTTTTGAAAGACAAGTAAATGGCTGAATCATTACCAGACACCTAATGGCAACTTTGCTGTCTTAGGTTCAGTACCAGTAAGTCTTGCTGCTAGATATGCTGTTTGTCAAATATCATGTAAGTACTTTTCTTTCTTTTTTCTTTTCCTAAGGGACTGCTAACACTGCTCTTTTGCATCTTTTTGTATTTGTGAAGATAAGCAGGACTCCTGATAGCCTGATTAGGTGACTCTTACAAGGTCTTTCTCCCTATGTGGAGTATATTATGTCTCTGAGCCAAAAATATTTCATATATACCAAGTTTCCTGCTAGAAGATGAACAGGATGATCTTATTAAAAGAGAAAGCCATTAAAATAAATAGTAATAGCCAAAGATGCCAGGAAATGGAATACAGGAAATTTAGGGTATATGGCAGGGGTGGGCAATTATTTCAGGCGGAGTGCCACTTACCCAGTTTTGACAGGCTGTTGAGGGCCACATGGATAACCCTTCCCTTTGACAGGTGCCCCACCACCTGGTCACCATTTTGGGACCAATGTCTTGGGACCCACGTCCCAGGGACAGCACTGGTGGGGCCCAAAGCAGGGCACAGGCTGGCAAGGGTCTGTGGAGCCAAGCTGGGCTGCACCAGCAGGGAGAGGGGGGAGCCGGTGCCAGCTGGGACCCTGAGCTCCTCCCACCCTGCTCTGGGCTCCACCAGCGCTGGCCCTGGAACACTGGTGTGGGCCCTGTGCTCCCACTTGCTCCCCACTCACTTACTCCCAGTGCCCCCCAGCCCTGCAGCACAGGCAGGGGCCAGCGCACAGCTCCGACCCCCTGCTCACCGGCAGGGAAGAAGCTGCTGCTGAGCACAGGGAAAAGCAGCACCTCACCCACCCCATGGCCAGCGCGCCCTGCTGCAGGTGCTCACAACCCACTCAGGGCTGTCTGGAGCAGGCACAGGCAGCCCCATGAAGGCTGCAAGTGGCTACAGTGCGGGGCACTGGTCATGGGATGAGTGAGGGGCCGCTTTCCTCCTGCCTGCGTGCAGCTTCTCCCTGGGCCACTTTTCCCTGGGCTCCTTCCCTGCCCGGGGTCCTCCCCTGCCCTCCCTGCCTTTCCCCTTACCTGCGGTTCTGGCGCGGGCAGCCACATGGTCCCAGGCCAGAAGCCCCAGCTGTGATTTCCAGTTGGGGGCACGAAGCTGGGCGGGCCCTGCTATTGTGGGAGCTCCCTTGGTTCCTGTCATTTTTTATTTGGCCCACAGGGTGTATTTTGCCCACCCCTGATATGTGGGCACATTCATAATCTCAGACACTTTGTTGTTTGTTTTAATTAAGTTTTGGTTTATTGAAATTAAACTTCTGGTCTCCAACTTTAAGCTCTACTTTCTCTTTGAATTTCATTTGGAGTTTAGATTTCAAGTAAGCCTTCAATCGTCAAATGAAACTCTGTCAGAATTGTAGAGTTCTGTCTCAAAGCCATCATGTTTGCATCAAAACCTTATGTTAGACCACATCAACACACACATTTGTGGGGTGGTGATGTTCAGCATGGTGGGTGGCAGGGGCTGTCTGCGAGCTTTGCCTCTTCCTCCCCAACCCTGTGCCCAGCTGGCCAGCCAGAAATTCCAGTTACTAAAGTGCGCCACTTACTAAAATTACAGATAACAAGGATTTTACTATATTGGTTCTTCTGGGTATTCCAAACTCTATTTCATCCCCTTGTAGGACAAAATATAAATGCCTCACCTTTTTCACCCCAGACACTTAACAGCCCATTGGGAAGAGCCTGCTTGAGCTTATCTGTTTCTGACAAGAGATTAAGAGTCAGTAGGAGAAACAGAACATTATCTGAAGGTATAAGCAGGGTGAATGGGACAAATGCAGTGGATGTGTCTGTCATGGTGCGGGGTCCCCAGGGATGGCCATGATGCCTCTAGGGCTCCATGACCATGCCAACTTAGCCCTGCAGGCACCTTCTAGTCTCATCTGCCACATCTTGTTGGTTTAGATAATAGATAGGGAGGCTGCCCTCAAGTTCCTGCACAGTCACGGTTCTGATGGACCCCATTAAACTGTGTGGGTCCTTAAACCCCTTGCTGGGCCCTACTCTAAGTAGGTGCCCCATGGGACACCCCAGACCTTATGGGGTAGATGTGTGGCTCCAAAACTGCCCCTTTACCATGCCCCATGCCTCACAGATGGTATTCAAAAGTTGTCCCTCTGAGGCATTAGTCTAGCTCAGCCCCCTGTCGTCACTGGGTTCTTGGCGCCTGTCTGCACGCCCCCTGGCACTGGGGTCTGCACAGTAGTGTACCTTGATGAAGCCTCCTCCTCCCTTATAGCCTCATCCTGATCCACCAGTTCAAATAATAACATAAATACAAGCCCCTGGGCTACAACATAACAATAACAATAACCATAACACTGAAGACCACACTCTTCGCCTTTAAGAAGGCAAGCTTCTCTCTCTGTAATATGTGTCTCCCAGCCCCAGGTACTTTAGGAGCTCTAGGAGCCAATTCATCTTGCCAGTAGCAAGACAGGAAACTAAACATCTCTGAGTAAGTTTCCCTGCAATAGCTCCTTCCCTGGTGCTGCCAGAGAACTGCTTCCTGCCAGCCCCAGCCCTGGGGCTTATATGTGCCCAGAGATCTGTCTCTTTCCGGTCAGCTGACTGGGTGAAGGTGCCAGCTAATTCCCTCATTAGCCTGCTGCCAGGGCAACCTGCAGCTGTGGAGCATAGCCTAGCTCTCAGGGCTCTCTAGCTAGGCTGCTTCTGCTCTTAAAGGAGCAGGCACACCTTAATGCCCTGCAACAGTGTCTAACACCCATGATTTATTATAATTATTTGTTTTGCAGAATATCTACAAGTCTTCTGATTTTTTTTTACCTTTGAAATGGTAGACTTTTATACAGTTTTGGGGACTCTGGACATTTATACATGTGCTTTGGGGGGAGGGGGTGCTTTAATTAGAGTGCCCAGAGTATCACATCTATCAGCATCTCTGCACTGAAAAACGACAGTGGGGGCACTTTAACTAAAGCCAGAAAAGGAACCTAGGGGAAGACAGAGAAAGCAAAGTGGCAAACTCCCCACTAGTTTGAACACAGCAGAGATAGCAAAAGACTTTTACAAGGGGGAGAAGAATAGATCAGGTGACAGGAAAGGGGGAGGGGCTAGGGAGTATAAAAGCTCACTCCAGATGAGAGAAAGTCAGCCAAGCTCTGACCACAGAAAAAGATGGATTGTCCTTACCAGATGGAGAAAAGGCTCTGATAGATGGAGTAAGCAACTCCAGAAGGGGAGTAAGTTTCCATTGGGCATGCTACTCAAAAAACAAAAAATCCCAGTGGGTTAAACCCTGAGCTGGGGACTATGTCCATTTACTGCAACATGGGGAGGAACTTTAAATTGAAATTTCTGGTCAATGGGTACCTGGTAGAAGGAAAGCAGCTACAAGGGGAGATGAGGAGGCCACATAAAAGGTGCCTCAACAGCCTTAGTGATACCCTCCCATTGGAAGAGGAAGTCAGTGGTACAAGGACAGAAACCCTGAGGTGGGTACCAGGGGCTTAAGGGCCTGCTGCCATGGCTTGAAAGGGTTAAGTAGTGTGATTCCTGAGTCCAAGGCTCTGGGTTTTAGACCCTGGAGAGACAGAAGCACAGAAGTTGCTTCCAACTTGCTTACAAAAAGTATGTCTGAGAGTCCAGAGAGTCTGTGGCCCAGAAGAGGCTCAGGGGTTGAGGTGGAGAAGCTACAGTTGAGATAAGACAGAAAGACAGCTAGTAAATACCAGAAGCTCTGCTGGCATGGTACAACTTAGTTATCAGGCTCCTCTACTCTCTGCTTTGGGCAGAGGTAGGAATCTTTGTACCACTTCTTTTTAGCAAGGAATGGCAGGAGAATCGGGATCAAGGAGATTTCTAAGAAGACCGAGGGATGACAGAACTGGCTGCAATAAGACAGAGAGGAAGATGAAGAAAAGTGTGGGTCCCCAGGCTACCCAATAGAGGCAACCTAATGACAGCTGATGTGGAAAAGTTGAAGTATTCAATGCCCTTTTCACTTCAGTCATCACAGGCAAGGGCAGCTCCCAGTTTCTTGCACCGGGCGGCACAGTTTAGGGGGGAAATGGGCAGCAAACAGTGGTGAAAGAACAGATTAGGGACTATTTAGAAATGCTGAACCGGTACAAGTCTGTGGGGGCTGGTCACAATGCAGCTGAGGGTACTGACAGAGTTGGGTGATGTGATTGCAGAGCTGCTGGCCATTATCTTTGGAAATGTGTGGCCATTGGGGGAGGTCCCAGATGATCGTAAAAGGGCAAATATAGTACCTGTCTTTAAGGAAGGGAAGAAAGAGGATTCAGGGAACTACAGACCAATCAGCCTCATTGCAGTCCCTGGAAAAATCATGGAGCTTGTCTTCAAAGAATCCATTTCTAAGCGCTTGGAGGAAAAAAGGGTGATTAGGAATAGTCAGCATGGATTCACCAAGGGCAAGTTATGCCTGACCAACCTGATTACCTTCTGTGACAAAATGACAGGCTCTGTGAATGTGGGGAAAGCAATGGACAAAATATACCTTGACTTTAGTGAGGCTTTTGATATGGTCTCCCACAACATTCTCGCACGCAAGCTAAGGAAGTATAGGTTGGATGAATGGACTGTAAGATGGGCAGAAAACTCCTGGATCATCAGGCTCAAAGTGTAGTAATCAATAGCTCTATGTCTAGTTGGCAGACGGTATCAAGTGGAGTGCCCCCGGAGTCAGTCATGGGGCCTGTTTAGTTCAATAACTTCATCAATGATTTGAAATGGGATGGAGTGCACCATCAGCAAGTTTGCAGATGACACCAAGCTGGGGGTAGTAGTAGATACATTGGAGAGTAGGGTGGGATTCAAAGTGACCTTAACAAATTGCAGAATTGGACCAAAAGAAATCTTGAGGTCCAATAAGGACAAGTGCAAAGCTCTGTACTTACGATGGAACATTTTCATGCACTGGTACAAGCTGGGGACCAACTGGCTTAGCAGCAGCTCTGCAAAAAAGAACTTAAGAGTTATAGTGGACAATAAGCTGTGTATAAGCCAACAGCATGCCCTTGTTGCAAAGAAGGCTAACAGCATACTGGGCTGCATTAGTAACATCGTTTTCCTCAATCTGCTGGCAGTAATTATTCTCCTTTATTCAATAAGAAGCAACGGTCTCAAGTTGCAGGAAGGGAAGTTTAGGTTAGATATTAGGAAAAACTTTCTCATGAGAAGAGTAGTAAAGCACCGAAACAGAGAGGATGCCAGAGAACTTGTGGAATCTCCATCCATGGAGTTTTTTAAGACCCAGGTAGATGGAGCTTTGGCTGGGATGATCTAGTTAGGAATGGTCCTGTTTTGAGCAGGGGTCTGAACTAGATGACCTCCTGAGGTCATTTCCAACCCTAATTTTCTATGGTTCTGTGAGGGACCCCCTCCACTCAAGTCCTTTTATAGTTCCCAAACAACATTCTACTGTTGGAAGAAGAGGCATTTCTACCTCCACCCAACAGCCCAGTAGCTAGACTATTTATGTAGCTGTGGAGGTTGCAGGTTTAATTCTCAATCTGCATATAGGGATGTGTGCATGTGTAGGGAGCTTTCTTCTACCCACTAGTTGGAGCACTTACCTAGGCTGTGGAAGACCCAAGTTCATTTTTCTCCTTTGCTTGTGGTGGTTTCTCCACTTGGCTTATGGTTGTCGAATCCACATCTTTATTCTTCCGTACAAATGCTTTAACCATGAGACTATGTAGCATTTTAAGGTATCCTCAGAGGTGACAATGTTTCCCTTGGAGGTGGAGGCATGGGTTAATATTGTCCCAAAAGAGAGATTAAAACTGTTGACCTCCTTGTGTGTGACCACTGTGTACTGTTAGATAATGGATTCAACACTATTGTTGCTACCTTTTCCTCCTCCAGCCATGTTTTGTGACAAACACATAGCTTAGGTATCCAATTTCAGGCTTAGTCATAAGGACACAAATCTGAAAATGAGAAGTCCTGGGTTATGACCTCTGACCTGGTGATGGGGTGGGAGTTGGGTGAGGGGGTTGTTGTGGGTTTTTTTGTAACTTGAATGTAATATTTTTTTACCCACAGCAGTGGGATAGTGTCTGCCTCATTTGGGGGAAAGGGCTGATTCACTGATTCACATGCCCTTTGCTTTGCTTTCCTCTTGATTCCACACATCTTCTTTCCTTGGCTACATAAAGGACCAGCTTCAATAGGAGAGTGTCTGGGCAATATCTAGTTTGTCATGCTAGAACAGTTTGTTGGGAAGAGGAAGATACAGTTCAACAAGATACTTCTACATTTCGGTCCTAGAACACTTTTCTCTGACTCTGGATAAGTGCCTTGACCATTAAGCTATTAGGCTAAAAGGCAGGATGGTCCTCTTCTATTTTTCTTCAGGCAGTTGGCAACCTACCTGGATGATTCTATTCCACTGTATGGAGAAATGGAATCTAAGATTTGTTTGAGTGCAAAAACTTGAATTTGCACAGTTACATAAGTTCTTCTTAGAAGTCTAAAACTGAGATAAATATTTGGAGCCAAATCCTATTTGCAGTGGGATAAATGGTTTGTAACTATTAGAAAAGTATATTTACATACATTATTGTAACATGGAGCCTGTGGCCTTATTACTGAAAGCAGTTAAAAGAAAAGAAGCTTAGCCAATCAGCAGCGAGATGCCTGGGAGGATGACATCATTAGCTTGTACCGGGAACTTCCTCTGCACCTGAGGAGCTGAAAAACCTGAAAATTAGTAATTGAAACTGACCTACTTAAAAGGTCAAGGAGTGAAACAAGACATCCCCCAGAAGGGGAACAGAGATCTGTGGCACTGAGACAGAGAGCAATGGAGCAGAGTTCATGCGGAAGCATGAGAAAAGCCAGAGAGTGATGTCCCCTCTGGAGGCCAATACTGGGTAAAACCACGACTGGAGATCATTCTGTCTATCCCCAGAACCAGGTAGACCAACTTTAATTAGAAACTTTTTGACTGGATTTCTGACCAGCTGGCTGGATTATAAATAGACTGTGCCAAGTAGTTTCGCAGAGTAGAGGAGGAGGGGCTGAAGCCTGAAACCCCACTTTGTGAAGAGACTTATTAGTAACTACTTCCATGTTGTGTTTTTGTGGGTCTTTCCATTAAAGACCTAGTACCCTCAAGTGTTGTGTTACCTAATAACCAGATGTGGGGTTTGCTCTTGGAGAGTAAGATAATATCCAGATATGGAGGCACTTAGAGAATAAAAGTGTAAGAAGACCAATCCAACTGTAATTATGAACACTGAGTTATCTGCATGTTATATTTTGAACTAACTCCCATCAAGTCATGGCAGGCGAGGAAAAACACATGCGGGAAGCTCTGAGTTGAAGCTTTTCCCATTTATAATTGGTTTTAGGAACACCTGCTCACTATTATATAATTTTAAAACAAGGCAGAGATTCTTGCATGCAAGGGTTTCTGTAAAAGCTAGAGTGAAGCTGTTATTTTTCACAAGGAAAAAGAAATGGTTTTCCAGAAACAAAGCAACTAGAGAGTGTGAATTACTCTGTATCTCACATACAGGGAACATCTTATATAGTAGAATCCAAAAGGGAAGTTGAAGTTGAAACCTCTAGGGAGCCATCTGGATAACTTTGTGAGAGTAAGAGGTAACTTTATCATCTTTTGGTTCTTGTTCCACATTCTCAGAGGCCATCCATCTCCTGCAGGAAAGAAAATGAAAATGGACAATTACCTTGCTCAAACCAAACAGGAAGGTTAGTTATCTGCACTGCAGTGTGTGAGAGAATTCTACCTTATGTGCTTATTTATTTCCCTTTGTTCACCAAAATGACAGTTCTCTAGCCACATAAGTGGTGGTTTTGGGCTCTTATGCAGAGGTTGCTATTCAGTTACTGGGGGTGGCTCAGCATGTACATATAGACTAGAAGGTTATGCACTAGCCTGACAGGTACATGGCTATGCATATACAGGAAGCAAGGAGGGGAAGGAACTTTTTATGCTTTAACCCCATAGCTGAGTAGTTGGGGCACTTAGGTAAGAGACTTGTGTTCTAGCACCCCCTTTTCTGCACTGGACATTTGAACCTGTGTTTCTCTGATTTCCTAGTATGCTTCTCTACCCACCATACCAAAGGTCAGAAACTATTCAAATGCTTCTCCAGAGTTCCTTCTGAAGCTAAGTGACTGCCCCTTGCATTGATTAGTCATTGGATAAAAAGGACACCAAGCAGTGCAGTGGGAGCATAGTCTAGACTAGAACCCAGGGCTCCCTTCCTATCAAAAGGAGCAGCCAACAGAGACACAAACCTTTTAGCTTGCTCTTTTCCTCCCGGCCCTACATATCTCTCTAGCTTGGCTGCCCAGTGAGCCAACTTCAAAAGCAGCACAGAAAACAGTACTCAACGATATGTAACCTGTAACATGGTTACAGTACTGTTAGGAAACATGACCAAATCTTTTTTTTTTCCTTTTCTGCATCTTCTCCAATGTTTAACAGCCTTTTAAAAATGTGGATACAAAAACTGTCTGCAGTGTTCCAGTACCACTCTAACTGATGCTGCACAGAGAGGTAAATCACCTCACCATTCCAGTTTCGTCTTCTGTGGCAGGGCACCTTTGATGCATGCAGGGTTTGAGCATGCAGTAGAGCAGCCTGCGGGTGACAGCAGAGCCAATAAGGGGGTCATAGAGCAACAAGGAGGCTACCTGATTGGAGGAGGGCTTGGCTCCTTGAGCATAAGACTAAGCCCAGGGAGCAGGGACAGCAGTTGCAACTGGGGAGTCAAAGGGTGAACATCTCCTATCTGGAGTACTGGTGTTTCCAGAATATCTAGAGGACAGGATAGGAACTATGGGGATGGAGGAGGTTCCTGGTTCTGGGGCATGACCTGAAATTACACCCTGCTGGGGTTGGATGGTGTGGTAGGGCTGCCTGTGGTGGGGCAGTCTCCAGGAAATGCCACACCTGTGCCTCCCCAGTGAAAGTTGAGGATGGGGTGCTAGAAAGCCTCAGTCCCTGCTGCCTTGTGGATACCCTGTGAAGGGGAAAGTCTCGGAGACCACACTCTGACAGAAAAGCACGGGGCTCAGGTCCACTAGGTGGGGCCTGCAACAGGGCCAAAGTCCATCTATTGGGACCTGAGGCCCAATGGGCATAAGGCCCAGCAGCTCAGTAAGGGGGGCAGAGCAATAGCCCCAGTGAGGGGGTGAGGTGGTTGCTGGACGCCATGTAGGGTAGGGTCCATGGGGACCTGAAGGATTGCATGTAGGTTAGCCAGAGTTGAGGCCTCAATGAGGGGGATGAATGGCTGCCGGAGGCTGCATAGAGTAGGATCTCCAGGGGCCTAAAAGACTGCACATAGGCCAGTTGGAGCAGAGACCCAATGAAGGGGGAAAAGTTGAGGCCCAATGAGGGCCAAGTGGAGGCCCCAGTGTGGCCAAGGTAAGGGGATAGAGGAGTGATAGTGGAATTGGATGCCATCTGCAAGGCATGGGACACAGTGTAGGTACAGTATGGAGCTGTGTATTATACCCTTGGCATCATTCACAAGAAATGGGCTGTGTGCCAGCTGAGCGCTGAGGCCATCCCCATCCCCTGTGAGCGGTGCCAGCCCTCAGCATTTGGCAGTGCCACTTGCAGCAGACAGGGCCAGGGTCAGTGCTCAGCTGGTGTGGTGCCATCCCCTGCAAGCCCAGTACCACTCCTATGGGCCAGGGCTGGGCTTGGCCAGGCTCATCCATTGTGAGTGGCACCAGCAGTGCCACTGTCAGGGGATGGGGCTGCACCAGTCAAGCGCCAAGCCCAGCTGAGTCCAGCCTAGCCCCATCCCTGTTTTGTTTTTTTTTGTTTTTGGATGTGGCACGGTGTATCAGTCAAGTTTGATTTTTAAAACCCAGAAATTGGGCTTCAAAACTTGACTTATACACAGTGCAATATGGTACACTGTTTTCTATAACCAGCATAGTTTAGATTGGTAACACAGAGAGCACAGATTCACCCTTTGGTTGGGGGACAGCAAATCTTAGACTCTGTTTCACCAGTCCTGGGTGCATCTAGATGAGATGCTACTGCACAGTTCTTACTGTGCATTATTTAGTACTTGATAATACAAATACTAAATAAATGTGCAGTGACCAGAATTACTGCGCAGTAGCGCTGGTAAAGTCTTTTATGTGATGTTACTGCTCAGTAGCCTAAGAGCGGGGGAGGAAGAAGGGGGGTTAACCAGTTAGGAGAAGGGGTCAATGGGATAAAAATATTTTCCAGTCCCAGGACTAAGCTATGCATTCACAAAATCAGGTTAGCCCCTTCCTAGATTGGGTTAACTCTTTCTTGATCTAAGTTAGTGCACCCCAAATTAAAGCCTCTAAACTTCTGCATGATTGGGCATTTAAACTGAACTAACCCTGATTACGTCAATCTGAATGCAATGCCTGTATGTATCCTCTGTCGTCTTAAAGAGTTATATTGAGTTCATTTGACAAAAACTGTATTCCCTAAAACCATAAATCTTAAACGTAATTCTTTGTCAGCTAAATCTCATATCAGCTTTATTTATTTTTCCTAGTCAGAGAAATGGGGATGGTCCTGGTTGCTCAGAGCTTGCCTTACCGACTTATTGATTGAATGTGGGGACCCTGGCATTTTTTGTTCTATCAACTCTGCTTCATGATGGATGTGTTGCTCTTTGCCAAAAGACATTTTGGCATATTTCTTTCTTTACATCAGCACTTTCTAGAGAAATGAGGATAGTATGGAGGGGCAGTGATAAATAGGAAGTGGGTGTAATCATAGGTCTTGGCACAAGTGAGCAGTTGTAGATGTGTCTACAAAACAGTAGGTAGCTATGGATCTGTCCAATTCAAAGTTTTGCTTCTTTGGTGTACACAGGGCATAACCTCATGAAAATCCATGTAAGCTGTCCAGGTGCATTAGAGGATTCGTCACATCTTGTTATAAAGTATTATGAATAAAATCAATACAGCTTACGAAAGTCTACTTCCATAACCATTTTGAACTGAAATACCCTTTATGCAATATTGTTTATGAAGTACAATATTTATAAGACAGTGCAGTGGCTTTTTCATAAACCTACCTCAGCAAGCTAAAACAAGAACTAGAACAAGAGCGAGTCTTTGATGAAATATCCACTCATCTGCATCCCAGGCATTGTAACAGACGCTCTTTTTATGGCTATTGTAGTAGGTTGGGGAATCACTTAGCTCAACCAGTCTTTAACAATTCCACTCAGTCCTTTAAACTTCACGCAGCTCTTTATTTTCCTGGGCACATTTGCCTCTCAGGAACCATCTCCAACATAAATCAGAACTCAATAATACATATAGCATAGTCCATAGAAGGTGCACTCACAGTCCTAGAGTCCTCTCCAGCCCCTGAGAAGGTGCCTCCAGCTCCCTGCGGCTCCAGTCACACTGCAGACTTACTTCTTAGTCTGTCTCTGGCTCAGTTTCCTGACGTAGTGCTTGCAGTCCTTGGGTCTTCTCTCAGACCATACGATGTACCCTGGCTTGGTTCTGCCACCACTGGCTTGGTACGTCTCTCTGCTCTGTCTCTTTCAGTCTTCTGTCTCTCTCTGTTCTTTCTTCCTTCCTTCCAGATTCCTTTCCTTGGGAATCTTTTAACTTCCTGTAGCCAGCCAATTATCTATATCAGCTGGCCCAGTCCTCCAGGCAGACCTATAATCAGAAACCTTGTTCCTTGCATATTTCCTGGACTATCACAGCTATAACACCATAGGGGGAAGGGGAGGGAAAGAGGGACAGGGACAAGGCAATTAGGTTGTGGCCCACCCTGTAAAAAGTTTGAAGACCATGCAGTATCTGCAGCAAGACAAATACCTTCTGGGACTACATACAAAAGATGGAAAGGGATTCCTCATTATCCCTGAATAAGTTGCAAACCACTTCTCCAACCTTGCTCAGACAGTGGAAAGATGGGGAAGGGAAGTGATAATCCTCTTTGAATTTGACAATTAACACCTGTCTAGATTGTTGATTCATGTCCATTTACCAATGCTACCTGGTGGCTTTCAAACTCTTCACACTGCTCATGACATCACCTTAAGATGGCTGAAATAATATACCAAAACTGCATACACTAAATAAAAATCCTTTTGACACACTGCAGTTCACACAATGTGTGACATGGTTGGAACTTGTACACAAGTGCACTTGTTATTGTGAAGGTCCCATTGAGCTAGGCTTGAGGCACAGTGACCCTGTCCAGTTTGGAAATGGTTGAGAAGTGCCCAATAATGGTGTGGCCAATTAAATCCTTGGTGATGGACTGTAGGATCAGTATGGCAGTGGGACCTCCCCCACCGAACCCTGATATAAGCCAGGAGCCCCCCGGAGACATCCCTAACCCTCTCAGTGCGTGGGGGAGAAAGAATGAGACTTTCCCTAGGACACACACTTACCAGGGAAAGGGCCAGCAGCACAGTGCTGTCACTGGCATGCTTTATCAATTTGTGCCAGCTCCAGCTGGGCCACTGCATGACCAAACACATCATAAAGGTGTGCATTGTTCCAGCTGGGAACAGGGAACCCTGGAGAAGGAAGCATGGCTGAAAAGAAGCTGACTTCTATCTAAACCTGCCCCAGCAGGGTTGAGCAGGGGAAAGTGGCAGCTGTTCCTCTATGGTGAGACTTGAAGGAGCCTCTTTACTTACTGGAGTTCTTTGAGTGAGGGACGAGGGTTTGTTGGATGGCAGGGAGGGTATTGGGAGGTTCTCTCCACCCTATGGAAAAGAAGAAGACAACAAACCATGAGTTGGTTGCAGTGTGAGGGGAATATTCCCTGGGAACCCTTGAATAAGGGTGTCCCTTTGGACTTTCTTATTTTTGTTGCTCAAATAGAGTTGCTTACAGAGACTAAGGCACTGGGTGGAGCCTATTGCAAGCCCAGTGGACTGAGTTAAAATCAGGCGATTTGACATTGCCAAATACACCACTTGTGAGGACAGGAATACTATGCATCCTTAAGACAAATGACCTGAACAGAACTGATGATATTGGGTTGGTACAAGGATGGGATGCAAGGGGAGGTGGAGCCCCAAGGAACATCACTTGGATAAGAGTTAACAGTGTCTTAGATCAAGGAACCTTCCGTTTGCTCTACATCAAAGCGTGGCGAGCAAAACAAGGGGTGCACACCATTAATAATTGTCCGCCATGTCGAGCTATCAGGTCCTTAAAGTTGACAAGTGGAAGAACGCCCTGCAAAGTGTAGGCAGCCAATCTCAACTATGCACAGCTGCTTACAGTTGGAGATGATGTGGTGATTGATTGGTGCTTGTGCTGACCATTCTTCATGCCATCAAGTAAGTAAGGAAAAGTCAGAGGATTTTGGAAAGGGTGTACCATATTGGGGACCTTGAGGAGACCTGAGCTATGGGTGAGTAGAATATGTCCTAGTGCACTGGCAATTTAGGATTATCATAGAGTCTGGCTGGTAAGTTTGCTTTAGCATTTGTATGGCAGCGATGAGAGGGAGCAATGTTGTTGAGGCCTAGTAACCATGGGAATGGAGTGGGGCCCAATGTGCCTGACACAAGACACATTGTAACATGCAGTTGGGTGTGCACTAGTTTGCTGTGTGATGACCAAGCCTGTCCAGGGGCAAAGTATTCTGCAACTGAATAATACAGTGCAAGAACAGGTGAATGTGGCATGAAGGCACTGGCACCTCAAGTGGAGCCTGCAAGTTTGGCAAGTAGGTTATGCCTTGTTTTGATTCTTAAAGCAGTTTTCTGGAGATATGATTTATAAGTTAAAGTCCAGTCAAGGGTGACTCCATGATAAACTGGGTGGGTTTTACATTTGAGAAGCTGACTGTTTAAAGTGATAGTGAGGTCATGATTAGTGCTGGTATTATGCAGATGGAAAACACTTGAGACAGTCTTTGAAATATTTGGTTTGAGTATTTTAGACAGTACTCTGACATTATCTCATGTCTCCAAGTGTGAGTTCCACCCTTGAAAAGTCACGAGCTTGGGTGGCAAAGGCACTGCCATCAGCATAAACAGTTTTTTGTGGGCCAGTCACAGGTAGGTCTTTAATGTACAGGTTGAAAAGGAAAGGCACCAGGCTGATCCTTGAGGGAGGTCATTTGTTTGCCTCCGAGAGCTAGTTTGGTTGGTCAGGTGGACTTTAAAGCGTCAACCATGTACTAATAGTTCAACTAGATGAGTGGCCCAATGTGGCAGAATTCCTGATATTTTCTCCAGAACACCAGTATGCCAGACAGTAGCATATGCTGTTGTTAAATCAAGGAAAACAATACCTATCTTAAGGATTAACACAGTGGAGCTCACTTTTTTGGAGTGAGACTCCATTGAAATCATTTGGGACTTCACTTCACTGGAACCAAGGGAGTTGCTACTGGTAGTTGGGGTCAGCAACCTGCACATGAACTGATGCTACACATTGTTTAGCTGTAACTGTAGACAAAGGCAAATGCTGTTCAATCTTGTTTCCAAACCAGGGGAAGATTTTGTTTCTGAAGATGTGCCAACCCTGTTTACTTCTTGCCTGCGCTTGCTGAATGGCAGGTGTGCTTCAGCAACCTCTATTGCCACTGCCAGTTGCAAGTTGTGGGTGTTTGTTGTGATGTAGGCAAGGTTATAAGGGGAGATGCTTTATAAATCAGTACATTATGACACAAATTCAACTGTGCATACAGAGCAGGTGGAAAACTTTTAAAGACCTGCAGTGAAAAATGAAATAAAAACTTAAGTTCCCTGTGGAGCACACAGCTTTTTCTATGGTATTTCTTATATACTCAGTACTGCTGTGACTGAGGTATGTAGTCTATTTCCAGCAAAGTGGGGATGGGGAATCCAGTAGTTTTCAGCCCAGGAAACTAAACTGCATAGCTAAACAATAAAATCTGTCGATGTAACAGGTTGGAAACCTATGGCCCACGAGTTGGCTTCAGCCCATGGAGACATTTTATCTGATCCATGGAGCTAGGAGGATTCTGGGGCATTTTGACACTGGGGGCTTTGGTGACATTTCTGTTGTGAGAAACTTCACTAGCATGGGCACTGGGAAGAAGGGAGACTCAGTGCTGGTATCACTGTAGAGGGGGAATGGCTCTGGCTCCAGCTCCGGCTCTGGCTCCAGCAGCAGTGGCATGGGCTAGGTTGGTAGTAGTATGCACACAGAGTTAAGATCCTTTAAAGCAGCCCACCACTGCAAAACATGAGTGACCCTTGACATTGAAGGTAGACTAAAGAAACCTTCAAATTCTCAACAAAAGTTGCAAATATTTAAAAATAATAATTTTAGAGCCTTATGACTAAAAACATATGATATAAGATCACCAGGTTTTGAAGCAGGTGTTGGAGATTTCCAGAACTGCATGCATGGATTGCTATTATTATGTGGTGCTTTTCTTGTCTGAGTAATTGCAAATACTTCCTGTGGCATTTTGAAACTTTTCAAGGAAACTTTGCTTGATTCAGGGGCCTTGGGCTCTAAGGTATTTAGTTTGCTTTTGTACAAAGTGCCAGATTGAAATTTGCCTTAAGATCTGCTCCCCATGGTGAGGCTGCATTAGGGATCTCTTCATTATGGCTTGGATATGGAGTAGGAGGTAGAAGACATCGTGGATAGAGACCTCAAGCAGAGCAAATGTGAAATGATGGAGAGGTTCAGGGAACAGGTGGAGTTTGAGCTCTGCCTATACCAGTCAATTGAAATGGGCTGGCATATGAGGCAAGGGAGAGGACTCTGTCTTTTCAAGGGCTTGTGTAAGACCTTATTTATATAGAAAGTTTTCTCATTGTAAATTAAAGTGCAATTTTATACTGATACTAGTATACTGAGAACTTAGAACAGAATAATTATAGCCATATAATTGTACTGGCATAACTGGCGAGTTTCACATACAGACATGACCTAAATTTCAATCTGCCCATTTCAAGAAGACACAGGAGCAGGTAGGGTACTGTGACAACCCAAGGGTCTGTCTGTACCATTATCACTATCATTATTTTATAAATAGGCTCTTGCTCCCATGCAAATTCTTACTATAGATTTACTGTTCTGATATCAAATAGTACTATGACAGCTTATTTAAAATTACCATAGTAATTTTGCAACATGCTGCATTTTGCATGAAAGCAGTGTGTCCTCATTACGGATTTGCACTGGTGTAACTGTGTTGTTGTATCTGCACTGGTGTAAATTTCTCTATTCAACACTACCTTTTGAGTTACAAACCCTTCCCAACCATACAGTTGGTCTTATAAAATATATCACCCACAAAAATCCTTGCCTCTAACGAACAGTTTTCTATTTTTTTCCTGTGGTATCTATACCATTTCCCTTACTCAGAGCTTATCTTTACAGCTCAGTCTGCCTCCTGTTGGCTTTTGATAGCTCTTTATATATTTTCAAATGTGTAATAGCCAGAATAAATGTGATTGTTACCAACAAAAAATGAAATTCTGCTTTGTGTGTGCTGCTCACTTATGCTCCAGATCACTTGTGCAGTGTATTTTTCTGCTTAAATGGTTAATAAAAATGTAATATAGGCTTACCTGGAAGAAAATGCTGCATCCTTTTGTCATCTGTATTCTACATGCCATTCAACCCACACATAAGGGCTCAGCCTGTCTTTGCCGTCTTTTATATAATTCTGTTAAAATGAATGGCATGTCCACCTCTTAGATCCATTTACCACAGGTACCTGAATCTTTTTAGTTTGCAGCGACAACAATTTGTCCAGATAAAAAAACAATCTGTGCTAGTCCAGTCAATAACAAAAGAAAAATTGGCTCAGTGACTCAGCTGTCAGTGCTGCATTCCACAATATAGAGAGAGAATCTGGGCTTGTGAATAACTTTAAAACTCCTGCTCTTCAAACAGACACTGTTAGCTTTGCAGAGGTGACTTTCTCAGGCTCCAGTTTGAGGACATTGATATTTGTGGTCCTTCCTTGGGTGTTTGCCCATGTGGAACCCACTCCTAGTACCATAGATCCCCAAGTGAAATCTCTGAATAGCAGCATCCAGTAGGCCATGAACACTCCGAAGGTCCCTGAGCCCTCCCTCCACCAGCCACAAATGTCCCCCAGTTCTTTCTTGCCTCATGGGCAGCAAGACTGAACTAGGTTGTGCATGTCTGCTATTCTTTATCATATTCTCTAAACCTATCCTCACCTAACTAACAAGGATTAACTCCCAAGAAATCTCCCCTGCTCTTTTTTCCCTTAATTTTTCATCCTTTTTTGTACAGAACACAAAACTCTTTTTATTTTCTCACTATTTTGCACAGCAGGTATTAAAATGGCAGATTCAAAGCCCACTTGCTTCAAACCATGCCATATTATGATGGATTAATTCCCCTTACAGAAAGTCATAGCTGTGGCCTGTTTTGTCTTAGCAAGAGCCATATGCTGACCACTGCTCCATCTGCCCATTATGCTTCTTAAGAATGAGAAACTCTAGAGACTTCCATTAAAAAAGTGTCTTCTGAAGCCATCAAAAAGAGACCACATGTAATGCAAAAGAATGGCATTAAGTTCCAAGATGGGACTTTTAACTTCCACTCTGTCCACTGGGACGCAGCTCCAAGTGCTGGTATGAGTAAAAAGTTGGACCAAACATGGTTTTCAGCATCAAACTTTCACTACTAAAAATGGAGAACTAAGAAGGCTAAAAGAGCAACTTACTTCCATTCTCCTATGGAGAAACTAAACACACTATCCTTTCAGATGACAGAGACAAGTGATATTGGTTCATTCTCCAGCCCAGCACCCAAAGGCCTCATGGATAACCCAGCCCTTAGGTCATATGCTGAGTTCTTGATACCAAGACATCATAGTAAGCTGGGTTTCACAGCTGAGGCATTAATGGCCTCAGTTAATTTATTGTTGATGAAAAGTACTTTCCTCTCCAGTATTGCCCTTAGTGCCAATGTGCTTCATTGTGCACCAGGTCTGCTTATCTGAGCTCCCAGTACCACTATTAGAAGTGATCTCATCTTCCCTTTCATCTCCTAGCCATTCCTGCCATCCAGCCAGGAACTTTCATTCACTCACCATGATCCAGAGATTGGCCATGCCTTCAGATCTGGACACTCATTTCAAGGGCATAAGTTATCCAACCCAGGGATGCCAATGGGGTGAGAAACATAGGTTAAGCAACAAGTGCAACTACTATGGTCCTACTGGTTTACTGTTACACTCCAACCCACAGATGAGTAGGTCTGTTTCCTAAGTGTCAGGAAGACACAGAAAGCTTCAAGACCCCTCTCCCGATAGAAGTGGTTTGGGGCTAGGATAAAGAAGAGGCAGGTTCTGAACCAGTAGACTTTTACCTTTCAGTTTCTTTCCAGGACCCACTATCACCATGTCCCAGTGATGCAGATTCTTCAGTGCTGATTTCAGTTATGGATGATTTGAGGTCATTCCAAGAGCTGCTGTCTTAAATTGGAGAGATGGTTAGCCAAATGAATGGAAATTATGACCACATTGATGAAGGAAAAGGCCTCCAATTTATTTGATATTGTTCATTTTCACTGCTCTGGACAATTTAATTATACCTATGAATGTTGGCAATTTGGAGCCATCTAAATATCTTTCAGACTCCTGCTACCTTTACTCAAACTTCAAAGTCAGTGGAAGGAGGGATATAAAGTTCAATGGAGAGTCTTTGCACAATTTGGCAAATTTCGTTCCTCGATCAGGAGACACACAGCTGGGCCCAGGGTCAGAGAGGATCTAGTCAGGGAACTTCTGGTGGGACTGGACATGTTCAAATCAGCAGGTCCAGATGATTTCCAGCCATGGGTGCTGAGTGAATTGGCAGAGGCCATTGTGGGACACCTGGCACAGTTCTACAAGCACTCATGGTGCTCTGGCAAGGTGCTGGAGGATTGGAAAAGGGCCAATGTGGTCCCCATTTTCAAAAAAGGGAGGAAGGAGGACTCAAGAAACTATAGGCCTTGTAGCAGGGCACTAGGGTGCCTGCTACTGAATAGTAGTAAATAGGCTCAGCTGCCACTCACCAGGGCAGCAGGTGGGAGTTGCTATGGCAACTGATTGGGCCAGCTGATCGCCAGGGGACAGGGCCTGGCCTTTATAAACAGAGAAGGCAGAGGCCTGAGGTCAGTTCCCCTGCTGGCAGCCTAGGAGAAAGAGGGAGCTCTGTGCAAGCAAGCTGAGCAGAACGTTAGAGAAGCCGGGTAGCTGGTGAGCGACTGCTTGGCAGCACTGGGTAGAAGAAACCCTGATGAGGAGATGTGAGAGGGAGCCGGGTTTGCTTGGAACTTATGTTGGAATCCCGGAGGGGGGAGATTTCAGTTGTGCCTGGAAGTTATGTTGTAACCCAGGAAGGGGAGATTTTGGGTTCAGTTATTGTTAAGACCAGAGGACCGGGCGAGGGTGTAGGGGTGGAGGAGGCCTCAAGAGGAGCTCCCCAATAGAAGGGGGGTTCCTAGCACCGCAGGAGCGCTGTGTTTTGGGGTATCCCGACCCCAGTGTGGGCAACTATTGGGATAGGCCCAGGAAGGCGGGTCTGGGGGCCAGGTAAGGCTAAGGCCACCTGAGCCCCAATTGCAACAAGGCTGAGTCAGGCACAGGACCCAAAGAGGAGTCTGGGGGCCAGGTAAGGCTGAGGCCGCCTGAGCCCCAATTCTGGGAAGCCCGAGTTGGGCATAGAAGGCCCCAGTGTGGGCAAGAGCATGAGAGGCGTGAGCATAGGCCCCAGAGCAGGCAAGAGTGCGTGAAGCGCAAGCATAGAAGGCCCCAGAGCGGCCCCGGGAGAGGGCGCGGACATTGAGCAGGCCCTGGGAGAGGACAAGCATATAGAGTAGTCGTGGGAGAGGGCGAGCATTGGGCGTAAAGTAGAGTCCCGGCATAGTAAGGTGGGCACCGTGCCACAGTGGGCAGGAAGGCAGTTTCCCATTAATAATATACCAGCAAGACGTGGTGGGCGATATAGAGGGTGCATTCAAGACCCAATTTGGCATGGTAGGTAGGGGAGGTCATGGCACCTCTTTGTCGTCCTGCCACAGGCCTGTTAGTCTTACCTTGGTCCTGGGGAAGCTCTTTGAGAAAATTATCCAGGAGCACATCTGTAAGGGACCAGCAGGCCCACATTGTTCAACATCTTCATCAGCGACTTGGACAAGGGGGTGAAAAGAACCTTGTTCAAGTTCACTGGTGACACTAAGATGTGGGGAGAAGTGGGCATGTTAGTGGGCCTGTAGGGACAGCTACAACTAGATCTGGACAAGTTATAGGGGTGGGCAGATGAGAATAGGATGGATTTCAATACTGACAAGGACAAGGTACTGCACCTGGGGAGGACAAACCAGCAGCATACCTACAGGCTGGGGAACTCCCTTCTTGTCAGCACAGTGGCAGAAAATGATCTTGGAGTCATTACTGATTCCAAGATGAACACGGGCTGCCAATGTGAGGACACAGTTAGTAAAGCTAACTGCACCTTGTGATGCATCCACAGATGCATCACAAGCAGGTCCAAGGAGATGATCCTCCCCATATCTGCAGCATTGATCAGGCCGCAGTTGGAGTACTGCATCCAGTTCTGGGCACTGCACTTCAGGCGGGATGTGGAAAGCATCAAGAGGACCCAGTGGAGGGCCACTCACATGATCAGGGGGAAGCAGGGCAGGCTGTATGAGAAGAGGGTATGGGACCTGAATCTGTTCAGCCTCCACAAGAGAAGGCTGAGAGGGGATCTGGTGGCCGTCTGTAAACTGGCCAAGGAGGACCAGCAGGCAATGGGAGAGTCCCTGTTCCCCCGAGTGCTACCAGGAGTAACGGGGGGGTCAGACTTGATGATCTGCTCAGGTCCCTTCCAACCCTACCAACTATGAAACTATCTCTGGTGGTTTCTCTTGTTTAGAAGAAAGCATTGCCTGGTCCAACAAAAGCAACTCCAAGAGATAAAGACCCCAAACCCAAATCCTTAGTTTTATCCTTAGTTCCATGAGAAGAAAAGCATACTCCCCAGCTTTGGTCCAAGAATGGATACGAAATTACTATGTACTACTTGCTAAACATAAGTTGTCATCATAGGGCAAAGTGCCACTCCTTCTGCACAAGTTTTCTCCAGAAGCAAAGGAGGAATTAGAAGCCATATTCTTTGAAGGGCAAGTAGTAGCAGAGAAGTTTCTGTAACTGGCTATGGACATTTCTGATACTACAATTTTGTCCATAGCCATGGAAGTTTCTTGGAAGAAGAGCTTTGTGGTTTCAAGTACCAGGCATCCTGAAAAAGATAAAGAACACTACAGAGGACTTGTCCTTTTAGGGTAGGGACAGAAGCTACACATAAACCAGTTTAAGTCATCAGAAACTGGTTTAAACCTGTAGCAGAACAGAAGTTCAGTGCACATAAATCAGTTTCAAAATGACTGAAACTGGTTTAAAATAAACCTGGTTGAATGTAGTATCAGCCTTAACTGATTTGGGTCAAACCAGTTTATGAAACTTCTTTCCCAGACCCCTTCCTGGTTCAAGTTAAATCACAATCCCCCAGCATCTCAGCATGCTTTGAAGCCCTGGGCTGGGCTGTCTCCAGTAGAGAAGGCTTGGAGGTAAGGGGGGAGGACAGGGACTTTGTTTCACATATGTGCTATAGAGAATGTCTGTATGCAATTGAAGGGAAGTGGTCTCTATACCTAATAGTTCCTTTTTCCGTAAGGAAAAAAAGGTCTTCATCTTATCCTTGACCTGATAGGACCAAACCGTCTCAGATTTGAGACAGTAACATAACCCCTGTTATCCTTTTTGTATAGATTTGAGGTTGATTTGTGATTGCCAGTCATACATATTGTGATCTGTTTGGCTCAGAGATCATATCTGTGATTCATAGTAGGGCTCAATCATTATTAATGTAATGTCATTCAATCTTCCCACAGTAGCCAGAGTCTTCTCAAAAGTCCACACATTTAGGGAGATGTGACATGCATGCCTATTCATGCCCAGGCAATTAGCTGGTTAAAGATAGTCCTATCAGGACAGTACTCAGCCCTGAACTGCATTCTGACACTTTTCAAACTGTTTATAAACTAACAAATCATCACTCAGCCCTTACAGACAAAATAGTTCATAGGCAGTGTTATTAGTTAAAGGCAAAACTTCCAGAGGAGAGATTTCAGTCTCGGTAGCATAACTAGGGCAGGGTAAGTGGGACATTAGCCCCTGGACGCTGACTGTGAGGGGCATCAGACTCCCCCAAGAGTCTTTACCATGGCAGAGGCCACCCTGAGCTGCCCAGGCCTGGCCACAGGAGCAGTCCTGCACCCAGCGGGGAGCAGAACAGTCCTCCACCCCACAACCACAGTATTCCTCACAGCAGGGGCAGCTCTGTGCCCAGTAGCATATGTATGGGTGGAGGGTAGTGAACAGGGAACCAGGCTCAGCTCCCAGGGAGCCTGTGCAACTGGGTTGCTGTACCAGACCCTCTCCGCTGATGGAAGTTGAACAGGTAAGACTTTCCTTCCTCTCCCCCAAGCTCCCACTCTACAATGGTCAGTATATACCCTGCTCCCCAGGTGCTGAATGAGCTCACTACACCTCTGCTCACTCTCTCCAGGTGATCATGTCTAGCCTCAAGATAAACCTGTCAGCCACAGTGACAGCCTGTCTCTGACGGTTAGCCCACATGTCAGTTCCCACTGATGTGACATCACTAGTTTGTCCTTTATAGGCCTTGCTGAGGTCAGTGTTTCAGCCTGTGAATCATTTATACCATACTCCAAAATCCCATCTTATCAATGCTTAAATTCATGAAGTTTGTCAAGGTGTGTGTGCTCTTCCTCAGCTTGGCACTTTCAAGGACACTGATTGTAGACTCATTGCAAACCAGGTGGGAGGTTACATGAAACCTCTTCAGGGATGTGGCCTACTGAATTGGAAGGGGGTGACAATCCACATAAATATTCTGGGACTCCAGACACGTAGCAATGCCTGGAAGCCATTTCCCTTTTCCTTCAAAGGATTTCACTGTGCAGTCATTCACAGACAGTGCATTTGTGACATATTCTATGACTAAGCACAGAAATACCCTTTCATTTTCTCTGCACTAAGAGGCAATCAGCTTTGTGGGATAATTACAATTCTTCTACACCTCTGAGGATGGAAAATGATTTAGATCTTCTTTGTAGACAATTTGTCACTGAGTTCAAATGGCCTTGGAAGAATTCTGCCCTCAGATCAATACTTCAGTGATGGTGAAATCCCAGTATAAATGTATTCACCAACAAAGGGAACATAAAGTGCACATCTCTTTTGCTACAGAAGAAGCCTGAGCCTAGAATGCTTGCAAGATAGATTTCTTATGCCATAGAAAGAAGGTTTCATGTTGCATTTCCTTCAGTCCCTCCAATATGCAGGATATATAGAAAGTCAGACAGGATCCAGTTACACTGACTCAGGTAGTTCCTAATTAGTAGAGACAATTCTGGATAATGCATCTTCAAATATCTGCTCAGCCTCTGTAGCAGTTCCAGGCTGCCAAGATGTAAAAATCACAGAACCAAGGTCAAGTGTTCTTTACCCAGACCTGAAATCATTGCACACGGCAGCCTGGATATTGGCTAGCTCAGTGCCATTGACAGGACTATTCAATACAAATACAGGAAATCCTAGTCCAAGCCAGTAAATCATCCACAAGGCAAACTTACTCTACAAAAGCAGAAAAGCTTTTCAGTTTAGCAGTCCAACATAATTTTGATCCACTTGGAGAATACTGTTCCTAAGACATTCCATGACACTGTGATGTTCCAAAGTCCACCTTACAACATTTTTAGCATGCCACCCTCCTCCAAGTTAGACTCATGTTTTGCCATTTTATTATTTCCAGATTTCTAAAAGGCTTAAATTTTTCTACCACTTCAGAAGTCCCTGCAAAAAATTCATATAATCTTTTCCGAATTTATGGACCCTATCTTTAAACCCTTTGGAATGGGCTGTATACTACTTTTCTCCAACGATGGTCTTTATAATCTCCCTCACATCACTAATCTGTACTGGCTTTACCTGACAGAGAGAATTAAGGTTGAGACTTCATCCTGAATTTCTTTCCAGAGTTGTTTTAGACTTTCATTTAATTCAGTTTATTCTTTCTCTCTGTCTTTTCTCTTTTACTCCCCATGGGAGTAAAATATTGATACTTTAGGTATTTGGGGGGCCATATACTAGTGTATCCCCATACAGTGATGGCAGACGATGTAAAATAAGTTACAATGATCTTTCTATGAAAACATGAAAATGATTTGAGAAGCTGTATGGCAGGGTTGCTAGAAACAAGTTCCTTGTTTTCTTGGATTAAAGTGCAACAAATCCATGACATTCAGGTTATAAATGAAAAACTCAGGACCTCTTGTTTAAAACACATTGGCCTCTATTCCATGAGATAAGGCAGTATTTCCATTATTTTTTTATTTGATTAATTTAATTTGTATTGCATTCCATTCTCATTAGTTTCATCACTGTTTCAGCAGTCACAAGGTTTACATATGCTTTACAGTCTAACTCCTAGATTGTAATAATCTCATGTAATATTGCCCTTATAACTTTGGAAGCTCAATTTGAATGAAAGCCTCTTAATACCACTAGATGACACTGCAGAATAATTTTATTTTCAGGTTTGTAAAAAAGTAATATTTCTTCTTCAGCAGTCCTTCACAGTTGAGGATGATTGTCTTCAATGATTGTCTTATCTGTGCGTCTGAAGATGGCTGATGAGGCCTATCCAGGGTTAACAGACTGTATGGCAACTTGGACATGGGTTTCTGTGTGGGATGGGTGGCACTGGATACTTGATTATATCCACAGCATGCTGTTTCTGCTCCGCCCACTTGTCCATCTGTTGTTGTCATGAGGTTTCAAAGTATTGAGATCTCTGCAGCAGACTCTTCCTTCATTTGGGGCCGTCCTAGGTGATAGTTTCCCATGAGTTGACATAGATGTTGCTTTTTTTTCAGTTGGTCTTGAGGTCATCCCTGACACTTTATCTGCCCTCCCCTTGAGCATATGCCTTGAGAGAGCTGGGAGAATAAAACTTGCTTTGAGAGTCTGGAGTCGGACATCTGGATAACATGGCCAGTCCAATGAAGTTGATGTCCTTCTTTGGGCCTCTGCCTTTGCTTGTTAGAGATTCAATTTATTTTGCTTGGAGTTGGTACCATAGTTCCATAGTTTCATAATTAGTAAGGTCAGAAGGAACCTGAGCAGATCAAGTTTGACCCCCTGCTATGGGCAGGAAAGAATGCTGGGGTCTGTCAGCATGTCCGCACAGAGTGCCACCCCAAGCCTCTTGATTACCACCTGCCAGGACTTGGATCTTAATAGAAATAGGGAAGAAGGGTGTGTTATTCGAGTGAGTACCCACGGGAAGGACCACGCTGTATTGGGGTATAATACAGATGCTTTTATTAAGCTCTTTTCTTTCTATTATTTACAGGAACCCCCTTTGGAGGAGGAAGCAGTCCGAAAGACCGAACTTGGGGATCCCCTAGGCCTCCTGGCTGATCCCTGTCCATTTATACAACAGGTAAGTACCATGCAAAGTCCCAGTAACCGTCACTAATTATCCCATCAGCGGCTAATTTTCCCATCCGCAACTTGTTAGTGGCGCCTTTAACGTTCCCCAGCCACGTCTTTTGCCAGAGTGGGGTTCGCTGTGTGCTAGGGGTCTCTTGTCCCAACCCCCTTCTCTTCAGATGTGGGGTGCCAGATCCCTGCCTCCTCAGGGCTGGGTCAGGTGTTCCCCACTCCCCTTTTCTCCTGAGTACCTTTGCCGCATCCTGGCCCAGAGCCCGGCTTTTCTTGAGGTGTAGCTCCACTTCTCTCTGACTCACCATTGCTCACGTGGGCTCCAGGTATGTAGAGAGGAGGTAGCCGGTTCCGGGATTCCTTTGTCGTTCTCGTAGGGACTCTTGCATTTAGGATCCACCCTCGGGATCCTTCGTAGCCGCGTCCTCCCTGGCGTCTCTGTAGATTGCAGTGCCCGAAGGCAATTTCTCTTTTGCCTTCCCTCCCTCTTATCCTTCGGGCCTGGGTCTCATTGGCTCTCTGTGGGCAGGGCCTACCTCTTCCCCCTGAGTTGTAATTCTCTTCAGCTGTCCACATCCCTCTAGTAACAGGGTCTCAGTCAGGGCCCTGTTACAGGGTCAAATGACCCTGGCTAGATGTCTATCTAGCCTCCTTTTGAAGACCCCCAGGGTAGGAGCAAGCACCACTTCCCTTGGAAGCTGGTTCCAGATCCAGGCCACCCTGACTGTGAAGTAGTGCCTCCTAATATCTAGCTTGAGTCTACTGTCTGTCAACTTATGGCTGTTATTCCTTGTTACTCCTGGTAGCACTCGGGGGAACAGGGACTCTCCCATTGCCTGCTGGTCCCCCTTGGCCAGTTTATAGATGGCCACCAGATCCCCTCTCAGCCTTCTCTTGTGGAGGCTGAACAGGTTCAGGTCCCAGAGCCTCCCCTCATAGGCCTGCCTTGCTGCCCCCGATCATGCGAGTGGCCTTCCTCTGGACCCTCTCAATGCTGTCCACATCCCTCCTGAAATGCAGCGCCCAGAACTGGATGCAGTACTCCAACTGGGGCCTGACCCATGTCACATAGAGGGGGAGGATCACCTCCTTGGACCTGCTCGTGTCTCATCTGTGGATGCATGGCAAGGTGTGGTTAGCCTTCCTGACTGCATCCTCACATTGTTGGCCCATGTTCATCTTGGAATCAATAATGACTCCAAGATCCTTTTCTGCCTCTGTGCTGATGAGAACAGAGCCAAACTCATTTTGCCAAAGGCAAAAAGGTCTTGCTTTTGCAGTCGATCAACTCTTGGATCTCCCAGTTCTTCTCATCAAACCAGCCTTGATCCTTCCTGGTAGAGAATCCAAATGTCTCTAGACAGGCGCTGATGATGGTGGCCTTGAGGGCACAAAACATACTACTGACATTCTCCCATTGTTGTTGATGGAATTTGCCAGTTTTTCATTGAGGCACTGATGGAAGAGGTCTCACTTGCTTGGGTCCTTTCAGGTTGTCTTTTGCTGCAGCCATTGTCTGGGAGTCAGTATGATGCGCAGGAGCCAAGTTCAGTCCAGCAATCATCAGCTCCTAGTAGAGCTCGGGTGATGCAGACATCTTTGTGACCCCAGGCATGAATGATGACATAAGCAATCAGGTGCCAATGCTTAGATTGTGGGTGTTGCCATGATGTCTTGTGCCTGTTTTTCTGGTGGACAAGGGTATTAGTGATGGTGAGTCCTCATTCTGCATATTTAGTCAAAAGGAGGATGCCATTGGAGTTGACCTTTCTTGCTCCTTCGATAGTTCTATAAGTTAGAATCCCTTCCAACTCTGGCACTGAAATCCTCTGAGAGGAATAAGTCTGTCTTCCTCTGGAACCTCAGAAAGGACTTAGTTAAGGTTGGCCTAGAATTCCTCCTTGGTTTCATTTGCAGCATCAAGAGTCAGGGCATACACACTGATGACAATGGAATATTGGCTCCCTACCAGTTTAAGATGGAGAGTCAAGAGGCGCTCATTAATTCTAATGGGGAAATCATTGACTTGGTTTATGAGTTCATTCTTAATGATAAAACCAATTCCATGAAGTCAGTGTTTGTCTTCCTGTTTACCCTTCCAGAAGAAGGTATAGCCACCTCCATCATCTTTGAGCTGCCCATCCCCTGCTTGCTGAATGTCGCTCCATGCAGCTACATCAGTTGTCACCTGAGTTCTTAGACCATGATTGCAGTACTACACTCTCACTATTAGGTACACCTCTTTGATCTTGCCTTCTCTAATATTAGTAACAGCAACATGGATAGCTTAAAAAAAATCCCACCAAAACAAGGTAATTGACTGCACATGCTTCCACCACATCAGGTGGTGAGAAAGAGGGAAAAAATGGTATGTGATAAGTTATACTTTTTCACTGCTCTGTTGGAAGGTATTCATGTAATATGGTGATAGAAGAATAGGATAGAATATAATAAGCAAAAACCAATAAAGAGTACTTGAAACATTACTATTTACCATCTGAGCAGAACCACCACCTATATTTCCTGAAGACACAAGATATCCAGGGTCTGGAATGAGAAGAGTTGCAGGAATTAGCAACATGGAGCTAGAGAACAGGGAGATTTCAGAGACATTGAGTTGGAGGTTCTGATTCAAAGTAAGAGAGAAAAAGAGGCAAACTATATTGCCTTGGATTCTCTATATGAGCACAGGTTTCACTTTGGTAAAGGGCAGTTAGCTTTTCTACTGCTTCTCTTATTCAGGCTTTCAGCTACTAAGCATCCACAGACATACATTTGAGCACTAAGAGCCACTGTGTGGATGTGCTGAATCAGGGTAGAAACAGATGTCAACTTTCCTTGCTTTTGTGCTACCATAAAAAATGTTATGGAAGCATAAAGGTCAAGCAAACAGATGACAATATATAACTTGTCATGCCACAAATGCCCCAAATTTGTGGCCACAACAATGGTGGTAATAGATTGTGCTGCTTTTTAGCAGAGGACGTTTAATTGCTTGTGGTGGGAGAGTGCGGAGGGGCCTGATTCTGCACACCCCAAAAATTCTTGGGCAAGATCAGACCCTTTAAGCCCCTAGACTTTGTGGCCCATTTTCCCCACCTACAGAGACACACCTCAGGAAATTTCAGGGTGCATCTCAGTAAGGAAGGAAAGCCAGGGTTCCCTTCTTATGGAGACATACCCCTCTGGGAGATTCCAGGGACACATTTCTTTAAGCAGGGAAAGCCTGTTTCCTGCTTACAGAAACACACCCCTGGGATCTCCTGGGCATGTATCCTTAATTAAGAAACCCCAGGCTTTCCCCACAGAAATGCTCATTCCTGTGAACATTTCCTTTTAACTACCACAGTATCCTTACCCTAAAACATAGTTTCCAGATTCTTGGCCATGTGGTAATAAATGATATCTGATTGCAAGATCAGTGGGTCTATAGTGTAAAGACCTGCAGTTAAAGAGATAATAAAATAGACGTTTTGCAAGATGCTGAGCCTCTGGATAAGTGGATCGGATACCATATCTGCAGAACAGCCTGTATTCATTGCTAAAATAATGGAGGGAAGAAAGGAGAAAGCATTATAAAAATAGTTCTGAATCTAGAGTATATGCACACTGGAGCCAGACTACATTATTAGAAAGGAAGCCAATGCTTGTAGAAAGCATAGAAGACTTGTATTGAGATAAAAGACCTCCCAAAATATGACTTAGCTATTAGGGACTCACTAGCTTGAAATTGTCTAGTGCTCATCAGTCTGCAGTTAAAACCTGAACAAAAATAAATATTATGTTATCTAAGCTTAGTCTAGAAATTGGAAGGAAGGACTTGAAGAATTAAAAAATAATCCTAAATTTAAGCCTTAAGGAAATGCATGTGATGCAGTGCAAATAATGCTTAGAATAAAGCACAGAAAATAGACAAGCTCAGATTAATACCACTGTCTGGAAAGCTCTGGTGATGGAAAGCTTAATTGATAACTTATGTACCAGCTTCTGAGCAATATGATAAAACAGGTGGTCTTTCAGGGAGAGATAAACTACTGGCCTCACTAATAGGTTCTCACTTCTATTTGCAAAGCAGTGGTGTAAAACATGAAGCCAGTGCTGGTCAGGAAACATCTGGTTCCATTCTTCAGACATGTTTTTTTTCAGTTCCATCATCATTCGTATATAATTGCACCAGCTCTATTGGGGCTGCTGCTTCTGGAATGGCAAAGCGAACAGATATTTCTGTATATTGGCAGATCTTACACTTTGGGACACTGCTTATTGCTTGCTAAATGAAGAATCTGCCACTGTTGCACAAGTGCTAGATAAGCAGTTTCTTTGGTGTATTTGGACACTTTGATTTGTACATCAGACAACATAACTATTATTATTACTGCTACTTCTGCTACTTCTCTTTTTTCTATTACTGCTAGTACTACAGCAGCACCTATAAGTACTACTCATGGCCCAAGATCCCATTGTAGTAGGTATTATACAACTGAAAGGTGGTCTTTGCCCCACAGAACTGACAATCTAAGTAAAACTAAAAGATCTTAACTTGGAGATATACCTGACTACTATGTAGCAGACCCAAACATACTACCAGAAATACCTGAAGATAGCCATCCAACATAAGAAGAAACAATTGAATCAGCTATCACAGCCAGAGCCACCTCACAGGCAGCACATCAGTAGCACAGGAAGGAATCAATGTCCACAGAATGAGCAATCATCCCATGTACAAAAAAAGCTGTTATCTATAGCCAGACCCTCAGATACCACCACATCTGCTCAGAAGAGAACATCCATGATGCCCACCTGTAAAATCTGCCTTTATACAACAAGGGATAGCCCAGCAGAAAAATAGACCATACATTTGAAAGAGCTACCCAAATTCCCTTCTCCAATATAAGAAGAAAATCCCTTCTCATTGTGATTACCTATCACCTTACACCGCAACCAGTCAGGAGAATCATCAAACAACTACAGCCATATTGGACAATATCAGCCCTTGAAAGAACTATTCCCAGCCCCTCCACTCCTAGTTTTCAAACAGCCCCACAACCTTGCCCAACTCACCTTGGGAAGCAAACTCTCCATTGCATAACAGGCATCAAGTAGAACAGAGCCTTGCCTTGGCAAGAAACGCTTAACCTGTCAGCACTTCTCCACTGCCACTGCTCTAGACACCTCCATAAAAAGCCCACTAGAATCTATGGTTCATACACATGCCTTTTGCAAAATGTGGTATACCTGATCCAACATACCAAAAGCCCTCATGCCAACTATGTGGGAGAAACAGAACAGCAACTATGCAAGAGAATGACCTCTCGCAGAAAAAATATAATGAACAGAGACAGACACTCACAATTAGAAGCACATTTCTCACAGAACAACCACTTTATCTCTGACCTCACTATCCTCATGCTCAAGGGAAATCTACCTAACACTTTTCAAAGGTGAACTTGGGAACAAAACCACATGAGCTGACTGGACACTAAGAACCAAGGACTAAACACTGATATTGGATTTATGGCCCCTTATAATTTATCTAATTCTTGAATATTTTCCATACAAAGAAGGTGAGACTGATCCCCTCTGCCCGCCATTCTCCCTTTTGATAGACCTTGATCTCCCAGTACTCAGCTTCTTTTCTTTTACTAATTGTGTGTCTGCTACACCTGAGAGAAAGCAATTTTCTTGCAATTTCCCAGTTGGTCTAATAAAAGGTATCATTTTGGAACCAAGAGTTCTAGTTTTTTGTATGTCTGCTACACCTGAGAATTTCTCTCAGCCCCTCCCCTGTGCTGTGTTTAACTTGCTGTGTCTAGCTTCCTGTATTCAGAGACCTGAGGAAGAATGTCTTGCATTCAAAAGCTTGTCTAACTTTATCCCAATTACATAGTTGGTTCAATAAAAGATATCACCCTAAGAAATCCTTGCCTCTCACATACAATCTAATTCAAGAGATAACAAATGGGTAAAGACACGAAGGTACAAGGAGACAATATTAGCAGTATGACAGGTAGGGATCTCAGCATCCCAGGGGAGTAAACAGCTGTTATATTTTTGGTATTCATCATGCCAGAAGAGAGTTTTAAGGATTTGAAGGGAATCACCGAGTTGTTTAGGGGTTGGCAACCTATGGCCTGCAGGCTGGATCCAGCCCATAGAGCCTTTAGATTAGGCCCATGGTGCCATGCCTTTGGTGACATTCAGCAACAGGGGGGTTCTCTCTGTGATGTGCTTCAATCAGCCACCTGGGGCACTGGTGGAGGATGAGCTCTGCCAATGCCATGCCACAATTGGGTGGAATGGGCTCTGGCCTGGCAGAAAGGGACTTTCACTGGGCCATAGTGCATCTGTGTGGTGGGGAGAAACAGTGGCAATGGCTGGGTCCTGATGCCCGCCTGTCTCCACCTGAACTGGATCATTTCAGTACCCCGCCAGAAAACATTGCTGACACCTGATTTAGTGGATATTTATGGGGAGCATTTCCCAAGCAAAAGGAGCTTATTGAAAAGCTTATTCAGACACTTAACAAGTGATCCACAGGGGTGGATGAACCTTTCAAGAGCGTATGATAAATGATCGCTGGGGCAGGGATGAGCCGTGAAGGCCCATGAAAGTGCAGGTAAGTAGATTGTGTTGGATGTGACAGAAGAGGAAGCCGGTGAAGATCCCATTGCACTAGGTAAAATATTATAAAGGCATACCTCTGCACACAGGCTTGAAACTGTGAACTAGGAAAATAGTCTCTGCTGCAGCCTTCTGTGTGGATAGGAATAGGGCAAGATTGTACTTGTTGGGAGCTAGCATGTTGCAGTAATCAAGATGTGAGGTAATGAGAACTGAGATGAGACTCTTGGATGTGTGGATGGTTGGAAAAGGCCATAGTATACAGACATTAAAGAACGGCTGTAGTTTACAGGTATTATGCAGAAAGAATTGGCAAGGCTTAGATGGCCTGGATATGAACACCTAAAGAGAGCTTTTGATCAAAGATGACACTTAGGGTATGATCCTGAGTAACAGGCAGAATGGCGGGGTTGTCTACAGTGACTGAAAAAAGAGATGACTAGAGGATCTTGAAGAGGAAAATTAACATCTCTGTTTTAGACAGGTTGAGCTTGAGCCAATGTCTCAGTTTCACAATTAGCAGCTATAGGTGAATATTTATGAACAACGTATTTGAGAGCATATGGATATATTGGTAAGGGAAACTAAGTAATTGTTGCATGTGTAAGTATCAGGCATTAGATCAAGGGGAAGACAAAAAACCCGTGGTCCCAGATAAGTGAAAGAACAATGTGCAAAACAGATTTAAAACTTTATAAAACTAAAATTGAAGAAGGAGAAGGAGAAGAGGAAATACAGAGTCATAGAAAATTTGAGTTGGAAGAGACCTTAGAAGGTTATCTAGCCCAAACGCTGCTTAAGGGAGGATCATTCCTGACTGAACCATCCTACCCAAGTGCTGATATAAACTGCTTTCAAAAACTTCCAAGGATGGAGATTCCAAAACTCTTCCTGGTAGACTGTTCCAATACTTGGAAATTCTTCCTAATGACCAACCTAATTTAAGACAATTGCTCCTTACCCTGTCTCCTGCAGCCACAGAAAATTCTCTTTCTCCCTTCTCTGTATAACCACAAATTGGGTATTTGAAGGCTCTTATCAAATCACCCGCAAGTCTTCTCTTCTCTAGACAATATTGTAGCATGGGTGTTGACTGATCAATCACTCAGTCTGTAAGCTAGGACTAACACATCCCTGTCCTTAAATTTATCGCCCACCATGCTTTGTTGTTATTATTGTGGACAGAAGGAAATATCAGCCTGAGAGGGATTCCTTCCTGCTGGTTCTTATGGTTGGTCTTTTTCCAGGGCTTCTCCTCCCCTACATCCTTGTCTGTCACTCACCGAAGATGTTAATAATTATTGTTCTTTATAGTTACACACTCAAGCTCCTTTTCTCATTTGATCCAGAGTTCCCCCTGGTTTATCTTGGTAGGTACGATCCCACAAATATACAAGCTCAAACAAAACAGAAATAAACAACTCAGTCCCCTTTGTAGACCTCTTCATTGACTTCCATGCCACAATTCAGTTTCAGTCAATGTCAGACCTTCTTAATGGTCTGGGTCTCATTCCTAGTAATTGTCACCCCTCTCTCTATTCCTCTTACTACACTTCAGAGTGTCCCTCAACTGGGTCTGCCCTCTTGATCAATTATTCGCCTCTACAATTACCTAAGGTCAAGGACTTCTATATTTTTTTACCAAAGTCCATGCCTGGAGGCAACAACTATATCTCAGTATCCTCAGAGCAACACCTGTGCTCCAAGTGCTTAATTAATTAATCACTCTGCTCTCAAGGTCAAATAAGGACTCTTCTCCCCAAGCTTTCTCTGAAATAGGGAGGGGCTACCCTCCAAGTTGTGTCTCACACAGTCCATATTCAGCTCAAACAATTTGATTTCAGGGTTTCACTTAGTTTCAGTTAAGGGACCTTACTGAATGCAAATAGGCTTTCACCCGGTTCCACAGCAGACTCATTTTTTCTTCCTTTCTTTCCCCCTTTAGGGCCACCTTCTTTCTCCCACAGTTGGAATTGGTCTGCCATGTTCCTTTTCCTGCCCGGATCATATCCTTATAAGTGCATGTCACTCCAGTGAAGCTACAAACACAAGTTGTGCCTCCTGACTTCCACAGTGGCTGAGGATCATGGCTCAAGATATCAGCAACTGGTCTACACCTCCGTGCAGATCCCAGGTGAGTATCCTGAATCTCCCCTTTTCCAGGGATAGTCCATTTCCTCTATTGTAAAGGTTGGCACTCCCCAACCCCCTCTACTTGCAAGACTGCTTTTCCTACCGGTTGATGATGTGATCCCACATGGCGGCGGTCTCAGCTTTTGCCTCCTCACTATCCTGCCAAGTAAAGTCTTCCAGACTCTTAGGCAGCAGTCAAGCTATGCTTCTGTGCAGTCCAGAGTAAGGCTTCCCATTTTTCCCCTTTCCAGGAGACAATCCCAACCCAGGGCCTTTGCAGTCCCCCTCCCCAAGACAACTGGAACTCCTGGAGCCTTCTAGGAATTTGCCTCCCACTTGCTGAATTGGGAGACGCAAGATTTAACTGTTTTGTGTCCTGGTTGGTAGCCCTCCATAGCCAGACTTCTGGGTCAAGCTCACCCAGGACGGCAAGCATAGCAGGGCCTGGAATAGGTTTTCTGCTACAAATATAATTCTAGGTTTTTTCAGGCTTTCTCTGTATCTCATGTTTCCCACACTTCTAATCAATGTTGTTGCCCTCTGATGGATTCTTTCTAATTTGGCCACATATTTCTTGAGGTGCGAGAAGCAAACTGGGCTCAGTACTCCAGGTGAGGCTTCATCAGTGCTTGCTGAATAAAATGAAAGTATTACTTCCTTTTATTTTAAAGTAAAGCTCCTTTAATGAAGCCCAGTATGCTATTAACAAGAGCACACTTTTGGCTCATTTTCAGCTTATAGTTTACTGTAACCCCAAGGTCCTTTTCTGCACTGCTGCAGTCTACCCATTTATTCCCCCTTCTGTATTTGCACCTGTGATTGTTCAACTAAGTTCGGCTTGCTCTTATCGAATTTCAGCTGATTGATTTCAGATCATTTCTCCAGTTTATTAAGGTCATTCTAAATCCTAAACCTACCGTTTAGCATACCTGTAACTTCACCCATCTTGGTGTCATTTGAAATGTGTCAAGTATACTCTTAATCCCATCCTCCAAATCAATAATGTCTATCTTAAACAATACCAGACTCCAGACAGATACCTGGGGAATCCAGCTGATATCTCCTTCCAACTAGACATTGAGTTATTGATGACTACTCACTGAGCATGGTGACCCAACCAATTATGTATTCACCTTACAGTACTTTCATTTAAACTTTATTTCCTTAGGTTACTAATGAGAATTATTACAAATGAAAAAAGCTATGTCTAGCTATTGAGCCAAAGACATCCCTGTGCAGATGTCAAACATGCAGGCCAAAATTTAGTTTGCATAGCAAAAGACACATCTGGAGTAGAGAAGCAGACCTGTAAGTCATTCACAGTTATGGCAGTTAAATTCTTGGACAAGTTTACTCAAATAAATTCTAAAGAAAGAAAAGAAAGGGACCAAGGACACAGCCTTGTGGAACCTCCTAGGAAAGGAGGAGTAAGGACAGACAATCTGAGCAGGGTGCGGGGCCCAGGGCAAATCAGCCTGTGCAGGGCCCTGCCCCCAGATGCAAGAAAGCTGGCAGTAGATTTGGCGGTGGGGGAAGGGGTGCCGAGTGGCCAGACGTGAAGCTGGCAACAGGACAGAGTCACCATGGCCGCTCTGCCCAGCTCCACAGGGCCCCCAAAAGCACAGTGCCCAGGGCTATTGCCCTGATTTGCGCCCCGCCCCCCCAACCCGGGACAGCCCTGAGTGGGGAGAAGGAGGATCCTCTGAAAGGCACAGAAGAAGTACCAGGAGAGCCAGGAAAGAATAGAGTCTTAGTAGCCAAGAGAGAAAAAAAAAAAATTGTCAGTGGTGGTGAATGCAGCTGACAGGTCAAGGAGGATGAGGACGGAGCACTGATTGGGAGCTTTAGGTAGGAAGAGTTTGTTAGACACTTTGGTAAAAAGGATGGCAGTGGAGTGCCAGAGTCAGAAGCTGGACTGAAAGAGATTTAGGATGAAATTGGAAAAGAGGAACTCTAGATAGTAATTGTACACAATGAGTTCAATAAGCTTAGAACTGATAGGGAGGCAAGTAAGCTCAATGGAGGACTTTTTAGTTCAGCAACCAGTCAGAAGCACAAGCTGTGAGAGATTTGTTTTCAACAAATATAATATCAGGGTTACATTACGGAATGCACGATTTTTTTAAAAGGGTAGAAAAGAAGCCAAATTTAAAGGCCTGTGAAAAATATTAAAATATGATGGCTAATGTCTTCACTTCAGACTTTAAAATATGGATATATATGTCAGATTTTACGTATCGTAGTTTCAGTGACTTATAGTTGCCATGTCATTGTAAAAATACTTTATATAGAGTATTATTATTATTACCTGCCAGAGGATATTCTAAATTAGTATTACTCAACTAACATGTTTTGAAAACCTGGGTCATGGAGCTGAACTGGCATCCTCAATATGAATATTAATGTTGTTTGTTCCAGCCTAATGATCATTTTTTTTAAATGCAGCAGTTGCACTTATCATTTCAACACAATTGTTTAATTTCCTAATTGATTTCTTTGTTAAATTTTATTAAAATAAATAGGATACCTGATCAACATCCTCAATGCTGTATTTTCAAATAGAAGCAGGTATACTTTACATGTAACCAATGTATTTGGGTATCTTGGAGGAGGAAGAGGAGAAGGAGGAGGATGAAGAAACACTTCTCTACTGTAAAATGGCAAATCAGTAGAAATTGGCACAGAGACTCTGTAAGACAAAGAAATCATTCTCATCAAGGCCTTTTTCCCTAGGTTATTGTTTACCATAAAACAAACACAATTATTGGAAGCAAACTGCCCACTTCAGAGATCATTCTGGTCCTGTGATCCCAGTTGTGGAGTGTAACCTTTTGACCCCAGTGGGTATGTCTGCACCATATCCCTGGCTCCTAGGGGTGTTTCCAAGTACACTAAACCCATCTGATCCACTTGCATGCACCAAACTCAGAAATGAGGCAGTGATGCTACTCTAGGGGCAGCCCCTGGCAGGAATGCCAGAGGCAAGGATTTCTTAGGGTGATATTTTGGGACATGGGTAAAAGAGTTGCTTCTTGACAGGCAAAAGAGGAAGGAACTTGATGAAGAGTGTCTTGCATCGGAAAGTTTGTCTAACTCTATTCCAACTATGCAGTTTGTGCAATAAAAGATATCATCCTAAGATGTCCTGGGCACGAGACTTGGGGAGAGCGGCTCCCGCCATTGCGTGTCGCTGCGCACCACCAGTCTAGGAGCGCTTGGGAGTGGGTGTGTGCCCCCAGATCTGCATGGGGCAGGCTGGGCTGGGCTGTGGTCCAGATGAGCGGCAGCAGGTGCTGGGTATGGGGACTATGCCCTCCCACCGCTCACCCAGCCTCCCTGCGCCTCCTGGACAAGCCATGGCTTCGCCCTGGCTGGGCATGTGGCAGGGCATGGGGGCAGGTGCATGCACCTGGATCGGGCCTGGCCCGGTGGCAGGTTGTATGGGAAATTTAAGGTGGCTGCAGCCCCCCCATAGTCCCCACTCTACTGCGATCTGTGGGGCGGACGAATCCAGGGCTGTGCTCCAGGCTGTGGCTGGGGCTAACCGCCTGGAGCACAGCCCCGGCTCCACCCACCCCTTGGAGTGCAGCCCAGTGGCAAGCGGCTGGGGCTAGCTTCTTGGAGCGCAACCTGTCCCAGCCCACCCTGTGCAGATCCAGGGGCACATGCCTGCTACCATGCCCTCCCAGGGTTGTGGTGCACAGTAGCAGGAGCCCTGCTCCCTAAGTCCTGCGCTCCTCTGCCCTAGCTGGGCAGCTTGTCCCAGCCCCAATCCCTCCCTCACTGTGGGGGTGTCAATCTGCCCTCCTCCCCCATTCCCTTTCCCTCCCTCCTCTCCCCACCACAACAGACTTACCAGCTGTGTCCAGCGTCCTCAAGGACTGCTGCCTGTTTAATCTATGGCCAAATCTCCGAATGGGGCTGAATCTTTTCCGAATTGATTTGGATGCTTCCAATTGAATTTGGAGCTTTTAATTGGTCTCCCAATTCAGATTTGGAGATTCAGCTGCCAAATCGGGCCAAATCTCCTCCAATCAAATCGGCTACTGAAGCTTTGTGCAGCCCTACTGTAGACTGCTGCTGAGAAGCCTGACTCCAACCACCCTCTCTACATCTGCCAATCTGAAAAATGAGGTGTTGAAGTTACTTTGAGAGTGACACCTGCTTCCACTCTCAAACACTGTCTCTCTAGCAACTTATGACCAGCCACAGGAAACACTCCCAGAGTGACTTCACTGTTTTATTCCATGGTTTGGTTTGTGCAGAGAAGGAGCTGGTGGACAGGACATATTTTCTTGCAGCAGTGTTAAAAACACTCCTAGGAAGCTGGTATAGATGTACCCTTAGTATCCCTGTGCTCTGTCATATCATCATAAAAGGAATGCTCTGAAAACAGGAATTACTGGGTGAAGTGCCCAGACTGACAATAATAACACCCTTCTGGCCTTAAAATCTATGAATGCCATGAAAGTATAGTAGTCCTAGATGTAACGAAAGAGGGTTTTGTTAAAGCCAGTTTCTTGCTTGATTTATGACTGTTTGTGTATTCAGTAATATTGCACTTCCCTCTCTTTTTTTACATTTTATGATTCTTTCCTTTGACTGTGAAGTTGTCTTCCAGTGTATTATAGAAACCATAAATTTATCTATGTATTCAGCAGTCACGGCAGCTTATTACATGGATAATTGACCTAGGCTTTCTGTGAAAGTGGTATTTCTTCTTTGCAAATCTTTTTTATATAACTCCCTCTTGTTAGTTCTGTCATAAGTCCCATATAGCATGTGAGACACTTTTGAACATGTGTCACTTTTATGAGTAGTCTTTTCTGAGCTTAGGTAAATGATAAAAATAATTCATGGTGGGGAGGGATGTTTGGCCACAGAATTATCTTGTAATTGGGAGACTTTTCACGTCAAGAATTTGTATCTGTTTTGCAGAAATAGAATTGCAGAGAAATAGGGCTGGGATGGACTTCTGGGGGTCATCTAATCTGACCCCCTGCCTGAGACAGGATCATCCTGGCTCTTGGTTGCGGGGGCTGCCTGTCCCTTTTTCAGGCTCTGGGGCCCGGGAGCATGACCACCTCCCCTTGCGGGGTCTG
>NW_017728886.1:123307072-123324864 GCF_001723895.1 Crocodylus porosus | reverse complement strand
AGAGTAAATTGGATGCTTATCTTGCTGGGATCCTATGACCCCAGCTGACTTCCTGCCCTTTGGGCAGGGGACTGGACTTGATGATCTCCCGAGGTCCCTTCCAGCCCTAATGTCTATGAAATCTATGAAATCCCTATCCAAACAATCTCATAAAAATTTGTCTAGTCTGTTACTAAAGCAACACCATCAACCATTGGGGAAAGTGTGAGGTCAGCAGAACTAAGACGTTAGATTTCAAAAAGATGGATTTCAACTAACTCAAGACTTTAATAGGTATGATGCCATGAGAAGACAGACTGAAGGTGCCCAGGAGGATGGGAGAGCATGGTATTGGAAGCCCAACTAGAAAGTGTTCTAGCATGATAGAAGGACAAGAAGAATGGCAAAAGACCAATGTGGCTGCACAAGGAGCTTTTAGGATGCCTCAAATGCAAAAGGAAAGCATACAGGTAATGTAAACATGTGCAGGTCATCAAGGAAACATGCCAAAAATAGAACCTGCAGGGACAAAGCCAGGATGGCAAAGATAAAGAGTGAGCTGCTCCTGGCAAAGAAAGTTAAAGACAACAAGAAGAGGTTCTCTAAATGTGTTGACTAGAAAAGAAAGACCAAGGAAGCTGTGGGTCCACCGTTTAAATAGCCAGGGTAAACTCTTGAAGATGCAGAGCCAGCAGAGCTACTCAACAGCTACTTTGTGTCAATCTTCAGAAAAAAAGCTGTAGTTAGACACCCAATGAAGATTATTTATATAAAGAAGGGGATAAGATGAAGGATGAGATAAAAGAGACAGACAGAGAGCTTTTCATGAGTCTGAATGAATTCAAGTCAGCCTGATGAACTTCATCTCAGAGTACTGAAGAAACTGGCAATGGAAATCTCAGAGCCATGCAATAACAGTTATGAAGCCATGGGGAGACAGGTGAGGTCCCTGATGAGTGGGAAAGAGCCAGTATAGTGCTCCTCTTTTAAAAATGCAAAAAGGACCTGGGGACCTACAGATCAGCTAGTCTCACCTCAATACGGAGGAAGTTACTGCAACACATTACAAGGATGTCCATTTGCAATAATCTGTAAGAGGAAAGGCTGATCATGGATTTACTATGGATTTAACCCAGCATGGATTTACTAAGAACAAATCATGTCAAACATGATCTCCTTCTTTGACAAAGTAACTACTAGGGTGAGTCCAGGGAATGCCAGGAATATAGTGTATCTGGATGTCAGCAAGGCTTCTGACAAGGTCCTGCATGACCTTCTCATAAAAAAATTGGAGATATACAGGCTAGACAAAACTCCTATAAGGTGGATAGACAACTGACTCAATATCCATAAGCAAAGGGTACAGATATAAATGGATTTATGTCAGAATGGCAGGGGGTTTCAAGTTAAGTCCCACAGGAGTCTGTCCTGGGACAAGTTCAATATACTTCTTAATTATTTGGATGCTGGAATTGAGAGCTCCTTAAACAAGATGGCATGAACCTGAGAAGAACTGTGAAAATGTTAGAGGATAGGTGCACAATTCAGAAGGATCTTGACAGATTGAAAAGCTGAGCTGAAGCTAACCGGTTGTAACTGAATGCTGAAAAATGCAAGATAATACAACTTGGAGGAATAATCAAAAACACAAATATAAAAAGCATGACACCTGGCTGGTTGGTAGCAGTACAGAGAAGGATCTGGGAGATCGCAAACTCAAAATGAGTCAGCAGTGCAACTGCACAAAAGGCAAATGTGGTTTTGCAATCAATAGAAGCATTAGGTGCAAGACATGAGAGGTAAAAGTGCTTCTCTACTCAGAACTGGTTAAGCCTCATCTAGATTATTATGTGCAGCCAAAAATTAGGTAGAATCATAGAAAGTTAGGTTTGGAAGGGATCTCAGGAAGTCATCTAGTTCTACCCCCTGCTCAGAACAGGACCATCTCCAAATAGATCACCACAGCCAAGGCTTTGTCTAGCTGGGTCTTGAAAAACCCCAAGGATGGAGCTTCCACCACCTCTCTGGGTAACCTGTTCCAGTGTTTTCCTACCCTCCTAGTAAGAAAGTTCTTCCTAATATCTAACCTAGACTTCCCTTGCTGTAACTTGAGACCATTGCTCCTTGTCTGTCATCTGCCACTACTGAGAACAGTCTAGCTCCATCCTCTTTGGAGCCCCCCTTCAGGTAGTTGAAGACCACTATTAAGTCTCCTCTCAGTCTCCTCCATAAATAAGCCGTTTCCCCAGTCTTTCCTCATAAATCATGTTCCTGAGCCCCCCCACCATTTTTAGCACCCTCCACTGGACTCTCTTCAATTTGTCCACATCCTTTCTGTAGCAGGGGGCCCAAAGCTGAATAGAGTACTCCAGGTATGGCCTCACCAGTACTGAATAGAGGGGAATAATCATTTCCCTTGACCAACTGGCAACACACCTACCAATGCAGCCCAGTATGTCGTTAGCCTTCTTGGCAACTAAGACTGTCGGGGTTTCTGCTTTCCTTGTGGGAGTGGGGTGTTGCCTCATCCTTGGATCTCTAACTATTTTTAACAAACTTTGCAGCAGCAGATTGTTGGCCACTTGTGGGAGAGTGCCTCCCAACATCCTGAAGAAGTTGGGACAGGGGGAGCCTGGAGAAGTAGTCCTAAACCCTGACAGGAGAGGAGAGGAGAGGAGAGGAGAGGGCCTGGGAAGGGCCAAAAGAGTCTCATACATCTTAGGAGGAGAAGAAGTGGCACTGGAGGAGCCTTGATTAACCCCAACGCTGCCCCAGCCATGCTTCTAAAGCATGTGTTGGGTGTATCTTGGTGAGCAGTCTGCAGTTTCCGGTGTAACCAGAAGCCTCGCACTGACCCTGGAGAAAAACCAGCATGCTAGGGAGATCCAGCACTGTACAGGGGGAAACCAGCACACTGGGGAAAGCCAGCATAGGCCTGGGGAGAGCCAGAATGCTGTGTGGGAAGTCAGCCACAGCATGAGATTAAGTCGTAATACTCTAACCTGCTACAGGTAAAACTGGGAGTGACAACAGTAGTCAGTGTTCTGCTGCTGTAAGAGTTGGTAAAATGCATTTGACAGATCCAAGAAACCATGCCCCCTACTACAGAGGAAGGCAAAACACCCCATAATCCATACCAATGTGACCGTGAGGGAAAATTCCTACTTGATCCCAAAGATAGCAATTTGTCTGACCCTGATCAGAGGGGTAAGACCATCTAGCCAGGATCCTCTGAGTTTTAGTTCCTTCAGGAATACTGGCACACCTGTTAAAATCCCTAGCTTTGGATGCAGCCAACACCCAGTGCCTCCGAGGGAAGTGAACCCCCCCACCCCGACAACTGTAGCAACAGGAGGGGGAGAAAACCCCTTCCTGGACCCATGTGGCATATTGTTTGGGACGAGGGGTGTGTTTGGGTGGATTATAGCCAGATCAGGTGCTGAAGGAGACAATGTGCCAAAGCAAATAGAAAAGGAAACATTAACACTGGGGCTAAACAATCATTGGTGTGTGGCCTTTAGGGAAGCCTAGAGTGTGAACAGACATAAACTCTACACCAGCCTTAAAGTACACTGATACGGGCTGTTCCAGTAATGACCGTTATGTTTATCCACTCCTATGCTACTATGAATTGAGCAAAACTGCTACAACTTTAAATTCTTGTTCAGGTTTAAAGTAATAGCAGTTAAGGTCATTTATAGTGATATAGGATTTTACATATGTAGCAGTTAAAACAACTGATGTGCTCTTCCAAGCAGTTTATAGTTACATCTGCCTTCAACCTCTAGAGAGCGAGTTTTTGTGTCAGGAGCTAAAAGAAAGAACTATGGAGCTGTGAGCAGGGAAACTATCCCTGGCTGCTTGACAGCTTCTGTTTTGAAGGAACTTTTCCTTTTGGTGTTTCTGAATTGAATGTTTTCAGAATTGATATTCTGACAAAAATCCTAATTCAGGCTAAAAACAAACGATGGGATTTTCTGTAGGGCAGAAGTTCCATTTCTGAATAGCTCAGTCATAAACGCACTTTTGTTAAGAACATGAGGACGTGCTACAGCTTTTCGCAAGGGATAGTGTGGCTGCTTTTGGTGTTAAGAAAAGCAGTAGCAGAGAGGTGGACTCCATGCAGTGCCCTGAGAGAGGAGATTCATCTTCATTACTGCATTGCAGGAACCAGGTGGTGTTGATCTCCTGGGCACTTCCCTTCACATCTCTTTCATCTCTAGTTTGTTATTTTTCTTCATGTGCTTTTTTGAGTCTTCCCTGATTTTTTATTTCAGTTTATTTGTCCCAAGATATCCGTCTTGAGGTAACTTCTTGAATGGCCTGAGCTACATATTTGTGAATGTTATATAATATTGCACTATATGAGAACATTCCCTTATGGACTGTAAAACAGGAGTCCCTTTAGTTGGGGGCAAGTGGGATAAATGTTTTTCACTTCTTTCACTTTTCTCTCATATTTATATTATGGAGTTGAGTTTGATTTATAGAGTTCTAGGTCTGTTTTTTTGCAGACAGGACTAAGGAATGTTGAAGGAACTTAAAATGATGGGTTTCTGGGTAGAAAGTAATTCATTAGCTTTCTGCTTCAGGATGTGGAGGCTGTCATCTGTCTCTCATACAATATGTAGGGTTTAATTTCAGAAAGTGGATCTCCAGCAACTGCACTGCCAATGTGTCTGGTGCATCATTAGTGGCAGATGTGTGGACAGTGTTAAGAGATCTTTGGGGAGTGAATCTTGTTTACATGCAGAAAAGTAGAGCACCGGGCTAACTTTTAGTGTTACACAAACAATGATGCCTGTTTGGAGGGATATGAATACCAGCACTGGCACCACACAATCTGGGTTTTCTCTGGATGTAACGTTGATCTGTGTTCATTTGGTATTGAACAAACATGAAAGAAATACACAATAAGTAGATTTTTACTGGTATAACTCTGGTGTTGTTGAAGTCAATGAGAGTTAAGTCAAGCCAGTGCTGAGTACTTTTAAAAATTCAGGCCAGTACATCTTTTTTTTTCATTTCTCTCTCAGAAATGAAATGTTTTGAGTGAAACATTTACATAGAACAACCTTTTTTTCTGCTGTACCAAAGTAATCAAGAGTTAGAGGCAAAAGACCTAGGCTGTTTTCAGAACAAAATTAGGGACAGTTATTTGGCATCTGGACCTGCTTTTTGGCACTGAAATAGTAATGCCATTGGCAAGTCAAAACATTCCCTATTAGCTTCTGATGACCCAGACTGGCTTGCACCCACAAGCCATCAGTTTTCCTTCATTTACCCTTCCTGGAGACCAGTAGCATTGCTTCTATAACACGCAATGCCTAGTATCATCAAATCCAGCTGTATTCAATGCCGAATGATTTCTGTAACATAACGGATTACACTTTCCACAGAATTTAGTCAGCTGTATTTTCATTTATAACCATACTCAAAAAAATCACTAAAACTTGTTGATTTCTCTAATACTGCAATTTCAGTTACAAGGGGTGCAGGTGAAGGAGAAGCGGGGCGGGGATGGGGGAGAAATAAAGTGGAGAGAAAGGGCATGACGTGTGCTTGTCAAGTAATACATTTCTGGGAAACAGAACGTATACTTAATGACTTTTTAATTAGACCTGGTTAGACAGTCCATTCTTAAATCTTGGATGTTCTAACCATTTCAGAACCTCATCCGTCTTCATAGTACCAGAGAACCTTTGACTTTTTTTTCAAATTACGTTTGAGGTGGTAAGTTTTAACAGTATTCCAGGAAATTATAATGTGTTCCTGCCTGTTGCATATAAACACTATTTTTATGTTATTCATATTACAGTAGCACCTAATAGGTGGAATAGCATCTGAGCCTTTGTTTCACTAGTTTCTGCTTAAAGAAGTATCTGTAGGCTGCTTAGCCAGTGATTAACTGGGTGTGTCTACATGTGCTATTACTGCACAGGAATAAACTCTGGAGCTTATTGCTTTGGAGTTTATTGCTCCTGGGTGCATTGTTTGAATGTGCACCCAGGGACAATTAGCTCTGGAGCTTATATTCCTGCATAGCTTTATGGAGCTGGGTCATTTGAGCCCGGGCTGGCAGGGGGCCCTGGGGATCAGCCTGCTAGCTCAGGGCTGCTTCCCCTGGCCCAACATGCTGTGGAAGGCCTAACTGGTGCATAAAGGAGCTTCAGTATGGGGCTAGCTGGCAGGCATCCCCCACACTGAAGCAACCTTGTGCCTCAGCCAGCCCCTCCAGGGTCTACAAGTGTGCTGCTGTGGAGTTCTTTACTGCACAGCAGGATAATACTTGCTTTTACAAGTACTATCCTGCTGAGGAGTAAATTAGTTTACTCCAGCCTAAAAGGAGTGCATGTCATAGAATCATAGAATCATGTGTAGATGCCAAGACATTTACTGTGCAGCTATTTAGTCAAATGCACAGTAAATGTATTGTGTAGACACACCCACTGGGTGCATCTACATATGCAATTAATGCAGCTGAATTTTCTGTGCAGAAAATTCAGGCTCATTAAAGCACTCCCTGGTGCACATCAACATGTGCACCCTGCTGGGAGTAAATTGAGCCTGACAGGAACAACCCAATCTAGGGATGCTCCTGCCCTGCTCTGCCCCCTTGCAGCAGCCAAGGGAGAGCTCCAGGTTCCCTTGGGTGCCAGCCCCAGTAGCTGGCAGGGGGCACAGGGGCCAGTCCTGATCTCTACCAGGTGGGGAGAGCTGTGCTGGCCTCAGGGGCCGCTGTCTTCCTGGCCACGGCGGTCAGGTTGATATCTCAGTCCCACGTGGCAGAGAGACAGCTGTCCTTGCAGCTAGTACAGGTCTCCTAGCGACATGGGGATTGGGAACATGTCGATCCCATGGGGTGGGGAGACAGCTGCACCTGCAGCTGGCACAGCTTCCCCCACATCAGGGCTTAGCCAGGCAGCAGCAGGCCTTCTGCTGCCTGGGTTGACCAGGAGCAAATTCCTCCCAGTCAGTGTCTACATGTGCACTATGGCGCATTAGCTAATCTGCCATTTATCTAGTACTTGTATGTGTAGGCAAACAGTGCATTAGATTAATTTAATGCATAGTAAGTCCTGTTCATGCGTAGATGGTGATGCTTTATTGCACATTAGATTAAACTAATACGTAGTAAAATGTCTTGTGTAGATGTGCCCACTGAGTCTTAAACAGGTGCAGATTCACACTATATCCATTTAAGAATTACACTCTACTTAAAGAAGACACCACATATGAGTGTGTGAGCCTTGTTACTACTACGACAACTGCTGATAATACATGACATGAACTACGTAGGGAAGTTGTGGCATCCTCTTCATTGGAGAGGCCCAAGAAAGAGCTGGATGAGCATCTCTCTGGAAAGGTTAGAGATAATACATCCTAGATCTATGTAGGAGGTTGGAGTAGATGACTGTGACAGGGCACTGGGTTGCATCTGTTCCTTTAAAAGGGCAAGCAGCCTGCAAGGGGCTTGTAGGTGGCAAAGGGAGCTGATTAAGGACTCTCCTGACTGGAAGGGGGCTGGGCTTGAGCCATATAAGCCCAATGTCTGAGTCAGCCAGTCCAGCCCAGAGAGCTTTGAAGGTAGGAGCTCCTGGTAGTAGAGCAACAAGGATCCTGAACAGACAGTGAAACTGGGTAAGAAACTGCTGACTTGGGATCAGGGGAAGTAACCTAGAGCAGAGAGGGGCTTTTGATACAGGCAAGTGGCCTTATTTTATGTCTAACCTAGGCAGAATTGGGGGATGCCTGCCAGAGGGCTGAGATGCTTTGTATTTAGGTTGCCCTTGAGGTTTAGCTTTGAGTCCTACTGAGGGTGGCTTAAGGCATACTTAGAGAACTAGTAGCCCAGGAGCTGCCTGGGGAGACACCAAGGGTCCAGGAGCTCAGGAAGGAGCTGCCTGGGGAGATGATGAGGGCCCAGGAGGGACCACAGGTCCCGGGGACCATTGCTGGGACCTGCAGTTAAGGAGGCTGGAGCCTAGAAGCCAAGTCTGGCAGCATAGACCTGTGCTAAAAGGGTCCAGCTAGAGCAAAAGGGAGGAGGCCGACAAGGCTGAGATCCCCCGTACAATAGAGTGTGATGGTACAATAACACTTGTGAGGCTTGGGGCATTGTGTAGGAGCAGAACAAAGCCATGCAATTAGTCCTTAAGGTTCTCTAAGATGCTGAGTGAATGAAGTGTTAATGAAAATGAAGGGCCAAGACTACAGACTTTAGGTAGGCATACTGCAGACAAGTTCTAGCATGTTTCTTCACATTGCTCTGCATCTCAGGCAACCTAGAGAGCTGTATGAGGGTGTAGACACATGACATGACTGCTCAGGAATAACTTACTCCAGAACAGGGAGTGTACACACAACAAGCTTTCCCAAATTGGCTGTTTATTACAAAACTTGGCCAGTGGATATCAAAGGAAACCATTTGCATTGAGGAAACAAATACCTGGGATGGAAGAGACTAGGGGAGTAGGCACACAGCCAGTAAACTTGTGTAAATAACACTGTGTATTATTATCCTTTATTTCCTGAGGGGCAGCTCTTCAGAGGGTGCATCTACACATGCCATTAAGATAATGTGATAAACTTCCATGGGTCAGCTGCCATGTAGGTGCCAGGCAGGGGGTAATGGGGCAATCCCTATTGTCTCCCACTGCCCTGCGCTGTGGGGGGGGGGTGAGGGGAGAGGGGCACTCTGCCACAAGAGGCCTTGATTGCTGCTGCTACAGCTGGTGAGTTTGGGGCTTTTTTTCTTCTTCTTCTAAGTGCTGGGAGGCTGGGGCCAGGTGAAGGATGAGGCTGAGCAGGGCAGCCATGGGGGCTTCTCCTGCAGCTCCCCCCACCGAGGGAGAGGCAGGCACAGCCGGAGGAGCCATGGGAGAATCTGCAGATGTCTGGCTGTATCTGCCTCTCCCTGGCCAATCCAAATCTCTGAGCTGGTGCTGAAGCAGTGTCAAAACTCCAAAACAGATTCAGCCAAATCAAAATGGAACAGTGATCCGAGACACTGAAACGAATCGCTGTCCCCCTGAAATGGTTGAATCTGAAACTGGAACAAAACAGCAGTTTCGCACAGCCGTACTAGCTGGGGCACGAAGGTACTAAAGTGCAGGGCTTGGCAGCAGACAGCCACTGCACTTTAGCCACCGTTGTGCCCCACCCAGCCCCTGTCACCATTTACATGTGCATTTCAGTGCAGGTAATTACTCCACCATGGGATAGTATTGTCCTGACAGTATTATCCTACAGTGGAGTTAATTAACTTGCTGTGCCCTAATCCCAGCACACATGTAGATAGTAACACGTTACTACGGAGCTAATTAGTCAACTTGCAGTAAAGTGCATGTGTAGATGCACTTAGAGTAGAATAAATTACAATGCCTAGCTTTGTACTAATGTATGCTGGCTCCAGTTTTATTACAGAATAGTCAATTTACTCCATAGTAAATGTGCCCACATCCTTAAATATCTTTTGTGAAATCCTGGCCCCATGGTAGTCAATGGCAGTTTCCTGTCAACTTCAGTGGGGTGTAGATTTCACACTTTCTCTGAATACAAGTAATTCAGACATGGCAGAGAAATAAACTTTTCTGATGCTTCTTGAAATCAGTGGAAGCTTTGCTATGGATTTAAATATTTCAAAAAGAAGAAATCTTGAGGTATATAGAAGGGAAATTGCCCTAACCGGTACTTTGTATCAAAGAAGAAGAGTTCTTTTGGAATTTGGAGTGCACAGGTCTCTCTGATAATCTGTGTATGTACATTCTCGACTACAACTCCATCTGCCTGCTGCTTTGGGGAGTGTTAGCCTGAACACTGTGAATAAAAATTTTGGAAGTTACAGTGCACTTATTTGCTCAGCTGCTATGAAATAAAACTAAATTGCCACAACTTTTTTGTCAATTCATATAAAAGGTTAGATGCAATACTATACTAAAGTGGACAGTACAAACAGAAGTTTCCTCATCTAGTTTGCACTCACTTCTACCTCAGATAATTATAGAAACCTAGCAAAGCAGAGCTGGAAGAGACCTCAGGAAGCTCTAGTCTAACTCCCTGCTCAAGGTAGGATAATCCCTGTCTAAATCATCCCAGACAGGCATTTGTCCAACCTATTCTTAAAAACTTTGTGAACAGCTCTCTTGTGCAACTACCAGGCACAATGCCCAAAACATTAAAACACCCTAACTTTTCTTATGTAAATCAGGGGACTGAGGGCACGGTTAATGTCCTGCCAATGTAAGGACAGGAAATAGTTCTTAAAATACACTCAAGAGATCCAGTCACTATGCTGAACTTCACTTGTATGTTGAAAACCTGGCAGAGGTATGAGGATGAAAGGAGTCTAGCAATCCCAGGCTTCGGGGATTTCACTGGTCACAGTTCTGCCCACAAAAGTCACAGCTGCATTGTAATAGCATATATCTGTGTCTTTTCATAGGAACATGATTGTTAGGCTTTTCAGTACTGTACTTTGGGAACATCTTTTGAGCATGCTCTAATGGCTGTGTTGACTCCTTTCTAGGAGTTGGTATGTGTGAGTGGGTGAGAAGGACCTGCCTTTATAGCCCTGCTCACCTGGAAGGTCTCCCCTTCCACTCAGATAATGACTCTGAAGGCCTGGGGCCCCAGCTAAACCAGCTCCTCCCACACCTCCCTGCTTTGGACTGCCTGCCAGTGTCTATGCGTGAGGCCATCTTGGAGCACAGCTGTTGTTTAGGTACCCAAGTAGATCACTTGACCTCTGAACTGGAACTCCTCAGCTCATCCACACTCTTCAACCCTCTGAGGATACGACTAAATATTAGAGCTGTGAGAAATTTTGCTGGCTGTTTTGATTCAACATTGCTTCGACTCATTTTGAACTTGAAATGGTGAAATCGAATCGAAATGAAGGCCTTCAAAACAACCTCAAAACAAAACGAGGCTAGTCAAAACGTTTCGAGTTTCAAAGTAGCCAGCAGCAGGGTGGTGAGAGGCAGGGCTGCACTCCCAGCAGCAGGTGGGAGTGCAGCCCTGGCTCTCCCTGTCTCCCCTGCCAGGCTGTGGGAAGCTGATAACAGTGCAGAGGAAGGGAACTATCTTCCCAGTGCTGCGACTGGGCTGGGGGTGGGGAGTGGGCTGACTCCCCACCCCAGCCTGATCTAGCGAAACATTGAAATAGCCTCATGATTTCAATGAAGCAAAATGGAACAGATATTTCAAATCAAAATGAAATTCGAGACAGAACACAGTTTGGTCGAAACTCAAGTTGAAATGGAACGGTGCCATTTCACACAGCCCTACTAAATATGACTGTAGTCATCTAAGTTTAGCTCCCATATATGAAAAAGTTGGGTCAGGGATATTCTTCTTTATCCGTGCACCACTTGAATCTGAAAAAAATGGAATGGGCTGAAGCATCTGTTCACACAGCAAATAAGTGGCTAGAACAAATCTTTGCTTTGTGCTGCTATCATCAGAGAAAGAAAATGTCAGTCACTGACCCAAAGAAGCTTGCTCCATACACCTAAGAAAATGAATTTAGTATAAAAAAAGTCAATGCTAGCATTAAAAAATAAGGTTTTCATTTGTATATTATGGTCTTTCTTGTGTTTTAAGAATCTTATTATAACCGCTTTAATGAATTTATAAGGACCCTTATAGATAGCAAGCGTTACAAACTGGTGCTAGTGATCTCCATCTAACTTAGGAGCACAGCTTGAGTGCTCAATAGGTGGAACAGAACCTGGCCTTTAATCTACAGAAAACCTTTTTCTTTTTTAGGTTTGCTGCTCCTTTAGTTGTTTCACTGAATCTTTGCATGGTAGGTTCATCCATGCAGTAGGTTTAATCTGAAGGCCATTGGTAATGTTTCTCTTTCTCTACCTTCTTTTTACTGTCTGCAAAAGGAGGATATTAATTTTTACCTACTTTGCAGGGCAACTGGGACTGCTTTTTTCACATGTACCTGCTCAGAAGGTAGCCAGAAATGTTTCCTAAGGCAACTCTAACTACCAGAAGCCATGCTATTGTCACTTGGAGAATGGGTTTGCACGGTGTATTCTACATGGCCTATACCTAAAATCCACTTGGGAATCAAAGGCAGTGAACAATATAACAGAATTTGTGCTGAGTGCTATGAGTGCAAGACATAAATGCTTGATAAAATTAGAGGAAATAGGACTGGAAGAGATCTCAGGAGGTTTAGTCCAGCTACCCAAGACAAGATCATCCCTAAGCCATCTGACTGCGATTTGCACTGATGGCTTTTTAGTGTCCTAAAAGCGTTTGAACTTTGGGTTTCTAAATGACTTGGTACCAATGTACATGAGACTTGTATTCCTTTATGATGAGTATCACTGCAGCTGCAATCACGGATTGTGTATCTCTGATTAGTGGAGTGTATGAGTGGGAATCTGCACGAAGACTTTTCTCCTTGACTTTAAAATTCTTTCCCTCTTTTACTGAAAACAGTCCTGTGTTTTTATTTTTAGGGCATGCTGAATAGCCTTTCTATTTTCAAGGAAGTTTAGGGAGCTAAGCAGTTTGTTTTAGTGTTAAGGTACAGACATTATGTTGTTTACATTAATTTGTCTTTATTGTTGAGAATCTGGGTGGGTTTGGTTTTTTGGGGGTTTTTTTTGCTTCTTTAGTGACAATTATCGATGGTCATAGAATTAGAAAACTTCTTTTGATCAACAGGAAATATTATTAGAGCAAGGAACATAGTATAACCCCTAAAGCTATTATGTTACTCTCTTCTTTATTGTGTTACTTCTTTTCTATAGAGCTTCTGCCTAGAATTTTCTTGACCCCATTCTGTCCACAGCTGCCAAATTGTGTGCTACTCCATATGTGACATTGTATGCAAGCTATTTAATTAGCTCATTTGCATTTCTGCTTGCATATACTGATGAACTTCAACTTTTAAAAAAAATGTGTAGATTTAGTGCTGGTGAAAGGCATCAAGCTTAATGGCCAAGGTGAAAAGTCTTCTGTGTATTTGTGACACATCATCAGGGTAAGTTTAGTGCACATCCTGTCCTGTCAGCATGTTTCCAGCATGATCTTAGGTGGGGACTTCCTTAACAGAGCAGTGGTTTTCAACCTTTTTTTATTTATGGACCCCTAAACAATTCTAAATGGAGGTATGGACCCCCTTGGAAACTTTGTGGGTACTCCTTGACGGAGAAAGGCTAAGGAATATCACCCTTACAAACGCATCCCTGCTTTAGGCATTCAACAGTCAGCAGCAATTTTTATCTGTTGCTCTCTGGCAGAAGCTACAACCATTATGGCACAGAACATCTGGACTTGGTCTGGCCTTTGGATTCTATCTCTGTGATCTAAACCGGGGATGGTAGGCTTAGGCAATCTCCACTCCTCCATACTTTGCCTAGGCACATGTGTCAAAGGTCTTGGTGTGATGGTTGCAGGACTCTGTACAAGTGGATGCGCCAGGCACCTGACTAGACCTCTTCCACATACACCATGATCCAGAGGATCAATAGTTGCCTATACATCTATTCCTGACTGAGTGCTTCTCAGTGGTTAGAGCATCATTGATAGACAAGATATCTTTGCTCACGTTTGCTGTATTTATTCTGTTATGTTACAGATCTAGGTTCTCTCAATTACCTTGTTTACAAGGGGGTATTGATACAGGGAATGCCACCTGCCTGCCATATGCGGGGTGGAGAGAATAGGGTTTATGAAATACTATTCAGTAATTGGAAGGGTAAACATTTACAGCAGAGAAGGTGAAAATAGTATCCAGAGTCTCCTGTATTGTAGCCCAGGGCCCTTTGACTTGTCAAAGCATTTTTGGTATGGGGAAAATGTTTTTGGATGTTTAACGTTGTATCTTAGACATGGGCAGGAAGGATAGGATTGATAGATGCACGTGTATCTTATAAGACGTAAAATAGTTGTAGGTTTGGCTTCATGTTACAGCTGGACAGTGTACCTATTCTTACACTGCTAGTGCTCTGTTGTGTTATGGATTGTGCTTTTAGTGACTAAGTAAGACATCTGAGATTGAGTTTGATATGTTTTAATTGCCTAACTCCAAATCTATACACAGTTAAAGCTCTTTGGCCATCCGCAGCTTGACATGATTTTATTCATACAACAGAAAAATAAACTGGAAAAATGTAAGGCATAAATATACGTACAATCCTAGGACTGATAAATTCAGGTCTGAGGATTCATACCTAGCTCTTGCACATCAGAAAGTTGAGCAAAATGTGGCAAGGACCTGAGAAAATACAGTAATGATTGAAAGGGAAAGAACATAATTTCAGCCTGCCATTGTTAGACTGTCTGGTCAGAAAAGGAAGACCCTGTAGGTGAAAAGAAGTAATTCCGACATGCCTCTTAAACAAAAAGTCCTCACCCCTCCATTGAGAAATCATCGATTCATAGAAAATTAGGGTTGGCAAGGACCTCAGGAGGTCATCTAGTCAACCCCCCTGCTCAAAGCATGATCATTCCCAGCTGTATAACCCCAGCCAGGGCTTTGTCTAGCCAGGGCTTGAAAACCTCCATGGATGGAGATTCCACAACCACTCTGGGCAGCCTGTTCCAGTGCCTTACTACCCTCCTGGTGAGAGTTATTCCTAACATCTAACTTAAACTTCCCTTGCTGCAACTTTAGACCTTTGCTCGTTGTTCTGTTATCCGCCACCACTGAAAACAGTCTAGCTCCATCCTTTTTTGAACCCTGCTTCAGGTAGTTGACGGCTACTGTTAAATCCCCTCTCAGTCTTCTCTTCTTCAGATTAAATAAACTCAGTTTCCTCAGCCTCTCCTCAGAAGTCATGTGTCCCAGCCCCCTAATTATTTTCATTGTCCTCTTCTGAACTCTCCAATTTGTCTACATCCTACTCCTCTGGTAGTGTGGAGGGAGGGCAAAACTGGACATGGTATTCCAGATGTGGCCTCACCAGTACCAAACCAGGAGAATTGCTTCCCTTAATCTGATGGCAACACTCCTACTTGTCCTTTGTCTCCTTTTCCTCAATGGGCCAATTTATATAGTGATGTCTTACTTCATGTGAGTGAGGTCTCAGCTACATGAGCAGGTTCCAATCATTGAGCCTAAGATATGCATCCACACTAATTTAATCTAGGTGGCAGGAAAATTTTACTTCAGATTAACATTACAGTTCTTTATTTAGTTTAAACGAGTTAGACTCTTGCTTATGTAACTATTCGATTAATTTCAGTTTCTACCAGAAGTTACTGCACAGTAACAGAGGGTGTGTATTTACAGCATGCCAACTACTCTGCATGAATCCCTTGTGAGAACACCTTGAGCCTGCAGTAAGTGCAACACAGCTTCCTTCACAGTGAAGAAGTTACTTCCCCCTTACTGTAAGTTTAGGGTGCCTATACACATGCTCCAGGGTGGAAGTGGGGGAGCATTTTAATTAGAGTGGCTCTTGGAAGTTGCTCTAATGTAAAATGCTGCAGCATCCCATGTATTCAGTAGCTGCATCTACATGAGCAGCACACTGCACAGTTACTACTTGCATAAGCAAGTACTAAATGACTGTGCAGTAACCAGTTTTTTTTTCAGATGCTACTGTGCAGTAGCTTATTACTACTGCACAGTAGTGTCCTTTCACAGTTAGTGCCCGCCAATGCTGCTGCACAATAGCAATGAGCTACTGTACATTAGCATCTCATGTAGATGTATCCAGTGTCCCATAATTTAAAATGGCTGTGGGAGCACTTTAAAGCTTGTTCAATGAGCTTTAGTTAAAGCACCTCAATGCCATTTTGAAATGCGGGACATAGCATACGTAGGATGGTGCGGCATGCTGAAGCATTCTAATTAAAACACTCTAGCAGACTGGATTAACCAAGTCTGCTCTGATGTGTTCTAATCGCAATGTGTCGGAGCATGTGTGTAGGCACCGTTAGTGTTTCGGAAATTCACATCCTAAGTTACTGTGTGGTTAGATCTCCATGTAGACAAGACCTGAGCCAGAGTCAACTTAAATGGCTCTATACACACAGCCTGATGGTGAAAGAATCTAGCCTGAAATAAGTAGACTTTTCTTCTGTTTGGCAGTTCTGTGAGATGGAAAGGGGGAGTGCAGGGGTATATAAGGTGGTGAAAAGTACATCCAAACCCTCTTATTTTTAAATTCAAAAAATTAATTTAGATTTCAGTGTAATAAGAACTTGTCTCCGGTCTGTGACTTTTCAAAATTTTCACTCAATCTTCTCCATTATGTAAGATCGCAGTTATTAACATTTCCTCTTATTGCCACTCATAAAAGTTCAGGAACTGGGTTTCCTTAAGGCGTTCTTCATTCTCTCCTCGACTTTTCTCTTTATCTTTAAGATGTCAGTTAAGGCAAGTGGCTGAAAAGAAAGAAAAAGAGAAACACAGACACAAAAATAGTTTGATTGAAGAGATTGGTTCCAAAATATTTCTTTTTACCTAGAGGATGTGAAGGTGAATCAGGAAATGGATGGCTTTTTCAGATCACATGAATCAGTATCCCAGGATTCATCATTTTCACCCAGTGTTTAAAATTTTTTAGTAGTTTAAAGTAAGATATATGATGTTAATGTTTATACAAAAAACCTATTAACTATCTTAGCTGCCATGGATGTTTGAAGTTGAAAAATAAAATGTAGTTATTAAAATGAACTCCCAGGACATATTAATATTGATTTTGTGCAGTTATGGTGAAAATACCACCTTAATGCAGTGTGTCGGGATTGACAAAGATTGCGTTCTATCTTTTTTTTTATAAAGAGCCTGATTTTGTAAACACCCCAAGGTGCCAAATACATTGATTCAACTCTCTTGATTTATGAACAGTAAATAAAACCTCACTATGAGAGTGGCTAGCTCACAGAAGTCAAGTAATGCAGAATTATATTTCGTCTCTCTGTTCACAAACTCTGAGTATTATTAGGTGTCAGCGGGTGTGATTTTTAGATGTGATGCATAATGTGAGACAATAACTAGAATTTGCAACTGCAGTTCCCGTCTTTTGTGACTAAAAAAAAGAAATTGTAACACTTTCCTTGCCTATTAAGGCTCTGTATAGTCCATAGCTGTTGGCTGACTGATAAAGGTGCATATCTGTTAGACTATTTAGACACTACTGCGTTGCTACTTTCAATGGTATGCTTTCTTTTTGGAAACATCTACATATTCTTAGGCTTGCCACTCAAGACTGTTTCCTGGGGAAAAGTCATATATTTTTGCATTTGGCAACCATTAGCAATCTCTTGTCATTTTCCCCAGTCTCAGTGGGAGAGGAAGGAAGAAGGACACCCAACATCACCAACAAAAGTGATGCAGACATGATAAATAAGGCAGGAATCTTTTGGGTTGCCCACAAAGACTGCAACTGCAAGGTTGGAATAATCCAGGGATGGGCAAAATAAGGCCCGGGGGCTGGATCCGGCCCATGAGGCCAATCTATCTGGCCTGTGGGGCCCCTAAAATTTTTTGAAAAGTAATATTTCTCTGTCTTCGGTTCCTATCAAAAATGACACGGAACCAGGGGCAGTAGGACCCAGGGGAAGCCTGGTGGGCTCCCAAAGCAGCAGGAAGCTCCAGCAGGGGCTTCTGGTCTGGGACCATGTGGCTGCCCTGGCTGGAACCTCAGATGGGGGGGTGGTGGAGGGAGGGCAGGGAAGGAGCTGGTGTGGAGCATGGGGAAAAGCATCCCCTTGCCTGCCCTGTGGCCAGTGCTCCCTGCTGCAGCTGCTTGCAGCCCACGGGGCTGTTTTGAGCAGGCACAGGCCATGTGGGTTGCAAGCAGTTGCAGCGTGGGGCACTGGCCACAGGACGGGGG
>NW_017728886.1:123305781-123306972 GCF_001723895.1 Crocodylus porosus | reverse complement strand
TGTTGGAACAGACTCTAATTAATCAGAGGCACTGATACACAAGATGCTGAGGCTGGCTGGAGTGCAGGAATTGCAACACTCCAGCAAAGTCAATTAATTGCGTCTGGTGGAGTGTTGCAATTCCTGCACTCCAGCCAGCCTCCACGTCTTGTGTATCACTGCCCCCACGCTTCAAAATGGTGGTGGGGGCACTTTATCTAAAGATAATTAAACAAGCTTTAGATTAAGTGTCCCTGCTGCCACTTGGAAGCGGAGGGATGCTGATACATGAGACACTCTGGGAGCTTTAATTAGAGCGGCTCAGACAGCACCCTTCTCCCCCCACCCCCCACATTCCCAGAGCACATTGACCTAAAATTTTGCAGCTTTCTTTCACAGCAGTTCTCTCATGGCCACATTTACACAGACTTTTTTAATGGATTCTTGTCTTGTGGGCTTCTCAGAGCAAAATAAAATGAAAAATAATCAGTCACTGATATTATTACTGCTCTTCTGTGGGATTATATTGGCCCTTTAGCAGAGGGACAGGAAACATGTGACATAAAACTCTTATGGATTATTTAGAGAACGTGTGATTTCAGCGGAACCGTTGTGAATGGCTTATTATGATATGCCTATTATGGATCATTGACACAATAAAATGTAACAGCTGTGAAAGTCACTCTTTATCATTTCATTATGTATTTACAGATTCTTTAATAGCTGTGCTGCAATGGAGCTGTTAAACTGTACACTACTTGATGGTCAGTCTGATCCAGGCACCTAATGTAAAGCTGGGTACTAAAAATCTAGATAGTATTTTTTTTTATTGGTGGGTAGCTCTTGCATGTACAGTAGCTGCTTTTCAAAGTTAAAATACTTCCTACTTTGTTTTTAAAGAATTAGAAAAGAAACAATCTGTAGCTTAGAAATGAAAAAAACAACTGTCATAAAATGCAGATTTGCAGAAGGTGCTAGGATTTAGGGTCTATATACAGCAATAACTTTAGAGCAGTCCAAACAAGTTATAAAACTTTATACTTGAAGACTGACATATAGCCGCTTGAGTGTTTCCATGACAAGTTTAAAGTTTGTTGGATTAAATTTTTATAGCACAATGTATAATTCTGTGAGATGAGGGATTAAGGACAGGCTATACTGTCTAACACAGGCAGATGCCTCTGAAGACTAACCTGAGTGTTATAATGAAAG
>NW_017728886.1:123295064-123298354 GCF_001723895.1 Crocodylus porosus | reverse complement strand
GGAGGTAGAGACATTCCCAAAGACCCCAAGGCAGTTGTCCCTGGGAAGATTACAACTAGAATTCAAGCTCTTTTTATTGTCGGAGCCTGCTATTATTATAATTAAAGCCGCAGGTTTCTTACTTTTTTTACAACATTTTCTTAAAACAAACACCAAACGCTCCTGGGCTGAGTTCTTGCAGGGCAAACTATAGTTGAAGCAGAAAAAAGAAGAAAAACAAACAAACCCCAAACCATTTATCCTAGCTCTGTAAAACCTGGTTTATAATGCAAGTGGAGCTTCAGGTTTAACCCTAGCAGCTTCAGCATCCTCCAGTCGAACAAAATTCCTGCTCGGTTCTGTGAGAGGTTTGACTGAGCCAAGATAGTAAAATTTGGCAATGTGTGTGTCTTAGGCTTTTGTTAACGGGGTGAAGTCCAGTGCCGTCAAAGGGAAGAGGGCTGCTGACTTTAGTGGATTTTGGCTCAGGTTTAGAAGGGCAGCCCCAAGAAAAGGACATAGGTGCCTGAAATCTTCCTAGTTTGGGAGTGCTCGGATATTAAATCATCATCCAGAAAACCTTTGCTTAGAAACCACCTAACCCTGGTGGCATGTAAATACACTAGGCAGCTCCCTTTTTGATGGGAAGTTCTGTAGGCTTTGGAAGTTTTGCTTTCCCACATGCATGGGACTGCCACGACTCTTGCAGTTGGGTAGACCTTTAATGCTCAGATCCCTTTTAGATCCAGAAACTAGGAGTAGCAAGGGCGCCTCCAAGGATGCCAAATCTGGAAGAGGTGCTTCATTTGACAGTGTTCAGCACAAATGCAGCACTCACAGCAGATCAGAACCAGGGACCCCCCTCCCTCCAGCTGAGTGCCCTCTTACTTACTCTTCCTCTGGCCCCAAGAATCTCAAATTCTTTGCTGCAAGCAATTCCTCAAGAAGATGGGTGGTGAGCACCTAATCTGGGGGTTGGGGCAGTCTCCAGGGAGGTGGGAGACATGGGTCTGAATCCCCTCAGGCTGTGGAGGACCTGGTACTAAAGTCTTCTATGTCCTGGGTGAGTGCCTTAACCACTAGGCTAGTATAAAGCAGGGGTAACTCATCATCACCACCACCTGCTCTTCCAGAAGTGCTTTAAAAAGAATGAGGCAGACAGGGTTCTTTGGGTGAATTGGATATCTTTTATTAGATCAACTTAAGTAGTTGGAAAAAATTTTCTTAGCAGCTTTTGGGCTTAAAAACCAGAACGAGACATTTTTAGTTCTTTCTAAGAATACTCATAGGTATCTTCATTTGAGGGCAGAGTTCCAGGCTTTGCATGCTAAGTGGCATCTCCCTTGCTCGGTACCCAAGTGTCAGAGAGGGTCAAGGTGTTCATAAACACCCTTGTGCCTAATGTTCACTGTTGGCTAGCTCCAGGCAGCTTCCTGCTTTAACTTATGGACGCCTCCTGAGGCAATAAACTTTCTTTACACATTCCATAGGGAGCCAAGGGACTTCACTGTGAGGTGTTTTTTTTTTTTTTTATTTTAATTCCATTCTAGTCCCAGATGCCTAAGATTTAGGTACTGTAGTGCCCAAGTTGTAGGTACCTCTTTTGGATCTAGCCTGCATGCTTGGTTTAATCACATTCATGGTTTTGACAGACTTCTGTGTTCTGGAGGGGTAGAGCGCACCTAATCTTTAGCCTGGTGGTTGGGGTAGATAATGCTAATCTGATTTTATTACTTATTAAGGGTACCATCTCATTTGTTCATTTTAATAGTGAACAGATGTGAGAAGTCCCAGAGAGAGGGGAGACTTCACCTGAATGGGACTGAGTTTGCAGTTCTATCCTAGAGGTAGTTTGGAAATAAAAAAGTGTAAAAGCCTTCTACTAAGCTGTGTTTTTTCCATCAAGGTATTTTAACAATAGTGCTCTGGAGGAGCTGGACGTGTTAACTTTGACAGTCTACGCCAGGTTCTAAATCTTTATGCAGTGTCAGTTTCTTAAGATATGGGCAAGTAGCAAGGTTGTTTACATACCTTGCTGTGGCAATGTCAAGTTCCTTGTGATTAATTCTCAGTGATGCGGCCTAATTTACACCTAAAGTGTACTGTGAATATTCAGATAACAGATTCATTAGACTGAAACAATATCTAGTAATCAATAAACACAGCATGAGCAAGCATTTCCAAGTATAAACAATATATACTTCATTTTTAAGAGGGGTTATAGCATAGGGGCTATAAAAATGTATATCTTGATATTTCAGAAAAAAATGGCCAAAAATAGTTGCTATAGTTACTGAGACAAATTGGTAAAATTACTGTCATAATTATAAAGAGGTGACACTGTGGAAGTTCTTATGATCTGGAAAATATTTGTAGGGATGTATAATTGGTGTTCCTGTCAGGGCTGAATTTCACATTACTGTGTAATTTGACTTATTTTCCATTTCTATTTTGTTCCCATTGTGTATGCATGCATTTCCTTGTGAAGACAGTTGTAAGCAATAATATGCACAGCTTTTATCTTTTCTCATTTGTTTCTGGAAACTATAAATACCTTTTAAAAATGCATATCTTATTAGCCATGTCTGACATATTTCCAATGGACCCTTCTGTGACATGCATCTTGTATCAAATCCTTGTGGTAGGCTAGTTTTAAATTCTAGCTTGCAGGATTGCATAAATGACCTGCGAAAGACAGGTGGCAGTCTGCTATTTCTAATTCCTCTGGAAACTTTGTGAATCTCAGAGACTGAACTGGCTTGTGCAGGTAAATAAATGTGGGTCTGATGGCAAAAGTAAGACAGAACCTTCTACGGAAAATACTTAACTTGCTTAGTAAATGCATCCTGTTGTTTCTTTAGGGAATTTGTCATGGAGAAGTTAACTGTGCTCAATATTTGGCAGGAAGATAACTACTGCAAACTTTACTGGAATGCAGGCACTTCATTGCTAGGACTTTGCTAGCAGCCCACTGCCTGGATAGAGCCTGTTTTTATTTTAATTTTTCAGAATTTGAAAAATTGTATAAAACTTCCTTTTTTCTATTATTAGCGTGCTAATAAGTATTGTCTTGCATCATTGTCTTTGCATGTATACGAACTGTCAAAAACAGTATGAAGATAAAGAACCAAGTACTCTAATAGCATACATCATTTCATCGTTATAACTAATCTTTGATTATCTGAAGCATTCTAGTGCTAGGAAGTCTCTATTTGCATTCCACAGTGAATTAGAAAGCCAGGGAACTTCAAAGATGTTATACCCCGATGTAGTTGGAAAATGTGGAAGTGGGATTAACTGTCTACTAGGAC
>NW_017728886.1:123291096-123294529 GCF_001723895.1 Crocodylus porosus | reverse complement strand
GGCAGGTGTATTGGAGCTCCTCCCCAAGGTGAGGACCAAAAATGAGCCCCCTCCGCTACCTTCCCCCACCTTCTATTATGAAAACAGTGAGCATTGGCAGGGAGCCCAGCCATTGCTATGGGAACCTGACTGCAGGCTCCCAGCCAGCAGCTAGATTTCCCTCCCCCCTGGAACCAACAGTGAACTTCTGTTTGGTCTGGGTTAATGCTGTAACTCAGAACACTTTGCAGAAATGGTTCCAAGTTACAGCTGGGAGCTGCACTTGTGTCTGCTCTAACAAGCTTTAGCTGAAGTGCCACTGCTGCCATTTTTCAGAATGTGGACACTGATACACTTGCTGCTGGAGTCCACTGGAGCATGGTAATTACCAGACTTGATTGATTGAATCGGCTCTGATGTGTTGTAATTACAACGTGTCAGAGCAGCCTCAATGCATGTGTATAGGTGCACTAAGTGTCTGACTGATTGCTTCCATGTTTACCATTTCAAAAAATATTTTGTGAAATGGAAGGAACCAAATCCTTTACACCTCATTTCCCCACTCCCCTTAATATTTGCAAGCCACATATACACATAACTTTTAAAGACCTTTAAACTGTTTGACTAATCCTTTCATAGATGGATCTGCTACCATTTGTTACTGGAGTGCCAGCTTTTCATTGTTTGTGGAGTTCTCAAATAGAGGAATAAAATGTAAGTAGAGAATAAGTCTTTTGAAAAGCATTGGTCAAGTGGCTGTGCCTCCTTAGAGTATAATTTCCTGTATTTACAGTCCTTGTTGTATGCTGACTAGATAAAAACATTGCGTTAGTTTATTTGTCTTATTTAGAATATATATACTGTGACCTCCAGCCTGTTGCTCCCCTTCTATTTTATTCTACCTGAGGCCATTCCTGGGGCTTTACAATTAAAATTAAATGTGTTAAAGTACAATTTAAACTCAACTGTCAGTAAACTTCGTCCTAATATGGTTAGGGCAGCCAGGAGGGACAGGGACACACCCTAAATGATTTTTCAAAACCAAACCACAAACAGGTTCGAAAACAAATTCTAGTTTAGATGGGGAGTCAGAGGTAAATTTGAACTTGGTCTCCAATTAGAACCAGGTTAAAAAAAATTAAATATGCTTATTAGAGTTGAGTATAAGGCCTTAGATAGGGAAGTACAGTTTGGGGAGATGTACTTTTCTAACACATGGTACTCAGCCGTGTACCTGCTGGCCAGATTAACCCCCAAGCCAAAGTAATCTGGCCTGTGGGGCTGTGGTGAGTCCTGTGGACTGTGGCCCTGCATGCCAAATTGTGCATGCAGGGTGATGCAGGACCTGATCCTGACATGGGGCTGGACAGAGGTGGTGTGAAGTTTTGGGGCCCATCTCAGCATATGGAGCCAGGCCAGGCCAGGCCTAATTCAGCATGTGCACCAGCTTTGCACCAGTCATTTGGCCCCCAGGGCTAGATGATTGGGCACCACTGTTCTAATAAGTTGAAGTGCTATTCTTCTAGCCTACATTGTTGTCTCTGAATCTTATGTTGCTGGTAAACTTGACCCAGGAAGATGTAGTGTTAAGTGAATGAATAGCTAGGCTTTGTGTCTTTATTTTCCAGTTAAAAATCATGCATGTCTAGTGTATACTTTACAAAAGTACGTAAGACTGACCTAACACTGCTTTTGTTGAGGTCCCTTGTAGACGTTAATGGGAACCAAGTTAGGTCAGTGAGGAGTACTTCAGAAAGTCTCAAGCCTGCATGTTATAGATGGGTTACTCATGTAAAGTGCCCATGTGTCTCTTGGCTTGGCAAAGTCTGAGTATTCTTGATATAAGGGAAACATTTCTGAAAGAGACATTATTTAAATTCAAGTAGATGAAGAAAAATATAATGGATGAAGGTGGTGGTCAGTATTTTAGAGGGTGAAGTTGGAACTGTGCTGTTCTATAGTTAATAACTGCTGGTTTCCTTTGGCAGCATTTTATTTTTGTTTGATAGTTTCTGGGTACCTCAAATCAGAATACGGATCATTCTCAGAGAATGTTTAGCAGGAATACAGATTACAGTTAGCTCCTTTTACAGGAATGAGATTTAGAGTTCACTGAAACTTTAATGGATTTTAAGAAAAGGACACATTTGGGAACTGATGGTGTTGCACAGGATAATTGTTCTGGGTACTCGTGTTGACTTGCTTGGCAGATATTTTAATTAAACTTTGTTCATGCTGGTGATAAATATGAATGTAAGTCAGCAGACTGGATTTAATAGCAAGATTTTTCTGATTTAAATACCCTATCTATTTCCTCTTTTGTGGCCTTTTCACTCAGGGAAACTTAAATCTTGTATTTTTCTGGAGATAATGAGAGACAGCTGTGATGTTAGCGTGCTCCTCCGCATTTGTGGTACAGAGAGGAGTGAACTAACTCAGCAAAGCTCTGGATGGGCCAAAAGGCAGTCAGGCTCTCAGCAGGCTGTATTTATTCTGCCTTCTGATACTGTGGTAACTTCTTTGCCTAAGGTCTGTGCAGGAAGAGCTAGGTACCCCTAGAGCTGTGTCTTGGGGAGCAGCCCTTGGGAGAACTATCCTGGTCTGCAGACTGAAGATTGCAACTGCGTTTAAAAGGGGGCTGTAGTTTAGGTGTCAGGACCAGAGTCTGGCAGTCAAAGGGAAACAGGCCAAGAGACCCGCATAAAGGAGGTAATTCTTTCATAAATGTAGGTAGGTACACATTGAGTTTTGCCTTTATTTTCCAGAGGCTGCCCTAGGGCTTCTGGTTCCTCTTTCTTGTTGCATTTCTTGAGCATGGACCCGCACTCTTTTTTCTGCAGGTCAGATGTGCCTTTAACTCCGTGAGGACAAATCTGTGTAATTTGGGTCTCATGCACTTTCTTTTTTGCTGGTTCTCTCAGCTGGAAGATACCTATTGTTAAATGCTTAGTTAAAATGGGATGTCAAGCTTTGCCATGACCATGTGAAGCTTGGATTTAAATAAATAGTGTTAATGAATATAGATTGATTTTTATTTGGTGACTATTATGGTGAGGCTGCAGCCTTTTTATAGTTAAGACTGCAAGTGGCTTCTGCTATAAAGCTCTCTTTTTCTCTTTCTAGCTATAACTGTATCTTGGAAAATTTGATATTGCAAATTTCCAGAGACACTTAGAAAGCTACAGATCAGGCTGTGGGCAAGAGTCATCTAATTGTTCTTGAGATGCAGGTAATTAAGCACTTACCCTAATTTGATGTTTGGTTTGTGTTAACTCTTTATCATCCAAACCTCATATTATAGTTGTTTTTTTACAATGACATTAGCAAGACTGTGATTACCCATTACATGCAAGTGTGAGCATGTTGGCTCTCATAGTCTATTTATGTCTTAAAACACACAGGGGCCTTTTATATAGCTGACCACAGATAGGACTCTCCCTTTACTAAGTTTATT
>NW_017728886.1:123275804-123290086 GCF_001723895.1 Crocodylus porosus | reverse complement strand
GCTGGACTCGATGATCTCCCGAGGTCCCTTCCAGCCCTAATGTCTATGAAAATCTATGAAAAAATTTACATAAAGTGCTATATCATTTCTTAACCTTTTTTTAAAAGGACAGCAAAAGTTCTGGCCTGCTACATAGACCTACCATATTGGTTGGTATTTGGAAATTTGGGGATCCTATGACCTGACAGAGAGAAGAGATTAAATTGTTCTTTGCAAGAAAATGATTTGATTCACTTATCCCTTTGTTTTGTTCATGAACTAATTCTGATTTCTAAACAAATTGATGTTAATTAGCATTGCTGAAATATGCATTCAAATTTCACCCAATGGTAGCATGTGAAAAGCTATAACATTGAGTTCCTTCCTTTAGGGAAATGAAAAGAAGTTGCCCCTGGAACTCCATCATATGTTGTAAAAGATTGCTCATCTTTATATATCTTGCACACCATGCCATTCTTTGTCACCTTTTTCATAGATGTAGGGTCAAAGGGGACCTGAGTGGATCATCTAGTCTGACCCCCCCCCCCCCCCCCCTGCCCTGGGCGGGAATGAATACTGGGCTCATATGATCCCTACTAAGTTAAGCTCATATGACCCCAGCTAGGTAGTTATCAAGCCTCCTTTTAAAGACCCTTAAGGTAGGAGACAGCACCACTTCCCTTGGCTGCCCTGACTGTGAAGTAGTACCTCCTGATGTCTAGCCTGAACCTACTCTCAATCAACTTGTGGCCATTGTTCCTTGTTAATCCGGGAGGCGCTTGGGGGAAACAAGGTCTCGTCCATTCCCCTCTGGTCCGCCCTAGTAAGTATATAGATGGCCACTAGATCCCCTCTCGGCCTTCTCTTGTGAAGGCTGAACAGGTCCAGGTCCCTTAGCCTCTGCTCATAGGGCCTAGCCTGCTGCCCCATGATCATGCAAGTGGTCCTCCTCTGGACCCCCTCAATGCTGGTCTCATCCCTCCTGAAGTGCAGTGCCCAGAACTGGACACAGTAGTCGAACTGTGGCCTGACCAGCGTTGCATAGAGGGGGAGGATCACCTCCTTGGACCTGTTCCTGATGCATCTGTGGATACATGACAAGGTGCAGTTAACCTTACTGACTGTGTCCTCACGTTGGCGGCCCATGTTCATTTTAGAATTGATAATGATTCCAAGATCTCTTTCTGCCACTGTGCTTTTGAGAAGGGAGTTCCCCAGCCTATAGGTATGCTGCTGGTTCTTCCTGCCCAAGTGCAGTCCTCTGCACTTGTCAGTATTGAATCCCATCATAGTCACATTTGCCCACCCCTGTAACCTGTCCAGATCCAGTTGTATCCTGTCCCTCCCTTCTGGAGTGCCCACCTCACCCCAAATCTTGGTCTCGTCAGTGAATTTGAACAGGGTGTTTTCCGCCCCCTCGTCGAAGTCGCTGATAAAGCAATTGAACAGTATAGGCCTAAGGACTGAGCCCTGGGGGACTTCACTGCCCACATCCCTCCAGGTCAAATATGACCCATGCCGCACCACTCTCTTGATGCAGCCCCCTAGCCAATTTGCAGTCCATCTGACTAGGCATCAATGCCACAGTCACCTAGCTTTTCAATGAGAATGGGGTGGGGAGACAGTGTCAAAGGCCTTCCTGAAGTCCAGAAAGAGTACCTCTACTGCGACACCTGCGTCCAATGATTTGTGACCTGATGGTAGAAGGCAGTCAGGTCGGTCTGACAGGGCCTGCCCTTAATGAACCCATGCTGGTTGCCCTTGAGCATCCTCCTCCTGGCCTCTCCCAGATATGCTCCTGGATAATTTTTTTTCCACTGGTCTTGATTAAGATCAGCACAATATTATATATTTATTCCCCTTTCTTCCAAGCTTTGAACTTTTAGTTGATGTTGATGATACTAAAAGGGCAAGAATTGGCTTCTGAATTATAGATTCATAGATGCTAGGGTTGGAAGGGACCTCAACAGATCGAGTCCAACCCCCTGTCTAGGTAGGAAAGAGTGCTGGGTTCTGATTAGTACTCTCTGGAGTTAACTGGGTGGTTTGCACCTCCAAACCTGTTGTTTTGCTCTGTCTCCAAACTCAGGCAGGCAACTTGAAGGTTTTTTCCATTGCTGTAACAGCTGTAGACTTCTTTCAAAAAACCCCAAACAACAACAAACCAACCCCCCACAGAGGTTCCAGAATTGTTTTTTCTTTACTTAGTTAAGAACTATGTCTGTCCTCCTTCTGCCTGGCCAATCTTTTGCCTGCCTTGTCCTTTCTCCATCCTTTGGGGAGTTTTGTCTTATGGAATGCCTGAGTATTGCTCACTTTGACCAGTCCCCTAAGTCTCATAGTTTTGTTTCTGCTCTTTCATTTGAAGGCTAACGTTTTCCAAGCCTTGGAACAAGGAATAAGAAATAATGAGTAAGAAATGGTAAATTTTCTTGCTTTGAGAACATGGATATTGAGGAAGAGAATATTGGTTCTTCAGTCATGTGAATGTGTCTACATAACGTCCAGGCTAGGGACACACAGTAAAAAAGCCTGAGCCTGAATTGATTCAGTCTTTCAAGGTTAGTCTTAGCTGGCTAGGCTGAACTGGTTTGTAACTGGACAGACATTCTTGCTGGACTAAGGAACTTCAGGAGTGTGCCTGCAATGGCTCAGGCTAGAAGCCAGGGGGTGCTAGAGCAGCCCTCCCTTCCCTTGGCAGGGCAGGGCTGAGCTGAGAGGTGGTGTGGCCAGGCCCTGGCAGGACCTCTGATTAGGGAGGTCTGCCTGCACCATCCCAGGCTTTTCCCACCTGGCTGTTTAAGGGGTGGGCAACCCCAGGCTAGCACTGTGAGGCATGGAGGGGTGGGCAGTGCATGCATCTGTTGATGATACAGAACTTTCCAATCCCCCTCTCCCTGCTTCCTTATACTGTCTGCAGCAAACTGACAGGCAAGCAAGTCAGCAGGGAGCTGATAACAGTGTTTGTCACTTCATCAGCAAAACAAAGCCTCTTTCCATTAGTTCAAACTCTTCTTAAGCAGCTTACCTGCTGACCTGTTAATTTGCTCCAAAATGCTCTGAGTGGTAACTGTTCTGTCTGCCTGTCCCAGTGAAATTGGAGACACACGCAGACATCTCTAGGCATTAGGTACCATATCGCATGTCTAGGGTCCATGGGACTGGAGTCTGTTGTGAGAGATGGGAGGGAGGAATGGGGAGATTCCTGTTTAAGCAGTAAGGGAAGCTAGGCAGACCCTGCTGTGCCTGCAGTCTGCAGGAGCTCCAGGCAGGGAGCAGAGAGGAGGGGCTAGCCCTGTTGTGGAGCAGAGAACCCCGGCCAGCCCAGAGAGCACATGGGGATGTTGCAGGAGTCTGGTTCATCTTAAGCCAGCAAGGGGTCTGGGATGGACATTGCATAAATGGTTTGACACAAATCGGTGAAGTCTGATACTACATTCAATCAGGTTTACCTCAAACCCGTTTCAGCCATTTTCAAACTGGTTTATGTGCACTGAATGTCTGTTCTGTTACAGGTTTAAACCAGTTTCTGATCACTTAAACTGGTTTATGTGTAATGTGTGTTCTTAGCCACAGTGACTGACTCACACGTTCATTTAGTCCAGTAATGCTATTTTGGAATTTGCCTGAAAGATGAAGAGTACAGTGCATTGCAGTGTTCAAATGATCAAATCCCACACTTGGTTCAAACTCACTCACAAACAGGAAGTCAGTGGTTTTGATTTCTTGGAAGCTTTTCAAAGTGGTTCTCAACCTTGTTAGATTCAGGGTAATCCTCAGAAAATGCCAGCTCTTAATTTTCAGTCCTTTTTTTTACTACAGAAGAAAGGATAGAGGAACTTTCTGTTGCAAAGAACTTAGGAAGACCACGAGAGAGAGGAATATTTTTAATATGGGCCAGGGCCAAAAGTTGCACACAAACTGGTTTAAGTGATCATAAACCACTTTAAATCTGTAATGGAACAGAAGATCAATGCACATAAACTGCTTTTTAAATGGCTGAAACTGGTTTAAGATAAACTTGGATGTAGTATCAGGCTTAACTGATTTAGGTCAAACCAGTTCATGGAACTTCTGTCTTAGACCCCTCCTGGTTCAAGTTAAACCAGAGTCCCCCAGCATTCCAGGATTCTTTGCAGCCCAGGGTTGGGCTGTGCTGTCTGCTCCAGGGAGCAGGGTTGGCCTTGTCCCTCTGTTCCCTAACTGGAGCACTGTCACTGCTCTGGCTGGCTGAGAACAGGGTAGGGAGGGAAACCCAGCTCCAGATTGCTGCTAGGTCTGCCTGCTGGGGTGGAGCAGCCTCTGCCAGGCTTTTCTCCCACTCGCCACTGGAGCAGAGGAAGGGGGTGGTCAGACCCTGGGGCCAGGCAGACAGAATGAGGCAGAGGGCCACCTCCCCCTGCCCAGGGCTCCAGCCAGGGCAGACCTGGACTGAGGGAGGGAGAGGGGCTTAAACACTCTCTCCTACCCCTCTGCCCCAGTATGCCAGCCTGGGGGTGGTGTCTGGCTATGTCCCCATCCCCTCCAGTTGAGCGGGGAAAAGCCTGACCGGGCCAGCTGCTGTGCCCCTGCCAAGCCAGCCTCTGCTGGAGTCCCAGGCAGGTGTGGGGGTTTAAACCCCCCTCCTCTCCTCTGTCTTGGGATGCTGGCCTGGGGCTGGGGTCTGGCCACTATCTCCCCATCCCCTCCCAGCTCCAGTGGGGAGCAGGGGAAAAGCCTGGCAAGGGCTGCTTCCTGCCTTCCCCCACCCCTGTGGGACACCCTGGCTGGAGCCCCTGCAGGCCAGGGTGGGGGTTTAAACCTCTCTCCCCAATCTTGCTCTGTGGGCCTGCTGGGGCCTGGCCATGCCCCGCCCCCCCCCCCATCTTATGCAGGGGTGGGGGAAGGGTCTGAAGGCTGTCTCTCCCAGCTTCCCTCCTGCCTTATAGCCACTGCCAAGGAAGGGAAGGCATGCTCTGGCACCTTCCCCCACCCCAGCTTCTAGCCTGAGCCACTGCAGGCATGTGGCTGTATTTCCAGAATGTCTTGGTTCTACACAGTTTAGACTAACATGCAAAAATTGAATCAGCCTTGTCCTTTTTGACTATCTGTACTTGACCATTATGGTTTCCTATTTGAAATCTGTAGGCTTATCTTGTGAATCATGGTTGCGCACCTAACAATGTTAAAGTTACCTGTCATCCTGCAGCACCCTTAAAAGGATCTCAAGGCACTCCACAGTCCCATGGCACCCTGGTTGAGAATCATTACTCTGGATTTTATTTTACTGTTAACACTTTTTGTCCAAGTATTAGGCTTATGTAAAATGCAAACTCTTACATTTTAGCAATGATTATAAAAGACAGAACTCTACTATAATTAATCTCCAGGTAACTTCAGTGTTTTCCTCTGAAATGTTGTTTAGTAGCTACTACTAAATATACTATTTCTTAATAGATATTCCCACCATTTATAAAAGTATTTAGAACTATTTTTCCTGTTCTTTCTCTGGTTGCAGAAGTTCATCACTGAGAAAAGCTGTTCTATACCTGCTCACAGTTATGGTTAGTTATACCATTGGTGTGCATGGAACTTTATACACGAATGAGAATATAATGCCTTCCTTTGTCATAAGGAGCTTACAGTCTAAGTCCAGATCTTGCACATGCACATGTTCAATTTTATGGTTTGAGGAGTTTCTTTGAATTCAGAGATGATAACCATTGCCTAAACCCATGTAAGACCAAAGGCTAAATAGTCAGACCCTTCATCCAGTACTTGCTATACCATGATGTAATCTGGAGGTACCAGCTAACTTTTTCATTTTAAGACTTCCAGCAAATTGAGTACATCCTGAAGATGAAACATTTTCTGATGTTGGGATATATTGGTGATTCTGAGACACTAAGGAAATAATATGCATTAATATTAAAATGCATCACGTTACTATGGTGATAGATACTTTGCAAATGTGTATAAAATTGTAAAATTATTATAATAATTGGAGCTGTGCAAAGATAAATTATAATTTTAAACCAATTTTGAGCTTGGTACAGAAGTGATGGAGTAAGATTCTTTGTCTTGTATTATGCAAAATTTAAATAGAAAAATCCAGCCCTAAAATCTGACATGTATATCATCACTCACTCACTCACTCACTCACTTTCTCTCTCTGACCTGCTCATTAAAAATGCTAAATGACAGTTGTAATTTCTTAAATAAATACTTGTGAATATATTTTTTCATGATTCACCCACCTTTCATCACAAATGTGGTTCAGTTGAATTTCACTTTCAAATTGCTAATTTTCGTAACCCGATGAATATTCCTAAATAATTTCCCACCATCTCTATAGGCTATGAAAGTGCTGTTTGCTACACAGATGGCATGACCTCTTCACTAAAGTAAATGCTAGTAGGACAAGAAGGATAAACAAATCAGTGTAAGGTCAGTGTCAGTCCAGTGGCTGATGTAGAAAACAATTTGTTAAAAGGGATGTGAATTGAAACTGAGATGAGAATATCTTTGGTAACATGGGTTCTAAGAAGCTCACTTTTTTGAAGAGTGTAGAAATGTTAGAATCCAATACTGATTATGTACACGATCCATAACTAATATGGGCTGTGGGGAAGGATGGAGTGGGTGAAACTATGGGCTGAGGAAAATGAATAAAGGAAAGGTGATATTTGGCCTTATGCGTTTGGTATCCCCATGAGGAGGCTGACAGGAAACTTGACCTTTCTGTAGGTTGTTTGCTTGAGTGGGAGGTGTCTGGTAGCTCCATGTGACAGAGCTTTGCTAGTTGTCTCCTGGGGGCTTGAAGAAATTTTCCTTGCCACCTTGAATGCATTAAGTGACTTCTGAGTCCCTTTTTTCACCTTTGGAAGCACTGGATATTTGCTATGGCTAGGAGTGGCGGATTATTTTGGATATTCTGGTGCTCCTCAGTGGCACTTAGGTACCCAAGAGGTTTCTGTCTGTGTTGAGCATTGCTTGTTGTGATTGGGGACACGCTGATCATCAGACTTGGATTCCCCACATCAGATTGGCTAAAATCACTCCACTGTGTTTACCTTCTTCTGCAGTGTGGCGCATGGCGCACTTCCTAAGATTTTCTGAGCATAGTTTTCTGAGCACAAATCCTGCCTTAATGGCATCCTGGTCTTTCCTGCTTTCATCCCATGGAACGTTGTATGCGCTTTCTTTTTATTTGGTGCTTTGTGATTGTATTGAACAATACAGCCCAGACTGGATATCCTTGTGGATCCTTTGAATAAATGACTGCCTCTGCATAATGGAGGTTGCACTCAATGCGATAGGAAGCTCTTTCAAATCATTGCGTTTAACTGCAGTTTTTAAAATCAAATCCTCGTAACAGGCTTTTTTAAAAGGCATCAGGTGTTTATACACATTTGTAAGGAAGAAATCTGTGTGTAGAAAGAATCAAAAGCAGCGTTTGATAGTTTTAATGGAAGTACAGATATAGCGATAAACTAGAAATAGAAATTAACTAATTAGTTAATTTCTATAAGGAAAAAAACACCCCAAACTTTGAAGCTTCAACATGTTCTGTAGCATTTTTATTCTATATAGTATGCTTGGTCTTTTATTAACTTTACTAACTTTTTTTTTTTTTTAAACAGGTTGTGCCTCAGATTTAGTGGCCTACCAGAGTGAGGTAATGACCTCACTGAATAGGGCTGGGGAACAAAAGCATACCTAGTACACTTCTGTCTCGCATAGCTTTCTAAACCTTTGCATGCGCAGCTTGGGTCAAATGACTTTTAGGCTGATAATGTTGATGAAACCCTTCTTGGCAGAAACCAATGTGTGAACAATAATAATTCAACTGAGAAGACAGTATAGCTGGCTGGATGTAAAAGATTCATTCACTTAAAGTTTTAAATTATGAATTATTGCACATTGACCATAAAATTTATAAAGGATTTTTCATTTAACTTCCATAGATAAAGGTTATTGTTCTATAGGATTGGATACCTATATTTTAGTATAGCATTGCTTCCTTCTGATAACATCATTTAAAATTCCAGTAAACATAAGCTTACCCTATACAAATACTGAAGCAGAGAGTCAGATTTTCCTTGCTTTGTTGTTTAGTGTTTAGACTTCCTTTCTTTTAAGGCTGAAATCTGAGGTCGAGATGGTCAGGCCAGCCTTACACCTTGCTAAAAGAACTTAAATATTGTGTACATTTATTATTTGTTGAAATGGGAAATAGCTCCTACAATGTTTTGGCATTTGCAGCATGGTAATACACACACCATTGAAACCTTGATACTACAAACACTCTGGGGATTAACTTTATTCACCTGAATAATCCCATTGACCTCAGTAGCAGTTCTTCCAAGTGTGAATGTGACCCAATAGTGAGTATTTGTTACTGGTCCCATGCTGTGCCCAATTCAAGAGGATGTGTTTTTTTGCAGTCCCACCTAAAAGCTTTTCTTTTAGGGGATTTAACCAGTATTTCTCAGTGGAGGTCCCATGGTGTTTTAAGATCAGTTTAAAGATGCTGTGTGATGTTATTAACACTGTTAGATGTGTAAACACCTACACTTGATTCACAAGATAAACCCAGAGCTTTCTAGCGGGAATCCACTGTGTCCTAAATATTCTGATCTCTGTGGTCTTTCTGAGTTGCCTGCAACAGATGAATTGGTCTATTATTTTTCTGTAATCAAGAAACCAGTGAAAGCTAAGAGCTAGCATTTCTGAGGTGTGCTTTGAATCTATTGAGGAGGTGCCCCAATTCAAAAAAAAAAAAAAAAAAAAAATTGGAGACCCACCGATTCTTAAGACTCATGCTCTTAGCTTTCAGTCCCTGTTGTGTCAGTCAAACTAGTATCCAGCAAACATAGGCGCCGACTCTGTGGGTGCTCTGGGGCTGGAGCACGCATTGAAAAAATTAGCAGGTGCTCAGCACCCATAAGCCGTGACTGCAGCTACTTGCAGACATTAAAACAACAAACAAACCCAAAAACTGTACTTTACTAGAAGAAGCAGCATGTTACTTCAACCCAGCTCTGCAGCGTCTGTAAAGATGGGGTGTTTCAGGGGGGCTTTTGGCACTGAATCAGCTTTAGCTGAAAATGAGCTATTAGATAAAAGTGCCAGACAAGCCCCACTAAAGCACCCAATCTTTACTTCAACCTGACTCTGTAGCGTCTTTAATGTGCTGTCTCTTCTGGGCATGTGTGGGGCTGAGTGCAGGAACATGCCAAGTTTGAAGTTAACTGCCTTTTGGTTTTTTAACATCTGCAAGCACCCACTGGCAAAAACCAAAGTCGGCACCTATGCCAGCAAATTAAATTATTTACATCCTATTCCTTGCAGATTCAGCCCGAGGTTAGCCAGTAGAAGATCTGCTAATATCCTGTACCCTTCCTGACACTTACCCTGAGACCTGCTGAATATTTAATACAGTTTGGTCCATGCAAACTTACTGCGAGACTCATGTGTAATCAAGAACATCTGAGCTGCAATTCATTCTGCCCACCACAAGAGCAGTTGTCTCCTCCTGCTCCACTAAGCTACTTAGCACTGTGGAGAGGAGGTGGCGGCTGCTACAATGGTCTCTGCAGGAATGTGAAGGAAGGGAGCCAGGAGCTACTAAGGTGGTGAGGAAGCAGACAGTAAGAGCTACTGGTAGGAATGGAGCTATTTGAGGGTGCAAGATGACCTGCAGGTAATAGAGGGAGCATGAGTTAATGCTGAACCCTGGGACCATGCTCAGCTTCCTCGCTATTCTTTTACATAGCCACTTGACTCCCCTGGTTCTCTTTCTTGTCTCAAGCTCCCTGGCTGCTTATGGGCCCTTAACTTTCTTTGCAGGGGTGCAAGGGGAATGCAAAAAAAAAAGGTAGCTTCACTTCCTCTGCTGCCACTGCTCTGGGAAGTACTGGGAGAGAGATTTACTCTCAGTCCGGTGCTTTCCATCAGGACTTAATCCACATATAATATTTTCAAAACTGATGCATATGGCCATGCACACATTATTTATATATACTTTGCACAAATTTCAGACATATGGAGCCTCAGAAAACTTGGCACCCATGTTTTATGCACCAAACTGACAGACAGTAGGAAAGATTTTATTATATAATGTGGATTGCAGAAACTGAATCTCAGGTTTTAAATCTGGAACAGAGGAAAATGACTTATTATTGCTTTCTTGAGGGTGGACACTTTTTCATTTGGATTTACTTAGAGGGTGTATGGATCCATTGAACTTCTAGCTGTTTCACAGTTCCTGACTTCCACATGGTCATCCATCCCTTCATTTAGTTTTCTCCCTTGGGCTGTAGCGTGTTGAGCCAGAGAACTCTCCAGCACTTGGGTCCCTCACTTGACTTTTTGGGTGTGACTGGGAGTTCATAATTGCAAAATGAACTCATCAAAGAGAACAAATTAGTTTCTCCTGAAACAATGCAAGTCCTCGTTTATAGACTGGCTTTGACTATAATTTGGGTGTGATACTGAATCAAGTGATCATGCTAGTTTTAACTTCTGAATTGACCCTCAAATCCAGGTGGCTGTTTTACAAGTCTGGGCCAGACTCTTTCCTCACTCCCACCCCCACCTCTGAGAAAGCAATCATTTTTGCTAAAGCAGTCAAGGAGCCAATTCTTCCAGTCATCAGAGACCTTATGATCTGAAGAAGAGCTGTGAAGCGTTACGATTCAATTTTGTATGGGAACACAGTTCAAATAGACTGGAATAGCCTGCTGGACTTCCTGTCTGAGCTGTATCAATTATAGCCAATAAAGAGCAGACATGAAGTTCACCTAGATGATCTGTTATATGTGTTTTTTTCCTCATAATTACAAGTTGCTTAAAATTGGTGATATTAATAGGAACTTTGAAGTAGTTTTCATATTGGGTGTCAGCCATATCAAAAAGTCCGTCCCCTGCCCCCTGCAAAAAATATTTACTTGCAGAATTTTAAAACTGCTTCATTGATTTAACTTAGTACAGTTCTCTTTGGCTATAAAGAACAAGTTGCAATGATTTGTGATGCTGTGTCAAAAATATCATTAAGAAATTTTAGGATAAGGGGAGCAATTAGTGATTCACTTAAAGTGAAGACTAATGTCAGAGACCCCTCTAGGGCTAAACTTCCTTTGTGCTCTAGTCATTAATTGCCCTTTTGAATGAGAAGGGTATTGGTAGCTGGGTTTAATTAAGCATACATGGGTAAGCAATGAAAACATCAGAAACATTTAAAATAATTTTAGGTTGTTTTCTTGGGAAATAAAGACTTTTTTCTTTTTGATGTGACTTCTTTCTACTCCTCAGGCAACAGTTTCTACCTAATTTTCTAAACATAGTTTAGGATTGTTTTTCATTGGGGGTTTTGGCAGGAGATGTAGTCTTTTTGACTATGTCAGTCCTTTAGTGGAATGACATTAATGTTTTCAGTCTTAAAACTGATTCAGAACATGTTAACATAACTCTGAGCAACAGATAGCACCATTGCAGTCTCAGTCTACCCTCTGCTTAAGGCTGCATGGCTAGAAGGGCTACTGGAGATAGATAGGTCTAAAATTCTTGTTACTTAAAATTCAAAAAAATTGTGCTGACTCTATACTTTTTTCTTTTAAACAAGAAGGTATTTGATCATCCACACTGATTTTGGGGTTCAGCAGTGTGTATCGTTAGCACAAACTCATGATTATCCATTGGACACTGTAAATTACGTGCTCTCATTGGAATTTGTATTTTCAGTGGTGACCAACAAACAGTACTTCTGGCAGGAAGCATTCCATAGATATCTGGCAATAAATTTTCCTTGCATGCCTAGCATGATATAGACCAGTGGTGCTTATGGTTTTGATTCTGGGCATGCAAGGAAAGTTTATTGCCAGATCAGGCCCTGCACTGTACTTGTGCACCAGGATTGGGCTCCAGGGGCCTGCAGTGTAGGGCTGTGCAAAGTTTCAGCAGCCATTTTGTTTTGGAGGTGTTTTAGGCTGTTTCAGTGCCCTATACACCAAATCCAAATAGAAAAGGAAGGCTCCAAAACACCTCTGAAATAAAACAAAGCATCTGAAACATTTTGGAAACATTCTGGAAAATTTCAGAGTTTTGGAGCCAGGCTTGCAGGGAAAGAGATGTATGCTGCTGCAGTGCCTCAGAACTCAGCTCTGCAGGGAGCAGTAGTGCATGCTGGGGGTCTCTTTGCTGGTGCTGCCCCAGCGGTCTGGGGCTGCATGGGGTGGGCAGCAGCACTGAAGAGACCCCTGGTGTGGTTCTCTGCTCCCTGGGAGCCAGATCCAGCAGCAGAGCAGTGCTGGTTCCTGCTGCACAGCCTGGCTCTGCAGAGAGCAGAGGCACAAGGCAGGCAGTGGTGGCAAGGACACCCTGGAGCAGATCTCTGCTCCCTGTGGAGTCAGGTTGCATGGCAGGGCAGTGCTAGTCCAGGCACTGGTGAAGAGTAGGGCAGTGCTCCTAGCCACTGCTGCCCGCCCGGTGTTGCTGAACCAGCAGGGGGCAGGAAGCAGTGGCAAGGAGACTCCCGCCGCAGATCTCTACTCCCTGTGGAGCCGTGTCATACGGCAGGGACCAGCAGCCATGCTCACTACTCTGCGTTGCTTCCATGCCCCACAACCTGGCATGATGGGGATCAGAGATCCATGTGGAGGAGGTCTCCTCGTTTGCATGACGGGCATGCCTAATCTAGCAGGGCCATGGCTCGTGGGGCTTCCCAGAGATCCTAAGCTGGATGACACGGCACCAGGGACCAGATCTGACCCACTGATTGGGAGCTGAGCATCCCTGATATAAATTACTGCAGTGTGGGGCCATTGGAGAAAGTATGTTTGTAGGCTGTAACACCACTTAAAAATGAATTTCCTGTGTACAAGTTATAACAATACATTGTTAAAATACTGTTGTTTCGATTTCAGCATGAACAAATATTTTCCTTGTTAAAAAAATATGCACTGTAACAACTGCACTTTCCAATGTAAACATCTGGAAAGAATATATATTATTTGTACTAATGGCTTTATGTTGCATAAGGATAATCAGAAAACATTCAGTTCTGTGGCACAACGCTGTAGCAGTTCCCAGCTTCAAGCCAACTAGTAACTGGAAACATTGATAACCTTACAGTACAACTTTAAAAGTTGGGGTGTACCATTAGACTGATATGTTAGAACTTGTTAAAAATAGCATATCCTGTCGTGGAGTACATCCAACAATCTAAAATTAACCTCATGTCCTGGATATGATACTGCTAGTGGTCACAAGCACCAAATAGTATTCAACACCTCTCTTCAAGGCAAGCCACAACATATGTTTACTTCAAGTACGTTATGGGTCTATGCAAGACTATTTTCCTACATAATCTTATTTAAATAGCATCAAAGATATTGTATTATAGGCATTAAAAACAGAGTCCTTTGTAGAGGCATGTAAAATCTTATGGCCCTGTCCTGTTCAGTTAGTGGGTATAGTAGTGGATCCTAATTTAACAGTAATGGCATAGGCACAAAACATGGGTGAGGCCTTTAAGCAGCCTTAGTCACATGTAACAATGTTAAAAATGTGGGCAGCTTTCTGTACTTAGTAACTTAAACCAAGGCATTGAATGATGCGATTCATATGGCTTGACATGGACTGTTCTATGCTGGCTGGGATCCTACCTTTTCTCTGCCTTTTTTTTTAAGGCAGCTAAGCATTTTGGTGTTCTGGGGCAGAAGGCTGTTTTTAAATCCATCAAAGTAACGCTTTGGTGGGGAAACAAGAAGAAGAGATTCTGTTACAGTTTGGCAGTTGATTGCAGATGATGAGTCTTTAATGCTTGGCTCAGTGACCTAAAAGCTGTATGTGTCTTCATCTAGCTATCTTGTATGTATGATATAGATATACACACAATTCTCATAGGAAGAACATCCTGAAACAGATGAGCGCATTGCTAAGCCAGTGCTATACCTTAATTTAGTTCCTGTTACCACTAACTTCTGGCATTAAAAGTGAATATCTTACCAAATATATGCATGTTTTATTAGAATGATTATGAAAAACTGCTTCTTAGTTAAGTTTCCCGATTTTAAAAAATTATGGTTTTTAATAAGGTGAAAGACTTCTGTCCAGTACGTTTTCAGTTTTTTGACAGAGCTTTAGAGAGTGTCTGAGCTAAGTAGTTTTAAAAAAAAAAAAAAAAAAAAAAATTCATAAAATCCTCTTCCATAGTTTTTTATATCTCTGCAAGCACCAAATATTACATTTGGGGATTTCAAGTATTATAATTTCCAGCCATAGTTTAAGTATCTAATACTTTCCATTAAGCCCTATTTTTA
>NW_017728886.1:123273657-123274704 GCF_001723895.1 Crocodylus porosus | reverse complement strand
GCCACCCATCCTGAGTGCAGCCTGGTGTAGTCCCCACACTGGGAAGAGCCTGGCTCATCCTTGGCCCTAGCCCACAGTGAGAGCGCACCCTTGCCCAGCGTGCAGATCCAGGAGCAGATGTCCCCCATGCCCTCATGGGGTGTGTGCAGTGCCAGGAACCATCCCCTTCCCCATGCCCCCTGGATGAGCCACAGCTCCATCCTGTGCCCTTCCCCAGCCCCAGCCACACTCCCTTCTTCACCATGGGGGCCTTGATTTGCCCCCCCTTGCCCTTTCCCCACAAGAGACTTACCAGCTGGATCTGGCTGCTCTCCATGCTACCAGACTGCACCTGTAATTAGCCACATTATTGGACACATCAGACCAAAAAAAAAAAAGCGCTGATTGCCGATTACTCTGAATTTTCCTCATATCAGTGGCAATCTGATGTATTGGTGCACCACTGGTTACCTGGCCTGGGTAGTAATACTGGATGACTAATAACTGATACCAGAAAAGTAAATGAGGGGACTGTAAAAAATGTAAGATATGAGCATGAATTTTAAATAGTAAGACTTGCATTCCCACGGTGTACTTGGCAACCATTTGCATGACATGCTGGCCCTTATTCTCCTCTCATTCTAGTATAAATTAGGACATTGTCTTCGGAAGTGGGTGGTATTAGGGTACCAGTCAAAGGATATTATGGTGCATTGGTTTGAAATAGAAGCAGGGTCTGCATTTGCTTTGTTAGCAATTTTCAGGTAGGGCAGAAATGATTTGGAAGTTTCTGATTCTTGTTTCTGAAGAGCAATTTTAAAACATTACTGTTGTGAAATGGACTCTTGTACACGATAGGAGTTTGATCACCAAGGTTTTATTCTGTGCCCCCTAAGTTGAACTGGCGGGGCATAAAGTAAAACCCTGAGGACTAAAGAACTTCAGGTTTTTCATCATGTTACAGTAAGGAGCCTGATCACAAATATATAATTTTTTTATTATTATTTTTTTTTATTTTTTTGCCAGAGCCTGCATGCTGCGGTCGGGCCGAGCAGGCCCTGAGCTGCC
>NW_017728886.1:123260113-123273216 GCF_001723895.1 Crocodylus porosus | reverse complement strand
AGGGAGAAGCAATGAAGGATCCAATCCTTTTTTTTTTGGGGGGGTGGGGGAGCCTGCCTGCCTGCCTGCCTCTCCCACAGCCTGTGGGTAAACTCTCAGATTAAAGGCTGCAGTGTTACAAGTATCAACATTGCAAACTAAACTACATGGGGATGTGGTTTAGTTTGCAGAATTGCAAACTCCTTTGAAACCCCCAAACCTCGTGCATGTGTAATGTGTGATGCTATTAAGCCACACAAAGGAAACTTTTGTCCTGTGTACATGCTGATGATGATAATCACTTGTACAAGCACCCAATGAGTCTTTCACCACTTATTCCTTTTCTGACTAAAGATCAATACATTTTTGCTGCCTTTCCAATCATCTGTCTATTCTTCAAAAAACAAAAGAAAAGAAAAAGCACACACAACATTAGATCTCTCAAAATACTTGGATTCTTGCAAGGGAATTTTTTGGTTTATTTTTAAATGAGATATTGTGGAAATACTCTTAGCAAAATGAAATATCTTGAGAAAAAGTTGGGTCTTTTACTTGTTTATCATAGGAGGAAGAAGGATGGGTTTTGGGGTCAGTCTATAGTTATTCTCAGCTGTGGCCATTGCCCCATGGAAGCCTTGTGTTGAGAATTCCATGCTGCTCTTCCCCTCTTCATAGGCGTGAATTTCACTCAGTTACGAGTTATTTACTAAATGTTTCTAAGGAACCTTAGGATTCCTGGATAGAAAGTGCTTTATTGATTCTGCATATTTTAAATTATTTCCCACTATATCCAGGTTCACAGTGAGTGGGTTTTACTGTACAAAGCTCACTAGAGTGCTGACCTTTTTCATTGATAACAGGCACTTCAGTTACCACTTAAATGTTGCTAATCTCCTGACACGGAAAAACCTCCCTATGTTTTAAACCGCTTTTGAGTAGTTATTTAAACTGTTGAAAATGCAGGCACTATTGTATCTGCATTTAAAATAGTTCTGAGACTTTGGAGAAGATTTTGTTTTTTTTGAAGTCTTTAGCTGCTTAAAAAATAAGACTTGGTTGCTTTCTGAGCTGTGTAGACCTCATTTCCAAATGAGACAGTTATAGGGGTCAGTTTAAATATGGTGTAAAGCTTTTGGAGGGAGATTCTTAGGACTTTTCTTTCAGAAACATCTTCCATTTACAGTTTAGCTTGTCCAGAAAAGGTTTGTATTTCATCAGGAACAGGGATCCTCCCATACCCAATTAGTTTTAACACTTCTGTAGCATTTTCCTTTTGATATGAAAAAACCCCAACTCGTACACTGTGTTTTTGTTTTGTTTAGTGACTGCAGCAGTACATGACAAGCTGAGAACACCTCAGTTATGTCTGGTATGGCATTTTAGGATGCATAGGAAGCAAAAGGCTTGAAAGACACTTGAAACTGCAGGGTGGCTTAAGAACTCACCAGCTTTGCTAAATGTAAGCACTGCTGGGAAAAGGTAAACCAGTTAAAGTGTAAAGGGAAGAAAAGCAAAGGGGACTTAGCACTGTTTTTTTGTATGTCTAAGAGTTGGATTACTTTTAGCCCATTGTGCGTGTCTCTCTGGTTTTCTAACTTCTGAATGTTTTTTCTTTATCTGATGCCTTACCAAGTTCTGTGCATCTCTATGCTTGTCAGAAAGTTAAAATTCCAATTCTAACTATGGGAGATGGCAATCATTAACAACATTTATTGGCTTTAAACACTTGTCTGTTATCTCAGCACTGTCAGATCCTGCTTTATCATTTAATAGGTCTGCCTCTTTTTTTCTAAAATGGTACTTGCAAAACAATGAAGTTTCTCAACTTTGGTAGACATGTAACCGACTGGAGGAGATTTGTATCTGGGGGAGCTGCAGCTTGAGTGATCTTGCAAGTCTGTCAGTATGTAGCGAGAACAGCGTTAATGTGGACGTTCATACTAAAAGGTTGTATGCCTGATTCAGTTAAAGTTCGCTGGGTTAAATTAAGAGAGCTTTGCAGAGGTCAAAAAAGAAAATTGGAATGGTTGAACCCTCCCTGCCCCCACATTGATAGTTGTCTTCAGATACCAGATTTTGGTGTCCACTTTCTGTACCTTCTTTGTGTACTGGAGGTGTCACCAGTTTAAACAACAATACAGAATGCTGTTGATTTTTTTTTTTTTTTTGGCGGTGGGGAGGGGGAGGCTCTTGGTAGGTTGATTTTATTTTCATTATTTTTAATGAAATTGGCTGCCAAAAGCTAAGCTGGTTCTATGGTAAACTGTTCCAGGCTGAGTGAATGGGAAAAAATTAGTATGTAGTTTTAAAGAAACACTTTTGGCCTATACTTTTGATTTAAAAAAAACTTCTGAAAGTAAAAATCATGTGAGCCCAAGAAATTAAATGGGAGCATCAGACATAAAATAATTAAAATTTAAAAAGCACAGAATTGCTTTTAATAGAGGTGCAAGTAGGATGTAAAACATAGACTAGCTTGAAAAGGAAGTCTATGGAAGAATACATGGAGTTTTCTGTAATGCATTTAGTAAGTCAATATCACTTTCTTTTATTTAAAATTGGTTAGGCTTTGCATTTGTCTCAGGTCCCAGAACAGACAGTATTTGCTGGAAACATGTCTGATTACTTTTTCTTTTTCTTAAGCCCAGTGAATCCCTGGAGAAAGCTGCTTTGGGGTTAATTATGTGTGGGGAAGGATAAATTAGCAAATTAGAGAGTTAATGGTAAATTAAAAAGCAACTTGGGTCATGGCAGCTATTTTGTACTGATTTACAGTTTGGGGGTGACAGGCTCTCCCACACTTCTGAGCTCATGGCTGAATGATGTGAAGGCTGAGTGCTGACAGGAGTCAGCTTTTAATGACAACCACTGTAGTGTGGAACAGCCCCTTGGCTACTTTATTAGATTTGTTACTGAAGCCTGGAAGCCCTTATTTTGATGGTGTCTTCATGAGAAATAAACCTGAATTCATTATTCTCATTAAAAACAGGCTTTTATTTAGAAGTAGACAAACAAAGATCTGCAAAAGCTCTTACACCTTTAGTTGCTATGTTTTGCCTGTTTTTTGTTTTGTTACTTCCAGGGGTTTTAATTTTCATGGGACAGTTCTACACTGTAAATATGAGTTGTAAAACACCCAGCCTTTACAGTCTGTATGCTGTAGAGGATCCCAGGGAGAGAAACTGTAAATCACAATTTGTAGTCAGAAAATATTGCCCTTTTGTTTCTACAGAAGCCATAATTATTGGTACTTACTAATGAATAAATGACATCCCAAAAGGCAAAACTATAGCTATTTTGTTTGTAATTTATGGTGTGTTGGATTTAAACAGTTCTTAGATTTTTGTGTTTTTTTTAGGAGGGTGGTGTGTTTTTTGTTCCCCTGATAGGCATGGAGGAAACCTTGTGATCCTTATAATATTTTTGATCCCTTGGGAGGAAATGTTCTGAACAGTCTGCAACCACTTAGTGCAAAGAACAGGTGTTGAGCATGTAATTGCCCACGTAGTTTGCTAAAAAAGTACCTCTTTCAGCGCCATGTTTTTTCCAGCTGATACAATACCTCTTACATGCAGCACAACACAATGTAGTGCAATTTAACTTAATTGGGGATAACATTTCTCACACAGTTTAAAAAATACTTTATGGGGAATTGTTTTCTGTATTGGAGTACAGGCAGAGTTTTTTTTATATATTGTTATAATTCCGCATATTTTAGAAATAGCTAAAAAGAAGGTTGAAGTCAATGATCAGGAAGTAAAGAAGAGAAGGGAGATGCATTTGGAGTGAGTCAGTCAAAGGCAAAGGCTTATCAGGATGTGTGGGAAAGAGATTTGCCACTTCCTCTTCTAAAATGAATAAGGCCGGTATTAATTTGACATAAAGAAGGTAGTGAGGAGTAGGGAGAGGTGAGCTCAGATGGTCAGCATAAGGGCAAGGTGGCTTGGCCATACTGTATATTGAAGACCTGAAAGGGGTTTGGCATGAATGTTTGAAATGGTGTTTAGTCACTGAAAGTCAGTAAAACTGAGGATGTGATGATCTGCTTGACTGAATTCTCCTAAACTATGAGAAGTAATTATTTTTCCTTTTTCTTTTGGTTTCTAAAGTACTGACCCTGTAAAGAGACCTCCCTCTGAGTCCCCTTGACTTTTCCTAGCACTAGGACATTTGCATGTTTGAATGGGTGCTGTTCCTTGTAATACCTGATTCCCAGAGTGGTCAGATCCACTCCTCCTATGAGTTTTGTAAAAGCCTGTCTTTTTTTTTCCAACTAAAAGATGCATGTATTTATGTGTGTGATTCGTATAAGTAGCTATATCTTGTTTTGTACAGGTATAACAAAAAGTCACTATAGATGGTGCAACTGTAGTGATAGACACGTTGCAGTTGCTATTCAGTCACTATCTGTCGGCTTCATGCTTAACAGGAGGTCCAGGCACAGTAATAAAATCTGACTGGGCTGAACCTTGATTTGTATGGAAGCACTCTGGCCTGTCTATAGTTGTATTTGCTTTAGGTAATACAAAAGTGTCTTGCTTCAGAGAGAGTAAGTCCATGTATTGTAACAGTAACAATTAACAATTTTTAAACGGATATAAGGACAAAATAAAAATAAAAACACTTATTCCTTGGGTCTGGCATAGAAAAGCCCCGCAGATGTAATTGCCAGTATTAAAAAGTTAATTAAATATATATTTTGTGATCAGTTTGGACCAAATTCAGCTTGCTTTTAATCAGCTGAATCATCTTTAATTCTACACATGAGGCAGGGGAATTTTGGTGTTCAGTATTGTTTTAGTTAGACTCTGTTCCTCACTTTAAAGTGATCTGGAGGAATGTTTTGTGAAATTGTTTCACCATGGTGCAATGAAGAAGTTTGCTATACATTCCAAAATAAAAGGCAAGCAGTAACTATAGTCACCAGACAAAAATCTCAGGGAGTATCTGTAAATTTGACATTGGAAACAAAACAGCAGCTCTGACTTTCACTAGAATTGGCTGGAGACTAAGTACCACGCTCACACCACACACATGCAAATCCCTTTAAATGAAAGTTTTGTATGTCTTCTGCCACCTATTGGGACTGAAGTCGTGTAAATGTACATGTTGCTGTGGTAACAGAAAGCCAAATTTAATTGAGGGAACATATGCAACATGCTTATTTGTGGCATTTTCTTTTAATACAGCAAACAATTTAAAAAAGAGACAAAGAGTAAGTTGAGCACCAGAATCAGTTGTTTACTTCAGTAGTTTTAATTGCATTATAATGAAAGACGTTGCATGGGTAGGGGGTAATCTATGTCATTGCTGGACTCTATTAATCACTTCTTTCACTGAACAGAAAAAGTGACTTCCAGATAATTGAATAACTTTTCTCTTTTATACTACTAGCTGAATTTTGGCAGGATGCCAATGCACAATCAGAGTCAACTGTAGTTTGTTGTTGTTGCTGTTTTTCAAAATTTATTTTTTAAAAGGAAACAGAAAAGGCCTGAATAAAACACAGCGTCCCCCGCCCCAAACAAACCCCTTATTTCATTATTTCCAAAACAAAACATTCTTTTTTCTTTCCTCTGAGAAAAGTGTATCATAAAGGTATCCGTCCATTTGTTATATTTCTGGTGTATAATTCCATAGGTGACTTATGTTTTTTCCTTGATTTGCCTTTAGATCTTCATATTCTTGGTGCTGACAGTGGTTTGTTTGTTTTTTTTTTAACTTCTAATATTCTCTGGCACTTTTTTGACATTCAAACCCAAATGCTGAAAAAAGACTTGCTCTTGTGGCCAAACAACTCAGATGCTCCTATTTCAACAGTATGTTCACAAAGTCAAAAAGAAAATTTGGCATAAATATGGCACGCACATTCTCTGTTCAAGTTTGACCATTTCAGTCCTTTGAGAGACTAGTTTAAAAGAATGTTGGAGATTTGTGGGGGGAAAAAAGTTGTTTTCCCACAGCACCCTGCCCTGTCTAAATTACCCCTTCAACAATTGAGTAGTTTTTGTCAAATGTTGTCTTTTGTGGTAGTTGTGTTACCCCTGACTGCGGGAACAAACCCATTCATTTGTCTGTATTCTACCTGTTTCTTTTGTCTGCTGAGTGTAGTAAGGTGAGGCAAGGCTGTATTACTGTAGTATTATACAATAACTATATTATTGCAGTTGTTTTTGTTAATGTCTTCAAACTACTCTCCCGATCATCGTTGTTGTGAATCTGAATTTAGAAGCTTAGTTCAGAGTGTTCATTAGGAGCTTTCATTGCCTGACATAAATAGTCCCAAACTAGTATTGTAGAAACTCAGGGTTGAAACTGCTACTCCACAGAACCGTTCCCATGGACTAGAGAACAGCCCACAGCCAGCAGGACATGGTAGGAATAAAACAGGAAAAAGTAACATGTCCATAGCAGCCATGGGCAACTAGTTCCCTACTAAACCTATGGTGTGCACAAGAAGGGTGAGGGTGTATAACAATCTTAATCTATTTCATGCAACATTCAGATGTAACAGTATCAATGATAAATGTATCTTGGTTATTGAGTTGTGTAACAAGTTAAAGCAGATAAAAGATTGCTTGAATCTGAAATCTGTTAAATTAATTTATAATAAAGAGGATTAAAAACAATGTCTGGTTATACTCAACCAGATATGAAGAACACTCTTCTTGGACACATGTATATGCAGTTTGTGGACATATGACAATTTTGAATATGCAGTAGATAGGATATTCTAGAAATGGGCAAGGTATAAAATATCCCCTTATATTGTAATAACTTGTTCTGTGTTTGGAGGGTGTACAAGGAAAATGATACTTTGTGTCAAAATCATACAGTGCTGTGGTGGGTTGTCAGAGAGATCCATCAGGTCAGTGTCAGGGCTCATCTGTTTTAGATTTAAGGTAATAATCACTTAGAGGGGATTTTCAAAGTTGCATGCCCAGCATCTATTGACTTTTATTGGGCTTCTAAATACTCACTGGATCTTTGAAAAGCTTGCTTGGCTGTCCATTGTGAACTCTTTTAAACTGTTTATATTCCTGAGAGTGTTTTATTCTAAATGTTATGAATGGTCTTTGAAAGTGGTTTGCACTGTACTCAGCTGCTGATTCTCAGCTGTGTTATATGCTCAGGCATATAAATATTGGGAATTTTATACTGTTTATTATTTCAGTCAATCACATTGATGATGAGGGGGGTGGGAAAAGGGATGTGATGGAGGGAGACTAGAATATGCAGCTATGCGTGTGCTGTTTTTCTTGACCATGTAGAGAAACTCTACTTTTCTTCAGTTGAACTTGGGTCGATGTGTTTATATATCATTTACTTTGGCCTAACTCTTCCAGCAGTAAGGACTGTTTAGTTTCTATATAAAAAAATCCTTGTTTATGACTTTGGAAAAACAGTTTTACAGTCACCATTATCTTTTTCTTTATCTTTTGTATTCTGATGATCTTTGGGACTTTTTGTTGATTTTGAAGCTGACCATATATGTATTTTGTATAAATGGACATGATTTGAATCTACTGTTTGTCTTTTACTTGCAATTAAGAAAATAATCCTAACAGTGAAATAGAATACAGTATGACATTTGACAGAGGAAGAGTACCTTATTTAATGTGAGACCCCCACATAAGATGTGTATATATATTAAAAAAAAAAAAAAAAAAAGTCAGCACATTGACAGATCAGAATAAAAGGTTTACATGTAAGGCCTGTTGCTTTCAGAAAACAATAGGATTTTTGCCACTGCTATTTAGGTCAGAACTTGCAATTATGGTGTGAAATCAGTTTATGTATTTTAATAGGCCAAGTGTAGTAGTATGAGGGTTTTTTTTCCCCTTCCAGCTTTTGCTGTCTGGGTAGCTGTGAGCTAGAGATGCATAGTTTGAGCGTTGTGATGGCACAGATTGCTTGGCGCATAAGGCTTATGGAAGCCCTATGAATAGGAATACATTTTATTGTCACTCCATGATGATGGTCACTACAAAAGAGCCAGGAATACCTTAGCTACATGACCTACAGAAAGCGAACGTGAGCTGTTTCCACACTTTATGGTCACGTTGATGGTTCTGAAATGGTTTGATTTAATATTTCCTCCATAAGCCCATCTGTACTTCGTGGTTGTTTATGAGATTGTAAGTTTTGAAAGACTTTTGGGAGAACGGAGTTTGTAGAGTCCAGGATGAAGAAAATTCAGCTTGTTCCCCCCAAACAGTCAAAAATGCTGTTATAGGACTTAGTTATACTAACTGTTATCATTTGCTGTAGTGCCAGAAATTTAAACACTGATGGTGTTAAATGGACATGGGTATAGATGAGGGGTGGGCAAAATATGGCCCATCACCCAGACCCGGTCCACCAGGCACTGTGATACGGCACCCCCCAAGAACTTACCTCCGCCCAGCCCTTCTATCCACGAGGGTGAGAGTGCGGCTCCCACGTGTACATTTCCGCCCACCCCCCACAACATACCCCACTGGGTCTTGCTGCTACCCTCATGGGCAGAAGGGTTTTGCCCAGCCAGCAGCTTCTGCATGGGGTTCCTGCTGTAGCCAGAACATGCTTGTTTGGGACAGCATGCAGGGAAGTGGCGGGGCTGGTGGGAGGAGGTGGAAGATGGAGTGCAGTGTGGAGCCTGCGCTCAAAGGGGCAGCTGGAGTGTGGAGCTCAACTGGGCAGGGTGTGAGGGTGGGGGATGTAGGAACCCCCCATGGCATGTAGCACGAGCCGCCGGCGGCAGCAGCAGCAGGTGGGGAGGTCAGGACACTCGTGCCCAATGCAGGCACAGCTCCAGCCAGCGCTGCGTGGTGGGAAGGAGCTGAGTCTGCCTTATTGCCAGGGCTCTGTGCTACGTGCCTGCAGCTCCAGCACTCACAGCGGGGGAAGCCCTGTGGTGGAGCCTGTTGCTTGCCCCACAGGGAGCAAACAGCTGCGGTCCTCCAGGGCATTGGGGATAAAGGGGGGAATAACCCCCCTTCCTGTCCCCTCTGCCTCAGGCAATGGCAGCCCACCCCTGCAGCAGTGATGGGGGAGTGCCTGGCAGACCGGGCTCAGATTCCTGCTGGTGGGACACAGAGGTGGGAATTAAACCCCTCTCTGGCTAGATAGACCCCTGCCCCTGCCTTTCCGTGTTCCAGCTGGGTAGCAGTGGCGGGGCCAGCCCTGCTCTGCTGGAGCAGAGCCCAGCCCAGATAGCATACTGGGATGCTGGGGGACTTTGGTGTATGTTAAACTAGGAAGGGGTCTGGGACACACGTTGCATAAACCAGTTTGAGCCAAATCAGTTAAGTCTGATACAGGTTTCCCTCGCTTTATGCTGTACATGAGTTCCTGGAAAATGGCGGATAACTTGAATTCACATAAAGGGAACCCACTTTACAATGTAACAAATAGAGATATGTTCCAAGACCTTGACTGTACTGATCCCCAGACCCATTTCTATTACTTTTACAAGACAATTTTGGTACTCACCAACAGCAGACAGTCCACACCGAACTACATTCAGCCTGGTTTATCTGAACTGCTTTCAGCCATTTTCAAACTGGTTTATGTGCACTGACCATCTGTTCTGTTACAGGTTTAAACCAGTTTCTGATCCCTTCAACTGGTTTATGTGTAATGTCTGTCCCTGGCCCAGGAAAGAGGTTGTAGGTCCTGTAACCAGTTTCTTTTTTTGGCTTGTACACAAACTGTCACTCTACCTGTAATGTAACTAGGTGCAAGTGAGGGGGCACTCACTGCAGGTGTCAAGTTAGGAGGAGCACCAGAATTGTCCCCCAATCCCTTGGAGTCCACATCCTTTCAGCAAGAGCAGCCCCATAGCTTACTTGTGCTGGGAACTCCAAAACAGTCTCTGGCTGTGGCAGGCACAGCAGCAGCAACAGTGCAGTTGGGGATTACGTAAGAGTTTCTTGCATGGGTAAGACTGCTGAGTCCTCTTCCCTGCCCCTGCTCTTGGAACTGCATGCCCCCTTTTCCTCTGCAGGGTTTGCCCAGTGCGCCAATTCTGTGTGGTACTCCTCTGCACCCTACATTTGAACTTGGCTCGTGTACTGTGTCCAGATTTTAAGGTATAGACAGATGGTGCAAGTCTAGATGAGAGCATAAAAGAAAGCTTTAGAAAACCTGATGAATTTGATTTTGATTAGTTGTTATAAAGAGGGCTGTGATCAATTATTTTTCATGTCCACCAAGAGTAGAGTGATAAGCAGGTGGCTTAATTTGGAACAAAGGATATTTAGGTTTGAAATTAGGAAGACTTTTTTTTTTTTTTTCTCCCTATCACTATAAGGATAGTCTCTTAAAGCAGTCTCCATTTTTTGGAAATAAAAAGGGACAATGTGAGTCTCTGAATACAATTTTTAACATTAAAAGAACAACTAGTCCCATGTTCAATGCTCATTATGGGAGATTGAAATTAAATTGCAGTACAGAAACTGGAAAATGGCAAACTAAGGCTGAAAATAATGGCTCTCTGGATCTTGAGTGGGGAGCCAGGCCGGAAAAATAGTATAGGCAGGTGAAGAGCATACCTGACTCTTTATCTTTTGCTATTCCAGATGACACTTTGGTTTCACCGTCTGGTTTGCATTAGAGATGGCACATGATATTAGAGGGGGAGGTACAGCAGCAGCAGCAGTTTGCAGCGGTTCCATCAAATCTAAGTACTCTTCACATACTATCGATAGGAGATCTTCATGAATACTTAATTTTGCTTCCAGTCTAAAATTTTTCAACACGGTATTTCTCCAATTTAGGAAGAATTTTCAAGAATTTCTTCTGTGCCTAAAATGTTCCATCTTCAAGACGTTGGTCTGAATCAGGCAGAGCAGGGACTTGAAGCTTGGCCTCCCACATCCAAGGTGAGTACCCAGTTACTAAACTCTTCGCTACGCGTTGTGCGTTGGGAGTGGGGTACCAGAGGGAGGGAGTCTGTCTGGTTCTTGCCGCTCCCCCAAATACTTTTAATTGAGCTTAGTTTTGTTCTGATGCAGGTTAGAAATAACTCTAACATTGCAAAAGGTTTTTATTGATCAGGAAATACATTTCTTACCTTGCTGTAATCTGTGGTTTCTTTTTTCTTCTAACGTATGGGGTACTTTGGGAACACACATCAGAAACCTTGGAGATACAGGAGTGTTTTAGCAGCCCTCCCCCAAACCCACAACTTTGACAACCTTGGTTTTACTTACTTACCAGCTTGTATTGTATTATGGCTGTAAGTTCTTTGTAGGATACAGAAGGTAATTTGTTGCTAGACATGAAAAAACTTGCGAAGGCTGATGTCTCTTCTCACTATAGGACATGCCTGGTTCTTTTATTATTTTAGTGCCAAGAGTTAACTGCATTTCTTCATTATAATACTACATTTTCTGCATCTCTGTGTTTACAGTGCTAGGACTCTATCACATGTGCCACTTACTCTTATACCTGTTGGCATCTGTCTTACTTCCACATTATTAGTTCTAAAATTGCGAACTGTGTTGCTTACACCTTAAATTACTATCAGCAAGGAGCACAGTGTAGGTGATGCTGAATATTATGCATGCAAATTTAAAATATTTAATACTATGCTGCCACGTGGGATGAGTTGCTATGTAATTATCAGAGAATTTATTTTGACGCAGGCAGGTTTTAATTCATTTGAAAATGGGCCTCCAAAGGTAAGTTTCCTATGTATACAACCCTTACTTATGAGAAAATGTGGGTCCTTTATTTTGTGATCCTTACACAAATAACCCTTTTAGTTGTTTGGTTTGGAATCACAGTTCTGGCCTTTGGTCATTGGACTGATGTCAGAGAAGTACATTCATGTCTTGGGACAAGTAGAGAATGTCTTGGATTAGTCACCAGTGATAGCCTCTGACTACTGTGGTATCGAATAGTGTGAATGGCCCTGATTATGAATTCAGAAAGGTTCAGGAGAAAATAGAGGAATCTGCTTATTTTATTATCCAACTTGCCCACATGTTGAGTTGGAGCTAAATGTACCAGCTGATGACAGCGCTAAGTCAACCCTTTAATGGATCCATCAAAGTTAGTTATGGAGCCAGACTAGAAAAGAAAGATAAAACAGCAACTTCTTGGTGTTATCTGTGTGAAACAGTGTTTGAATTTTTCACCCCACTGCTATTTCACAGGCTATTAAGAGTCTCTCTCTCAAAAAAAAATCCTCAAACTACTGTATATACTGTATTAAAGTAATTGTGTCCTTTGGTTCAGCCACAGCAAATGGTTCAATTACACTGGTTCAAAATCTATTTCATGTGATCTGAAATTTAGATCAGCTTTACTCTTTTTAATCCTACATCATATGCCCTGTGAATTTGAACACGGCCAGATTCAAGTTCATTCCTTTGGTTGTACAAATCATGAACAAGAGATTTGCATTTTTTGGTAGTCTCCTTATTTTGTTTTTTCCCACCAGCTGCCACATGTTTTTAGTCTTTTTAATTTTTATCTTTCATGCCCTGTCTGACATTTGGACTCTCCACTTTCCTGGGCAGGGCCTGTCCCCTTGTTGTTTACCTGCACAGTGTCTACCATTGCAGGTCCTTGAGGATTGATTGACGTTTCTATTTTTATTATAAAAAAAAAAAAAAAAATTGGCAATCATGCATGCACACCTACCTACCTACCTGTTAAACAATTTAAGATTTCACGTTCAAGTACCCAAATCTTAGGAAATGCCAGAATTATGATAACTTATGTAAATTTAACATAGCACCCGTGCATAAAATCTAAAAGCATGACCACATACTTCTATTTTCCACAGTGGCTAGGGACAGAATTTACACGTAAACCAGTTTAAGTGATCAGGAACTGATTTAAACCTGTAACAGAACAGAACTTCAGTACACTTAAACCACTTTCAGAATAGTTGAAACTGATTTAAAATACACCTGGATGGACATAGTATGGGATTTAACTGATTTAGTTCAGACCGGTTTACAGTACTTCGGTTGCAGATTCCTTCCCAACTCAATTTAACTCAGTTCCCTAGTATCCTAGAATGATGTATAGCCCTAGGCTGTGCTCTCTGCTCCAGCAGAGCAGGGCCTGGCTCCCAGAACTGGCCTGGCTCCCAGATGGGGTGGGAGGGAGTAAAGCTTCCACTGCAG
>NW_017728886.1:123253949-123260013 GCF_001723895.1 Crocodylus porosus | reverse complement strand
GGAACTGGGGGCGGGGGTGGGGGGTGTTTCCTCTTCTCCACCCCTCACCCCCTCCTCAGCTGGCCTGCCAGCTGGGGATAACATGTAGCTGGGTGATCGGCCTGGCTCCGCACTGCAAGCTCCATCCGTGTGCCGGGCACAGCTAGGTTGGCAGGGCTGGAATGGAGAGAGGGAGAGGGTGACCTGCTTTTTCCTTGCCAAATCCCTCCTCAGCCTCCCCCATCTGGCTGTGCTTGGCACCAGGGGGCTGCCCACAGTGGGGGCCATTTTACCTCCCACACTCTTCTTAGCCATCCTGGTGGCTGAGGAGGGGGTGACTGGCCTGGCTCTGGGTGTGGGGGGGTTGAGAGGGAGCCTGCTGGGGGGCTTCCCTCTTTACTTCTTATGCCCATGCTAAGGAGACACCAACTGGGGGTTTAGTGTAGGGTTGGGGGGATTCACCCACACACCCTTCTGAGCTGGCCTGGACGTAGGAGGGGGCATGGCTAGAGGGGGCAGGGACAGGGAGGGGAGGAAGGGAGAAATGCCTCGTTAGCAGCTTCCTCCCTTTCTTGGCACCAGGGAGACCCAGGATAGGGGTCCAGTGTGGGGGAGGTTTCCCCCATCCTCAGCTGGCTGGAGGCTGAGGAGGGGGCACGGTTGGGGGAATCTCCCATCTCCCCACTGTCTGCAGTGGCTGGCAGGCTAGGAGGCATGCTCTAGCATCCCCACCTGGCTCCTGGTATGGGCCACTGCAGGGATCTGGCTGCTTTTCTGGTTTGAAAAATGAACATCAATTCCCCCTTTTTTTTTTATTGGTTCAATCTATGCAGTTTAAAGAAAGCTGTAAAGATTGAAATCATTCAGCCTTGGGCTTTTTGACTGACTGTGCTTAGCCCCTCTCTTTCAGTGCAAGGAATTGAAGCTGACAGTGCTCTTTAGGTGGGCCAGTTCCTTAGTTTTCCTTTCCCACATTCAGTGTGTGGCTGTAGACCCAGGCTGTAGACCTGATTTTGCTGCATAACATTTGAGTCCTATGCTGAAAAGAGACTAATTTTAAATTTTGCACAAAGCTTGTATCATTACAGCATGCAAGTGCTTTGTAACATTCATGACTGTATTTTCACAACACTTCTGTGATGTTACTAGTTAATATTAACTCCCCATCTGTAGAAAGAGGATTAGGTACTGAGAGATTAATGTGAAAAGAACCTGATTTTCAGAGCAGTTGGCATTATATATCACTTTATGCATTCAAAACATCATTCACACTAGCTTCTATTTTTGCCCCAAGTGCCCAGCATTTCTGCAAACCAGGTTCCAAATCTCCAGTCAGGCACCTGGAAAATGAGATGCAAGTGACAAGTTTGATTTAAGTGACTTGCTTGGTATTGCTTTGGAACTTGTAGTAGAGACAGTGATAGTGGCTGGTTCTCTAGAGTCCTATTCAAAGCTTAAGCCCTGAGATTCTTTTTGATAGTTCTCTGCCTCAGTCTCTACACTGAGACCAACCCAAATTCTTCTCCAAAGCTGGTCCATCCTGTGCACTGAACAGGACCCTCATGCAGTGGGAGACAATGTTTTCTCATATATCTTATACACCCTTTTCCAAAAATTGACTGCTAGAAATTGGGGTGCACACTTTAAGTGAGGAAATACAGTAGCAACACCTCTGCAGAAGAGGACATTCTGGCAGGGGAAAGGGAAAGTAACGTAAATTTCTTATTTGGGTATGTGTTGTTTGAGACAAAATACAGTAGTAAATGGCAAGACAGGTTTCCCTTGCCAGCTGCTGGGGTTAGGTTCCTGAAAGTTCCTGTTGGTGGTAGAAAGGTGGTTGTCAAGACAAAAGGTTTATGGGAAAAATGGCAGGTGGCGGGCTGATGCACAGCCACAGAAAACCGTGGTTACTCAAATGTATACTGTGGTAGCTAAAATGGTATATAGAATATTAAGTGTGGATACACAAAACCGTGGTTGGCAAGGGAAATCTGTGCCAAATTTAACACTTCTATTAAAAACGGTGGCTGTAGCTAAAAAAAAAAAAAAAAAGTGACCCACATTGTATTAAAATGAAAGGAAAAAACATGTTTTTAACATGGTTTTCGCAGTTGCTAGAAATGGCTAAAATTTATTTTGGCTGAAATTCCTTGCCCTCTGCCCACTCTCTCCATGTATTCCCCCTCTTCCCCCTGCCCTGCCATCTGAAGGCGAAATATCCAGCCTGGAAATGTTCAGCCTAAATGTTTTAGTCAAAAGTTGCGAGCAGCTAGAAATGGTGATGGACAACTGGAAGCAGCCTTGGGCAAACTTAGTAATAAGTGGTGCTATCAGCTTTGTCTATAACAATACTAATGATCCTTCTGCTCTTGATGTGGCTAGAGCAATGAGGAGAGTACAGAGAAGGCTGGACAGCATTTCCCATTTTGAGAAGAAGAAATGTGGATGTTAGATTTGAGAAGGAAGAGGGGTGGATAGGGAAGTGAAAATTGGGAAAGAGCAGAGGGTGATGCAGGAAGAGAAAGAGCAAAGTGAAAGAAATAGGGAAGGAAATGAAACAAAAGGAAAGGAAGGAGAAGAAACCTAAATGTACTTCTTATGCTTTGCTTAATTTACTATGAGGGAGAATGCAGTAATTAGCAAATGTCAGGTGACGTATTCAAATACCGAAATTGGCAGAATTCTCCAAACTCTCTTAAAACTGTTTGTCTAACAGGACTCCCACACAGGGGCAGGGACTAGGACACACAAAGGTCACAATATCATATTTACTGCATGCTTATCTAAAAGAGTGTTAAACACTAGGGTTGTTTAGTCTCTTATTTTCCCTTGTATTGAGGGTCAGACTGTATGTTCCCTACCATCATCCATGTTTAAGCGGAGTGGGAGGCGCGACATGAAGCTGTTTTACCCAAGGACTAGTTTCAGAGGAGATTGTGCTTAGTGATTTTCTTCAGCTGTCTGACGTGCAGGGAAGGGTGGGGAACAGGTGGTGCTCCACTAAACCTTTTTCTTAGACCACAACTCCTAAGTCAAAAGGAGCTCTACAACTTAACACTCAATAAAGAGAACTGCAGGTAGTATCAATGCATTTTTTTTTTTTAAACTGCTTGCATTGGATGCATCTTTCCGTCTGTATAGTATGTTGGTTAACATTATTCATGTTAACTTTTTAACTGGAGTGTGTTTATCACAGCAGTAGTTTTCAACCATTTTTCATTTGCAGACCCCTAAAAAAATTTTGAATGGAGGTGCGAACCTCTTTGAATTGTAAGTATAGTTATTCATATGCTTTTAATTAATCATAGTCCTCTTTTGTGGACCCCTTAGACATAGTCTGTGGGCCACCACTCTTTGAGGTAACATCATCCTGGTTTTGGTTAACATTGGGCGCATCTGCACAAGATGCTATGTTATTGTAGCCATGAGCTATGGACACTTAGCATCAGCGGGCACAAACCATGATGCTGATGCTACTGTGCAGTGGCAATAAGCTAATGAGTTAGGCTCCAGGAGCAGTGAGAGACATGTGGGTGAAAGCCTGTTGCGCCCCAACTCCCTCAAAGCTCCCTGCCAACCCCCAGCTGAGCCAGAGGTAAGTGGGGCCTGTGGTGGGAGGGGGTTAACCCCTAGAGAGCGGGAGGAGGCGGCTGAGTGGGAGTTGGGCCAGGTCTCGCCCCTACTTCACCCAGCTCCCAAGAGAGCCACGTGACTAGGCTGCGCAAACAGGTGCATTTGTCTGCTGGCATGTGAGTTAGCATGGAGTTAGTGCAGGAGAGTGTGTGGGAGGGTCTGAGGCTGTGCCTGTGAGCCCCCTAGGGTAGGCAGACTCAGGCCCAGCCCGCCTATCAGCAGTATGCCACGGATTGGTATGCACTGCACCCCGAGGGTTCCCTGGGGGTCTATAGCTCCTCCCCCCCAGCACCTCAGAGACAGCCACCCAGACGGAGCCCATGGTTCTGGGCTCCGCAGATGGAGCCCCTGGCTCTCAGCTGCGGGGGCTGCCTGTCCCTTTTTCAGGCTCTGGGGCCTGGGAGCATTGCTACCTCCCCTTGTGGGGTCATCTCTCTTTTGGGGTCTCTGGCACACAAGCTGGAGGAGCTCTAGGCCACAGTACAGAGACTGCGTGCCATCGGGGACTGCGAGCAGGAGATAGAATCCTACTGCCAGGCCCTTCTGCCCCGGGAGACAGAGGGTAGACCGTGGTCTCCCTCCAAGACAAGGGAGGACTCTGGGACCTCCCATTCTGTCCAGTCAAGGGGATAGACCAAGGTGGTCAAAGGCCCCAAGGCCCACTGCACCAAGGCCCCTGCCCGGCCAGAGCTTAGCAACAGGTATGAACCTCTTGCAGCCCCAGCAGAACCTGCTGAGTTGCCAGCTCCCGCAGGCAACACAGGCACTACCGCAGCTACTGCCCCTGCTCTCCCGAAGACAAAACGTGAAGTGTTTGTTGTGGGAGACTCCATCCTGAGGGGGTAATCTGCTGCCCCGGCCCCTTAGCCCAGGAAGTCTGCTGCTTCCCAGGCGCCTGCATCCAAGACATTGCAAAGAAGATCCCTAAGGTTCTCCAGCCCACAGACCACTATCCCATTCTCCTTATTCATGTGGGCACCAATGACATGGCTCGGAGTGCTCCCAGCCGGGTCATGAGGTACTACAGGGATTTGGGAGCAGGGCTAAAGGGTCTGGGTGCACAGGTGGTGTTCTCTTTGATCCTCTCTGTCTCAGGGTATGCGTTGAGGAGGAAGAGGAGGATCCAGGTAGTTAACCAAAGAGTGCAGTGCTGGTGTCATTGGGAAGGCTTTGGCTTCCATGACTACAGCCTGCTCTTTGGTGAGAGAGGCAGTGAGCTGCTGGGAAGAGATGGCCTCCACCTCTCAGCTGGGGAGCAGGCTCTTTTCAGCCAGACTGGCTGACCTGCTCCACCGGGCTTTAAACTAAGCCCATTGAGGGACGGGGAGCTACCACCACTGCTGGCCCACTGAGCAACCCTTGCAAAGCCAGCAGGCCAAGGCACTTAAGGGAGCATACCCCTGCCCCAGCCCTGGTACAATCTGTGGGCAAGAGCCCCCAAGGGGACACTTGCCTGCCTGTACACAAATGCCAGGAGCTTGGGGAATGAGTAGGAGAAACTCGTCCTCCTGCTTTACATACATAATTATGATGTCATTGGGATAACAGAGACCTGGTGGGACTCCAACCATGACTGGATCACAAGTATAGATGGCTATACCCTGTACAGGAGAGATCGAGTAGATAAAAGGGGTGGGGGTATAACTTTCTATGTTAAGGAAAGCTATGTGTCCCTGCAAGCTGATGTTGCTGACCAGGGTGAATGACTAGAGACCCTCTGGGTTAAAATCCATGGGGACCATGACACAGGGACACAACGGTGGGAGTCTACTACAGACCTCCCACCCAAAGTCAAGAGCTTGACCAGGAGTTCACCTGGGAACTGGCTGAGGCTGCACGCTCCAAGACCATGGATGTTGTGGGTGACTTCAGTTACCCAGACATCTTGTAGGAGGATTACTATGCAAAATCCAAGCGGTCACAAAGCTTCCTATCATGCATGGATGACCTCTATGTGACTCAAGAAGTCTCCGGGCCAACGAGAAGTAAAGCGCTGCTCAACCTGGTACTGGCTACTGGGGATGACCTAATCGACAACTTAGTGATCGATGGGCAGCTGGATGGTGGTGACCATGAGCTGATCACCTTCACCATTCGCCCTAAAGCTGGCAAGTCAGTCAGCAACATGGAAGTCCTTGGCATGGATCTTTGAGAACTGGTGCTCTGGTGTAGTGCCCGAAGACTGGAAGAAGGCCAATATGCTGCCTATCTTCAAGCAAGGGAGGAGAGTGGATCCAGCTAACTACATGCCCATCAGCCTGACTTCTATCCCAGGGAAGATCTTAGAAAAGTTTATTAAAGAGGCCATCCTTAATGGACTGGCCAATGCCAGCATCTTGAGGGATAGCCAGAATGGGTTTGTTGCAGATAGGTCTTGCTTGACCAATCTCATTTCCTTCTATGACCAGGTGACCTATCACCTGGACAAGGGAGAAGAGATTGATGTCATATA
>NW_017728886.1:123212659-123253123 GCF_001723895.1 Crocodylus porosus | reverse complement strand
GGGCTTTTTAGCCACCTATAAGTTTATCAGGGTGACCACCAGGATCTGGGGGAATGTTTGTTCACCAGAGCGCCCCAAGGGATGACTAGGTCGAACGGTTATAAACTACTGCAGGACTGTTTCAGGCTGGACATAAGGTAGTATTTCTTTACTGTCCGAGCCCCCAAGGTCTGGAACAGCCTGCCGTCGGACGTGGTTCAAGCACCTACATTGAACACCTTCAGGAGTAAATTGGATGCTTATCTTGCTGGGATCCTAGGACCCCAACTGTCTTCCTGCCCTTAGGGCAGGGGGCTGGACTCAATCTTCCGAGGTCCCTTCCAGCCCTAATGTTTATGAAGTCTATGAAATAATGTGCAGTAGCTTGTTGGTACTGTGGGGTAGGGCTGGAAACAACCTGTGAGCTGCTGGGATTGTGGACTAACAGTGGTTACTGCTCAATAATTTAGTACTTGCTAAGGGGGCACATGTAGACATGCCCACTGATGGCAGAATCTTTTTCATTTGGTGGAATAGTTTGGGACTGTTTTTTGAGCTATTTGACTCAAGTGTCGCAGTAGTTTTATCATCTCCTCCTTTGGGCACAATTCTGTTCCTATAATAGGGACATTTGCACGTCCAGAAAGCGTAATAGAATCACTCCTACAGTTTAGTTAAACAACACAGTCTAGATTCAAATCCACCTATTTGGTGCATAAATGGATTTGGTTGGCGAATACAGTTCTATTTCACCGGAATAACAGTTATTGCAAGAAGTGGGTAGGTCCTCCTCCAACTTTTTCTTGTGACTCATTCTTATGGATCAGATGATAGTGATGAGTTTGTAGATGGATTAATACATTTTTTTTTTTTCAAGATTTTGAACTGGGTGAAATAATCTCATCTGGGCACCTAAATTCACTTAGATGCCTAATAAGTGGAACAGGTTCTAGCACTTAGAGTTATTCTCGAGCTGCTCTTTTGTCATCTTCTAAGTAGAACAGTATTCTGCCCTGACTGCTTCTGAATCTTTTGTGTGGATTGGGACTGAGTTACCTTTGTGAAAGGTGAAGCAGCCTTCTTTCCTGGCTTGGACCATCAATTCCGTGGTCCAGTATGGAAGGTGGACAGGCTTTGGGTCTGTTTCTTTCCTCCTACCCATTTATATTCTCACTGGCTGTAGGTGGAAGCAGTCCCTGTACTTCTTGGAATCCCATGTTGTCCCTCCCTATTGTGCTGGCCTGTGTAGGGGCACACAGAGAAAGCAGCTCCTTTAAAGCCTTTCTCTTGAACCCTGCTTTCCCTTGTCAGACATGGTTTTACCCTGTTTGATTTCATTTGAGAAGACAGAGTAGAAAATGCTTTGAAAGCAGTAGTGGTGTGAATGAGTGGGTGGAAAGGACTTGTTCCTTTTTAGATAACTTGGAAGTTTAAAATAATACAAATCCTTTGGAGACATGAGTTTGTCTCCTCTCTAGGACTGTGGAGTGAGAGGAAAAGTGTCTGAAACTATTACAAGGGTCACTCAAATTGGAGTAAAGGGGAAGAATATCACTGTCTTTTGGCCTGAAGTCACAGGCCAAAATGCACTAATATTCAAAACACAGGAACTTGTTTTCTTCTTTCAAATATATAAAAGAATAAAATCATTGTGAAACTTAGAATATGATTTATCTTAAAAGTTTTGTAAGCTGGTGGGACCTGCAACTATATAACATTTATATAATGTCACCTATCTGTTGTGAGAAAACAATACCTCTAAAAATACCCTCAGTCCTTATTGGGCCTGCAGTGATTGTGTCTGATGAGAAGAAATAAATGCTTGAGTCTTGACATTTGAGTTTGAGTTGGGTACAGAGCATCTGACTTCCAATATTTGCATTTGTACATAGAATTTAAATGTATATAATTATTTTAAAAAAACAATAGAATGTATGCATTTGGGGAAGAGGGCTTTAATTAAGTCCCCCGCTCCAAGATACGAGCTCTTGACTTCAGTGAGAGTTGCTTGTACTTTGTATAAGAAACATCACAGATGGAAAATGTCATTTCCTGCATAGAGGCTTCATCTGGTTTATAAGCCACTGAAATTTCAGTAATCTGATTTTAATTTTTTTATGCCTTATTTAAAAAAAAAATATCTGGGACTTATGACTGGTATTGTGATAGTGATATCTGAGTCCATCACCATCTATAATGCATTCATCCTGTCAGCACCCCCATAAGGCAGAGAAGTGCTGTTACTTCCATTTTACAGATGGAGAACTTGGAGTAGGTCACTTGCCCAAGATCGCACAGAGCAGTATCTTACTAACAGGAGAGCCTTTCCTCCCTAATAAAATGAAAGAGCAATAGCTAGTTTTGTCATTGCCCCTAGCACTCAGAACTGAGGAGCGGCCATTTCAACTATATTAATATATTTGTTTGGCTGTCCCTGGCTGCTGAAATCTAAATATAAAACTTAAGGGCTAATATCTGGCTTTAGTTCAATATGTACCTTTCATTTAAATCAATGAACACCATGCATAGTTTTGAAGCCAGGATTTGTTTCTGTGGAACTCTTCAATATGTTATAACGTCAGTAATCAAGTGAAAGTTGTTATTCTAACTTCTATATAAAGTACAGCAAAAGTTTTCAGGGGGAATCGAAAAATGTGCTGCTTCAGCCTCCCCTTTCTTCTTCCTGGCACTGTGAACCTTATATTAGGAAAATCTTGCCAATGTTTGAAAGGTTTTTTGGGCAAAGGAATGGTCTTTGGAATTTCACATTAAGTTTATTTCCATAGATGCAAGGTGCTTCTCATCAGTTAGACTCTGGCCTGCAATGCTGAGATGCCTCGCTGTATTGAGCAACCCCTCTGTCATGCTAGCTGGCAGGCAGGCAGTACATTTATTTGCTAGCTATACAAATGCAGGCTAGTGCTGGCTGGCCCTAGAGAGGCTGACAAGTGAGAGACCACAGAGGAACCCGATGGGGGCTCTGCCAAATGTGTTTCAAACAAGGATGTCAGACTTGCCCTGTGCCTTGGGCTGCATGTGGACTGGCCCTGTGCCTTGGGCGGGATTTGTCTTGGGGCTTCTCACAGGCCGGATCTGGTCTGGGGCATGAGGTAGATGTGGTGAGGCTGGTGGCCACACCAGCAGCAGCAGATCTAGCCTAGGGCACAGGGCTGCAGTGGTACACCATCACTCTAACTATGCCCCCAACTTCTGTAGTCCAGTGGGGCAGATAGAACAGCTTCACAGGCTGGTTTTGACTTCCTTGTTTTCAGCAAATGTCCAGCTGGAAATTGCTCCAGCTTAGACCTCTGCCATTTTGTTATGAAAGTCTGTTGAAAGTCAATAACTCTTTCACCTTGCCATAAGATTTGGAGAATGCTATTTGGTTAATGAACCATCCAGTTTCATTGGAACCTTACTAGAATTGCCTGATATTCTGAAAAAAGAAAGGACAGAAAGAAAAGAGAAGCTGAAGGAGCATTCTCTTTTGGCAGTTAATGTTCATCCTTTTTATTAATCGGTCCTGCAGCAATACAACCATACCAAGGATGTTTTGTGAATATGGACTGAAAAGATGACTTGTCACAAGGATTTTTAAAAGGCACTCGAGTCTTTTGTGCTTCATTCAGAAAGTTCTGGCATCTCTACAGTATTTTCCATTAGCTCTCATTTTAGTTTGTGACCCAGTAATGCAATGCTCCATTGTCTGTTCACATAGAGATTACTTTTGTTGGATCACATAAACCAGAAATCCAAATCAGAATACCTTCAGACTTTGGGTGGGTTCGAATCCAGATCTGGATTTGAATTTTTGGTTGGTTCTGTGAAAATAGGGGATCAAGATCATTTGAGCGTCATACAGGAAAAACAATTTTTGGTTTTGTTTTGTTGGGGTTTTTCTTTTTTTTTTTTTTTTTTTTTTTTACACAAGCATAGGATATACTGCCATGAGTTCGAACCTTCTCCAGACTCTCACCAAAACTTGTCTTCAGTTGACCCAGTTATCTTCGGTTGTAAATGGGCGCATGATCATTCGTCATTCAGGTTAGGAGATCAAAGGGGACTGGATAGGTTGCTAATGCAATTGCTCCATTGCATACTGTTACAGAAAATGGTGTGCCTTAAACCTATGGGCCACTTGGCTAGGGCAAGTTTATTTGCTCTCTTTCAGGATATAGTTCCATGACTTGGTGCATCTACCCGGAGATGCCTCTCTCCTTAAACTTAACTACTCTCCGAGTAGTTCTTGGAGCTTATTAGTGAGTGGAGCAGGTTGGGAAGAGGAACAATCTAGCTGTTAAAGGTGGCACTTTTTTGTAAGGGATCCAGAATTCCTGGTGGATCCACAAAGAATTATTTACTATATACTCCTGTCAAATGAACAGCATTTTAGATGGGTATGTCTTCTACTCCAAATGTTGGAATGGCCTTGAAGGTAAGTCATGATTATTTATAATTATGCCAGTGTCATCCCTTTTAGAATGAGTTTCAAGATGTATCACTCATTTAGCCGCTCTTGCTACAACAGGTAGTAGACACTGTCGTGTTACTTTACTACCTTTATGCTTTTTATGGAGATAATATGACTTGTTTAGACAGGATTTTTAAAAGTTTTCAGCATCTAGCAGCTTCTTGGAAAAATTAGACTGGAGTACTGAGTGTTTTTGAAAGCCTAACTGCTTTATTTAGGTTCTTAAATGAGACCTAGAAGAACTGGCCATCAGGGACCCCTCATTTTTTTCCAATTTGCATATATCATATTACATTAATATACAGCACTGCTGTGCCAAATTTGTTGATGAAGCATCTTGTGTGCATTTTGGAAGCTAATACCAGTCTTCATGGATAAATATGTCCTTTGATTCTGAATCTAGCAAACACAAAGGAGAAACAAAGGCAGAATGACACCACAGAAAAGGAAAAGTAAGAACTTAGTGGGAACATTTTCATCTTTTTAGGGTGCCATAAAGACAACATGCAAAGAAGTTAGTTTCTTTCTGATTATTCTCTAGCCCCTCCTCCTCAAGTATTTGACGGGAAGAATCTATTTATTTTATTATGTCAGAGCAGATTGCAACAATGATGGCAAGTTACAGCTGAAGTAATACAAATACTGTTTTCAGATTCTTTGCAGAAAATTTGTAATGTGTTAGACGTTTTTAGGATCCATCAGAATATATCATGGTGAATTCTGTCATTGGGAGCCTACTTTTTCATTGATTCATGGCACTCCAGTCACCTAATTGTATTTTGGGTTGAGAGAGATTGTCTTCCCTAATGACCTACTAACAAGGATCCATCATCTTTATTTGATTACACCAAAGAGTTGTTAGAAGTAACAGAACTGTGCGAAGGATTGAAAGTTAAATCTTGTGATTTGTTAGTCATCCTGGTTTTATGTGAACTTAAAAAAATATTAAGACTCCACTTCTCTTTGTCCTGATACATTTTTTTGGAGATGCAAGTCACTGAGGGCATAGCTGCATAGGGTGCCTGGTGCTGTTGGGGGCATCTGTTGTCAGGTATACCCTGCCACCCTACAGCACATTCACTTAACTTAGAAATGTTGGGAAAAAAATGGGATTATTCAATGTATGATGAAAATAACATAAATTGTGCTGGAAATCTTTTCTGGAAATCTTTCAGCAGTGGTTACATTTTAGCACTTTTTTATTTACTTCATTTTGGGTATATTTTTCAGTCTATTTGGCTTGTCCTATACAGGTACTAATATTATTTATGAACCAAGCTAAGCAATGCATACATAAAAGGTACATTCAGAGCAAAATTGGTTATGAGTCATAAGGCTGTTTAGCCTAGGTTCCGATGAGAATTAGCATTGAGATTTATTTTTTATGGGAGTTCCTAATTGAAGTTTAAGGGCTAGTCATCTTTTTAAGACTGAGTCCTGAAAAAATAGTGAGGAAGGGGAAGAACAACCCACCTTTTGTATTAAGTGTTTAGGAAGGTCTCATGAGGGGGTGGTTTTGGGCATCTAAATGGAATCCTAAGGTGAGTACAAATGTTACCTTTCAACCAGTAGAGTTGCAGTTCCACTGGTTGAAATGCTCTGTAAACAAGTGTTTACAACTCTTCAGCCATTTAAAAAAAATGGCCAATGTGGTGAAAAAATCTCCACCACATCAGATGAGGTTGAAGTGCCAATAATTAGGGTTCAAGTATTTGAACAAATACTTCTATACAACCTCAATTGATAGAGGCCACTGGGATGCCCCCTGGTATCCTGACATGCCCTGCTGCCATGTCTGCCTCTTCTCCAGGGACAGGCTCTGTGTTTAGGGATGCACTTTACTGCTGCAATCCCAGTCACAGAGCAGACCCCTTCCCCTGTTAACCATGGCTTGGAAAGATAGCCCTTCTCAACAGCTTCCTCCCCCCTAATCCCAACCAGCCCTTGGGCTTCAAATGCTGCTTATGCTACCCATCTGGGCAGCAGTGGTTACATTTTAAACCCAGGGCCAATTAAGCGGGGTGTGGATCTGCCAAACCCTGCCCCCTCTCTAACCAAACAACAAGGAACCCCCCTGTCTCTGGGACTGGGGATCTTTGAACTGTCCCCCACCACCCACCAGCCCGTACAGACACTGCCATCCCCCAGGGGGACCAGAGATACTGGACCCACCCTCCTGCACAGACATGGTCTGGGATCTCGGGTAGGGTCTGTGTCTGTGGGAAGGGCTGGGGGGGGGTCCAGTTTTTGTAGTGGGAAGGGGGGGAGCTGGCCAGTGTCCATGCAGAAGGGGAGTCCAAGGCAGATGTCCAGGCATTGCCAGTCCTCCCCCCTCCAGCCTATGGGGACCTGATACCACCATCTCCTCAGGGATGCTGTCAGCTTCCTTTTGGGACTGGACTTCCCAGACCTCCAGATGCTCCCTTCCCCCAGAGACCCTACCTGAAAGGCTGAGAGATGAAGAGTGAAAACTTCACCCAATATTCACTGGATCTGGCAGCTAGTGCCACAGGGATAAGGGTCATTGGACTACTGGAGGGGAAAGTGACATGCTTGAGGGATGGCAGACCCACTCTGGGTCTGCTGAGAGCTGTACTGGAGGGAAGGGGTGTTGTGGGAAAAGGAGGCAAAGTCCCTTTGGGGACTGGTTAATCAGCCCTGACTTGGGCTGGTTTCATGAGGTAAATGGCGGTCTGCAAAGCATACTGGGATGTGTGCTTTGGGGTTCCCTGGTTAGATGCTTTTAGCATTGCTGGCTGTCTGCAGAGCATTCAGACAGCTGTCCGTACTTGTGTACAGGTTTCAACTGGCTGAATTTCAAATGGCTTAAATTAACTGACTGAACTTCAACCAGTTGATTTTGAATGTTTGTATGCACCCCAAGTCTACTTACACATCTAGGCCAGGTACAGGCATTACACTACTAATGGTATTCATAGATGCTGGGGTTGGAAGGGACCTTAATGGATCATTGAGTCTGGCCTCCTGCTTGTCCAGTCTTTTCTTGAAGACCCCTAAGGTAGGGGAGAGCACTACCTTACTTGGAAGCCCATTCCAGATTCTGGCAACCCTAACTGTGAAGAAGTTCTTTCTGATGTCCAACTTAAATCTACTGTCTATCAAATTGTGGCCATTGTTCCTGGTTCTTCCAAGGGGTGCTTTGGTAAAAAGAGCATCTCCTATTCCCTGCTTCCCCACCTCCTGGTGAATTTGTGTATTGCCACAAGATCCTCCCTCAGCCTTCTCTTACCGAGGGCAAAAAGGTCCAGGTCCCTCAGCCTTTCCTCATAAGGCCTTCCCTGCAGGCCTCTAACTATACAAGTGGCCCTCCTCTGGACCCTCTGTCCTTATCCCTTTTGAATTGCGGTGCCCAGAATTGGATGCAGTACTCCAGCTGTGGCCTTACCAGTGCTGCATAGAGGGGAAGCATCACCTTCCTGGACCTGTTTATGATGCACCTACAAATGCATGACCGTGCAGTTACCTCTGCTAATTGCTCCATCACACTGATGACTCATTTTCGACTCCAAGATTAATATGACTCCAAGATCTCTTTCTGTTGCTGTGCTGCTGAAAGGGTCATTCTCCCAGCCTATAGGTGTGCTGGTGATTCCCTCTCCCTAGGTGCAGCACCTTGCACTTGTCCTTGTTGAACTGCATCCTGTTGTTCTCTGCCCACTTCTCTAACCTGTCCAGGTCTGCCTGCATTCAGTTTCTTCCCATCAGTGTGTTTACTTTGCCCCATAATTTGGCGTCATCTGCGAATTTGGACAGAGTGCTTTCCACGCCCTTGTCCAGGTCGCTGATGAAGATATTGAACAGCACCGGCCCTAGGACTGAGCCTTGGGGGACCCCACTGCCCACATCTTTCCAAGTTTATACCGAGCCATCTGTCACCACTCTCTGGGTATGACCCTTAAGTCAATTTGCTATCCACATGACTGTGTAATCATCTATGGCACAGGTGCTGTTCAATTTGTTTATAAGAATAGGATGGGATACTGTGTCCAAGGCCGCCTTAAAGTCCAAGTAGATGACATCTACCTCGACTCCTGCGTTCTAAGCATTTAGTGACCTGGTCATAGATCCTGCCCGACTAACCTTGTTTGTTTCTATCTGCTGTGAACCCATGCTGGTTGCCCTTCAGCATTATATTACCCACTGGACTCCTACAAATGTGATCCTTGATACTTTTTTAAGGGTTTTCCCAAGGATAGAGGTGAGACTAACTGGTCTGTAGTTATCCGGATCCTCCTTTCTCCCCTTCATGTAAATAGGGACCACACTGGGCCTTTTCCAGTCCTCTGGGACCTCACCGGAGCACCATTAGTGCTCAGACAGTCGTGCCACTGGCTCTGCTATGACACTGGCTAATTCTTTCAGCACCCTTGGATGGAGCTCATCCAGTCTCACTGACTTAAGCACATCCAGCCCCTCCAAGTGTCTCTATACTAGGTCAGTGCTGACAGTTGGTGGACTGGTATCCTCCTGCTTCTGTTGGTAATGCATTTGGGAGATTTGTCTAGATCCATGTTCAAGAATAGAGGCAAAAAACTAATTGAAGAGCTCTGCTTTGTCCCTCCTATCTGCCACCAACTGCCCTAGTCTGTTTTGTAGGGGTCCTATGCTACCCAAGAAGGACTTTTTGTTGCCAGCCTGAGTTCTAACTCTGCTTTGGCCTTTCTAACTGATTCCTTCCAAGTGCAAGCCAAGGAGGTATACTCCTCCTTGGTAGCTACCCCCTGCTTCCACAGCATGTATGCCCCTTTTTTTGCCCTTTAAGCTTTCCTGTATTTCCTTGTTTAGCCAAGAGGGCTTCTTGGCCCCTTTTGCCCCCTTTTTCTATGCAGTGGGATTTCCTCCTGCACTTGAAGGAATGCTTCCTTGAGGAATGACCACCTTTCCTGGGCCCCCATTTTATAAGTGCTCTTGAGATTTAATGCCCAACTAACTAATCTCCTAAGCACACTGAAGTAAGCCTTTCTGAAATTTAGTACTTCTGCCGTGCTGGTTACTTTTTCCCACCCTTCACTAGATAGTGAATTCAGTCAATTGATGGTCAGTATCCCCTAGGTAACCTTGTACCTGCAGAACCCCAACCAGGTTGTCCCTTGTAGCCAGCACTAACTCCACCAGTATAAATGACTGGTAACCAGTCTACCTGTAACAGAACAGAAGTTCAGCACACACAGACTAGTTTAAAAAGGGTGGAACCCAGTCTAAGATTTGCCCCACCCCCACCAAAGGATGAACATTCATTCTGTTTGCTGCTGATCTAAACTACACCTCTTCTAGATAACCCTGTAACTTAAATTGATTCCATCTTGGGCTTTTGGAATTGCTGTACTTAGCCTTAATCGGTGTGATAGAATATGGTCCAAACTGTTTCTGCAAAATGCAAGTTTTTCAGTGGAAGAAATGTATTCAGTTAAAATGGTTTTATTGCCTCCACTTGAACAAGAGCAGTGAAGGAGATGGCTTTAGGGCTGTCAGATTTGGAAGTGAGGAAGTTTGGAGACACTCTCCTTACCAACAGAAAAAAATGGAAGAGGATGGAAGCTTGGGTATCATCAGTTCTCCATCCTCTTATACTTGGAATGGATTATGCAGTCCTCATCTTCCTTTCTAGCAGGAGAGGGGATGTCAGAAGGAAGGAAGGTTCTGAGATGGTACCCTAGAAGATGTTTAAGATAAAGTGTATGGAGGGGAAAAAAAACCTTTCTTTCCTTGCCAGCAGGAGCAGAGGCTGGAGGAATGGCTTAGTGACCTACTACCTTCTGTTTTATTTTTATTTTTTATCCCCCTCTTTCTTCCCTTCAGTTCTGCAGAGTAAAAAAGAACTGGGCTGCTGTACCAGCACATGACACCTCAGCTGAAGGATTAGTGGGGGGAAAAAATTGGATTAATGGAGTAAAATATAAGTGTGTTAGTTATGCCCAGGAACATGATTTACTTTAAAACTTTTTTTAGAGCTTGTGGACTGCAGCAATTTACATGGTACTTTAATCTGAAGATAAAATTGATTAATGTGTTTAGAAAAAAGTATGCTGTAGTCAGTTGCTGTGCTAATCAAAGTAGACCCAAGCAGATATGCATCATAATGGATAAACAAGGTGAACTTTTACATATCTAGGCTGAATCTGCCAGAGAGATGGTTTTCATCACGTTGCCACTAGCTAAGTCCCTCTAGGGACCATGATTTCACATTCTCAGGCTGCCTCTAGATCACCCCTGCAATCAATATTTAGTATATTTACAAATGAACTAATAACAGTGAGCCTAAAACAAAGGGTTGCATTTAATAATGCGTTTTAATAGCATAGAAATGAGTTGAGGATTAATCAAAACTTTTTAAATTGGTGCTAAATTGATTTAGTGATTTGCATTTGGCTCAGCACTGTATGCCTGTTGACAATAACTTATTAAAAAAATTGCCTTGCAATTTCCTCTTAATTGCACATGCTATGCTGCAGGGTGACAGTGAAGATATTAAAATATGAGTAACAGATGTGATGTTTGCTAATGGAGCATCACATCCCATATATTTTCTCTTACTGTTATTTATTTATTTGTACATGAAGCCTGTGCCTTGTAAAAAAGAGAAAATACACTTCTTCCTATGAAGTTTTGCTCATTTTTTTCCAGAGGGTTCTACAGATCTTTTCTGCCTCATGAATTAGTAATTGAAGAGTAGCTGAGTGTAGTGCAATTTATATACTATAGCATATTATTGTTGTTATTGTAGCATTATTAAATTGCAATCTGGGCCTCAATTTCAGATGTTTAGTCCTGCCTGCATTATGGATCTGATCTAAAGGTCGTTGGAATTAATAGGTGTCTTTGTGTAGGCTTCAGTGTGCTCTGAATCAAAACCTTTATGTGCATATTGTGTCATTAAGATTTTAGCCAGGGTTGTGGCAACGTAAAACTGTTCTTGGCTCAGAGGAGCTTGACTTCCAGAGTCACAGTCCCTTTCGAAGTCCCTATTCATACCAGTGTATATGTGCATTTGCTTTGTTCCTTAGGATGTTGCAAGATAGTCCTTTGTCTGTGATCAACCACAGTTTCCCTCTTGACCCTCCTTGGGAGGGGAGGAAGTAGTTCCTGTGCTTGGAGAGCAGTTGCGTTGTTTTTGTCCCCAGGACAGATGGAGGGAATAACATTTTTCACGCTCTCTCAGACGCTTTCTCGAGGCTGCATCATGGCATAGCACAGTCAGCACTTAGGGTCTGCTGCATGTTTCCTCTCATTAACATTTCCACTGAAACATTATGGCTCCTGAAAGAAGTTGAATGTAAATGAAATCTGTTTGCTCACAGAAGTGCAGCAAACAGAGAGGCTATGCTTGTTTCCCCACAGTGTTCTGCCAGCCCAGGAGGAACAGAGAAAAATGAGTAGTTATGCCCTTGTGCCTGGTCAGTTCTTGACCTCTGCTGTTTCCCTTTATAACCAGGGTTGCCAGCTGATAACAGTTGTGGTCAGGGTTTCAGTGAGCTGACACCTTTTCTCTTAAGACTGGTGCAGAAGTCGCCAGTTTATTTCACATGGGCCATCAAACGTCATTTGTCTGTCTTGGGTTTCTCTGTCCTGTTCTCTCCTGGAACAGTTGCTGGATGAGGAGAGGTTTATATTCTTTCATCAGTTTCATGATCCATTGATAGATTTATTTAATGTTTTTCTAAGAGAAAATATAAATTCTTCATTCAGGCCTAAGTATGAAATTTTGCCGAGTGAGATCTTGAAAGAAGAAAATTTCATGGTTGAGTGAAGGGAAAGCTGGGAGGAAAAGAATAGCTTTTCTTGGCTGTAAAATATTTTTGCTCAGTCAGAAAGTATCAATAAGTTTTTAATTAAAATTTTTGGAAAAGTAATAGAACTTCCTGGATGAATAAAACAAAAGAAATTGTATCCCCACACAAAACTTATTTGAAAAGCTTAAAAGGAAACAAAAACAGAAATGTACTAAGAAAGGAAATGTCATCTGAACCTTTTTCTAACATTGTTGTCATGATGTAATAATACCCTTTAAAGCCCTTCAGTTATGCTCATGTAATAATCTCTTTCATCACTTGTAATCCTGTTTGTAATTTTACCTTGATTTATTCCATCTGCAAGAAGTTAATATTCTTGGCTTTCGGCAGATAATGTTCAGTTCTGTCACAAACCAATTACATAGTAAATCTAATTACTTATTTAATATACAGTTCATAATAATCAACACGGTATTGATTAGCAGAGTAACTTTAACCCCCATATTTCAGTAGAGATACAGTATGACTCTCCTGGGTCTTCTCTTTTTATGGTAAACCATTGAAGAGTATTTCACTTCTGTGTTGGAGTCATTCAATTTTATTCCTATTAATTTTTTAAGACAGCTTCTCCAGTTCTCTGATTTATGTCCTTCCAAGTTTAACTGCTGTACTTATGTGGTCAAATCACATGAATTTTCTGGCAAAAATCTTGAAGCTCCCTTATAACTCACTATAATACTCATTATATGAAATAAGGATGAAATATAGAAGAATAATGGCATTAAACAAAATGATATCCAGACCACCATCCTCCAAAGCATTTATATTACTACTCTTTCAGTTGGAAAATAACGATGTTCTACTTTTCCATCCCAAATTGCCACAAAATAAGCTTGCATTCCTGCTTGAGATGAGTAAGGGCCTTGTTGCACGTTACACTTAGCACACTCTAACTGCACTTACACTGCTAGTGTCTAAGCACTGAAGCAGTAAAGGACATGTTAAGTGCCATCATAAGATAGAAAAGTTAGGTCTTTTCCAGGGAGGAGTTCTTTCTCCATATCCTATTACCTAACATGTGTTAAACTAATGTCAGACTGCTTCATGCAAGTAATATGATCGGGGTACTTCAGTGTGGTGGGGAGAGGGGGAAGCAACAAAAATGACAGCTGTTTGATGGGCTTCCTCACCCCTGCAATGCACTAGAGCTGTGCCAGTGTGACTCCCAGCCAGTGCACTGCACTGGAGCCTTGAACTGACTCTGATGCAAGTCAGAGTGCACTGGAACTGGTTCATGACTCTGCTGTATATTATGATCTGTATTTAGATCATAGTAAACATTCATGTGTGACTGCTCAGAAAACTTGCTAAGTCACATTTAATGCTAACTATGATCTAAATATAATACACGCTAAGCTTAACATGTCAAAGTCCACTGATGTGGGCATGCCCATCACTACTTGACAACCTGCTTATTTTCCTGCATCCCCCACATATTCTGGTTTCACATACAAAACTTTACCAGCAACTTTGTCACATACTTTGAGAAAAATCTAAGATAGGGATGGCTCAGCTGGTGGTCCACATGCAGCCCACAAGATGTTAAAGCATGGCACCTAGGCTCTCGCCTAGTCGCCACTCCCTGTATTGCTCTAGCTGCAGCTAGAATCTTGAGGTTCCCCCCCAACCTGCTCCTCTGGCTGCTGCTTTCTGCCTTCCCTGAAGGAGCTGGGGTAGTGTGACACCATGGGGAGCTGAGGACGAGTTTAGGGCCACACTGGTGTGGGAGGGAATTGAGTCCTTGTGTAAAGGTGGAAATCCCACCTATGCAGTGCAGCAGTGAAGGGAGCCTACGTGGGCATGCATTGCAGTGGGGAGGGGATTTCATTCATGCTTCCCTGTGGTCCAGCATTGGGGGCAGGGGTATACAATACAGCATAGGTGAGGGAGCTTGTAGCCCCCAGGGGCTTAGAAATTGAACAGCATTGATTTTTAACTTATTCTGGTTTGAGGGAGTGTATCAGTCTATTAAGTTTTGTAAAAGAAGGCCCTGCACTTGAGGTGTGGGTGACTACAACAGAAGTATGAGGTACGGAACATTTCATTTCTCTTCTCCAAAAACTGCAAAGCCAACTTGAAAGGTCATGTTTAAAATTCTTTGATATACAGTGCTGTAATAGGGTGATCTGTCCGTTTTTAAGGCAGAACAGTTAGCCTCATTAACAGGGATCCAGGTTTTCTGTTTTCCACAGAAAAACAGAGTAAACTGTGGATTTCCCCCTATACTAGAGTAAAATGTGGATTTCTCATTTTAGCAGAGAATCCCATGGATTTTGTAGTTTTGCAGTGAGCCCTCTGCAGGCTGGCACAGTTCACAGGAACAGGGTGGTCATGCAGGGGGTGCCATGTGCATATATATACATGTGGCCCCAGGCAGCCTGGACAGCAGCTCCTACAGGTAAGTGAGGAGGGGATTGGGGGCTCCCATAGGGAGGGAGGTAGGCAGGGATGGGGCTGCTGCCCTGCTGGGCAGTGTGTGGGGCTTGGGGCTCTGGATCAAAATGTGCAGCCTCAGAGCCCTGGTGGGGAGCAGGATGAGGCCACGGGATGAGGATGAGACCAAGACCCTGGCAGGAAAGCTGCTTGCCCCTGTGAGCTCCATGCTGCCCTGGTGACACTTCCCTTGCGCACAGGGGTAGCAGTGAGGGGCTCTACACTGTGCTGCTGCCCGTGTGCGCAGGGGAAGTGTTGCCAGGGCAGCATGGAGCTAATGGGGGCAAGCAGCTTTCCTGTGTGGCCCCGCTGTGCTCTACCACTCTGGGTCACAAAAGCTGTACTGTAGATGCCCTGGGGGAGGGCAGTAGGGTGGGGAGCATGAGCCTGCAGCTTGCACCTGCCACTCCTGCTGCACACATAGATCTGGGGGGTATGGGTCCCCTTTGCCCCCTGGGAGTATGTGCTGTGGCTGGGAGCTGCTCCTGCCCAAGCCCACAGCAAGCAGCTTGGGGGGGGGAGGAGGAGGGGAGTTGTTTCATGTTCCTTTTCCTGCAGCAGCCACTATTTGCTGTCAGGAGCAAGAGGCTGTGAACCTGGGTCCCTGGTCCTGTAGCTGTGGCAGCTGGGGGCCCCCTCCAGCAGGGCTGGGGGACAGGGGCTATGCATGAGGGGCAAGGGACACCAGTAGGTCTGGGGGGCTGTGGCGGGGAGTGAGGGGTACCACTAGGACTGTGGGGAGGAATGAGGGGCACCAAGAGGGTGGGGCTGTGGGGAAGGCCTTTAATTTTAATTATGGATTTGGGGGGTTTTATCAGAGAATTTGCAATTTTTCATCAGGGAAAATCAGGATCCCTGCTTATTAAGAAAGCTCTGCTGTAGGGCATTTAGGTAATGAAGAAATGTCTCAGTGGGAGCTTTAGAAGCTCACAGAAGTGAAAGCAAGGAAGTAAGGTGTGAAGGGACCTGGGGTGGGGGAAAGACACCCACTGGGGGCTTTTTGATCCCCTGTAGCCTAGCTTGCTGGGCTGGGATCAGCTCAGCCCTGCCCCCTTTGCAGCTCCCCACCTCTGAGAAGGGAGGTGAGGTAAGGGAGGAATATAATGGTCCAGCCTCCCCCCCTCCTTTCCCCCTACCCAGCCAGTGTCTTGGGAGACTCAGCTGGGTCTGGGGAGGGGCAGGGCTGAGCTGATCCCAGCCGAGTGAGCTGTGTTACAGGGGAGTAAAAAGCCCCTGGTGAGGGTTCCCCACACACAGCACTGGGCAGACCCCAGCTGGGGGAGGGGGCTGTACCTGGCTGGCTGTACCTGGCTAGTCCTGGTGCATTCATTCCTCTCAGAGGTGGGGGCTGAGGAAGGAGCAGAGCTGAGCTGATCCCAACCTGGGGAGCTGGGCTGGAGGGGAGCAAAAAACCCCTGGTGGGGTCTTTGTCCCACACTGGACAGACCCTGGCTGGGGGGAGCTGGTGCAGGGCCAGGTGTGTGCACCCCCCCCATAGATGTGGTGTTGGAAAGGAGGCAGTACTGAGTCAATCAGAGCCCTGCTAGCCAGCATGGGGGGGGGGAGGGAGAAGCTCCCCAGTGGGGGTTTTCCTGCAGCAGGCAGACCCCAGCTGGGGGACCAGTAGGATTACCATATTTCCAAGATCATAAAGAAGGGGGGTAGGGGCTGGGAGCCGGTGGGGTGGGGAGAGGTATATGATTGTGGGGAAGGGGGAGAATCATATGCCTGTGCCCTGCCCCTAGCACTGCTGGTACCCCTCACTCCTGACCCAGAGCCCTCTGTCCCCTGAGTCCTGCTGGCCACACAGCTCATGCAGGCATGCATGCACACACGCAGAGCGCATGACCCCCAACAGCTAATCGCCTTGCCTGCTGCTCCCAGTCCCAAGCATCCAAGCTGCTGATGCCCAGGAAAAGTGGAGGCAAAGCAAAAACCTGGACATTTGTTCTCATTTTAAAAACCTGCACGGTCATGAGGACAAGGGGCCAAAAAAGAGGACATGTCTGGGAAAACCTGGACATATGGTAACCCTAGGACCAGAGCTGGATGGTGCATTTCCTCCCCCCTTCCTCAGGGGCTGAACAGAGTTTTTCTGCTGGGTCTTCCCTCACTGTAGCTAAGGAGGCGGGGGACAGGGTGGCATGTGCCCAGAAGCAAATTAGGCTTGGGCCACTGGGCTAGGTTTAGCAGCCTTAGGCAACAGGCCATAAAGAGCTTCTGGCCTGGGCCAGAGCAGGCTCTGCCTATCTTTGCCACTCAGGGCATTTGTAGACCAAACGGGGGCCCTAAATTGAAGTGGTGGGGTTTTAAAACCACCGCTTCAGTTTAGGGCCCTTAAAACCCCTGTGTTGTGTACACACCCTGCACTTAACCGCCTCTCCGGCAGGGAGGGGAGGGTGAGCTGCCAGCAAGTGGAGTGGTCCCTGGGCTGTGGGGGATGGGGGGAAGAGGGGGCTGGTGCTGCTTTCTGTGTCGGCGGCGGCCCAGCCCTAGGCATCACCTGCCTGCAGGCATCCGGCTCAGGCAGTCCCGGGAGGCAGCCTTGGAGGGAAGCACCTGGCCCCCGCACAGCTCAGGCAGGCAGGCTCCGTTGGAGAGGGGAGGTGTGTGTGGAAATCAGGCTCGCTGCTGTTCTTCGGCAGAGCGTGCCTTGCCAGGCTACCTGAAGGGCTTGCTGCAGAGTCATGGAGTTGCACAGAGCTTAGTGCTTCACTCCACGGCTGTAGGGGCAGCAAACTAAAACACTTTGGAGTTTTAGTTTGCTGCGCCCCGAGTCATTTAAGGCACATTATGCCACCAAATTTCCTACAGTGACTGGAATTAATGTGCAGTACACCACCAAGGTGTGCAAACACCGACACCATTAAAGTAGTGCAAAAGCATTTAGCCTGCTTTAAAGTGTCGTGCACACACGCCCCTCGTTTTGTCTATACACGGCCCCAAACACTGAGTGTCAGTTCAGTTTGTTATCGGTTTGAGCTATGCAGCTTAGAAAAACGTGCAAAGGTGGAACCAGTTCTGTCTTGAGCTTTTTGAACCTCTGTACTTAGCCTAGTGTCCCAAAGAGGCCCCCAGGGGGGAGTGGTTTTTTTGTTTGTTTGTTTAAAGCCTGAACTTTGCTTTAGAGAATGGGTTGAGTGGCTCCTCCAGGAACATTTTTTTTTCCCTGCAAAAAGCCAGCAGGCTAAGGGACCTGCTTATGTAGGCAGATCTAGGATTTTGAAAAGGCAGGGTGTAGATGGCGAGGTGTGCATCATCACCAGGGGTGCTACTTTTCCATGGAAAAACTCACAAAAATCCATGTTTTCCCATGATTTACTGAAAGTGTGGTGGTCTCTTGTGGCAAGTGGCACCATTTTGTCTCATTTTTTCCATGGCTTTTGCCTTGGCCAGTCAGCAGTGCTCCCCTTCCCCTCCCTCCCCCCATGCTGCTGATTGGCTGAGAGGCAATAACAGGAAAAATGAGAGCACAAATGGCAGCGCTTGCTGCAGGATGTCACCACAGCCTTGGTAGCACATGGAAAATGTGGATTCCATGCTTTTCTTCAATTTTCTGTGGTGAATAGAAAACTAGGATCCCTGAATTCATCACATAGAACACAACACACATTTTTCTCCAGTTAAAAAGAAACTAGAAGCTTCACTAATGAGCAAGGACCTAGGACTATTGTAAGGTTGAAGCAAAACAAAGAAACAAGCAAGCAACAGCCCACAAAACCTCTTTATTGGAATGTGCATTCATTTGCTGTCATATATATTAAAACATAACTATGTAGGCAAAAATAATCAAGCAGTGTTTCTTTGGTGCTGCAGTTGTGATAGTTAAAGGTACATTTCTCTTTCAGATTCATAAAACAAAATCTAGTCGTCTTGAGCATCCTGAAATGCATGCAGTGCTTCACTGAAAGTTATTTGCACACCTGAGCTAATGTTCACCTGATTTTAATATTTCTACACCCGAGTTAATATTTCTAGCTGGAGCTAAAAAACAGTCTGCAGGACTCTGAAATAGGAGCAGCAAACAGAAAGCAGAATTGCAGAAGGGTAAGGGTAGCTTGAATAGTGGAATCATTAAAGACCATAAAAAGGAAACTTACCTTCAATGGAATGAAGAGTTTAGCAGGAATTAAGCAGATGATATTGAGCAGTGAAATCAGTTGACTTCCTCACTGCTTCTGAATAGAAGTGTTGTTGCCACTGCCAGGCAGTTGGTTTTAATTTTTGGATGTACCGGGAATCAAAGGGGGGTGCAACTGCGCCCCTGTATATCTTCCCCTGCCCAATTACAAGTTAGTAAATATTACAAGATGCTAAACTGTTCACAACATTTTTCAAAACAGCACAAATGGGAGTGATCCCTGCATCTTGTAACAACATTTGTAATTTCAGCCACATTTGCTGGATAGCTGCATGGTAGCCTCCAACTTTGCTAGTGTATGCTACAAACTTTTTTGCCAGCAAAGCTATCAGTCCAGGCTCTGAAGATGGGGCAGAGGGGCCCATGTCAGCAAAAGCCATTGGCATGGCTTTGAAAGTGCTTGCTTTCAAGACCTTGCACTATGCTAAAAGTCATGCTTTCCCACCCAGGAGTAATTACAAATCTCTCTGAGCAGGGTAAATGTGAGGAAAAATCAGCACTGTTGCACATGTACTGCTTGATCTGCAGCCTGAACAATCTGCTGGACTGGTTATCTGGCATTTTCCAGTCTGAATTGCCAACAGTGTTAAAATTTAGAAGAGAAGGGCCTGTCTTGATCAGCATGCAGTAATTTTTCCCCTACTATCAAAATAAATTAATATGCATGCAAAAGGAAATTGTTTACCATGATTTGTAGGTGGGTGCCTACTAGGTTGATTGCATTTAATACAAAAAAGCAGAAGTTTCCACTGTTGTAGTTTAAAGCATAATTCTATTGTTTCCTCAGACTACATGCTCAATAAAATATTAAAAAATTATTGCCTTACCGTTGGTGCTAAGGTTGTTGTTGAAAAATGCACATCTTCACTAAAACAACACAACATGGAAGTGGCTGTTTAGTTACTCACTACTTCAAGATTATTTTGTAAATAAGCAGTGCCCTAGGCAGTCTGGTAGGATCTAGTACGTGGTTTTAATGCTGCTAAAATGTGGTGTTGCTAACTTGCCTTTTTTAGAATTAGATTTTAAGTAAAAGCAGAAGCTTGTAGTTCTTTTGAAAAATCTTTGGAGATGAAAATAAAAGCATATAGGCAGAAGTTACACCCTGTTGTGAGCTTTGACTATACTGCAGAAGCAAACCATGGGCAATAGTACAGATGCTTCTTTCAAAAAGGCTTCCTGAAGAGTTCTCTGGCTGGGGGTATGAATGAGTCCTGAATATTTCATGTTTCCATGTCCTTGATAGGTGGCTGGGTACAATACTGTGCAGAAAAATAATGACAAGTAATACAGTTCTGCTTCTCTCCCTCCTCTCTTTAACATTGTAATCTGGGAACTTGCCAACCCCACATTCTGCAAGAGTGGCAAACTATTTGGGGTATGGGGATAAGTGAAATAACTGTAGTCATGCTCTTGTTCTCTTTATTTCCCAAAATGATGTTTCCTCAGTAAAGCTACTTGTCATTTCACTCCTAAAATAAATCTCTTGTCTGTGCCATGCAAAACATGTTCAGGGTTGTCCTCTGCTGCTTTGGTCTGTTTTGTATAACTGCATGTCCTCATAATGTGTGGAACAGCATCCCTTAAGTGGATTGTATAGTTTTATGTGGATGCGTTAAGAACAGTGTAAGATACATATGTGGTCAGGAGACACGCACATTATCTTCCTTTTTAGAATATGCCAAAACAACTGATTTATACGTCTCAAGAGTTTCACAACTACTCAAAGAACCTTGTCTGTTTATGTCCTTAGACTAACAGGGCTACACCCAGCAACCCTAAAACTTCTCTGTGGAGCTCAGAAAGTTGGAATGACTAGAACATGAAGACCTGGTTGCCCATTACAAAAAAAAAACTATCTGAAGTGTTCATCCAAACTGAATGCTCATTTGCATGAATCCTAAAGTACATTCTATTTACTTTTTATTCAGTATTAAGAATAGGAATTACCTCAGATCACTTTTAAAAGCCCATTCGTGAAAGGTCTTGGACTTGAAATACTTAGAATTATTCTTCAGCTGTTTTTTACATTTTGGAAATCAGGTGCATATAGACATCTTTGCTATCACCCTGTCACATAATTCTAATAAATTTCAGCACTTCCCAGAATATTTGTACAAGAAAAGTAAATAAGCCAACGAGGCAGTCATAATGGCAACATGCAAATAAAGAGTAAAAAAATGGGACTGAGTCAGGTGTCTTCAAACATGAGCATGTATTTTCTAATTGTTCAAGTAGCTGCTTTTTAAATGAATCGCCAATTGAAATGAATGGAGCTAGTCCCTTGGGAAAAGAAAAGACGGGGAGGGTATATTTTAGTCTCTCAGTCTATTTATACTCCTTATATCATACACATCATTTTAATCTGCTCTCACTCAACCCACTTATAGTGCTGCACAGTCATAAAAAGTCTCTTAATCCAAAACTAATCTCCTTTTATTCATGTGAGAATATTACTCAGAGATGTATTTGGTACTCGTGTTGGTCTGAGACGCAAATAAAGGCAAATATCTAGAACTCTTGGTTCAGAGATGGTACCTTTTATTAGACCAACTGGAAATTGCAAAAAAAATAAAAATAAATAATAATAATAAAAAAATCTGCAAGTTTTTGAGCTCACATGCTCTTCATCAGGGCAAGTTAAAGATCGTAAAAAGTTCCCCTATGTAGGAAATAAACTTCATTTTTGCACAGAGTAATGTATTACTCAGAGTAACATATGCCTTAAGAATATGAAATGTGGGGGGATGCGGGAGAAGTAACTCTATACTACAAGTGTGTCATAATATAATGCGTTCATTACATTGCCTGCCATCTAGTGATGAAAAAGCTAAAGAAACATTTAATTAAAAATGGGTGATTAACAGAAATCTGGGATATCAGAGAGATGTAGTTGTTGGAATAGGATGGTTTTGAAGTCCAGCTCCTTTCTTCAGTGTTTGTTTTTAGTAATAAAACTTTTTAAACTGCAAAATCTAGCTTTCATTTAAGGCTAACACTGAAATAAAAATATCATTTTAAGACTATTAGCTTGAACTCTGATAAACCATAGGCTTTCCTAACTTACTGTTTAGAAAGAACATGTGGAGCACAATAGAACAAAGTGGAATAGTTTAAACTGTGTATATCTAAGGATTTTTTTGAGAGGGAGTCTAATATGGTAGACAAAAGTTAAAACTTGGGTATTAAAATTTAAGACTGAGATTAGCTGTTCATAATTATCCATTTCTGAGTTTGAGAAATAGCAGCTTGCATTTTCAGCATGCATCCTCATGGACTGTGAATGAAGTATTATGATAGGAAGTAAAACATGGGAAAGAACTAAAGCAAATGTTTAAAGGAGAGCTGAGTAATTGCATTCAATTCTAATTCCATTGCTGATGTCTATGGTACAGGATAGTTTATGCAATAACGTATTCTATCCAGCCTGTCTGTCTAATTTATGTGCCTCCTATAACCATAATATTTGAGTGCCAATAGAGAAGCATAGATTAATAAAATCAAAATAGGTTGTAAAAATACAGGGCTTGATTATAGCTCCTTAAGGCTGAGTCATGCTGGGGTGCGGGTGCTAGCTCTGGGAGTACTCTGTCTTTGGGTACATCTACAGTGCATCTGGGAGAGAGATGGCTGTTGGGCATGTGGATGCTTCCAAGATAGTTTTAGTCTCGTAATCTTAGGCTCCCCCATACATGGAACCAGCATCCCAGATGGGCTTGTGCCTGTGCAAATGCTTAGGCAGCCTTGGTATCACTGCTATTAGTATGCAAGCTAACTAGAATTAAACTAACTCAGAGATGCTTTGATATGTGTTGCAGTCAATCCACCTATTGCAGTGGAGACATCTTCTTTTAAAAGAATAGCAGGTAAAATGCTGCTCCACTGAAGGCAATGGGTGATTTCCCTGACTGCTAATTCAAACGTGTTATAAGCTTACACTGGAAAAAAGGCTGTCTTATTTTTGTATAAGCATGTCCACAAGAGGCTTTATTTCAGTATAACCGTGGCAATGTAAGTATCACAGTAAACTTCCTTGTATAAAGAAGCCCTTAATTAGGTCAGGATTTCACCTTACTGCTCTAGATATATGCAGAAGTGGAAACAATGGGACATTGCTTCTTAACATAACTCTAATGAACACATATTTTTAGCAGCTCATTAATCAAAGTCCTTTTTCCAGTTTAATTCAAATAAAGTAGATAGGAGTAGGAGAGGTATAGAATTCTTAGGTATGCATTTTGAGCTTCACATTGCTTATGGGGTGGATTTAGAGTCTGAAGGATGGAAAATATTGACTTTTAATTAGAACATAACTAAAAACTGTTTTTAAGTCTTAATAATAGATGGTGATGTGAAATGATAGGAACTATTTTGCTGGTATGAGTTGGGGATGACTTTATTATTTGTGGTCTGGACTGGTGAAGCTGTGAATGAGTTGTTACAGTCGGACTGAACAAGCCATGTCCTCATGCCATATTGCTTTACATCCTCCAGTGCATACCACATGCTATATAGATCCAATTGTTTTCTGTAACCCCACACCCTAAATTCTTCCCCTCAAATCTATTTGAGAAATGTTTTACAGCTCTAAAATTTATTACCAGTGAAAAATAGAGCACTTTAATAAGTAAAGTAGTTTGCCTATAGACTGTTACACTTTTATATTCTTTTCTCTTTCTTTTTAATTTTCTTTCTCCAGCAGTGATTGGTTGAACTTACCTTCTACCAGTATTTGTTCTAGGGCAGGGGCTTTCAACCTTTTTGCATCATTGAACCCCCCGGTGGCCGGACGTGGAGCAGTGTACCCCCGGCTGCCAAGCGAGGGGGGAGGGGGTGGCACATGGCCAGACACAAACCACAGGGGGAAGGGGGGCATGGTGTGCAACCGGATGCCGAGTGGCAGCAGCTGCCCACCTGCAAGTTTCCTCTGCATCCAGCCAGGAAGGTGGCACCTGTGCGGCAGTGCAGGATGGTGCATAGTGGTGCTCCATCCCCACCTGCCCGCACGTACACCCTAGGCCCTTCTCAGGTACCCCCAGGGGTATGCATACCCCTGCTGACAACCCCTCTTCTAGGGAAAATGTCATAGCTTGGTTCAAAAGAAGAGGAATGCACGCCCTTTGTATTTGATTGTTTTTATCTGCGTTTTATTTTATCTGTGTTTTATTGTTTTACCTCCATTGAGCTCATTCGAGCCCAATTCCCTCCTGCCTGTGGCAGGGGACCAGACTTGATCTTACAGATCTCTTCCATTCTTCTGCTTTATTCTCACTGGATTTCAGATGAGGAGGTCAGTGTTCTGTAAGTCTTTCCTGATGATTAAAAAATAAAGGAAATTTTTGTCTGAATAACTTGACTTTGGATGTGGTTTAGATCAGTGTTTCTCAACCTTTTAAGTAGCAAGTACCCCCTAACTTCTGAAAATTTTAATAAGTACCCCAACACTCAATTTTCCAGGGGATTTTATATTTACAGACTAATGTGTGCCAACTATGAAACTGTATGTTGGAAGAAGGGCTGTGTATATAAGGTCATGATATGACAGATGTCCGATCTGGTGTGGATAGGGTTGCCACCTTTTATACCAGGGGTACACAACTCAAGTATGTACCTGGGCAAGAGGTGATGTAGGCCAAAGCTAGGAGGGCTGAACCCAATAACACCAAATTATTACTGGGAAATTTAAAGCACCACACAATACCTGGTGCAGAAAAATTTTTGCCATGGTTTTGAGAAGAAAAGAGGGTGAGAGAGAGTGGTGGGGTACCTGTGTACCTCCTGTATATGTCTTATGTAACCCCAGAGGTATGCGTACCACAGATTGAGAAACTGTGGTTTAGATGCATAGACACTAACACTTTTGTTCCCTGTGTGATTTAAGGACGTTTTTGGTACTTTCTGGTAACTGTTATGGGCAGCAAAGATCAGTACCATTTTCTTAAATCAGTAGCAACCTCTTCTTGGTACTCTCTAAAGTACTGCTTATTTAGTTGCTTCCTAATGGGTGTTTATAGACATGTTCTGGGAGGTGGGTGGGAGGTGGTGCTTTAATTAGCGAGCTGCACTAATTAAAAACACCCAAATGTCACATGTATCAGCACATCGGAGTAGCCTCTCTGCACGTCTGTAGGAGCCCAGTGTGATCCCTGACTTCACAGAGTTAAACCAACCACCTCTTGAGATAGATGAGTTTTTTTTTTTTTTCCTTACTCAGGTTTAGTAACTTTAGTTTTCAGAGTCTCCAAACTCTGGTTATGCTAATCTGCTGTCTTGAAATATTAATTCATGAATGCCAAAATGCCTGGCTTTAACCAATGAACCCTCCATATATGAACAGCTGCACAGTAGACGTTGCAACTTCCTAGTGTGAAATGAACAGATATTTATTTTTCCTATATGTAACTGATAGCAATAGAGATGTACTTTTAAAAACTTCTCTTACATATTTGACAGCTGTTGTTGTTTTGATAGTCCATTTGAATGTATTGTTTTAAAATATATTTAATAGTTTTGGGACTTTATGTGCAGTATTGGTTAAAGACATTTTTATTAATGACAATGTAGTATTTTTGTCTCTTTTTTTTTTTTTTTTTCCCCAGGCCATCTTTAATCTAAAGAGGTATCTGCTGGAATATAGAATGTCCTATTCATTTTGCAGACATATATTTATTCTGTGCTTTTAACAGAAAATGATTACATCTTCTGGTCCCAATTAAACTGTAAAACTTGGATCCATTTCCTTCTCTCTCCTGCCCCCCCGCTCCTCCCCCACTCCCCCAAATCTGGCTCCTTCACAGGTCCCAGGATGTTAATATCTGTAGTTTTGGTCCATTTTCTTTTAGAGAGAGAACAGTCATGTGCAAGATTCTAATTTTAAGCCTTGCCCCAAAGTCTAGGTTGCTCACTCTGGAGTTTTGGTTTAGACCTAACCTATCTTTACTTAGAAGTATATAGAGCCTTATCTTCATTTGATAAACACCAGAAAATAAAAATAAGGGCTCAATTTAAAGCACATCAAATAAAAGAGAAAAGCCTTTCATTGATTTCATTGAGTTCTGAATCAACTGTAACTAGGCAAACCATCTGCTTCCTATCACTGTATGGCAATAGGCACATTCCTTTATATAATAATGGATATATTTCATGAGAAAATCAGATAATAAGGAAGCAGTATTGGAGAAAGAGAGGGAGAACCTGTGATTTAAAGTGTTGTATTAATTTATTTCAATTTGTATCTTTGCATACTGAAAATTTACCATCACTTGCTGTTACTGACTTGTTTATCAAATCATTTGTTAAAACATCCTGGAATTTAGAAGAATATTGTCACTGAAGCTACATATTTATAACACCTCGTTTGTGTTTTATTGTTTGTAGAAATTCATTAAGTTGCAGAATGACATCTTGAGAGAATTGATTTGGAAAGAAAGGTGTGAATATTTTTCAAAAAGAGAAACTCTTTCTTAGTGGAAATTCCAGTTGACAATTTTCAGTTTTAAAGAGACTTATTGAGTGATTTAATTAGATTCCACTGCAAATTACCCTAGGCTCTATCCTAGAGCCTAAATTATCCTGTTAGCTTCTGAATTTTCCTTTTCTTGTAGTAGTAGAGAAACAAGGTTAATGTGATTCAGGAGTCAATTAAGTTAAAGAAATTAAGATATAAATGTTAAAAAAAATTATATCTGTTGATTAAAATGGATACATCTCTTAATGTGCATTTTATTATTATGATTAAATGTAATTGTGAATAATTTAAAAATAACAAATCACCATGTAGGATATAAGGAGAAGAAGAAAAAACCTTGTTAAAGAGATCTGACGTTCATTTTTAAAATTGGAAAATAATCTGCAAAATGTATTGGCCATGCCTTCTAGGAGTGGATGTTGTTGGGCGTGTTTGTTGTGTAAATGTGATAGCTGTCCAACTTCTTGACAGATGAAAGGAAATGTGTCAGAGTCACTCAGTCAGTGGTGCTTGGCAGTGGTATTGGAGAAGAGCCCAATGCATGAGCAGCAAGCCTTCCCAGAGTGACTACAGGTCCACTCATCAGATGGAGGTTGAAGCACACTCTGCTTCCTGGCTCACCCATGGGCCTTAGTCTGGGTGCTCTGGCTCTCCGTGGTAACTGTACCAGCCTTGACCCAGCTTCTCCAAACTGAGCAGTTGTAGATAGGATTCTCCCAGTTGTCAGTGGGAATGCTGAATTCTTGAGACCTTGCTTGACCTCATCACTGTATTGGAGCTTTGGCCTTTCTCTGCATCACAGGTGGTTCTTGAGTTGGCCATAGAGTGTAGCCATTGGCAGACTGTCTTGAGGCATGCATACCATGTGTCCCAGCCAGCGAAGCTTGAGAGCATCCAGCACAGTCTGCATAGACTGTATGTCAGTCCTCTCAAGGATGACAACTGTTTCTCTTGATACCGGTTGTCATGCCAAACTTGGTGCATGCATCAGAGGACTTGTTTATCATGATTTGCAGTTCATCAGGTGAGTTGGAGACGAATGCATCATCATCTGCGAAGAGCCAGATCCTGAATAGTGAGCTGGGTGACATGCCTTTTACTCTGAAATCTTCTGATATTGAACAAGCTGCTGTCCATCTTCAATTCAGTTCTTATGCCAGGTTAATTGTTTGCTAAAGTGTGCCCGAGAAGGATAGAGAAGAAGGTGCCAAAGCCGGTAGGTGCTAAAATGCAGCTTTGCTTCATGGCAGAATCAATGCTAAACTAAGATGATATTTCATTTTCGTACTGCATAGTTGCATTTGTTCTATCATGGAACTCCTTGATTTAGGGACAGCACATTTTGTGGACAGCCAGTTTTTGACAGGATCTTGTAGATGCCATTCCTGCGAACAGTGTTGAAGGCCATTTGTAAGTCAATGAATAGAGAGGTGTCTTCTGTTCACATTTTTTCTTGTAATAAATGCAGTGTGAAGGACATGTCAGTCATGGAGCATCCAGCTCTGAACCCATGCTGGCTCTCAGGGTAGACTCACTCAGCAAGGTATTAGAGTCTTTGCAGCAGGACCCTTGCAAGCATCTTGGTGACCACACTGAGCAGAGACATCCCTTGGTAGATTTGCAGTCTGTTCTGTTCCCTTTATTTTTGTATAGAGTAATTATCTTTGCATCTTTCAGATCCTGGGGTATCTGGCTTCCTTCCCATCAAGTGCAGAGAAATGTGTGGGTGTCACTCGCAAGCTTTCTACCCTTGCCTTTGGGAGCTCTAAAGGAATCTGATCATCACTTGCTGCTTTCCCAGGCAAAATTTTCCTTGATAGCTTTTCTGTACATCTCCAGGAGTTAGTATCTGGTCCATTATTGGAAACTAGGAAGTGGCAGCTAAGGCAGTATCGCATATAGTATCAGGTATCCAGGTTGTAGCTGTATTAGTCTAGAGTAGAAGCAAAGGGAATCAAAACTCATGGAAGAGGTAATCTCTTTTATTGGACCAACTAGATATTTGCAAACAAATGATTTTATTTATCTGCAAGCTTTTGGGCACACTCACCCTTCATCAGGCATAGGAGAGAGCAGAGATTGTAAAAGTTCTCTTAGGTAGATAATAGCATTCTTTGAGTAGAGTTCTTGTAACGCTCAGTCCATCCGTCAAGATGTTCTTGCCAGTCAGTCAGAATGGAATCATGTTTTGCTTTCTGGTTTGCAGTCTTTTTACAAGTTGGACGAAATGCCTCTTTGACTCCATCGTAGGTACCACAAAGATCCATTCTTTCAAAGCAGATTTGAATCCTTTGGCACAGGTCTTGCCAGTACTTCTGGGCACATTCTCTGGTAGCTTTCTGGACTATAGCCTTAGTCTCTTTGAATGTGAGATTTCCAGACTTAGTTTGTTGTTGAAGTATTTAGGTGAGCTTGCTTTTTCTTTTTTATGAGTGGGAGTGGCAGATGTTCAGATGCTACAAGCCAGTCAGGTTGGGTGTCTATACACGTACATTAAGGCTGCTCTGATGCACTGTAATTACAGATTTGATTGAGTCTACTGGAGCATGGTAATTGTTTGAGCTTTAGTTCAAGCTTCCCTGCTGCCCCTTTTCAGCCTGGGACACACTGATGCACGTGATGCTCTGGGCGCTTTCATTAGAGCTGTAAGTGCCGCACCTCCCCCGGCCCTGGAGCACATCTATAAATGCCTGTTTTTCTTTTTGGTTACAAAGACATCCTTGGCAGTAGCCCATGTCTTGTTCTTGAAATCTTCCCACAAGGTGTAAGAATCAGGAATCAAATTGATCGTTTTCAGAAACACACTTGTGCAAAGTTTCAATGTGCGCTTAAGAGTCACTGTCCTTCATGCTAGTGATGCTAAGACACGGTTTGCCTTTTGGCTTTGCATGATGGATCTTTTAGGGTGTAATTGGAGCTTGGCCCTGGTAAGGGCTTGGTCAGTGTCACAATGAGTGCTATGCATTGATCGACCATGCATTATATTGCAAATGTTTCTGTGCTGGATCAGGATGAGGTCAAGTTGATGCCAGTGTCTTGAGCAGGGGTGCTTCCATGTGATCTTGCTATGGCTGCTGCCAGCAAAATAGGTGTTTGAGACTGTCAGCTCACAAGAGGCACAAAGTTCAAGGACATCTTGGCCATTTTTGCTGAGGCTACCTGTGCTGTGTTGGCCACTGATGTGTTACCATTGTTTCCAGTCCTTACCCACACGGGCAGTCACCGAGAAAAGCATGTCTGTTCCTTGCATGGATATTCTTGATGAATTGTTTCAGTTGAGACTAGAACTCATCTTTTTGCTGTTTGGAGTAGTCAGTTGTTGGTCCATAAAGTCAGCATTCCTGAGTTTGCATTCACATCCAATTGCATGATTTTCTCATTGATAGATATTGTGCATGCAATACATGCATGGGGTACATGCACTGAGGACAGACTTAACAGCAAATCTGACACCATGTATCTTTGGTTCATTGTCAGATATCCCAGATAAGCAGAAGTGGTAGTTAGTTCACCCAGTGTTCGAGTTTCTGAAGGTCTCGTCTCGCAGAAGGCTGCAAGATCAGACCCAGTTGATGTAGTTCTCTATCAGTTATGCCCGTTCTCCAAAGTTCATGGTCTTTGAGTTGAAGTCTGGTTAACAGAGCATGAATGTTCCAACAAGCAATGATTAATTTAGAGCCAGGAAAGAAGTTGGAAGGCAGCTTATTTAGCCCACTTTATAGGAACTTTCCCAGATTGGGACAAACAGGCTGTTTAGACATCTGAGTTGATGCCAAACACCAGGGTCCTTCCCCAGCAGGATAAGCAACGATTGAACACTGACCTTCAATGCATATGTCTAGGCACGACAAAGTAGGAAGGCATTGCCATGGACCCTCCACCTTCTCTTTTGGAAGAAGGAACTACAGAAATCCAATGGCAAGATGAAGGTAAAGACAATTGAGATACCTGCTTCATCTTCTAGTCGGGGAGCTGCTCCGAGTTGAAGGAAGCATGGTTCCAGTAGCATGGGTACCATTGCCCAACAGGACTCTGGTTCGTTCACTTTTGTGGGGACATTTCCTCCTGCAGGGAGCTCCACTACCCTGCCCTTAGGTGCTCCTTTGCACAGAGCTGTTGGGTGTTCCCAAAGGGAGACAGGTTTGTTGACCAGTGCCTATCAGTTGCCGTTGCATCACTGGCTGTACTGTTTATGCACCCACTGGCAAACCTTGGTGGGGGAACTATCCACCTTTTATTGTAAATACCAAAAGATTTTTGCATGCTATGATCAGAAGAAACTGTACTTAGGAAAGACAAATATAATGACGCATCTCTTTCTCTTGCTTAATATTTCTGCTGTGATTCTCAGTATAATGCAAATGAAAAGACACTAGAGCACTAGATCACAAATAGCTTAAAGGCAGAGACAGCTTTTAAACTAGTTTTGAAAACTGAAAATTAAAAAAAAAGATTAATTATTGCACAGTAAACTGCCTTCTGTCTGCATGTGCATGGCCAGGCAATATCTATTTTTGGCACTTATCTGTGGTGAAATAAGGTCAGGTTGCATTAAACTTCTGGAACTGAGATGGAAGAGAAGGAGGGCCCACTTATCTTTTAGCTCAGAAGCTTAGTGGTTAGGGTACTTACCCAGGCAGCAGTAGGCCTTGGTTCTAGGCCCCTCTCACTCAGAGGGATTTTGAATTGGGATCTCCTGCTTCCCAACATAGTGTTCTAATCATGAATTAGGCACTGCCCATCCCTTCTTTTGAAGCTGGTTCCCTGTACCTTCCATTTAATATCCACTGGATAAAAAATAGCAAGGTAGTTGCTGGCCTATTTGGACTGGAACCCAGGGTCATGCCCCTTCAGAGGGAGCATCCGTCTTACTGATCCATACTTCCTATGGCTTGTTCTCTTCTTCCTGGCTCCACATGTCTTCCGCTCTTAATTGCTTAGTGGGCTAGTCTCAAGAGGAAAGCTAGAAAGTGCTTTAATCTAGCCTATAACCTGGTGGTTAGAGCATTTTGCTGAGAAGTTAGCGATGCAGGCTCAAATCCCCTCTGAGGGATGGAGTCCTAGAACCTGGATCTCTCACTGCCTTGGCAAATGCCCTAACCAGAGGGCTATTAGGCTCTGAAGTGGGAATGCCCTCCTCTTCCCATAAAAAACAAAACAAAACAACCAACCTGGTAGTTGGGGGGGGGTTCCGTGACCATAGAGTTTCTAGATTTGTATAACTTTATCGTAAGTGCCTTGTGGATTCTGTTGCCCCTGAATACTATGACAGCCATAGTGAGCCTAGTACATGCTCAGTAGGTTAATGTAGGGTAAGCTTGGCTACATGGAATCCAAACTGTGCGTAAGTCCCCCACACTACAGTTACATAGCCCAATAAGCGTCATTTAGATCTGTGAAGGAGAAAGATTCCTCATGGAAAACCTTGACGAGCCTTGGGCTGAATTCTACCGTAATTCTCTACAGTTAAATACAGAGGTTCAAAAGGTCCAAGGCAGAATCAGTTCCATCTTTTCGAGTTTTCGTAAGCTGCATAGCTTGAACTGATAACAAACTGAACTGACACTCAGTGTTTGGGTGGCCAAGACGGGCAGAAGGCTGCACTGGCCTAGCCCAAGGCTGCTTGGCTGTTAGACGCATGCTACCCCCACTCCCCCCTGCTCCCTGCTTTTATTAGCTGCAGGGAGGAGAGAGCTGGTAGAAAATTTGTCCTCAGCCCCTGCCTCTGAGAAGGTGGTGGGGAGGAGGAACACATCACCTGGTCCTGCCCACCCCCTTCCCCGCCCCCAGCTAGGATCTGTCTGGTACAAGAAGGGCTTTTCATCCCCTACAGACAGGTTAGCAGAGCTCTGGTTGGCTTAGCCCTACCCGTCTCAGCCCCATGCCTAGGAGAGGGGGTGGGGTCGTGCACTGACCCCCACCTCAGCTGCGGTCTGCCTGGCATAGGGGAAAGACCCTGCCTTGGGGTTTTCACTCCCCTTCAGCCCAGCTCTCTGGGCTAGGATCAGTTCAGTCCTGTCCATTTCCCAGCTCTAATGTGTGAAAGGCAGGTGACAGGGGTGGGGGGCGCAAACATATCAGGTCAGATGGGCATTGGCCCTTGCACCCAGGGTTTGTCTAGTGTGGAGGGGGGCAAATCCTCACTAAAGGCTTTTTGTTCCCCTGAAACCGAGCTCACTGGGCTGGGATTTGCTCAGCCCTGCTTCCTCCCTAGTTCCTCACCTCCAGGGTGGGGTAGGGGCGGAACCCACTGGCCCAGCCTAACATTGGACCTCCCAGGTCTGCCCAGTGTGGTGGTGGGGAGGCCCCCACTGGGAGGTTTTCATTCCCCCAGGGCCTGGCTTTCCAGGGTGTCATGGGCTAAGCCCCACCCCCTCCCCAGACCCTGCCTGTGCTCCACCCAGACGAGGTGGAGCTGATCCCCACCTGGCTTGCTGAGCTGCACTACCCCATGCCAAACAGATTCTGGCTGGGGGGCCCAGTGCCAGGCTGGCCCAATGCATTCCACTTCACAGCCCCCCTCACCTCTCATAGATGGTGGCTGGGGAGGAGACTGTGTCAACCTGGTGAGGCTGGCTGTGGGGGACTGAAAAGCCCCCAGTGGGGGCTTCCTCCCTCCCTGCACTGGGCAGGCCCTGGCTATGGGGGCCAGTGGTGAGCCAGTTCATTTCTCCCCTACTCCACTGCCCCTCTTGGAAGTGGGGAGCTGGGGAAGGGGTGGGGCTATGTCAGTGCTGGCCCAGTGAGCCAGGCAGCATGAGATTGAAATGCTCCCAAGGGGGATTTTCCCTCTGTGGCAGGAAAGCCCTGGCTGTGGGGACTGGATCTAGGCTGGTGTGGTCCCCTTCACTTTCCCTTCCCTGTTCAGGAGTGGGCAGGGTTAAACTGATGGCAACCCCACTTGCCTGACTGCCGTGGGATCAAAAAGCCCCCACTGCCAGGGCTTTCCTTCCCCTTGTCCTGTCCAAACAGGGGACTTGGGGGTGGGGTCTGGGGATCCATTCCATTGTGCCCCCGCAAATCCTGCCAGGCTGATAGGTGCTGACTGGGAGCAGAGGCTTTAGTGCCTCAGCTCTGTGATAGATGAGGGAGGGGCCAGCCTTCTTCTGCTGAAGCAGACAGCAGAGCCCAGGGCTGGAAGGCATTTTGGGATGTTGGGCAACTGTTAATTAACTTGTTTGGGAAGGGATCTGGGACAGAAGTTCCATAAAGCAGTTTGACCTAAATCAGTTAAGTCTGATGCTACATCCAATCAGGGTTATCTTAAACTGGTTTTGGCCATTTTGAAAGTGGCTTATGTGCACTGAACCTCTGTTCTGTTAAAGGTTTAAACCAGTTTTGGACCACTTAAACTGGTTTATGTGTAACTTTGGTTCATAGCATACATGTTTAGTTCTACTCAATTCCAGTAGGGGTTGTATGCGTGAAAGAGTGCAACCACAATTTTGGACACTGTTGTACTCTATCATAGTTATGCTTGTATGAGGACTGTGATTGGAGAGAGGAGGTATGACCAGAACACAACTACGCTGTAGAAATTCCTGCACCCTGAACTAGGCCCCCAGAGGAGCTGTTGCAGGTGGGTGCAACTGAAATCTGTTTTTTTAAGTCTGGAGCTACTCATACCAATGGCTTTTCTGAACCTGGCTTCCAGTCACTAATGTAACCATTTTATATTTACATATAATATTTCTCAGTCTCTATTTTATTTGATAGATAAAGTTGAATGAAAATATGCCTTTGCTTTCTGGGGGGATTATTGCCTATTTGCACCTAATATTGTAATATCTTGGTTCTGACATCACATTTGGTTGCAGAAGTAACAAACTTGTTATGATCTTACAGGCAATTTGCATGAATGGTAAATGAGCTGGTTTGGTTAAAATACATTCAACTTTTAATTACAGAAATCTTGCTTAATGATATTCTTTCTCAGCTCATGAAGGAAATTTTGGTAGCTGGAAAACATCTCTCCAGTTCTGTACTGTGGTGACAGGTGTTCCTGGGATGTGGATGTGCTACTGGTCTCCAGTACATGGTTTCATCTTTAGTGTGAGAGTCCTGTTCTGGAAGAGACTCTCTGTTCTGGAATATGGTCTCCTCTTCAAGGGGCTTCCAAGAAACAACTGCTCACCAGTTTATCTGTGAGTCATCTTCTGTTCTTAGATGATTGGCTTCTACATCAGCTGTGGTGTAGTAGGACTAAAATCCCTCAGTGTGGTGTACTGAATAGCACCATTCTATGATAGAGTAGTATTCTTTGTTCAGAGAGCATAATAGTCCAATGAAATGACTGAGTCAGATCTCTTGTTTTCATTGTGGTGGAGAGATTGATGGCTCTGGTTCTTGTGTTTCTCATGGTATGGTGATGAATTCTGGGAAAGGATCTCTGCACTGTCTTTCTATACTATATATAATATAGCAGTAGGATTTGATAAGTGATTACTGAGCCTCTCTTTACCTCAGTGTTAGGGTGAAAGGATACGCTGAATGATTGTCTGTGTTCAGGCTTTCAGGCTAGATGTGAGGACCGGGGGAAGACTTCTTCCTGGAGAAGACTCTGGGTGTGTCTACATGAGATGCTTTACTGCACCTTAGACTAATCTAATCTGCAGTATCTACATGTATGCAGGATTTACTGTGCAGTAATTCAGGTTATTGCACCGTTTGTTAGTACCAACAAATACAGGTAATAGATTAATGGCACATTAGCTACTGTGTGGTAGCACATGTGTAGATGCTGATTGGGAGCAATTTGCTCCTGGTCAGCCTAGGCAGCAAGTGGCCATAGGAGATGGGGGAGTTGTCAGCAGCTTCATTGTGGGGCTTGGGATTACAGCCTGGCTTGGCAGCACTGCCTTAGGGTGATGTCCTGTAGCTGAGTACTAGCAATGCCCTAAGATCTCCCTTCATGTTTCTTGTTGAGAGGATTGGGGAGCTCTCTGTCCCCATTTTTGGCATGGCTCAGCTCCTGGATTCCTTCAGGAGCTGGGAGTTGAGCAACACTGGGATGAGGTAGCTCTCTGTCCCTGTAGCACCAGTCTAAGGAGAGAGAGATTCCCTGTGCCCTTAGCCCAGCTGCTGCCAATGTAGCATATGACCCACTCAGCTCCCACACCTTGCTTATGCCTGAGGGGGCTAGGAGCTGAGCAGCACATCTCCCCCTGGTCCTGGTGCTGCTTATCTCCCTATGTTTCCCACTAGTCCCAGCGCTGCTCAGTTCCTTGCTCCTCCCAGGTATGGGTGGAGAGTGCGAGTGGACTGGGCCATGCACTGCACAGGTAGCAGCAGGTCTGGGGGGATGGGGGGCCTGGAGCTCCCCTTGGCTGCCATGGGGGTAGAGCAGGGCAGGGGAGCAGGAGCAGCAATGGATTCAACTGCTCCTGTTGGGAGCAAATATATTCCTGATGCAGGCACACATGGAGATATATTCCTGGTTGTAGTTTTCTATGCCTTTATTTTAGTGCACAATAGCCTTAAGGCACACTAATTGCATGGGTAGGTGCACCCACTATTTCCCAGAGAAGAGGAGAGTCTGTACAGTTGGGCCCAGAAGAACAGAGCCTCAGATTGAGAGATATAGTAGGACATAATTGAAATCACATATCCAGTTACCCTGATCCCCTGAAATCCATTGCAAGTATGACTCTGGGTGTAAGATATAAGCAGCAGGAGAAAATGCTGCTTGGCTTAGCAGGGAAGTTTTCATTAAATTAAATCACAAAAAGGAAGCTTATAAGAAGTGGAAACTTGGACAAATAACTAGGAAAGAATATAAGAGCATTGCTCAGGCATGCAGGGATGAAGTCAGGGAAGTCTGAGCACAGCTGGAGTTGCAACTAGCAAGGGATGTGAAGGGTAACAAGAAGGGCTTCTACAGGTATGTCAGTAGCAAGAGGAGGATCAGGGAAAGTGTTGGTCCCTTACTGAATGGGGGAGGCAACCTACTGACAGAGGCTGCAGAAAAGGCTGAAGTGCTCAATGCCTTTTTTACTTCAGTCTTCAAAGACAAGGTCAGCTCCCAGTTTGGGGAGGAGGTGAGCAGCCCTCAGTGGTGAAAGAATAAGTTAGAAACTACTTATAAAAGCTGGGCATGTACAAGTCCATGGGGCCTGATGAGATGCACCTGAGGGTGCTGAGGGAGTTGGGTGATTATCATCTTTGAAAACTCATGGTGATCAGGAGAGGGCCTGGATGATTGGAAAAGGGCAAATATAGTGCCCGTATTTAAGAAAGGGAAGAAGGAGGATTTAGGGAACTGCACACCAGTCAGCCTTGATGGTTCTGGATTTAGGACCCAGATGCCTTGTTCTGGACTTGGGGCGGGGGAATCCACCCTCAGACTGACCACAGTCTTTCCTTTTAATAGGAAAATGTGTATTGATATGTAGTGATAATGGAAAAGAAACAATACAAAAAAATCAAGCAGTTCTGTATATCTGTCAATCCTAGGGCTGTCATCAGAATCAACAACCATCTGGCCAGGGTGGAGGCTTCACTCCTAAGGCTCTCTCTTAGGTGCCAGATGTCAGCATATCAGCAGCCTGCAGGGGGGATGCTGAGGCCCACCCCCTTCACCCACAGTGGAGTGGATGAGATGGGCTGGTGGTATGCCCTCTGTCCATAGTGGCCTTGGAGACCTCACTTCGGGATCGTCTCAGGGAGGAGAACAGGGAGGGACCTTTTGTTACTTTCAAATCTCTGCTGTTGTACTCTCCTTCCCTCCTGATGACTCTTCATCCATGGCTGTTGCTGATTGGTTTCTCTGTGTTTGTCTCACTGTCCACATTCTGTTCCATCAGCATATTCTAAGCCCAACACATGCACACCCTTCCCAAAATAGGAATTTCAAGTTCCCTTCTTTGACCTTGTGAGCTGGTGCCATCTTATTTCATGTTATGGAACAGTGTGGTATATGCCTCCAGTCTCTCAGACTTTGTCCCTGTTTGTTAGACAGCCTGTCTGCTTCTGAAGGCTGAGAAAACTGTGCGAGACCTAGGCTTTTAAAAATCAATTAACCCCTGCTGCCATATATATATGCCAGTTCCCCAAAAGCAGACCTTTAAATACCATTTTCAAGCCATCCAGCTTCACCTCAGTCCTTGGAAAAATCATGGAGAAAATCCTCAAGGAACCCATTTCTAAGCACTTGGAGGAGAAAAAGGTGATTAGTAGGACTCTGTGAATTGTTGCTGAGTATTTTGTTTCAAAGTTGTTTCAAGCTTGAAAAAGCAAAATCAAAATAAAATGAGGGCACTCGAAATGTTTCATGGCGCGCAGCCATCTCCCACCACTGGGCTGAGCTCCATGGGGTCCACAGCCCCATGCAGCGCAGCCTGGTAGTGAGAGGTGGGCAGAGCCAGGGCTGCACACTGCCTCCCACCCTCGGGCTGAACTCCAGTCAGCTCCACCAGCCCCATGGAACGCAGTGGGCAGCAGGAGGTGGACAGAACCAGGGCTGTGCTCTGCCTCCTACCACTGGGCTGAGCTCCATGGGGTAGTGGAGCCACTTAGTGTGCAGCCCTGACTCTCCCCTGCCTTCTGCCACTGGGCCAGATGACATCAGGCTGCCACTGATGCCTGGGGCCAGTGGTAGCATCAGTTTTCCCTGGTGCTGGGTGCGGGCTGTGCCCAGTGCTGGTTCCAGGTGGCAGCAGCAGTGTCCTGTCATCCAGTGTGCAGATCTGGGTGCCCACACCCCCAGGAGGAGTCTGGCACAGCTCTCCTGGAGGTGCGGGCCCCCGGATCTGCGCACCGGATGACAGGAGGCTGCTGCTGCCAGCAAGTATCACAAGCTTTGCTTTTTTCAGCTTAAGGTGCAGTTTCTGAGAAATCTCTGCACCTATCTCCTTGAAACTTGGGAGGCTTCATGCCCTCAGAAGAGGCTACCATCACTGCAATTTTCATCTGAATCAGGCAAGAAATAACCGTTTTAGGCACATATAGCCTATGGGCAAAACGTCAAAACAGTTTTGATGAAATGAAACAGGCCAGCTTACTTCGAAAGGAAACAAAACGATGAAATGAAACACTGTCTATTCAAAATGGTGAAACAAACACTGAAATAAAATGGTGGTGTTTCACACAACCCTAGTGATTTAACAACAGTCAGCATGGATTCACCAGGGGCAAGTTATGCCTGACCAACCTGACTGCCTTCTATGATGAGGTGATTGGCTTTGTGGATGTGGGGAGACTGGTGGATGTGGTGTATCTTGATTTTAGCATGTGGCATATCTTGATTTTAGCAAAGCTTTTGATACAGTTTTCCACAGCATTTTCACAGGCAAGCTAAGGAAGTATGAGCTGGATGAATGGACTGTAAGGTGGATAGAAAAGTGGCTGGAGAATTGGGCTCAGAGAGTAGTAATCAATGGCTCAATGTCTAGCTGGCAGTCAGGATCAAGTGGAGTGCCCCAGAGGTTGGTCCTGGGGCCAGTTTTGTTCAACGTCTTCATCCTGCAAGATGGCATAGAGTTTACCCTCAGCAGGTTTGCAGATGACACCAAGCTAGGGGGAGTAGTAAATACACTGGAGGGTAGGGCTAAGGTTCAGAGTGGCCTAGGCAAATTGGAAGATTGGGCCAAAAGGAATCTCATGATGTTCAACAAGGAGAAGTGCAAAGTCCTGCACTTAGGACCAATGCACCAGTACAGGCTGGGGGATGACTGGTTGGGCAGCAGCTCTGCAGAAAAGGACCTGGGGGGTCACAGCAAACAATAAGCTGACTATGAGGTAGCAGTGTGTCCTTTTTGCAAAAAAGGCTAACAGCATACTGGTCTGCATTGTTAGATGTGTTGGCAGTAGGTCAAGGAAAGTGATTATTCCCCTCTGTGGTGAGGCCACATCTGGAGTACTGTGTTCAGTTTTGGGCTTCCCACTACAGAAAGTATGTGGAGAAATTTGAGAGAGTGCGGCAGAGGGCAACAAAAATGGTGAGGGGACTAGGGGACATGACTGATGAGAAAAGGCTGAGGGGAACTGGTGGTATTTAGTCTAGAGAAGAGAAGACTGAGAGGGGATTTAAGAGTGGCCTTCAACTACCTGATGTGGGGTTCAGAAGAAGATGGAGCAAGACTGTTCTAAGCAGTGGCAGATGACAGAACAAGGAGCAATGTTCTCAAGTTGGAGCAAGGGAAGTTTAGGTTACATGTTAGGAAAAATTTCCTCACTAGGAGGGTAGTAAAACATTGGGATAGGTTACCCAGAGAGGTGGTGGAAGCTCCATCCTTGGAGGTTTTCAAAACCCGGCTAGACACAGCTTTGGCTGGGATGATGTAGTTGCGGACGGTCCTGCTTTGAGGAAGGGGTTGAACTAGATGACCTCCTGAGGTCCCTTCTAACCCTAATTTTCTATGATTCTATGATAAAAAAATAAGACAGAAAAGGGGAAAAATATCTGAACTGTAAGTCAAATTGTGTTTAAAATGAAATGTTTTTCAAAGTGCGTAAACATAAGAGGAGTAAACAGGGGAGATAATAATTTCAAATCTAATTGGTTTAAAATAAAATGAATTAAAACAGTTCCAAGTGTTAGGTTTGCTCTTGAGTCTCCTTGACAATTTTATACATTTATACCTGTATTTTCCTATTTTTAAGCATGCTTTCTTTTTTCACCACTATATTGTGGAAATGACCTACACAAATCTGGAGAAATTTTCAGAACACTGCTTCTCTAAGGGCTTAAAAATGCTTCATGTTATTCATGAGCATAATGTCATTGAAATCAAAAGACCTACTCATAGGGTGAACTTTAAGTACAAGTACTTCATGAAATTGGGATATTACTCTCTCTCTCTCTCTCACACACACACACACGGTAGACAATCAAGCTGTTAAAAAAACTGCTGGCACATGCAAAAAGGAAGGTGGGAAAAATCCTGATTTCATTTTCCTGTCTCTCTTACTTCTAGCAATAGGTATTATTTTGAAAAAAATGGGTGAAAAGGGTAGGGCTTTTGCTGTTAAATTGGAAATATCCCTTTAAGAAGAAACTGCTCTTTCCACTTTTTTCCCTTTCTAAGCACCTCATGCCAAAAATTTGGAAGGTTTAAATAAATATTAATTAATTCTTTAAAAATTGTTTGGCACTTTACATGTCTAATTTTTTTTAACATTAAACATGAATGATGAAGTATAACAAGCTTACAGGCATATAGTA
>NW_017728886.1:123181684-123212116 GCF_001723895.1 Crocodylus porosus | reverse complement strand
TGGGGGGTGCAGATCGAGGCCCCTGCAATGAGGGAGGTAGTGGGGCAGCAGCAGGTGCACGCATCCACCCAGGATGGGGTGGGTTGCAGTATGGAGCTGTGAGTGGCTCATCCAGGGGAATGGGGGTGGGGGGCAGCTCTTGGTGCTGTGCACACCCTGGGGGAGGCATAGGGGGCCTGCGCCCCTCAGGTCTGTGCAGGGCAAGGGCTGGCTGCTGCTGTGAGCTGGGGTCAGTGGCAGCACTGGGCTCTTCCCAGTGCGGGGGTGGGGCTGAGGCAGAGCTATGCTCAGGGAAGGCGGGAGCTGCAGTGGGGCTGGTGGTGGTGACACTGGGAGGGGGGCTGCCCCAAGATTCACCATAGCCCCCACTAGCCTGCCCCTCCCAGGACTGCCACCACCCACCCCTCACCCTACCCACCCCGAGCGCAGCCCTAGCCGCAGCCCTAGCCCCAGCCCAGGCCAGCCCAGTCCTCTCACTGGGAACAGCCCAGAGCAGCCCTGGCCCTGAGCCTGCAGTGGTAGCCTGCACTTGCTCTCTGTAAAGACCTGGGGGGCACAGGCCCTCCGTGCATTCCCTGGGATCCGGAGTAGGTGCTTGTGGCTCTGTTCCACACCCTGCTGCACCTGGGCAGCACCTACCTCTGCCCCAACCCCACTCCCTCCCTCATTGCAGGGAGCCTCGATCTGCCCCGCCTTCCCTTTCTCCCGCCCGTGGGCAACTGATGTCTCCTAAGTGTGGGGAAGCAGTTGCAGAAGCCACTGATGGTGTTGGCGGTGGGGACAGGGCTGGCAAGCATCTGCAGAAGCTGGCAACAGTGGCAGGGGATGGCTCTGTGGGGGGGGTATGTTTCCCCCGCCCGTGTACTCCCTACCAGTCGCCTATGCTCCCCCCTTCCCCCCCATAGACTTATTGGCCAGACACTGCTCTCCAAGCTGCCGGGCTACTTTCCTGGCTGTGGGCATGCTGCAGTTGCATGCATGTGAGCAGCATTCATTGGCGACATTATTAGCAACATCAGCCAAAAAAGCAGATTGCTGAATGTCAGTTTGCCTTTTATCAGTTTTACGCAACTCTTCTCTTCTCACCTGTGTATTCTCCCTGAACAGTTTATACCCGTTCATAACAATGCTCCAGTCATATGAGCTATCTAGTCAAGTCTCTGTTATTCTAATCACGTTGGCCTCTTTTGCTTCCCACTAAATACAGGTTGTTCAGGGAGCTGGCATGACTAGAGGTGTAAACCTTCTGGAAATTTTGAAGCCATGGGGAAAAAAAATGTTTTTTCCGGATTTTTTGGGGGGGAAAAATTAAAATTTATGCAATACTTAGTTTCTTAGCACCCTTTACAGATCTAAATTCACTTTGCTACTTTAAGAACACAAAATGTTTTATGTATAACTTGGTTTGCTCATAAAATTATCATGTTTGGTATATTTATTAAATTTAAAAGTATAGTTTATTTGGACAATTTCAAATTTAGTAATTGAATTTACTTTAAAATGTTTTTAATTTTTGTTACAAATGGAGCTACACGTTGCTGAACTCTAAGGTACCTAGCATCTCTTAGTTTTTGACAGTTTATGAGAAGCAGGCAAAAATTAAAGTTGAAAATAGAAGAAATCATCAACATTATAGTAAAACAAAGAGAGTTGTTATGTATTCTGGACTTAGTCACCTCCACAGTGTCAAGCAGATATAGAAAGCACACATTTTTTAGAAAAAGAGCTAAAGAAAAAAAGAAAAAAAACAAGACTCATTCAATACAAATTTTGCTACATGAAACTTTGTCTAATCGGTCTCATTTTCTGAGCTGTCACTATCAGCAGTTTCTGCTTCTTCTGATCCTTTATTTTTACAATCTTCATGGACTTCTGAAAACTGAAGCTTTGCCTGGACTGAGACAAGTTTCTCTACTCATACACATGTTAGTTTATTTCTTGATTTGGTGTGAATATTTCCAAACACAGACCAATTTCCTTCACATGCTGCATAAGATAGAGGAATCTGAATCAGGTGACAAGCAAGAGGAGAGGAGGCTGTGTTACGCAAAGGCCTTGCCACCATGTTACAGGAGGGATACGCTTGGCCAAGTGCCGAATTGCATTCCTGGACCAAATACCTGAAGATGTTCTGTATTCTGTAGCGCTTGAAAGTACCTTTCCAACATCAAGTCCTAAGTGTGTTGTTTGTTTCATAATCCAGTCAAATGCAGTAGCAGTACCATCATCACTAATGTTTTTGCCTCAAGAGATTTACAGCAGCATGAATTGATTCCTGACCAACCTGATTGCCTTTTATGACCATGTAATTAAATCCTTGGATGACGATGTCGCTGTGGATGTAGTCTTTCTAGACTTTAAGAAGGCCTTTGACACTATCTCTTGCCCCATCCTTATCAATAAATTAAGCAACTGTGGCATTGATGCCTACACAGTTGGATGGGTAAAAAAATTGGCTGATGGGGCGTACCCAGAGAGTAGTGGTGGATGGGTTCTACTCAACTTGGCGAGATGTGAGCAGTGGGGTACCTCAGGGCTTGGTCCTTGGGCCTGCGCTGTTTAACATCTTCATCAGCGACTTGGACAAGGGGGTGGTAAGCATGCTGTCCAAGTTTGCTGATGACACTAAGATGTGGGGCGAGGTGGACACACTTGAAGGGAGAGGGAGGCTGCAAGTAGATTTAGACAGACTACAAGGGTGGGCAGACGAGAATAGGATGGGGTTCAACCTAGATAAATGCAGGGTGCTGCACCCTGGGAGAAGGAATCCATAGCATACATACAGCCTGGGAAGTTCCCCTCTTGAAAGCACAGAGGTGGAACAGGATCTTAGAGTCATTATTGACTCCAAGATGAACATGAGCTGCCAATGCCAGGCCACAGCCAGCAAGGCCAGCCATAACTGTCATGCATCCAAAGATGCATCTCAACCTGGTTCAGAGAGGCGATACTCCCCCTCTATGTGACTTTAGTCAGGCTGCAGTTAGAGTACTGCGTCCAGTACTTAAAAAGGGATGTGGCCAGCCTGGAGAGGGTTCAGAGGAGGGCCACCTGCTTGGTGAGAGGGCAGCAAGACAGGCCCTATGAGGATAGACTGAGGGACCTGAACCTGTTCAGCCTCAGCAAGAGGAGGCTGAGGGGGGACCTGGTGGCTGCCTACAAACTCATCAGGGGGAACAACAGCAAATAAGTAGAGCCATTTTCTCCCCAGCACCACCTGGGGTGATGAGGAACAATGGTAATAAGCTGATGGAGAATTGGTTTAGGTTAGAGATCAGAAGGCAATATTTTACAGTTAGGGTGGCCAAAATCTGGAACCAACTTCCCAGGGAAGTGGTCCTCACCCTTACCTTGGGCAAATTCAAGAGGAGGTTGGATGATCACCTGTCTGGGGTCTTGTGAACCCAGAATTCATTCCTGCCTGTGGCAGGGGGTCAAGCTAGATGATCTGTTCAGGTCCCTCCTGACCCTAGCTACTATGAAACTAAGATTGGCAACAACATTCTTTCTGTCTGTTGATAAAGTCTTTCACTTTTCTTGCTTCTGTACTTGTAAATGGAGAAACACTTAGATTCTCAAAAGCATTTGATTTTTATCTGGGTCATTTGGTAAGGAAGGTCTAACAAAAATGCACTGTCTGATTCAGATGCAGTGTCTGCTGAAGAAATTGGCTTTAGAATCTTCAGGGAGTTCTACAGCTGAACCCAGAAGACATCCTCATCAAGTACAGTGTTTCTTACAATTCTGGGTCCTTTAAGATCCTCAGTCATTACTGTTTCTTGGAGAGCTTTCTTGTTTTTTAGTAAAGTTTCAAATGAGATCATCACTCCACCCCATCTAGTTTAACTACAGTTTGTGTCATTCCTCTACAGGAATGAATGGATGCTGCTGCCAGTGTCTGCTCCCAGTCCTTTGAGTCCTAGTCAGGAGAACAGGAGCAGATCCACCAATCTCTAGATCAAAGTCAACAACAGAGGAAGTCCACAAGCAAAGAAAGCACTAAATCCTTCTTCCTTCTCTTGTGAAAATGACAGTGCTCCCTGGGGGTAGAAATGCATCTTGGTCTTGCATATGAGAGTTGTACTGTAATTCTTGTCCTTGGTGTACAGGAATTGTAATGATCTGATACTGTAGGTAGTCTTAGATAAAAGTCTTCCTATTACAGTTATTAGAAAACATTTTTGGGGAGTAAAGGGTAGCAGTATATGAACACCTTGTCTTAAACATTTTATTCATCATTCTAAGAGGTTATTTCAGTTTTTACAAACATTTTCAATTTTTCCAGTTTTTCAGGAAAAAACAAAACAAAAAATGTCCTTGGAAAAAAACCCCCAAAACCCCAGAGTTAATCTGTGGCACTCTTGCCATAAAGGTTGAGCCCCACTCAGTTAGAACACCCTCTGTCCGGACCAGATGATCCACAGAGAAACGCTAAGAAGAGGTGTATGTGAATTGCTGTATTGATGGTGATTTTTGTAAGGTAGTTGCCTTGCATTAATTGTACCAAGCTACAGTTTTAAGCACTACACAACATTTCAAAAGCTTTCCCTGATTCTTAAATTGGGAACTTTTAAAAATGTATTCTGAAAAAATCATAATCAAAGGCTTTATTCTGTTTTTCTCGTGAAAGCAAATCAAGGTTGGGCCCTAAGGGAATACTCATTACCACTAAATCATTCACTTGTACATATACAACTTCTTCCTACCTGCTCCATTTTAATGCTCTGAAAAATTAAGTTTCAACACAGTATCGCACATGGTAGTGACAAATGCATCTTTATTTTTAGATCTGTGCAAAACCTGGCAATTACACTTCATAAAGGGGATGTGCAATATTTTCTTTGATATCAGTCTGCATGGGTTTGCAACTAACTAAGCTTTGCATTGAGTTTCTGATTCTAATTTAAACAAGTTTCATTTTGAAAGGAGGCCTTCCTTATTTCAGTTTTCTTTCAGTTTTGTGCCTGCAGAACTTGCTCAAGTGTTTTGTTTCTTCAGTTCATTTGGGGACACAAATCTGAGTCTTTCTTTTATTGCACAGAGTAATTAGTCATTACACACAGTTTTGCTTTACTTTTGTTTTGGTCACAAATCTTGTGAGTTCAGTTTTTTCCCCTTCTCAAAAGATGGGGTGAAAGCCATATGATAGAGGTAAACTCCTTGTAACCCTAGACTGTACCCCTTCTATGAGGGTGAACACTGGAGCAGTGTTTTGCTCCCATTCCCATACACTCCTTCGCCATGTCCATGAAGATTACTTTCCTCCATCTTTTTTAGATTTGATAGTGACTTGAAACCAAAACAGAATACAAGCATTATTGCTACTATTTATATATAGGGATCTATTTAAAGCACGCAGAGGGAAAGTAAAAATCACGTACCGCTCAGGGTGCCTGGCACCAACTTCACGGTCTTTTTGTGGTGAGTTCTTCACTCCCCACTACTGATTGGCTGAAGTGGCCCTTCCCCTTGCTGCTTATTGGAAGAGGGGGTTTCCCTTCATGCTACCCCATCCCTTGTAGCTGACTGGTAGAGAGGGATGGGGCTGCACAAAGGTTAGTTCTTTCAGCCAATCAGTGGAGGAAGGGGAGGCTGCCATCTTAGCTGCTCCCCTTTGTGCCGGCAGCTTCCTTCCCACCCCTAGTGGGCCATGAGGCCAGTCACTGGGGATCCAGCATTTTATTTTTAGTAAGCCTTTTTTTTTTTTCTGGTGACCCTGCACAAACTCACAGGGAATGCCAGTTTTCATAGTGATCATGGAAAACACCTTGTTTCACTGTTTCCGCTAAAATCACATCATGAATTGAGTAGATCTCTATACAAATCTGATGTGAAGTTTCTGGGACTGCTTTCATAATGTGGTATGTTGAGGACTTATTATTTTGGTAGAAAATAAATCAATTTGTTTGAATAGGTGCCCTACTTATGGGGAAAAGCATAACATTTTCTTGATCTCTTGCTTTTGTCAAATATCACTGTATATAGTAAATTCAACTTTTATCATCATGATATTTTGAATCGGGTCTTAATTAAAGCACCTGATTCAAAATATCATGCACCTTGTTTGCCGCTTATAGCCTAAATATTGAATTTTATGATATCTTTTTCAGTTATGTTTCCCTTTCATCAGATAAGGAAACCTTCTGCAACATGAAGCAATGCTGTTGAAATCTAAAGGCAAAACTGTAGTAGCTGTCATCCAGAGAATATAACTCTAGGGTCAAATCTTCAGCTAGTGCAAGCTGGCTTTACTGTTGACTTCAAATGAGGATCTGTGCCATTTTTCAGGAATATTAAGTTTTGAATTTTTGTTATAAATGTTAATTAGTTTCATTGATATAATTTAATAGTAAAACATCTTCAATCTATAGGGTTGTAACTCAGTTATTCATGTTAAACATGTACATTGCCAACTAATTTAGCAATTAATTTAATTTCCAATGGCTAATTTTGGGTTAAGGATTAAACTTTTATTCACCTATTAGTTACATAAGAAGGCTTGGCATTTAAGTGTGATTCTGTTTCATCCTGTTCAAATCCCTAAAATACAGCTAATGTAAAAAGGCAGGTCTTTTTCCTCTTCATCACTTTTTTTGTGATTTAATCTTAAGGGTCAGATCATAGTGGGCACATATACATGAGATGTTGCATTGCTATAGCAGGAAGTGCTGTAGCTTTGGCAGATGGATGCCACAGTACTGCGTAGTAGCAACAAACTTCTGCCCAGTATCTTGTTGCTACTGTTCAGTAGGGTTAAAAATAACCTGTGTACCACCATGACTGTGCTGTACCAGTGGGTACTGCACAGTCATGGGTATGTGTAGAAAAGTCCAGTGTGTTGCAAAAAAAAAAAAAATGTATTAATGGATTTTTAGGATTTGAGCAAGGTGTAAAAGAATCACACTTAAAGCTCCTAAATCCACTTTAGGGGCCCAATAGATAGAATAGGATCTGGCTCCAAGTCTCTTTGCACATAGTGAACAGTGATTTTAAGAACATGGTCAAAGACCAAAGATTTTAAATGGTTGCAGGTAAGAATGTCAGTTGCTCATGTTACTATTTAAATGGGAAATTAGCTGGAGGTGCTACAAGAGTGTGCCTTTTCAGCTGGCTTGACAGTTTCCTGATCTTCCACTCTTCAGAATATGCTGTTGGATGTTTATTGAAACTTAAATGCTTTTTTTGAAAACACCATCTGGATGCTGTGACATTCTTTCATACACAACAATTATCAACTATAAAATTAATTTGAAACATGCCACATTGAAAATAGGATCAAGTTAGGTAACAGTGCTAGTCAGCCTTTTGTGTAAACAGCTATGTCTGAAGTTTAGCATTTAAATGTTGAAGACACAGTTACAACTGACTACTTAAACTGGAAGGTCCTTGGGGCTGAGACTGTTCAATCTATTTGTACAGTACCTTACCTGAAATGAGCACCAGGTGCATATGGTTAATTGCATGGCTGTATTCCATCCCTACACCATGCCCCATGCCTTGCAGATGGTATCCTCATAGATGTTCTCTTCCTCTTGGCTCCTTTTCTGGGGTTTTTGGACTCTCGCTGGTCCCACGCTCTCAACCTCGGCTTTGGACCTCGACTTGGATCCCTAGGAACCTCCTCTTCCCCTTAATTCCTCCCCAAACCTCCAGACTGCTTCTTGATGTACTCTCCAAGCTGACTTTCTGGAGCTGCAGTCACCCTGCTGCAGTAGTATTCTCTCAGCAGACTCTAAAATGTTACTGCTGGCTTCACTCAGGTCTGGGCTTATATTTTACCTAAGCCCAGCCTTCCTGCAGGGTCAGATGACTCCATAATAAACCCTGGCCTGACCTGCAGGTGGCCCCAGCACTAGCCTGCCTGCTTCATAAAGTGGTAGGAACACCAAGTCTCATGCCACAGCCTGGTCCTTGATTGAGTTATGACAGTAGTACCAATATATAATAGCATAATGGCAATATCATCTGTCTCCTTTCTTCTACTCCTGGGCAGCACTGTACCAAGACTCCTGGTGGCCCCCTTTGCCAAAGATCGGGTCCCCAATCTTCACCAAAGATCTTTAGTATCGGGCCCTCCCTTACCAAAGATAATGATGATGATAATAATAATAATAATAAAAATTACCATTTTCAGGCCCATCTTCTGTCTGGGCCCCAAGAGGTGCCTGTGTCCAGCCCTGCTCCGGGCTCTCCTGCTCAGCATAGCCTATGTGAAAAAAGAGGGACAAATATACCAGTGAGGCATACTTATCCCTTGTTATAAAGCCTTTGATTTGCTCATAAGGTCTTTCTGGTTTGCTTGTTTAGCTGAGCTGCTTAAATGGCTAGCTTTTTTCCCTAGTATGTCTGTATATTTTCATAGGATTATTATGCTCCATTTCTAGCTTGACCGCTTTTTTGAATGCTTGATATGCTTTGGATCAGATAATTTTTTGTGGGGACCACAATGATTTTGAAGTGATTAGCTATGTTAGTCTGTAGTTGGATGGATGGCAGGGTGGGGTAACACCTTAGAAACTAACTGGTTCATTGAGTCGTATGCAACAACCTACTTTGTCAGATGGTATGTTCCTAATATGATGAACTTGTTGCCCATGAAATCTCACACCTTTCTGAACCAAGTTATCTCTAAGATGCTACCCTGCCCTACCTTCTGCTTACAAATTTGAACTGATTATAAAGATTGTGTATGCTATATTGCGGGGGTGGAGGGGAAGTTTGAATGAATTAATGTCTTGGAAAAAAAATCACAACGGTGTCAGGATTTGACTTCACTGACGCATGTGTTTTCATGCGAGTGCAAAGCAGTTTATGCTGCAGGCATGGTAGAAGGGTTGTAGGAGGAGATTAGGTGCAGGGCTAAGAAAAGTCATTTAAGTAAAAGCATAGATAAACAGGCTTCCTGCTTTGAAGTCATATAGTGCATGAAAGTTACGGGGCTTAAAGCAAATATCCATATTCAGAACATAATGTATATCTAATATATACTTATTTATAAAAGTAGCAGGGTCTGTTTACTTTGAAGATTTATAGAAACTACCTAACAAACTTTATTACTGATATTTTAGTTGTCCATGTTTTCCCTAAGGCAAGAAATGGATTTTTCTTTCAGTGTCACAACTTAGAGTTCAGTTGTTCTAATTCAGAGAAGAACTGAATTCCCCTTGGTTTTGTGATGTCACTGGACTTTTACAGCTGGGGTACACTAGAGGGTAAATGCATGAGGAGAACTCTCAGTGGCCTTCTCTCCATTCTCTGTGGGTTGAAGCCCTCCTTTGTCTTTTGGCTGCCCTCCCATTTCTTCTTGGTACCTGGTTACCTAGTCCCCAGTCTTTGTGGGTTATTATGTATTTAGGAACATGGGACTGGACAGACATTTGAAATGCAGTGTACAAACAATACAGCCATGGAAAGCAGACCTTACACAATACCTGTCAATGTAACAATTCACATTAGGCCCAGTATTTTGTTGTCACAGTCCGCTCACAGAGTCCTGTTCATAAATGTACTGAGCTCTACCTTAAAAGTACGTAGATTGTTTTTCCCACCTTACCTTTTGGGAGGCTCTTCTGGAGCCTTACTGTTCTGATGGTTAAGGAACCTTCTTCCAATTTCCAAACTAAACTTATTCATGGCCAGTTTATACTCATTTGTTCCCATTCTAACATTTTTCTTTAGCTTTTACATACTTCATGGCATTGCTTTTGCCAGTTACTCTAAAATGATGCTAGGCAAGAGTGAGTGCACCTGCTTTTTGTCTGATTGTGGGACAAGCAGGTGCAGCCTTGGCTAATACTTGAAAGGGAGAACACTTAGGAAACCTGGATGCTGTAAAGCAGGGGCAGGCAAAGTCTGGCCCATGGGCCAGATCCAGCCGGCAGTGGACTGCATTTTCCAGCAACCCCTGCCAATGTGGCTGGGGCTGGTTTCCATAGGGACTGCAGAAGCGGCCAGGCTGAGATAGTGTGGGGCCAGGGTTTCCGTGGAGTCCAGCCCCAGCAGTGCTGGTAGGTAGCCGTGACACCTACCTCTTCCTGGTGGTTGCGGGGGAGGCGGGGAGGGGCTGTGCTGCACGAGCGAGTGGAGTGGGCTCAGGTGCTGCCACCTGCAGCAGAAGCAACTCCCCTGGGAGGGGTGGCTACAGGGGGCTATGGGGAATTTTGGGGTGACTGTAGTCCCCCAATCCACCCCCCAGCACCACTCCTGCTGGTAGGGCATGCTGCAGGGTACAGAGCTGCTGCGGATCCTGGCTGGGATCTTGTGGAGGTGACAGCGTGGTCCAGGGCCAGGGCAGAGCTGTAATTTGCAGCCTGCATGCCCCTGGTAGGGGCATCCAGGCAGTGGATCCTGACTCTGCCCCAGCTCTAGACCACATTGTCACTGCTGCAAGGAATTGAGGCAGAGCTGCCGAGTATACGCGGCCTGCAAATCCTGGCTCTGCCCTGGCTCTGGAGCAAGCTGCCCTCATTGCATGAGCCCAATTGCTCTGGAGCAGCTCCCTGCCCTTCCACCTGCCCTGCCAGCACTGCTGGGGCCAGTCTCTATGGAAACCCCAGCCTTGTGCTATCACAGCATGGGTGCTTCTGGGGCCTCCATGGAAACCTGCCCCAGCCATGCAGGCAGGGGCCATGGGGAAATCTGAGTCTGGCCGTTGTCCGGATCCGCCATTTTGCCCACTGCTGCCATAAGGCAAGGGGTCATGGTTGAATGCTTGATGAATGTTAGATCACTGAAACGAATTCAGTAAAAAAAAATTCTTTCAGCTCCACTGTCACTTATGAGCTATGAGGCTGGAACCCTTGCTGTTACCGGGGGGAAGGGAAGGGGGAGGAGGCTACATATCCCCTTAAAAGAAATGCATCGAAAAGATAGGACAAAGATGAACATGACCAGAGAGGCAAGTAAGATGATGACTGGGTGACATTGTATATGCAGTTGGTCACCTAGATGACATTCTATTTCCTTTGGTCGTCTCAGTTGCAGCTAGGTCAGTGGCAACTTAAGCAACCAAATGGAAATAGAATATCACCCTTTAAGCATATTATAGGTGATGCTTCTTATGCGTTCATATATTATGTATTCATGATTATGAGGACCACATGGCTAAGCAGTTACTTTCTCTGGGAGAAAAATCACAATGTTGTTTAAGCATTTTCAGCACAGGAATTAAATGTATTCTATCACTTGGCATCATATGAAGCCTCCACAGTTAAAGATGTCCAAGGGATGACCATTTTAAGATCCATTATTGTGCCATGTGGGTGGGAGGAAACAGATCTGAAGTTCTTACCTAAAATATTTCATTTCAAGCCCTCTAGACAAAATCATGAAGTGTTTTCACTTGTCAGGCTAGCTGCTTTCATTCCTTCCTCCTTGCATGACTTCTTCCTCACTCTTTTAACTAACTCTGACCCTTTACTTTTTTCTTTTCTCATTCAGAAGCACAAAGACGGTGGTTGACTTGGGCAGAGGAGAGAGAGATTAAGTGTTTACGATTGTAATGGCTTTATATATCATAAAAATCTAACAACACAGAACCAAAATCATATTTAACAGATACTGAAGCTATATACCAGCACATTATTATGGTGCTGTATATTTAATTGCATTATCAGCATCAGTGTGTTTTAGAAATTAGAGTATATTGCAGGAAAAAGTCAGAATTATGATTTAGATTAGTTCTTTACACATTTTCTTTAGTGTATTAAGAAGCTTTAAAGTTGTTTAATGTGAGTTCTTCTCTGGGGTGCTGTCCGTATAATGAAACATTATGCTAGCTTGAGTAAGTCGAAATAAAAATTGCGCATGCAGACTTTTGGCACAGCCCTAAACAAAGAACATTAGTTCAAGGAAGCATCAGCGAGTACAGAGCAGTACTGGTGATGGATTTGCCAGGTTACTTAATGATTACTTTTATTGGTAGTATTTTTTAGTTTATCTGTCTAAGGCAGTGGTGCCCAGTCTCTTCATGTTGCAGGCCAGATGGTTAATGCCAGGGCTGTCCATGTGCTGGACACAGCTTGCAGGGCAGGTGTGGTAGAAACACTATCTGGCTGCATAGGGTGGCCCTGCCCCTATGTGGCATTGTGGTGTAGTGGGGGCGAGGGGAATAAGCCTGGGTCTGATCTGGCCATGCAGTAACAGCCTGGGAGGTAGGCATGTGCAAAGCGGGCCCTATTGGATTCGGATTCAGCCTGAAGCAGGGACAGTGATTCAGTTAATTGATTTGGATCACTGTCCCTGCTTTGTTTCAGCTGAATCTGAAGATTTGATGCTGATTCAGAGAATAAGCGATTTGGACATAAACACAGCTTTAAATGTTTTTTCTACATACCTTGAGGTACCAGGTGTGGTTCTTGAATGCTTCGATGCTGGGGCGCATGGAGCATCCCACAGAAGTGCAGGGGGCCCTCCACATGCTTGACAGCGAACCCAGAAGTGGACCATAATTACTCCGGCTTGGCAATCAACCGCAGGGGGACCCGCAGATGGAAGTGCTTCTGGTCCACTTCTGGGTCTGCTGCCAAGTGCACTGGGGAGCCCCCCACGCTTCTGTGGGATGCTTCCTGTGTCCCAGCATCACAGCATTCACAGCCACCTGCTACCTAAAGGTATGTAGAAAAAAACATTTAAAGTTGTGTCTATGTCCGAATCTCCAAGTCTTTCAGAATCAATTCAATCTGGAGAGATTAAAGGGTCCTCTGATTCAGTTTGGAGAGTCAGCCACCAAATCAAGCCAAATCTCCTCCGAATTGGTCAGGGACCGAAGCTTTGCACAGCCCTACTGGGAGGGGCTGGACTCAGCTACGTGGGGCTTCATAATTTGGCAGTTGTGGATGGATGGCCATATTAATTGTCACAACTCCCCAGCTCCCAAACTTACTGACCTGTTGGGATCCCTGTGGGCTGGATGCCATGACTCTGTGGGCTGGATTTAACCTGTGGGCCAGGGACTGAGTTTCCCTGATCTAAGAGAACCCCTGAAATTAAATGAGGTTTTACATGAATAAAGCTAGCAGGATCTTACTCCTCAAGTCCTGCTCAATATAGGATATGGAAATGTAGGATATTTGGCTTATTGGTATTCATGCAGTTCTTTTCACTATCATCTCCCTTCTCCCCTTCCTCCTCTTCTGGTGATATGTCAATTCTTGAATGACTTTTTTTTTTTTTTTTTTTTTAATATTACACATTTGGTTGGAAAGCCATTGCCCACAGCTGCAGGTTCTTTGTGCAGAAAGATATTACTTCCTGATATCAGCTTGAAATGCTTTAATATTTCATGTCTGTATGCCCTGTCCTGTTGCACAACCCGTGACTGACCTGTGACTGAAAGTTAGAAGATATGAAAGTGTCCATTAGTTGTCTACAAAACCCTTCCCCCTGGCCTTCCCCTGTAGCTGAGTGGAGGAATACAGTGGAGTATAGCTTCAGCTTCTTCTGTATTTCAAAGTATTTGGGTAAGCCTCAGCACCCTCCATCTTTTCCAATGTATGGCAAGTTACTTTTTTTTTCATGTTTTGTTTGATTCTAGTACATTTGGTTAGGATTGCTCAGAAAGTTTTGTGGGATTTCAGCCAGGGTGTTGTTATATAGGGCACTGTCGACCCTGCTATGCCTGTGGATAGATCTGCACCGATAGACTGATGGAGCTCTTTCTCTTTCATCATGTTCTTTCCTACTCGACACCTTCCTGGAGGAGTTCTGAAGCGCTTGGAAGGGGTGGAAGTGGCCCCTGGGTAAAAGAGACAAAAGAAGGAAAAATAATAAAGTCTGAGGCTAGAAACCTTCAAATTCTTCACTCCTGTATGGTTGTAATACAGTGTGCTCTGTGTGGGCACAATGGGAAGCTGGCAGAGAAAACAGGTGGGTGGATATTATTAGAACGTAGGGGTGCAGTTAGATGTGTTTCAAGGGCAAGCAGCAGTTTTGGTGGTAGGGAGATTGCAGCTGCAAATGGTGTGCAGTAGAGGTATTGCTGAAACAAAGTGGGGGGGGGGTGTGGAGGCAGCCTGAATAGGTTAAAATCACGTGTCTTGCTGTCTGTGCAACTATAGTATTAGATAAGTTTTAGTCATTTTTATGTTAATTGTTGTATTTGTGTAAGGAGGGTGGAAAGAAACCCAGTGCTTTCATTTCAGAAGTATACACTGGAATTCTTCTGAAACATAAAGCAGCATCCACCAGCAAGAAAAAGGGGCTTTAGGTTGTTTGGAAGAGTTTTAGAAAAGCGTCAAAGAAAAGTAATAACACTGCATATGAAAATGTACTGTTTTCTTGCGACAGATCATTTCATGAGCCAAAAATGTAATATTTCACAAGATTTCTTTGGATTAGCCATTCTCTATCGGCAGGAGTTCCACTGTAGTGAAATACCTGGGATGCCAAGTCCTCCTTTGGGTAAGAGGTGCATGATCCAGCCCACTGAACTTTAAAAAAAAAACACGTCTATGGTGAAAAATTATTTTTGGATAAATTAATTTGATTTCCCTTGAAATGTGGGCACTTACTATTTACTAGCTTTCTATGAGAAGTGAGAGGGGAAGAGAATTTTCTAAGAAAGCGAGAAAATAAAATGTTAAACTATCTGACTGGAGTATTCTGTAGTATGACTATCTGACCTGTGGATTCTTCCTGTTGTTGGTTTGGTGTCATCTTAAACATTCTCCTGCTTTTTTCTCTATCTACGTCCTTTGACCAACTCATTTTGTTTGCTCTGCTGGTCGGAAACTTTGAGTTATCTGATCCATTTTCAGATACGTGAATTTTTAATAGACGCAATAATGGTGTTTGTGCTCTCTGTTTAAATACAGCATTTTATCCCCAGATTTTCTGCATTTCAGTGTCGGGTGAGGTTTAGATATTGCTCTGAAAAGTTTGTCAAATCTCCTGAAGATCTTTTGAAACAATTTGTGCACTTTCCACAAATACTATTGCATTTTCTTGCATATAGCATTTCCCTGGGATAAAACATGCACCTTGTTTTTTGAAAGGCAGAAGGAAGACAGAAATATCTTTCTCTGTAGTAATTAACTGAGTTGCAGCAGCCAGGGAGCCAAGCCTGCTCATTGCTCTGCTCCCTGCGAGTTGCACAGAGATTTTATTTTTGTTTGTATTTGGTAAAGTGGAAACTGCTCTTACCATATTTCTCAGATATAATGGTATAACATGGAGTTCACATTGGTGCTAACTCTATAGTTCCTCCTTCATAACCATGCTGTTCTTTTAGGTTCCATGTAATGGAGCTTTTGAATTGAGGCTCCCCTTTTCCCTCATTATGAAGAAGAAAAGGAAAAAGTGGGAAGGTCCCTGTAACAGGGACAGCTAAGGTTGGAAGACAGGTGTGCTCTGGAAGTGGAAGGGAAAAGGAGGACAGGCTAAGAAAAACATGACTTGGAGCAGAAAAATAGGCCAAGGAGCATGGGACTGTGGGCAGGCCCTAAGGGAAAGGCCTGGGCTGTGTCAAACCTAAGACTGAGCGCGCCTTGAGCCAGGAGAGCCAGCAATGGAACAGACATTGCAAGGTATCGAGTGTCTGTCAATGAAAGGTAGGGTCCACATCCACAAGGAACTTGCTCAGTGCACCAGTTGGTGGATGTCCTTCATCCTGAAGAGCAAACCCCGTCATCAGCCTGGCCACTGATGGAGCAAGTTGTAGGGTAAGTGTACTAGGTGGGGGCATTAGAGAGAGGGGCTGGCTGCAAAGGGGTCCCAAACGCTTTGGCTCAGTTCAATTCAAGGGGGTGCTGGTCCCCATTCATAGGCTCTCAGGGTGCCTATACACGAGCATTGAGGCTGCTCTGATGCTCTGTTATTACAGCATGTCAGAGCAGACTTGATTAAGCAAGTCTTGCTGGAACATGGCAACTACTATGCTCCAGCAGCCTCCCGCATCTTGTGTATCAGTGTCCCTGCGCTTCAAAGTGGCAGGAGGGGCACTTGAACTAAAGCTCATTTGATGAGCTTTGGTTCAAGTGCCCCCACTGCCGTTTTTAAGGATGGGGATGCTGATACGTGAGAGGCTGTGGAGCTTTAATTAGAGTGGCTCTCAGAGCTGCTCTAATTAAAGTGCCCGCCACCCCTGGAGTATATGTAAAAGTGCCCTCATACTGTAATGGGTGAGGCTATCTTAGTGCCTTCAGCTCTTAAATATAGGGATTACATTTTGAAAGATGATGAAAGCTACTGAAACCTTTCAGATCGTTGCTGGTCTTTTCCCATAGCTGGGACTAGAAATGTTTTCTCACATCTGCCACATGGTGAATTCACTGAAGAGAAATAGAGGCAAAGAAAATGAGAGAGGATTGGAATATGGTTGATTTTATTACTCATGTTTTTCTGTGAGCAGTGAACAAAGCGTGAATGAAGTTAACAAATGCCACATGGGTTGGAGAGTGGTACCTTAAGGCACATATCCTCATCCATTAATTTATTGATCGTAACCTTGGCAAAAATTTCTGAAAGTGGATTCTGAAAGGAAAGTGTCTAAGCCCATATTTAGGAATCTAATTTTGTAGCCTAATTGTAAAAGGTTCTAGGGAAAATCCACTACTATTGATGTCAGTGGTAGCAGCCAAAAACAGTCTCTTTTGAAAAATCAGGCATTCTACTTAAGTGCCGAAAAAGTGGAGTTAAGTGCCTAATTTTGGGGCACTTTCCTGAAAATGTTGGCTTAGTCAATTGGTTTATTTGGGTGAAAAACAGAACAAACCCAATGTGGAATGAAAGAGACTGTGGAAGAAAATACTACTGTATTAAAACTCAGTGGTTTGTTGTTGGCAGTAAGAGTTTCATACATTTTCCAGTAATTTAATTTCACCCACATGTAAAGAATTTGTGGTTGCTGTTGCCTCTTTTGGGATAAGTTTGAGATATCCCAGTCTATTCGAGGAAGCTGACATTTATTTTTGTATTCATCATGAAGGCTGTTTTCCCAAATGGTAAGCATTACTTTATAAAAAATTGTAAATCATTATACAAGCAAATTTGCTCAGTCAATGATTGCTTGAAACGTTTCCCTGTCTGCAGTAATTTATACATATGGAAGAGACACCCAGATACTGAGGCTTTAATTCTGTATATACTCAACTTCCCTAGATGTTTTGCCTCTTTAAATGAGGGCCAAATTGATTTCTAAGCCTTTCAAGGCCATATAGAAAATAGAGTATATTTCCATTTCTTTCTTTAGTCTAGGCTAGTTTGGTCATCAGCTAGAAGTAGATTGTATGATTTATCATGACTAATTTTGGCTTTTGTCCAAATAAGTACAGCCAATAAAAAAAAAGCATGTTATAGAAGGACTAAGAGAAGATTAAGTATCCAGCACACAAGGCCAGGAGTGAATGCACTCTAGAGATTTCAGTTAGCCTGGTTCGCTGAGCAAGAGACCTGAAACAAGAGGCTTTATTTAGTTTTCATGTTGGAAAAGTTAGCTTAGTTGGTTCGTTTGGATTGTGGGAGCCAGAGATCAATCCCCTTAGAGAGTGGACAGGAGACTCAAACTGAAGTGTACCATACATTGAAAATAGTGACCTAGGTCACCAACAACTTTGTAACAACACACCACACTGAGCTTCTGACCAACCTACATGATACACATGACAATTCAATACAAATTTTTAGATATAAATTTGTATCTGGCTCTTTAAAGAGGATTGTTGAACATTAGTGGTAACAAGGTACACCTCATATGCATGTTAATGGTTTATGACTTTTTATAGGTGCAATTTGTACCTGTCTCTCAGAGGATTAGGAAAGTGGTACAGCAGGAGTGGATCGTTAAGCACTGGTGACCAAGCTTTTCTAATTAGTGCATCTCTTCGAGTGCCAGCTCTCTAATCCACAGAGAGAATATAAATTATGCCTGTAAAGCTATTACAAATTGTATTTTTCCCCCTCAATTTGAGGGCCTCTTATGTACTGTATAACAGCAACTGAAAGGCAGGGACTGCAAATTTGTAGTTTACAGTTCTCATGATTAATTGAAGAACATGCATGGTTTATTCATACTTACAAAAGCAGGGATGCTTCCAAAAAGAATCTAATTGGTTAAATAAATAACCTTAAGCTTTTACTGCTCAAAGCCTTTTTTATTGAATTATTAATGCTATGTCACCCTAGAAATCAGTAGCAGTTAATGACTGATTTGCCTTAGGCTGTTAATATTCTCCAATCAGTTGTAAATTGCTGTGATGACTTATTTTGCTAACTTATAGCTTATATTATCTGCCTACTTTATAAAATGGTGTTGATTATAACACTGTAGTGAAAAATAGCTGCCAGCTACAATTGGATTTTTGTTGCCTTTATTATTTTTATTTCTTATCCTGGTGAAGGTCTTTGGTTAATTCCATTCATAAGGAGAGTTATGAGAAATGTTTTCAGGAGATGGGAAATTATGTTATGGGAAGTGCTTGGGGTAGTTGGGATTAAAATGCAAATAAGCACCACGAATTAGTTTTTGCTGTGAAGAGGAGGAGGAACTGGAGTGGGATATAATTTTACAGAGAAGAATAACATTTCTATGGCTGCGGCATGCAAAAGAAGCAATGTAGTATAGAACAGAGCACTCTTATAATCAAGCTCTCAAAAAGAAGATGGAATATGGCCTAATGGTTGGAGCAGGGCGCCAGTTAGACTTGATCTGTTTTCAGTCACAGACTTGCTAAAAAAAAAACAAACCAGGCAACCCAACTAGGCATTAGTGCTGTGCGAAACGGCACTGTTCCTTGAGTTTTGACGTTTCAACAGAACAGTGTTTCGTTTTGAATTTCATTTAGAATTGAAACAGCTGTTCTGTATTGCTTCATCAAAACAGTGAAAACATCAAAAAATGTTGTTTTGACATTTTCCCCATTAGGTATAATGGGGAAACTCGAAACAACCTTTCTCATCTGGTAGGCAGAGCGGGGCTGTGAGCCCCCGATCTGCCTGCCAGATGAGGGAGGGAAGCCAGTGCTGCTGCCTGGGGCTGGGGAAGCGAACTGAGCCTGATTACTTAGTTCCCCTCCCTAGTGCTAGATCAGGCTGGGGATGGGAAGTCAGCCCAGCTGGGCTGACTTCCCAACCCCCTTGCTAGTTTCCTTTAAAATGCAGAATGGGAGTTAGATTTATTTTTTTGGGTTATTGGGTATATCACTGTTTTTATATATTTTATGAAGTCCAGTTGCACAAGACAATTCAAATGAGAAAATATATTCCAGCCAGGAGTAGGTGACCTGATAGGTCTTTGTCATCTTCAGCTTCTGTGTGGCTTCTATGGTTGCACAGTATAACTTTGTCAGCAGAAGGGACCTCTGAGGAAAAAAATAAAACAGAGGGGAGGGGGTAGAATAAAAACAAATCCATTTTCTGATTATTTTTTTTCTTGTTAACACTGAAATGTCTTTGATAGATTGTTTTGCTTAGTATCTCTTACAAAAGTGAATTTCTTTGTATTCCAGAACTAAAAGCAAAGAGCAAAAATGATTGAACAAAGAATCTATAATCTTTACATGTTGTTCAATATCTATAGATCCACAGTCCTATAACTTTTTTGAATATGAGAGGAAACAAAAAGTCAGATGAATGTGTTGCAATTATTTAGGATTATGAATCTGTGTGAATACCATCATGTTGGTAGTTTTGTTTGTAGGGAACCTATCTTCAGGCTCGGAAAGATGCTCTCATAACTACAGCTTTACATCAACCTTTCTATTATGCTGTCAGAATATGCACTGAAGGTTTACTCAGCTGCTTAAAATCCCTTAAAACCCTTTTTATTTCTTTTACCCAATTTCCTTTTTTCACTTTCTTTTTCCCATTTCAGTTTTCAAGTTCTCTGCAGTAAAATGCAGCTAAAAGACCATCTTTTGCTGACATAAAATAAATAAATAAATTGTACAATCACTGAATCAATCATAGGGCATGTCTACATGTGCATTTACGTATGCTTAAAGCTAATGCACATTAACTTATTGCACATTAAGGTGATTTAGGCATGCATCCTCACGAGTGTGTGCTAATGCGCATTAACACAGGAGTGTGGACTGACCTGGGACTAAAGTTAGTCCCAAGTCAATGGAGACACACCGCATTAATGCATATTAACACATCTACATTTGCTTATAATTTTGATATCTGCTTTATACTTTATCATATTTAGGCTTGAATAGCCTTAAATCACCATTTTTAAAGATGCATTAAGGGCACGCTTGTGTAGACACGTGCCCTTAATGTGCCTTAAATCGTGTTAATGTGCATTAAATTGCACATATGTAGACACGCCCACAGGATTGGAAGGGACCTCAGGGCCCATCTAGTTTAATCCCATGCATAGATGGAAGATTGAAACCCATATCAGACAGGTGACTACCAATTTCTCCTTGAAAACCCCAAAGGTGGGAAATTCTGCACCTTTCCTACACGGAACAATATAGTCAGTCCTGTGGCCCTCTTTTCCTGAGACCATGTTTTGCTCTTCTGCATGTAGAATTTCCACTGAGATCATCAGGGAAAGTTATGGGTAAAAAATCTCAGATTAGAACAGAACCTGCTTAGTGTATCCAGTTAGAGCTGGATCAGATAAAGATAGTGATTAAAGTATTGGGATGATCACATGGGCATTACTTCTGCATTAGTGTCTGGGGGGGAAAAAAATACACTTTTTGGGAAGCTGTGTGGTATTATACTGAACAACCAAATAGCACCAGTAGCTGTTTAACATATGTGTATCCAAGCTTCATTATATCCTTCTCCACTTCTCTGGTAAGTAGCAAGAGACAGTTAATTTTTAGAGCTAACAAGAATGAAATAATTGGTGTGAAGAGTTGTTTGTAGCAACAGTACCAATGAAAGTTGAAACTGCATGGTCAATTTAAGACAGATTTTCCTGTCAGCACGATTCCTGTTCAATCTTCTAGCTGTCCATTAGCTTGGGTATGAGAACAAGTAGACAACTACCTGTACAATATATAAGCCTACACAGTTGAAAAAGCATTCTGTATCCTAGTAACACAAACACATTATTCAAACAGTAATAGCTATATGACTGGCTAGCTATATATATATTTTTTGTTCTTTTTCAAGGTGCCTGCTTCTCAGTACTAACTGCAAGATATGTCAGATTTTTTTTCAGCCAGAATACAATTGGGAGTAAGCCTATGGGCATCCATTAATGTCTGTGCTGGAAGGTGAGGTAAGGTTTCTAAATTTTATGCAACAAGTGGTCCTTCTACACTGGACCAGTTCAAATATTTTTAAAACATGCTATCACATATAATTGAAAAGTCTTTTATTTCCCTTCCTGGAAACTCTCTATTTATGTGTGTTGTTTGCAGAAAGTTGAGTGGTTGGCCCAAGTAATGGGTATTTCAGCATTTTGTGATGCTTGATTTGACATACTGATTACTTTCTGGCTATAATAGGTAAACTAGGATCTTCCATGATCTTGGTCACTTGTGGCACCATGTATTCTAAGTAGGAAAAATAAGTGTGTCACTGTTATCAATTTGTTGACAAAGATGGATCAAAATGTTACTTCCCTCTCCTTGCTTATTCAATAAATCATCTCCATTCTGTTGAATTACTGCTCATAGATTCTCTAGTGACTTACACTTCTGTTGTTATTTACACCTTTATAGAGGGGTAATATTTTTTATGTTTCCCTCATGATATTTATGTCCCCATTAAATATTTTGTGAATGTGGGTATACTTACACTATATCTATCTTTTTAGTGGCTCTGTACCTGTGGAATATACCACATATCTTCTTGGAACATAGCTCCTGAGTTGACAAAGAAAAGATGGGAGTTTTAGTTAGGGTTTTGACATGGGCATTTTCAGAGGTTTGCTTTATTTGTGTGTCTCTCTTCTTCCTGTCTGTGAGTAGGAGTCAGGAATTCTTTCTCTCCATTTTTTAGCTATGCAAAAGTCTGGTGTAAATGCTCCACTTAGAGCTCCTTCTGCAGAACACATCATGAGCCATTTCTTTACTTCTGGTAGATTAAAGCAATTCATTTATAGAAACATTGAGGGGATCATTTAGAGGTAGGGCTAGGTTCAGTGAAGGACTTAAATATAAGTGTCTAAGTTTTCATAGACTCAGAAAATTAAGGTTGGGAGGGACCTCAGGAGGTCATCTAGTCCAGCCCCCTGCTCAAAGCAGGACCATTCCCAACTAGGTCATCCCAGCCAAGGCTCTGTCTACCCAGGTATCAAAAACCTCCACGGATGGAGATTCCACAACCTCTTTGGGTAGCTTGTTCCAGTGCTTTACGACTCTCCTTGTGAAAATAGGCTAGATATTAGGAAAAACCTAACTTCCCTTGCTCCTTGTTCTGGCATCTGCCACCACTGAGAAGAGTCTAGCTTCATCCTCTTTGGAGCCCCCCTTGAGGTAGTTGAAGGCTGCTGTTAAATCCCCACCCCCTCCACTCCAGTCTTCTGTTCTCCAGACTAAATAAGCCCAGCTCCTCCTTCAGCCTGTCCTCATAAGTCATGTTCCTGAGCCTGCTAACCATTTGCCCATCACTGGATTCTCTCTAATTTGTCTACATCCTTTTCATAGTGGGGGACCCAAAACTGCACACATTATTCTAGATGTGGCCTCACCAATGTTGAATAGAGGGGAATAATCATTTTACTCAGTCTCCAGGCAACACTTCTACTGGTGCAGCCCAGTATGCTGTTCTTTGCAACAAGGACACACTGCTGGCTCATATTCAGCTTAGTGTCTACTCTAACCCCCAGCGCTGCTTGACTAGTTAGTTCCCAGCCTTGTACCAGTGCATGTGATTGTTCTGTCCTAAGTGCAGGACTTAGCACTTGTCCTTACTTCCTGACATTTCTTTTAGTCCAATCCTCCAGTTTGTTAACTCTCTTTGAATTGTAGCCCTATCCTCCACTGTATCTACTGCTTCCCCCCAGCTTGGTGTCATCCACAAACTTGCTGAAGGTGTACTACATTCCGTCTTCCAGGTCATTGGTGAAAATATTGAACAAAATAGGCCCCAGGACCAAATTCCAGGGCCCTCCATTTGATACTGGCTGCCAGTTAAACTTTGAACTGTTGATTACTACCCTTTGAGCCCAATGATTCAGCCAGTTTTCCACCCACACTTCCTTAACTTGCTTGCAAGAATGCTGTGGGAGATGGTATCAAAAGACTTGCTAAAGTCAAGGTATATCATATCCACTGCTCTCTCCAACCACTAGGTGTATGAAGAGAGTTCGGTATCTTAGAAAGATGTTCCAAAAACCTGCCATATTAGGTGGGAGAGTTGGTTGAAGCTCCCAATATAAAATTCTTGGCATGATTGATCCATCTGAAACTCCAGCTTGTCTCAGGAGCTTATGTGCTGAGTCAGAGCTGAAGGCATATGCTTCCAGCCAAGTAGGGAACAGAGGGTAGGCACCTACAGCTATCTTTATCCAAAAAACTGAAAACTCTTTGTAATGGGCAGATTCGATTGCCCAGCCAAGTACATTTATAACGTATGTAGCCAAAGAACACCAAACCTGTTTTCTATGGTTTAAAAAATAGGCAGGGGCACACCAAGGCTAGGGACAGACATTACACATAAACTGGTCTAAGTGATCAGAAACTGATTTAAACCTGTAACAGAAAAGACATTCAGTGCACATAAACCAGTTTCTAAATAGCTGAAACTGGTTTAAGATAAACCTGGTTGAATGTAGTATCAGACTTAAGTGATTTGGGTCAAACTGATTTATGCAGTATCTGTCCCAGACCCCTTCCTGGTTTAAGTTAAACCAGACTTCCCTCCAGCATGCTCCTCAGCTAGGCTGTGCTCTCTGCTCCAGAGAGCAGGGCTGGCTCTGCCCCTCTGCTCTCTAGCCAGGGGCAGGGGCATGGCCAGACACCAACGGGCATTGCCCCTTGAGGCAAGGGAGCAGGGAAGGGATTTATTCCCCCCACTCTGCTCACCACAGCTGAGGTCTGCCTAGCTAGGGGGTAACAGTGCATCAGGCATTTATCCTATCTCCCCACTCCAGTAGCAGGGACAGGGGCACTGCCATCCACCTGCCTCACTGGCAGCTACAGGGCTGAGCCAGACCAGCCCACAGGGGCTAGGCCCTTGGCTCAGGTGGGGGCATGGGTGGTGACTGGCTGAGCAGCAGGCTGCCCTGGCCAGCTTTGAGGCAGCATTGGGCCTGGAGCCTGGCAGCTGCCCGCTGTGGGGGCTCAGAGCCCCTGCCATACCCTTGTCATGTGCAGCACCCACCAGCTGCAGTTGCACCACTGGCTGGGGCTGGCAGGGCTCTTCTGCATCCCTTGCCTCCAGCTGCCAGTGCCACTGCCAAATGTGTCTGGGTGAGTGGGTGGAAGCTTCAGCCCAGTGACTTCTGCCCTGGCTCCAACTCCTGCTGTGTTTTGCTTGTGCTGCCCACCTCCAGAGGTGGATGGAGCAGGCAGAAGGCAGCCAAAGCTGAAGCCAGAGCTCCAGACGCTAGGCAGAAGCCTCCAGCCTAAAGCTCCCCTAGCCCTGAGTGGAGCTGCATGGTGGAGCTGGAGCAGGAGTTGCAGTTAGAGGTGAGGGTAAGAGAACAGCCCTGCTGAGCCCAGCCAGCAGTCATCTTCCCTTTGCCTCCATCAGCTACTCCCCTTCTGCCTCCTGTCCCTGCTGTGCCACTCTGGGAGGTGAGTGTGGGGAGGGTGTTGTTTCTGTCCAGAGCATGGAGCTCTGGCTCCCACTCTGGCTGCCTTCTTCTGCCTGCCCGGCGCAAAGAGCAGCCCTTAAGTGGGGAGTTGGTGGAAAGTAGCTAGAGCCAGAACTTCATGCTCTGGGCAGAAGCTGCCAGGCTAAAGCTATTCCCCTCCTTGCCACTCAGAGCTGCACAGCAGGGTGGGAGGGGGAGTAGATGCTGGAGGCAAGGGGAAGCTGGCTGGTGGCTGGGCTCTGCAGGGCTGTTATCCTCCTTCCACCTCCAGCTTGCTTTGCAGTGCCATACTGGATAATTGGAGCTTCAGCCCTGTGGCTTCTGCCCAGCTGGGCTAAAGCTTCCACTCTGACGGTCTGTGGCGGTGCAACCCCTTGCTGGGAAGAGGCTTGTGCTCCCAGGACACCACTGAGAGGAGCTGCAGTCCTCATCAGGTTCGCTTCCCCATCACTGGTCCAGCAGCTGGGCGGGGGCATGGCCAGATGCTGGCCAGCAGGGCCCCTTAGGTGAGTGGATAGGGAGAGTGGGGTTACTACTCCCTCCTTCTGGTATCTGGTGGAAGGGGCAGAGAGGGAGCTTATCCACCACTCACCCCATGCAGGGAGCAATCGGCAGTGGTTTAGGCAGACAGACCCTGGCTGCAGTCCCTTGGGGATAGAGGGGGGCAATAAGCCCCCTCCCTGTCCCCTGTGCCTCAGGGACCATACTAGCTGGTGTCGGGCTGCTCCCCTGCCCCCATTGCTGTCACAGTGAAGGGGAGAGCGCCTGGCCGACACCTTCCTGGGCAGGATTGTACATGATGGCTTCAAAATTGGTAACTTTCATATTTTTAATTAATCTTAAGTGTGGCATAAACATTCTATTTAATTTCCTATTTTTATCTAATTGGGATATTTCTACTTAGGCCACAACTGGAAACACAGTGGTAGTTGACCTCAAAATCAGTCTTAGCAAAATATCTTGTTTTGATTTATACTGTAGAGCACCTATTTAGACTCTGATCTTTTCTTATATTTTGGCACTAAAATTGTTTTCAGGTTCTTCCAGTGCTTCAAGTTCATAGGGGCTGACATAGAACATAGTTTATAGTTTACATGGATGGATTTGTGTGAACTAAGAGACTACCTACTTTAATTTGATAGCTTATAAAATGCTATCAAATAATCTGTATCTGTAGTCATTTTTCTAACATTTTTTTTCACTGGAGAACAGTAAAAATATTGGATCTGTTCATTTAGTGACAGTTACTTGAGTCAGAAATGTTCATATGTACTATTAAGTTTTCTGGCTGACTAAAAATCCTGACAAGGTAAATTGTGCATTAAATAATAAATGGAATAGTAACCACCTTGATTTTTCTAATTCTAGCTATCAAGATTTTATCATTAACAAATGTTTAATAATGAATGGATTGTTTAAAGTACAGATGGTGCCTTGGAAGTAATGATTTTAACCTCATTATCACATAGGAAGAGAACAGTCTGCTTCATTGGTGGATAAGTATTTTGGGCACCTTAACACTGCCCTCAATTAGGAACAAAACTTTTAAATTTAGCATACAGAAGCTGAATGCTATGCTACAAATATAGTACATGTTAGTGCCTCTTTAACTGCTTGACATTTTCCCAGATTTATCTGCTGGGCAGACAGAAGTAGCGTGTTATCACAGATGTCCTGCCTTTTTTTATTTTCCATTTTCAGCAGCATGTAGTTGATGCTGTATAAGCACATCTTTGGTTTGTCTTTTTCTATTTTTCATTGACACATGGTGGATTTTCCTCTTCCTTCAGTATTTTTTTTTGAGATTTCTCTTTTGCAGAGAATGATTTATTCTTGCCAAGGAAGAAGGAAAGAATTTAAGTAGAGAGAATCACAAAAAGTTGAGAGAATTGTATTTCAAACTAATTACACACTGAGTACAAGGCAATAGAACATTCAATTTGTAAGGAGAATAATGCTGCAAAGCTTGGATTGGAAACTCTGATCATGATGAATTCAACTTTAAAAAAGAATCATGGAAACTGAAGTATAAATAAGCCCAAACCATTATGCAATCCAGTGTCTTTTTGCTTTGCTACTTAGTAGCTGTTCAGAGAAACACATTTTTGTTTCACAGTAACTATCCAACAATTGTAAATTAAGTTGTCCATGTATACTTTATCAAAAACTTGCATCTCTCAAGAGTAAGGAACAAGAATGTATATAAGTGGGTTTGATTGGAAGAGTGTTTCTTCTCTGTACCAATGGTAAAAGATCACAGGGGAGGTGTTTTTAGTGTTATGATCTCACAGGCTGGGTGATTGCTGTTCGTTTGAAGTCTGCTCTTACTTGTGAAGTTAAAGCAACATTCAGTAAAATAGTGCATAAAAAGATTAAAGGTTTTTGGCTTTGGGAGTCGCACTTGATCAGAACAAAATGAACCTCATTAAGTCTCTAATGTGTCAATGATAGTTAAACTCATGGGCTAGGAACAGACATTCAAAAAGCCTGAGTCTGAAATGATTCAATCTTTGCAAGTTAATCTAACCTGCAAAGCTTGAACTAATTTTGAGGTGGATAGACATTCCCTTTTCATTCCACAAATGCAGGCACATGCCTGCAGTGGTTCAGGCTAGAAGCCAGGGGGTGCTAGAGCAGCCTTCCCTTCCACAGGGCTGAGCTGAGGTGGGTATAGTCAGGCCGCTCTTATTATGCCCCCCCATCCTCCTCCTAAGCAGCCCAACAGCGAATGTTTATCAACCCATTAAGAAAGCAAAGCCTCTTTCCATTAACTAATGGAGCTCTTCTTATGGAGCTCTTTTTAAACAGCTTTTCTAAGGAAGGACATTAAGCTATCTGTTGATTAGCTCCAAAAAGCCTTTCTGCCCCACAGCATGGACCATAGCCATCATGTGGTCTGCTAGCTAGTGCTGATGTGTCTATGTAAGGCAGGGGGAAGGGGGAAATAATCCCTGTTTAGCAAGGAGAAGTCAGGCAGATGGTTTGTGCCTGCAAGTCTCTGCGGGAACTGCAACCAGGGAGCAGAGGGGAGGGGCCAGCTGTGCTGTGGAGCAGAAAGTTCCACCCAGCCCAGAGGGCATGATGGGATGCTGGGGGAGTCTGACTTATCTTAAACCAGCAAGGGGTCTGGGTCAGACATTGCATAAACCGGTTTGACTCAAATCAGTTAAGTCTGATACTACATTCAGCCAGGTTTATCTCCAAACAGGTTTCAGCCATTTTCAAACTGGTTTATGTGCACTGAATATCTGTTCTCTTACAGGTTTAAACCAGTTTCTGATCACTTACACTAGTTTATGTGTAATGTCTGTCCCTTGCCATGGAGAAGGAGGAAAATGCAAATCAAGGGGCTGTGATATTGTGAGCTTTAGACTGAGAAAATACATGGCAGATGGAAGCATGTTATTTTAGGTTTGGCAGATATTGACTAACATAAAATATGAAATATAAAAGGGATAAATATGATCCAACAAGAGTTGGAGATGTGCACTAACTGGAAACTATTCCAGCGCACACAAACCTGTTGGGGAGAAATGCTCTGAATCCAAAATTGGAATTTTTGTAATTGCAGCACATCAGAGTAGATTAAGTTAACTGAGTCTGCTGAAGCTTGCTAATTAGTGTGCTCCAGCAGCCTCCATGCCTTGTGTATCAGCATCTCTGTGCTGCAAAATAGCAGCAGGGGCGGTTTAACAAAAGCTTGTTTGACAAGCTTTAGTTAAAATGCCCCTGCTACCATTTTGAAGTGCAGGAACATTGATGCAGAAGATGCTGTGGGCACTTCTAATTAAAACGGCTCTTGGAGCTGCTCTAATTAAAGCACCCTCTCCCCAGCTCTCTGGAGCATGTGTAAAAATGCCTTTAATCAAAACCAGGAGAAGATCCAGGTGAGGTATACTGGTGCACTTGCACCCCTCTTTGGTTCCTGGTCTGCCCAAAGTTTAAAAACAACCTCCTGGCAGTAGCAGCAGCAGTTCTAGTCAGGCAGTGCTGAGTGCATTAACTGATTTCATGACTCATTACAATCTACCTGATCCCTTTGTCCCACAGGTGTTAATGGCCGTCTCTTTAGTGGCTTGAAGCAACTTAGTGAAGTTTACTTTGTCCTCCGGTCATACAGAATTACAGTGTGAATGCCATCATATTGTTGTAGGGGTGTAGGTTGTAGCGGTGTTGGTCTAAGGACATAGGCAGTCAAGTTTAAATAAATATAAAAGATATCAGATTCACCCAAAGAAACTTGTCTGATTTATATTGTTCTATGCAGGGTCCCATGATTGAATGCAGGTAGTAGGTGATGACTGGCTGCTTTTATTCATTCTGCCCTAAAACAGATTTCCTGTTTTGAAGTGATGATATGATGCCATTGAAGTTTTACTGTGATGCTGAATTGTATTTGGTGGACTTGAAGACCATGCTTGCATTTTTCCCAAGCTTATTCACTCCGTCTTAATTTTGACTGCCAGTAGATGTGTTGAACTATGTTCTTTAGACTTCTGAAAACACCTTTTTTCTCTTTTTGTAGAAGCTTGAATAAGCCTAGTGCATAGGCATGAGTTACCTGAGTAAACTCTAATTTATAATCTTTTAACTTGAAGGACCAGGTTTAATGAACACATCACATCATCAGCTCTTGTATAATAAATAGGGAACCATTTTTTCTACCATATTTTTACTTTTTATTTGCAATTGTAATAGAAAACTATGCATGATTTTTCATAAGACATCATAATTTATTGATCCTAAAAGCTATTTGCTGGTTTTACATAGATTTATAGATGCTAGGGTTGGAAGGGACCTCAACAGATCATTGAATCCGACCTCTTCCTGTGTAGAAAAGAGTGCTGGGGTCAGATGCCCCCAGCCAGATGCCTCTCCAGCATTCTCTTGAAGACCCCCAAGATAGGGGAGAGCACCACTTCCCTTGGAAGCCCATTCCAAAGTTTGGCCACCCTCACCATGAAGAAGATTTTCCTGATGTCTAGCCTAAATCTGTTCTCTGTCAATTTGTTCCTTGTTACCCCAAGAGGTGCCCTGGTGAACAGAGCAGCTCCAATTCATTGCTGTGCTCCACTAATGAATTTGTAGGTGGCCACAAGATCACCTCTCAGCCTTTTCTTGAGGATATCCCTTTTTGTGATATTAGCTAGGAAGAAAATAAAATGTAAAGGAAATTGGGCATTTTTAAATGAAAGAAGTTTACTGCAATGCTTTGAATGTAAAATGTGAAGAAATAATTTTTCTAAGTTTATATAGCCATTATATTGGCTTACAGGTGAGCTTTTTTGTTTTGCATGCATGAGTCTCTTCCCTTCAGCTACATGTGCATGAAGAAACGCTTCCAGGAAAGGAATTTCAATGTACCGAGTATCCTAGTAGAAAATGTAGGAATTATATAAATGGATAGCGGGGGGGGAGGGGGGGTGTCATCTTCATGTGATACTGAGAAGAGGTTTGGATTTTGATTGTTTGATTGGTTTAACCTGATATTATACATTGTTGTCTTTCCTTCTACTTTTGAGCCTAGGTCCTACTCTTCTTAGTAGATGTCTTAGCCTGTGTAACCCTTCACTCACAAAACACACAGCTTGCCTCAGGAGATTCATTCTTGTCTGTTCGGGGATGCAGCCTTTTGGGCCTCTAGATGAGTAGTTCTCAACCCTTTTTGTATCAGACTCTTCCGTAAACAAAAATGGCTAGTCCCAACTCAGTGCCCCTCACTCCTGACCCGCTGCCTCCCAGACCCCAGCCCTCCAGTGTGTGGGGCGGGG
>NW_017728886.1:123072590-123181569 GCF_001723895.1 Crocodylus porosus | reverse complement strand
TAGAATTACTAAAGAATTAATATGTGGAAGTTCAAAGGGAGATTTCTCTTTATAATTACTGATTCAGCATTACTAAGCTGTGACAGTTTGTTATACCACCGATTGTAAAGCATAGTTTTTTTTCCTTTAAAAAAAAAAAAAAAAAAGACTTGATGTACAATGCATTTCCTGTGCTTATTAGGTTCTGTGATGTTTTGTGTTGACTGAAAATAAGGCATGGATTGTTCTACTGATTGGTGACAATATCTTTTTCTTTTTTCTTTTCTTGTTTTTATTAATGAAAACACATTTACAAAGGAATCTGGGCTAAGTCCTATATGCAATGATCAGCCCTCTGATCTGAGCAACTATTTGCAATCTCTGTAGAATTTCTTTAATGGTTTTATAGAATTTTAAATATTTTACTCATAAACCAACTTTTGGTAAGGTGAAGTAGAGTATCATTGTATTTTGCATAGGCCCTTCCTCTGCATAACTGAAGGTCTTTACAGATTATTCTGGTGTTTAAAACTTTACTTTAAAGAAAACAAAGTTATTAGCCAATGTTTGAGGGTAACACAGAGGAGTTAATATTGGAAACAATTTATTTTGGGGACTAACATTTACAAGTATTTAACTTTGCAAATAAATCTGCAGTGGAGGTACTCTTGTTTGCTTTACAGTCTCCTCATATGATTTTAATTTGGGTTTAACATAGCAAGAAGCTGGATAAAACTACTGGCAGTTCTCCTACCACAGGAATACAGGTGTTAGCAAGTATAAAATGCTGTCATGTTTCTTTCCTTTCTGAAGTAATTGCTATTTGTCAGGGAGTCAAGGGCACTCAGCACCTTGCTGGAAATCTTTTTCAGGGTCAATCCAGTAATCTCAACCAGTGTGGGGACTGACAGTTTGTACTGAAAAAAGCTCTGAAGTATCTAGCAGTAATTAGGGGCAAGGGATTTTCTGTTCTGCAGAACTGGAGAGAGATACAGCAAACCAGCTCCACAGTTGCCTTGAGATCCTGGGTGGGGAGGGAAGGAAAACCTATGAAACATTGGGGGACCCAAGCTCTTCTGTTACTTCCTGCATCTCCACCCCATCCTGGAATCAAAACCATCTCTGGGGCCACAGTGGCTGTGCCTCCCCCTCCCTCCCCATCCCCATTTGGTTGAACTCCCACTTTATTTGTTCTGTCGTGGCCTTGTAACAAAGCTAATGCTGTGGATCAGTCTCCAGGTAGAAGTTATCATGCTCTTACGGTCACCCTTGGTACTGATGTTAGTCCTGCTTATTGGAAAGAATGTATCACAATGGCTATTAATCAAAGGGAATGAGGGATAAGAGGATTCTGCAGAAAACCATGGACTACTTCGGAACAGGCAGGACGTAGCTCACAATTGGAGCTTAAGACAGAAGAGTCTCTTTTCATTAAGAATAAAAAATGGGACCCTTATTTCATAAGGCCTCTCAAAGAGAGACAGATCTAGCAGTCTTTTTAGATAATTATGCATTCTGGAATTAGAGCCCTTTTAGAAGCTTTGTGCACCATTAGGTTTGTGTTACATTTACATCTTGGAAAGATTTCCTGGGGAAATAAAAAATCTAGCTGTTTTGTAAAACATCTTTGGGTAAATTTTCAAAGCTTTGCATGCAGATTTATATGCGAGTCTCTGGAATTAAACAGGAGTCACAAGGGTAAGCACCCCTCACACTGCTTTAAAAATATATCCCATGACAATTTTCAAAGGGTTTTGTGAAACCCAAAAATACTATGGGTTCTCTTACCCCTAATCTGTATGAAAGAACTTTTAAACTGCAGTGTTTTCTTTAAAAAAGCTCTTGTGGTATGAGCCTTGTGCCTTTGTTATTACAGCTGGGTCAATTTAGGTTTGCTTCTGGCCCCTGGCTCCTGCTTCTTCCCCTCAAGCCTTTTTGTGGTTTGGAGTCTAATCAGTCTCTGTTAGGTCTTGGATAAAGGAGAAGGGTGTCAGTAGTGTTTTGACATATGCTTTGTGTTATTTCTAGAGGTCACAGATGTCCTCAATTGTTCTCGACACACTTGGAAGGGGAGAAGTACTTCCTCTTTGCCCTAATATTTTTCTCCCTCCACTTTCTTGTTCAACTCCCAAGAGGAAGTAAACTCTGTTTTGATTCTGATTTTCCTTTTTCTGATCTACTTCTTTCATCTAACCAAGCGTGTGATGATTTATCTTCAGTACCAATAGTCTTGGTTGTTTGGAAAGGGCTCTAAGGCTAGGTATAGACATTCAAGAAACCTGAGGTGGAATCGATTTTAAGTTGCGTGGTTTTCTGTAAGCAGCATAGTTTAGATTGGTAGTGAATAGCACTGTGCAAAACAGCATCGTTTTGTTTCGACTTCCGTTTCGCTGTTTCAAGGGGACAGTGTTTTGACACTGTTTCAACTCGTTCTGACATTTTGCCCATAGGCTATAATGGGGAGTCATAACAAATACCTATAACGGTCATTTCTTTTCTGATTCGAATGAAAACAGCAGGGATGGTAGCCCCAGCTGAGGCCACTAAGCCTGTCAAGTTTCAAGGAGACAGGTGCAGGGTTTTCTGGGAAACTGCATCTCAAACTGTTCAGAGCAAAACTTGTGTCACTTGCAAGTGTGAAGGCACAGAGAAAGCTCAAGTCTAACAATGCTTTTATGCTGTTTTTTTTGTCCCTCCACCAGAGCACTGGGATTGGAAGGGACCTTGGGGAAGGATCACAGTCACTGGCCAGCTACACAGTCAATGTCAGAGTAGTCCTCTCTTCCTCTTTCCCCTCCCTCTCCTTACTTTCTGTTTAGCTGTAAGCAAGCCCAGCTTTGAAACTCGCAATGTTTTGAAACCTTTTGAATGCCCTTGTTTCATTTCAAAGCTGTTTTGAAGCCTTTCATTTTATTTCAATTTCACTGTTTTGAGCTCGAAACGTGTTGAAACAGCTTCAAAACAAAACACCCATCAACATTTCACACAGCCGTAGTAGTGAACAAATATACATTTGTCCCTTGGTGGCGGGGGCAAATCTTAGACTAGGTTCTGCCATTTTTAAACTAGTCTATGCATGCTAAACTTTTGTTCTGTTATGGGTATTAGACTAGTTTCTGATCACTTACACTGGTAAAATTGTAATGTCTGTACCTGGCCTAAAAGTAGCCAGATGCAGTTATTTTCAGCCAGTTGCTAAAGAGAGATTAAACCTTTTAAATCCAGACTGAATGGGAGATGCACCAGCCATCTTTGCTACAGAGCAGCTTCTAATATTACTTGAGTAGAATAGAATAGAAAAAGAAAAACCGAAACTAGTAGTGACAGCTGAAACAGATAAGTGGAAATTTAATGGGATGAAACTATGTTTAATTAAAAGCTGTGGCTGTGTGTAAGCAGCTAACTTCAGCCCTGCCAAACGTGAAAAGTCACCTCCTCCCAAATACTTGTTTTGACCATGTTTTAGCCTTCCTGACGCATGCTGCATTGCAGTTGGAAATGACTTGTGCAGCATCCTTTTGAAAAAATAATATCAAAGTGTTGTACAAATTTCTACTATGCTGCCTTTGAGCTCTTAGAACATGTTAGCAAAAAGTCTCCATCAAAGAAAAAGAAGTATTGCTGCTGAAGAGGAGGATGGAAAAGAAGCGTGGTCAAAAGGTCCAGTTCATTGGGGTGTTCCCTCACCAGCAGCATCCTGAGCAATACAGGAAAATAATGTAAAGCAGGCACCAAATGCTTTAAATTGTGCATCACTGATTTATGGGAGAGTATTGTGCCACTGGCTGTGCTAACAGATGCAGAGGAATTGGGCATGTGTGAAAGGTTATAGCAGTGTTAGGGTTACCTTACTGACAAGTGTCAGTATATTACTGCCTTACTCAGTGGTCCAGACTGTTGCAGCATTAGTTTTTCAGCTGCATTCTGCAACAAGCACTTCTTTGCTCATGTCTCACTAATTTGTGCTTGTGGCATGCCCTGCGGGATAAGGTATTCTACAGCAACTTGAAGGGTGTGCTGTTATCCCCAAGAAAGGATTCAAAATACTGCATCCTATCTTACACCCTGCCCTCACCATTACTTGGACCTTGACATTCCCTGAGCAGGGACTGGTACCCATTTCCTCATCTGGTGGGAAACCATTCAGGTCCATGTGAATGGACTGAAGAGATTGTTATTACTGCCAGGGGTAGCGTGGAGGTTGCTAGCTGTCTCTTCCTGTCATGATTTCAGGATCAATGTTGATCACTGAGCATTTTGTCTCGTGATCCTATTATCTCTTCACTCTTATCATCAGCTTCCCCACTGTCTTGCAAGCGATTGCTCCTGTACAACTCATTTATGGCAATATCTTTGTATGCTGTTTACCAAAAGCATGGCTAGTGATGGAAAGCACAATATGAAGTCCTGCACAAGTGACAAATATTTTTTGACATAACATATCTAGAAGTAGATCTTAACATTGTAACATCACAGGATTAGTCATGGAAAAAATGTAGAGGCTTCTGAATTTTTTAATTTCAATCTTTTTCCCTCGGAGAAGGTTGTAAACTTGGGCATGGTGGCATGATTATTGGATACTTTGCAGTCAAGAGAAAGAGGTAAGAATAGCTTTATTAACACTTCAGAATTGTGTTAAATTGGGATATTTCAACCTTTTTGGATCAATGTACCCCCAGCGGCAGGATGTAGAGCAGTGTACTGCCAGTGGCCATATGTGGAGCAGCAGGGAGAAGGGGAAGTAGTGGTGCTTGGCTGAATGTGGAGTGGCAGCAGCCGCCATGTGCGAGCTTCCCGTATGTCCAGTGGGCAGGTGGCGCCTGCGTGGCAGCGTGGGATAGTGCATGGCAGCACTCTCTCCATACCTGCCCCCGTGTACCCCCTAGGGCCTTCTCAGGTACCTCCATAGGTACGCATACCCCCTGTTGGCAACTCCTGCGATTATGGGACCGATGTATTGGTGCATCTCTAGTAATTTTTTCTTATTTGTTCTGAGTACCCCCTACGATCTTCCTAAGTACCCCTGGGGTATGTGTACCCCCGGTTGATCAGCACTGTGTTAAATAATTATAGATTTTCTGTGATCTGTGTTCCTTTGGAGTCTGTCTTGGGTTTAGTTCTATTTCATCTCTTCATTAATGATTTGGAGGATGGGATTGAATGTACACTAAGCATATTTCCAGATGACACCAAGCAGGGTGAAGTTGTGGGCATCATGAAGTCTACTGCTATGATTTAGAATGACTGTTAAACTGGATAAAAGGTCTTAAATTAATTAAATAAAATTCAATAAGGACAAGTGCAAAGTCCTCCACTTAGGGCAGAACAGTCATGTGCACAAATACAGATGAAGGAAAGATTAGCTAGAATCATAGAAGTAGGGTTAGAAGGGACCTTATAGATCTTCAAGCCCAACCCCCCGCCTGGGCAGGAGAAAAGACTGGACTCAAATGAGTCCAGCCAGGTAGTCATCAAGCCTCTTCTTAAAGATCCCCAGGGTAGGAGCCAGTACCACTTCCCTAGGAAGCTGGTTCCAGCTCCTAGCTGCCCTAACTGTGAAGTAGTTCTTGTGGATGTCTAATCTAAATCTACTGTCTAATAATTTGTGTCCATTGTTCCTTATCATGCCAGGGGTGCTAGGGGAAACAGTGTCTCCCCTAAACCTTTCTGGTCCCCTCTAGTGAGTTTATAGACAGTCACCAGGTCCCCAACTAGGTTGCAGTAACACAGATGAAGAGCTTTGGGTAGTGGACCACAAGCTAAATATGAGTCCACAGTGTTCTCTCATTTGTTGCAAAAGGAAGGAACTAGATGCTAGGCTGTATTAACAGGAATGTTGCCTGCAAGTCAACGGAAATGATTATTAGATACTGTTCAGCCCTTATGAAGCCTCATCTGGAGTTGGATTTCCAATTTTGGGCCCCACACTTCAAGGAAGTTTTAAACAAATTGAAAAGTATCCTGAAGAGACCAAGAAAAATGAAAGAAGGTCTAGAAAACATGACTTATGAGAAAAAGTTGAACGAATTTGGAAAGATTTAGTCTGGAGAATAGAAGATTGAGTAAGGATTTGATGAAAGTTCTCAAATACCTGAAGAGTAGGAATAAAGAAGATGGTGATAGACTAGTCTCTGTGGCTGCAGGAAACAGGATATGGAATCATGGATTGAAATTGCAACATTGGACATTTAAGTTGGATAGTAGGAAGAATATTCTCACTTTGAGCGTGGTTTAGCACTGGAGAAGCTTGTGTAGAGAAGTGGAATCTCCATCCTTGGAAGATTTTAAGAGCAGGTCAGGCAAACATTTGGTTGGAATGGTTCGTTAGGGATGATCCTGCCTTGCAAATCGGCTGAACTCCTCAGGTCCTTCTCATTTTGTACCTTCCAGTCCTACTTCTCTGTGCTTCTCCCAGTCACATATGTAATCACTTGATGAAGAATAGCCAGTGCATCTACACATGCACTTTCCTATAGAGTTGACTAATTATCGCTGCAGTAAAGCATCACTGTCTACATGTGCACCTGTATTACGATGCAGTAAGTTAATTAACTTTGCTGTAGGACAGTACTGTCCAGGACAAGTACTATGCTATAGTGGCATAATTTATGCTGTCTCAATGCACATGCAGATGGTTACCAGGGCTGGCTGGAGCATGAGGGTGCTACAATAGTGCTGGCTAGCCCCACACTGTAACACCTTCATGTCCTAGCCAGCCCTTCTGGTGCCTGACATTGCAACCTGGAGCCTGGGGCTGAGCTTCCCCCTCTCCCCCTCCCCCAAGCCTGCTGCTCCACCCGGGCTCTAACTGCTTCAGCTCAGGGTCTGCTTCAGCTCAGGGTGCAGGTATATATGCTGCGCCCAGAAGCCACTGAGTCCAGTGCGAACTGCACTGGAGTTTATTGCCTCCTGGTAATTGCAGGTGTAGGTGCACCCAGAGGCTTTAAGAGCACTTTTTTGAGAGAAATTGCATAACTCATAACTTTGCCTGAGTAATAAAACCATTTCAGATTCATGCGAAGAAAGTTATGATACCATGCCATACCATCAGGCATTTCAGCATTCCAAGTAGTTATATTGTTATTAAAAATAATAGTATAATTTTTCAAATTCTGAAATGGCTTCACATTGTCTGGGGGGAGGGGTGAGTTTTTTTGTGTGGATGTTTTGATACTGTGTCCATGTTCTGCATTCTTAAAACACTGTTTATGTTAGTCATTTTGATAGAAAATGCAGGCAGTATATTAATTAGTGAAACAAGAATAGTACACATATAGTAGGTTTGAAATAATTATGTCCTTGCCCTGTCAGGAGAGATAAAGCAGTTTTACGTTCTTAATCCCCTGAGTGCAATTATCTAGTAACCCTTACTAGCCTTCCAAGGTTCTAGTACTGATTTAAATTTCTTAAGTGTGATGTAAATGATTGTGATGAGTATGTCTTTTTTATTAAATATTTAATTTTTGAAGCTCATAGTGATTCATCTGGTACTAAAAAAAAAAAAAAGCATTGATGAGATTAGACGCATCTTTTACCAATTAGGATGTATCTTGTACAGTAAATTAATTCATAATGTTCAGTCTTCAGGAATGCTTATATTTACTCCTGCTCACTTGTTCATTAGTATTGAAAATGAGACTCTAAGTTGGAGGCAGATGAAGAAGAGGAGTTAGAAATACGTTTGTCCAGGATTTGGGATAGCAATCCTGGATTGTGGCTGAAAAGGACCACATTACCTTCAACCCCTGATGAGGGAAAAGTGAAATAGGTCAGGCCTCACTTAAAAGAAGCTTTTTTGACTTTACCAGTTTTAATTTTATAACTTGGTGCTTTTTTCCTGTTAAGATAAATTTATTCTGTTTTATTTTAATAACCAAAGTAATAAAAATTGTTCTTTGAAATGTATTGCAAGAAGAAGTTAAACTGTTGCCAAAATCGGAACTGAGAACCAAAAGCTTGCAGTGTGCAAGATGAAGTATTAGCATTTAACATTAGTTTTCACTTTGAACATCTGTTTGCGAGACCCCTTTCCTAACCAATGTATGACACACAATAAATACAATGAATATGTTAAGAGGAGCTACAGAAGAGTTGCCATGGTATTTGAAAGTTTAATCTTGACAACTGTTTTATTCAGTACAATAGTGCAATACCATCCCTTGCTCTTAATCATTTGTTATATTAAGAAGGTAAGGATGTTGATCCAAATACAGTATGACTGGGTACATCTACATGTGTTAATACACTTTTACTAATGTGCATTAAATTTAATACCTCCAATATGAGTGTGTTTTACGCGTATTCCAGGGATTGAGAGGGGGGGAGGTATGGGGCATTTTAATTTGAGTGGCTCTGAGAGCCTCTGTAATTCAAGCACCTGCAGTGTATCAGAATCCCTATGCTTCAAAACGGTGGTGGGGCACTTTACCTAAAGCTCGTCGAACGAGCTTTAAAGTGCCCCTGCCACCATGTTGGAGCGTGGGGACCCTGATGCACAGACCCGGACACAGGCATAGGTAAACTGGGTGGCTACTCGGGGCCTGGATAGAGGGCCCAAAAATGTACAAATTTGGTCATTTTTTTTCTGTTGTCCAATTATTATCATCATTATCCCTGGCAAAGGGAGGTCCGATACTAAAGTTCACCTGGGGCTGCCAGGAATCTAGGTACAGCACTGATAATGCACGAGATGTGGAGGCTGGCTGGAGTGCTTTAATCAAATCTGCTGTAATGTGCAAGTGCCCGCTTAATGCGCAGTAGGCTATTCTATTGCGCATTAGCCTTTTGCACAGGTTTTTTTGTGCTGCTTTAACATGAAGTATAATAAGCTACTGCATGTTACAGTGTGTGTAGATGTGTCCACTATCTGATTTACATTAGAACGTTAAAGAAATACAATAAAAAAATTGAGTATTCTGTTAGCAATGAGCCACAAATCCCAGTTTTTACTAAGTTAGTCCCTGATTGGAAAATAAGTTATTGTAAATTATATTTTATAAGGTTTATTTACTAGCTGTCTGAAGCCCTAAGGTCCCACAGCGTCCCATGTATTGAAATGAAGAGTAATCATTTCATTATAAATCTGTGAACTAAAATATAAATCTGATTCTCAGTCAAAGGGGAAAAGTAAACAAGATGTCAGCAAGTGCCAAAGCCTTTTACATCTTAGTGAATTTTCTTGCCAGTAGGCTTACAAGTAAATATTAGTAATCTGCCTGTTTACAAGGTAGTAATTAGGTTTTGTGTAAGCCTGAGAGCTTTAAACTGGATGAGTAAGTAAGCAGTGAGGATAATACCAAAGCTCTTGTCTGAAAAAGCAACTTGTCTGAACCAAGGCACTTGAGAACACCCACCCAATGCTGTTTCCAGGCAAGAACAGATCTTTTTTGTTTCTACCTCCTCTCTCGTCCCATTAGTTTTCTGAGATTTTGCAATATCGTGTTACTTATAAATATAGCCATCCTGAGTGCAACATCTCATTTTAAACGTAGTCAGCGTCCCAAAAGAACGCCAGAGCTGATGAACTTCCTTCTTGTCATATTAATGAATAATTGAACACCTCACAAGTATAAAGGACAGCCCCTATTTTTTAATTTTTTATTTTTTTCAGGGGCTGTCCTCCTCTGCTATATAACACCACGTGTCTTTTATTTCTGAGTGGCTGTAGCATTTCCTACGAGACAGAGAGCCGGCTTCCTCATTAGCCTATTGGGAGCAATTAGAGGTATTGTAAGACTTGAGCTGGGGCTGAATGAGTCCCAGTCTTTTGTTTGTTTGTTTTTGTGGAGGCTACTGGGAATGCTCTCTGCAATTCGAATGCCGCTCTTACCAGGGCTTTGGTTTCTCTCACCCTTTGTTAACACCAAGGGGACAGCACAATGTTATGCTTTAAGAAAGAGGACCACACATCAGAAGCCATGTGCCTGCAGAAATATGTTGGAAAAGAACAGGGAGGGCTCCCTCTGGATATCTTGGTGCAAATGAAGATGTTGTGTATGCAGTGACAGTTTCCATACAATATGTTCCTGTGGGGACGTAGCTCATGCTGCCATTCTGACTTTCTCTCTCTCCCATTCTTAAAAGCTCTGTCACAATAGCAGGCGTTAGAGCTAAGCCAAGAAGTACTAGTAGAGCTGTTGGCATGATCTGCCTGACAGGAAAAAGTAATGGAGAAGGGGGGAAAGGTGTCAAAAGAAATAGGCCATCCCTTTTGACAGGGTTCATAATGTGCAGTTAGCTGCATTAGGCAGCTGTTTAAATTGGGTTGATTATATGGGTTTCCTACGCAGCAGTACGCATGTGTGTGTTTGTGCGGTTCAATTTGAGCAATTGCTTTTATTGGCCATTTAACACCTCAGTGGAAAGATGTGACATGCCTGCATTAGGATCTTGTCATTTTGCCATCTGTAGCCAATAGCTGGTGGCAAAAGGGAAAGTTTGACATCTCTAGAAGTGTCACCTGATAAGCTGTCAGGCCCACAGAGAAGATTTTGCTTGTGCTGATCCTGATTCTGTTCTTAGCTTTCACTCCCTCTTAAACCTTTAGTTGATATTGATCAATGTGGAATGATGCGATGGCTGCCTTCAGTTGCAGCCTCTCAGTGAGCACCTCCTCACCAAGCAGGCAAGCAGCTCTATTTAATCCCAGATAGTACTATCTCTAGTGAGAAAATTGTAATAAAAACCACAGTATTAAGAAAAAAATGGAGAAATGTTACTAGTCACTGGTGTGTCATGCTAGTTTTCTGATTTACAGCTGCAATGTTTGGAAATGAAGCCTGGACTGGATATGCTTGATGAGCACTGGACAGCAGTGTCCCTCCTTTCCGGTGCAATCTGAGGCTTGTGAAGAGAGCAGTAACCAGTAGCTCCTGGCTTGGGGCTTCCATTTTTCTACTGTGTGATTGGTCGGTTTAATTTCTCTAAAATTTTCACAATATCCAATTATCTGGGAATGGAGATTTTTTTTTTTCCCCCCCCACCCTTAACATTCCCTTTCCAGAACCTGCCTACTCTTGTTTCAGGTTTGCCAGATGCACCATGCCTTCTGGCCAGTGTTACACAGAAGAATCAAATAGTTTCACCTGTGAAAAGCAAAGGGTATGATCGATAATCCAGTTTAAACCATGTGTAAAGAGAAGGAACCTGTGCACCAGTAAAAGTGAGATCTGAGGCGATATTACTCTCCTCCTGACATGAAATGAACATTGTACTGAACTGGAACATTCAGGCATTCAGTTTCTGCGGCAGAGAGGAAGTACTGATTCATAGGTTCATTGCTTTTCCTTGTTATGAAAACTTTTGTATTCTGATGGAAGCAAGGGTTGCTGTCAGCCATACCTAGTAGTAGGGATTTGAACTGAATTGCATGGCTTTCTCTCTCTCAGCAAATATGGAGTGTTGGTACACTTCCCCGTACTTTGATTGACTAGTCACTTCAGAGCTGTGCAACCACATGCCCACAAATAACTGTCTTGAATGTTTGCCTTCCTCCACAAGTCCTTCCCTCACCCCATCTCAGTTTCTGTTAAATTACACCTTACTTCGTTTTAGATGTTGTACGTTTGGGGAATAATTACAACATCCCACTAACATTTTTTTGCACAAAATTACTTAAGTATATGTTCAACCTAAACTTCTTTTTGACATTAGATTTTTTTCTTCCCTTCTAGGGATAATTTAATCTGTTCCTGTATGTGACCTAGTATTTCATTAATAGTTAATATATGAATATTGCCTCCAGAACATGGGAATTGGGAATCCAAGCTCATTTGTTCTGATGAAAGTGGGTCCTGAAGGTAAAACAGTTAAGCACACATTTTAATATGTGAGGAGATAAAAAGTGGCAAATGGACAGGGGATTCATGCCAACTGTCTGCTCTGTGGGGCATTTTTGCAACTTGTGCACTTTTCTGGAGCCTGGGTAATAGGCAGGCTCATTGTCTGCATGGCATAGATAATAGCATTCATCTGTAAGAATGCTGTGCTTAGACAGAAGAATGTTTTTTTTCTCTCTATCAGGTAGTACCAAACTCCTCTTCCTTTTTATAAAGGCTAAGTTCTAGGATCATGGCAACTTTGTCTTGTTTGGTTTCCTGATATTTCCGCAAGGAGATTCTTTCTCATTATTTATTTAGGATTCATATATTTTCTTTGATAGCCATTTTTCAACTTGTGCTCTCCAACCTCTTTCATTCAGCCTTTTCCCCCCCTCTCTTTGGTTTCAAAGAGTTTATTGTCTTATTGTGGATCAGATCTTCTTAGTCATAGGCATTCCTTCTTTCTTTCCTGCACAGTTACTACAGATCTGCAGAAATACAAGAATCCCAAAAGTACTCAAAGACAATATCTCAATCCATCCTTCTCTAGTAAACATATTTCATCAGTCCTATTTTTGTTCTATTTCTTGTTGATAATGTATGTAGAGGCATTCCTAATAAGAGAGCCTGCCTGATGTGCAATTCACTGCAGTTAGATTTAAATGATATTAGTTGTGCTATTTACTTGTTAGCTTCCATATAGATCATGAGCTGTGTTGAATGAATTGTCAAAGATAATGAGAGCTAATAACAACACAAACTCAAGATAACATTTCTATTATAAATAGGGCACTAATTACAATCTGATTTCATGGCTGCCTAAATTTATCTATAAACTCCCACACCTACTTGAGTGCTGAAGCCCCAAACTTTACCCCAGTCCTCATGTCAAAACCTCCTGCTTCTGCTTCACAACTCTTGCAGTCATATGTTTATGCTACAGAATTTGAAAGGTATTAATTATTTTACTGGTTCAGACCTGTGGTCATCTGGTCCAATATCCTGTCTCTTACAGTGGAATTATCAGATGTAGGAAGGCACAAAAGACAGAAAATATAGGTGTGGAATAATCTACCTCTAGGAAAGACTTATCCTAATCAGTAGCTGCTGGATATTGCCTTAAATCGCACTGTATACATTATTATAGCTCCCAAAACTAGAGGCTGTATAAGAAGAGCTGGATTTAGTATCCAAATTAAAAGAAATGCTAAATCATCATAGAGTAAATGAATGCATAGCTAGGTGACAGTGGTTTGTGGCAATGCTGTAAATGTCTGGTATCCAGTCCCTACCTACCCTGTTATTTGGGGCTAATGTGATAAACAAAAGTGCCACAGAGGATGCTGAGTTTAGAGTAAAGAATGATGTCTTGTTAACTGAAAGGTTTTAGTGAAGATTTGAGCAACGTCAAAGCAAAACCGTGTGTGTGCGCATAACGGAAGAAGCTGAGGATCCAAAGTTAAGGGGATCCTTTCACTGAAGGAAAACCACAGCATGGAATGCCTTTACTACCAGTGGGAATAGAATATTTTATTTTGGATAAAATTATGTTGATGGAGATTGTAATATGTCCAGATCCCTGCTACCACAATAGTGCTATCTCCACAGTCACATGAAAGAAGGATGCAGCTTCACACCTCTTCCCACTGAAGAAAAAGTGGGAGGTCTGGGAAGTATGAGTCTGGAACTTTTAGTACCTGATGGACTGCAATGTCTGTTCTGGCTGTAGTGACAAATGCTAAATTCTGATTATCTTGCTCTGCAGGCTGAGGCAGGAAAAAGGGGAACATTATTTACTAAGAGAAAAATCAAAGCCAAACTATTACTGTGGTGGGCATTTGGTTTGAAGGCTTTATGTATTGTAAACCTACGTTTCCCATCAAATGTGGTTCCAGTGTATTTAGAGGGAAAGTACAGGTTTCCCTTGCTTTATGCTGTACATGCGTTCCTGGAAAGCAGTGCATAACTTGGATTCGCATAAAGGGAACCCACTTTACAATGTAACAAATAGGGATATGTTCCAAGACCTCAAACTGTGCTGACCCCCAGACCCATTTCTACCACTTTCACAAGACAATTTTGGTACTTACCGACAGCAGGTAGTACACACAAGCACAGGCCGCTAGCATAATGGGGATGGGAACTACAGAACCACGCATCGCAGGCAACGAGCAAGGAGCACAGAGCCACACGGGAGACTCTGTTTTGGTGTATGTCACTCCCACAATGCACTGCACAAAGCAGCTGACTGCAGGTTTCCACCACACCAATCGCATAAGAGTGAATTTACCTCACATATAACGATTTTTTGGTATAAAAAGGGTCATTACAGAAGAGCAAATTCGCACGTACGGAACCCTCATAAAGCGAGGGAAACCCGTACTATGAAATTTACCTCTTTACAAAAAGTACTTTACAAAAGTACAGATACTTTATAAATAGTTAGCAATCCCCCACCACCTACAAAATCAGCTCACGGACCAAAATCATCCTGGGTAAAAGTGCATTAAAATCTGTGGTGTTACTCGGGGATGAATTCGGCTCCTTATCTTTCAAATGAAGTAGGTACAAGCCACTATTTAAATGTTTTTGTACCATTTAAACTATCAAAGTGGATAAGCTAGCTTCTGGAGCAAACTGCCACGTACATGATAACTGACTCAGATGTTCAACCCCGCACATTTTTAACAGTATTTTGTTTGGGCCTTATTACTGTAGTTGTACAATTATGGAAGTAGGCTGCATATTATCAGACATTGTCTTCATAACCTCAAGCTATACAGACATCGTTTGGTTATTTTTTTCTTCTTCAAATTATCCTTGTGGGTTCTGCCAGACAACTTACTATTTTTTTCCCTGAGCAGTGCACGCTGGAAGCAGTCGTGGGTGTGATCCTTTCTGCATTGTTAGGCAATGAGCTTTATCAGCAGCTGCAATTTTCAGGATTAGTCCCTTCATTATTTGGTATCTGCAGTACCTAGGTGAGTCTGTTCAGTCCTGTTTTCCAGAAGTCTGAGCTCTGACAGATACTGTGACCATGAAGTCATTTTTCTTAAAGCAAGTTCTCTGCCCTCGGAGATTCACTCATAACTAGAATCACAGCCTGCACATTGCAGAGCAGTGAAAAGATTGGAGCATTTTACTTAATTCTAACTGAAATTTACCGGTTCTGAAGTTCATTTCAAGTGGAATCCATTGTTTTCAGCTTATTTATTGTATTTCACACTTGTATATGCATATTTGATAGCACTTCATTATCCATGCTCTTTACCAGGCATTTCTGTACATGTACATCTAAGGCCCCTGTAAGTGGAGATGTGATGGGATCTGATGAAGGATTCCCACAGTCATGCTTTCTGCCATACCTCTCACGCATGGCAGGAGGTGTAATTGTGGGATCAGACCCATCGTGCCTCATTGCCAATGCAGGAGGAGCCAGGGCTCATGATCCTGGGCTTCGTTTGTATCAGCAAGTAGCAGACTCCTGCAGCGGGGAGCCCCATCAGCTGATGGCTTCTAGCCTTGGGGGCACACTTCACAACTGGAGCCCCAGCCTGGCCACATGTTCAGTTAACGATGTGACAGAAATCAGGCACAATGTTGTTACACTTTTTTTGTGTAATAAATTTGTGGCTTATACCATGTTCTATCTCACCATTAATTGCATTAATGTATGGCTGGGTAACAACTTAAGACATGATTAACCAGTTAATCATGTCTTAAGTGTAATCTGTACTGGGTCCTAAGGTACCTCACTGTCACCCCCAATTCTTGTCATGAGAACAACTAGTGCTTAAGGTGCTTTTTATCTCTAAATCTTAAGGCAGGTAAACTTGTATGAGGTTATTTCATTTTTCATGTGATGAAACAGGTATAGAAAGGAGACCTGGGTTGCTCAGGATCACTTTGCAAATCAGCAGCAGATCCAGGCATAATGTCCAGGTCTCCTAACTCCCAGCTTCATCCTCAGTCCACTAGTCAGTAACTGTTCCAGAGAGTTTAATTGCAATACCCTGGTTTGTGTTTTGCTACACAGAAAAGCCAAACATGTTTTCCAAAATAGTAAATTAAAATTAAAGAGCAGTATGTGCTACTGTAGTTCACAGGGTTGTTTTTCTCTGAAAGCTGGCAGCAGCTCTGGCTTCCCTCAGAACTGATGAGCATCTTTGCAATGCTCAGCAAACCCCTTTCAAGCTACCAGAGAAAATGTATACATCATTACATTCTTTGAAGATGAGCCTGGGCTAATGTATCATTTGTTTTGTCTCTCGGATCCGGTCTTTTCCTTGTAGCTGGTTCTATCTTTCTTAAGTCACTTGTCTTTGAAAATCAAAATGTAGCTAGACTAGGTTAAAACCAAACAAAGCAAAACACAGAGCTTTGTGTATAAAAGTAAATGGTAAAACTTTTCAAATGAGATGCAAGTGCTTAAGAACCTAAGTCTCACAAAGTCTTAGGCTTTAGGTCTAGTCCTAGGCTTTTAGATTCTAGCCTACCTGTTAATGATGTAAATGGTTTAAGGGCCTAGCCATGATTTTATTCTAGCCTATAAAGCAGTTAATACAAAAGGAGGGTAAGTCTTTCTCACTGAATTTTTTTCCATAGAAGTCACAGAGAAGTAGGGCTGGAAGTAGCCTCTATAGGTCATCTAATCTACCCAGCTGCCTGAGGCAGGATCATCTCTATCCAAATCAACCTATATAAATCTATAATCTAACCTCTTAGTGAAACTACCATCAACCCTGATACTACACACGATACAACACCGTAACCTCCCACAGGTAAAGCAGGGGGGCGATGGCAGCCAATTTCCCGCTTCTATAAAAGGCTTTTAATATATGCTCAAGGTTTCCCAGGTAGAAGGTCATGCCCCACACTACAGAGGAAGGCAAACCCCCCCACAGTCCATGCCAATCTGACCATGGGATAAAATTGCTTCCTTGGGTGAGTCTTAAGGGTCTAAATAGTATGGTACAAATTTAGATGTATTAATGGGTTTTCAGGATCTTGAACAGGGTGGAATAGAATTGCATTTGGGTGATTAAGTCCACTTAATTGCCTAACAGCTGAAACAGAATCTGACCCTCAGTCACTCTTGAAAATCATAGAAAACTAGAGCTGAAAGGGACCTCAGCATGTCGCCTAGTCCAGTGGAGACCAGCCAGTTTGGCAGGTGTGCCACAAAGTATCCCTGCACTCTCCCAGAGTTCCACTCTGATCCCTTTCCCGTGTCAGCCTGCTGCTCTTTTTTTGCTCCCAGCCTTTTCTGCTTGTGTTGCCTGCCCCCTTTCCAGTTTGTGATGTGCCACACAGAGGCTGCCCATGCCACTTGTGGCACATGTACTGCAGCTTAGCCACCTTTGCTCAAGGCAGGATCATCTTTGTCTAAGGATGGAGATTTCATGACCTCTCTGGATAGCCTGGGCCAATGCTTAACTACCTGCATAGTGAGAAAGTTCTTCCTAAATTTCCATTGCTGCATTTTAAAACTGTTGCTCCTTGTCCTGTCTCTTGTGGCTGCAGAGAACAGTTTGTCTCTCTCTTCTGTATAACTGTCCTTCAGGTATTTGAAGACTGTTATTAAATCCCCTTCAGTCTTTTCTTCTCCCAACTTAAACAGTCAGCCTATCGTTTTAAGTCATGCTTCCCAGAAGTGTAGTAATTTTTTTTAACTCTCTGCTGGACTCTTAATTTGTCTACATCTTTTCTGAAGTGGAGCGCCTAAAAATAATCACCATCTTCCAGGTGAGGGCTCACCATTGCCAAACAAAGTGGGAGAATTGCTTCCCTTGATTTGTAGGTTACTCTCTTATTAATACAGACCAGTATGTTGTTTATCTTTTTGCAGTAAGAGCACACTATTGGCTCATACTCACCTTATGATCCACTGTAACCCACAGGTCTGTTTTAAAAGTACTGTAGTTTAGGCAGTCATTCCCTAGTGTATTGATTGTTCAGTCCCAAGTGCAAAATTTGCACGCTTCCTTAAGGCTGTGCTTACTCTGTCCCTGGTAATCTCAGGAGCATTGTGGTACCTCAGGGGACTTGTTTCCTACACCAGAAACAACATTTGCCCAGCCCTTCGGGTAGGCTATGACTGCTGAGTGAGTAGGCCAGTTGGCCAGTCATGTGCTAATTAGCCAAATACAAGATTTGCTACTGGTTTCAGAGGTAGCCCAGCTACAGCATCATACTGTTTTTGAGGGCAGTTTTGCCAAGCATAGCATGCTTACTCTGCAGATATGGCCTAGGTTATGTAGCTTCTATGAACACTTTACCCCCAAATTGAAATATCTTGAGTATAATTGAAGCACTAAGATTTAAGGACAGTGTCAGTGGAAAAGAAATGCATTTTTTGTGCTGCTGAATTATAAACAAGAAATGGGATTTCATGAGACCTGTTTAAAAAGTATTCATGTGGGGAGGAAACATCATGTGATAAAATATGTGATTTATAGTACCTTTTATCTGGGAGTCTTGACTTGTGATGGAATAAATGGTGACGTTTTAACCATAGCAGCACAAAAAGTGACCATGCAATAAGAACAAAATATTTCAAAGTGTTTAACAGCATTTTGATCTGAAAATAAGGAAATAGACTACTTTGTAGCAATGGAAAACAAAATACAATAAATATGCACGTTTAGATTTACTAATGAATGGCATAGGCTCTATGGCTAAGGACAGAACTACATATAAACAGCATAGGTGATTGTAAACTGGTTCAAATCTGTAGTGCAGAAGTTCAGTGCACGTAAACTGCTTTCAAAATGGGCAAAACTGATTTAAGATAAATGTGGATGGATGTGGTATCAGACTTAAGTGATTTATGTTAAATTGGTTTATTGAACTTCTGTCCCAGATCCCCTACAGATTCAAGTTAACTCACAGTGCCTCTGCATCCTAGGTTGCTTTACACCTTCCCTGCAAACCCCTGCCCCCCACAGGTTTGGCAAGCTAGCTTTGGCCCAAGCTGTCTGCTCCTGTCAAGCAGGGAGGTATGCTCTAGTACACCCTGGCTTCTGGCCTAGGCCACTGCATCATGTGGCTGCATTCCTGGAATCAAAAGTGAATGTCTGTTCACTTGCCTATCAGTCAATCTACACAGTTTAGATTAATTTGTGAAGATTGAACCAATTCAGCCTTGGGCTATTTAACTGTCTACACTTAGTCGAAATCAGGGCTCAAACCTGTTCTTACTGAAGTCAGTGGCCCAGAATAAAATGCGTCTAAATAACAATTCTCAATTGTACAATTTGTAGGAAGTTGGACTTCCTCACTTCAGTAGGAGCAAGAATGGAACAGCATATTTTAAATGGTTATGTAATTATGTCACTTCTGCCCCTCCCAAATTACTTAAAGTAATTCAGATTATTCTATCTTTTTTTCCCCTTAATTTACCATTCCAAAATAATTACCATATTTCCTTACATACATCACACACACTTTCTTAAAATAAATCAGCTGCTGGAAATTTGGAGTATGGATTATATACAGGAAATAGATATGGCAAGGCACTTGATATGCCTGCCACTTTAAGAGGTCAGGCAGCCTGCTGAGCCACCAGCACGAGGAGGTCAGGGCTAATTGCAGAGTCAGCTGACCCAGGGGGATGGCAAGTGAGGCTAGGCTTGATCAAGAGAGTCACCTGATTGGAAGAGGGCAAGGTTTAGACTGGGTATAAGCCCAGACTCTGAGAGTAGGGCTGGCAGTAACATCTCAGGATCTGGTGAAGGAACATCACCCAGCAGGATGGCTGCTGCTCCTGAATGCCAGCAAGGAGAATAACATCTGGAGGTTTGGGTAGGAATTAAGGGAGTATAGGAGGGTCGTGGGGGTTCAGAGTCCTGAGAAGGGGGTTGGGTGCCTGAGGTCTGTTGAGAGGCTAGATGAGATCAGAGAGAGAGGGGTTGAGTGCACAAGGGTCAGTGAGAGGCCAGGTGAGTCCTGGGAGAGGAGCTGAGAGTCTGTGGGCATACTGAGGGAGGGGCCAGATGCCCCCTGAGAGAGGGGCTGAGTCTTTGGGAGACCTAATGAAGGGACTCGGTGAACCCAATGAGTGGCGCAGAGTATGGAGGCCTATTGAGGGGTCTGGATGAGCCTAGAGAAGGAAGGAGCTAAATTATGGAAGACCTATGGAGGGCTCTGGGAGAGCCCAGAGAGTGATTTATGGAGAGGCCTGAGAGGGTGGATCCATAGAGGTGAGAGGGTTGACAGCCGGAGGACTGACCCTACGAATCTCAACTAGCCTGGTGCAGGACCAGGGCTGAGAAGGGGCAGAAGGGTGAAATAGTGGATTTTCTCTGCCAATTATTCACCAGGCATATCAGCTAATACTGATCCAATAGCTGATTTCCAGGAGCACAGTCTGGCAGCGTGCAGAGCAGTACCCTGCAAGTAAGTCTGTGTAGGGAAAGAGGTATGGGGAGGGAAGGAACATCATTGTGGGAGGAGGGGCCAGATCGAGGCCCCCCCACAGTGAGGGAGGGAGTGGGGCAGGGGCTGAAGCTGAGGCTGGGGGCACTGCCAAGCCAGGATGGAGTCATGGGGGGCTCGTCCAGGGGATCAGTGTCCTGGTACTGAAAAATGGTGGCAGCGGCACTCGAACTAAAGCTCTAGGGGCCCCAGCCAGAAGGTATATTATATTTATTGGTACATCATTGACTACACCAGCCAAAAAAAGCCAATAACCAGTAATGTTAATCTTCCTTTTATTGGTGCCGATATGTTATGGCACCGATATAACACTGCACCTCTGTGAAATAGAACACGGCAGAGACTGCCAGAGCTGGGACAGCATGGACTTTTCAACTGTCCTGAGGTGGGGCAAGGACCAAGGAGAGGCTGAAGGTCCTTGTGTGGCTACAGTTGAGAGGATGGGATCAAGGGGTGTTCAGCCCAGAATGAGGAGGCTGATGCTAGGCTATCTGAGGAGGAGGGATCAAGGAAAGAGGTCTGAGAGGGAGCTGAGGGGCAGAGATGGAGCTCTTGGATAGGAGATGGAGCCAGGACCAGGGGGCCCGGTGATTAGCATCCCAGGAGAGGTGTAGGACATCTAGGAGAGCCCAGAAAGAGATGAGTAAGATCAGGAAGGCCTGAAGACAGTCCTGAAAAAGACCTGAAACTCTACCCTATTGAGGCTGGTTAGCATGGGGGGTGCCTGTAACAGGGCAGCCTCTGTGAAATACCACCCATGGGCCACTTCAGGGAAAGGTGGGGATGAGACACTGGAAAGCCTCAGCTACCACTGCCTTATGGGTTACCCTGTGGAGGGGGAACACTACAGAAGCACATCCTGACAAGAAAAGGATTTTGCAGGGAAGACTGGGACCACATGGGTCCCACAGCTCAGCAAGGGGCCAGGGAATAGAGTGCAGGATGGATCTGAAGGCCTGGACAGTGGGGACCTGAGGAGTGCAGTGGGGCCCAGCAAGCATAGTGGGACTAGAGAGGTCCAGTGGCCCAATGAAGGGCTGGAAATAGAGTGCAGAACTGGATGGGTCCAAGGGCCTGGAGAGCAGCCAGGAAAGTGGAAAACTTAAAAGGGTTCAGGATAAGGGACCTAAAGGGGCTGGCAGCCTGAAGAGGGGCTGAGAGGGTGACAAAGGGGCCTGGTAGCCCAGGGTTGTGCAAGACCGAGGGGTTTGAGGGCCCAGAGAGGGGCCAAGGAATGGGGCATGGTGTAGGGGAGGTATGGAGTCATGCAGTTGACCCATAAGGCCAGGACCACAATATGGGTGGTCAATATAACAAGACTAGGGCAGCCTTCCACACTATAACAACTGACATCAAGGTGTGGTGTGCAAGAGCTGGGTGGACTACACATAGAGCACGGTATCTCAAAATGTTTTTGGTGGGTACTCTGTTACAATAGGTTCTTTCACTTATTGAGTGAAATAGGGTATAAAATCTGCAGTGGTCCACAGGAGCAGAACAATGAACAGTCTTAGCCTCCTAGCTGCTGCAACTCCATTATTTATTATTAGAAATGATTTTTTTTTTTTTTAAATAAGGTGAGTATTATAATTTTGGGTGCGTGGTATGCAAGAAAATATGATATCTTTTAGTAACTGGAGGCATTTTTCACCAATGATTAAATAATGCCGTATCACTCTGAAGACCTATGCTAATCGCTTCAAGCATATACATTCATGCCTTTTACAAAAATCTGTTTTTATGATTCTTTTAACATGTTTTGCCACTCCAGTATAGATGGAGTAAGCTACTGTAAAGAGCAATTCCTACAGGTGTTAATAATATACTATTATTAGTTGTGTAAATTGTATGTGAATTTACTTTAAAAATCTAGTTCGCTGTAGTTAGAAAACAAGAAACCATCTCGATTAAGGATGAAAAAGTTGAAAAAATATGGATATGGTTGTTTAGGTTTTGTCCAGATATAAAGGTGCCAGAGCAGCAGGTGTTTTGATATACTTTTTAGTAAGGATTTCCTTCCTTAAAGAAAAGAAGAACTACAATCTTCATATCATTCCTGGAGGGTAGAAATGAGGAGGTGGTAGTCTTTCAGCATGTTTCTCCTGTTTTGGAGCTTTCAGAGTCTTCTTGCCAATTTTCTGGTGTGGAAGAGGCTCATGTATTTATTCAGATGGTAGAGCCAGGGAATACACAGGGACAGATATCTTTTTTTATAATAGAATCTATTAGATTTGTTTGTTTATCCTGAGTTTTGATTTGGTTCTTTGGTCCAAAGAAAATGGTGCTCTGAATTGCTGCACCAACAAAATACAGTATCTTAAGGAAAGTATGAATAATTACATTATATTCCTGAGGGGGTCAGCTTGCATTGCTCCCACCATCCCAAGTAAATTTTTCATTGGGAGATTGTTAAAACATATTTGATGAAGTCTGATATGCTCTTATCAGCAGGAATATTTCACTGAGAGGAATGATATGGTTTTTATAGTCCATAAGGAGGTTATGCAGTTTTGAGGTGTGGATATTGACTAAGCCCCATTTTTAAGCAAGAATTGTAGTTTGCACAGGAGACAGGGGAACTCTCTTGAATTCTCACTAGTTTGGACTGTCAGTGGGACATATCTCTGTGTCACTGTGATGGGTAAGGGTGGTGGTGATGGACGCACAGGTATGCAGTGCGGATACTGTAATGAGAATGTTTATGAAGCAGTTGTAATGATGTGCTTTGGACTGTCAAGTGAGCCACAGTGGCCACAGGACAGTTTGGTAGAGGTATTGTGATATACATTTATTAATTTTATACGCACGCACGCACACGGACATATAGGAATATATATTTAAAAAAAAACAACCCCAAAACAACTTCTGCATCTTCTAATCACTCCAACTGTGTTCTTGTGGCTTTTTTTCCCTGTGGTTGGAATTCCTCTTGTACCACTCCAGCACAGAAATTATATTGTAGTTCCCAAGTTGCCTCCTGTACCAAAATAAGTTGGAGAATAACAAGTGGTACATTTTATCAATGTGCCTCAGTTGGTCTAATAAAAGATATCACGTCTAGTCAAAGAACCTTTCCTGCCGATCCAATAGTGCATTTTTGCCAGTTTGTGCATGTATACAAGCACCAGTCTAAATTAAGCCAGCTGGCTATGATCACCATGGAACTATCCATTGTGGTTGGCCAGTGAATGTTGTGTATGCTGACATGTCTTGCTCTTCCCTTGACACGGGAGCAGTCTGTGATGTGGTCAGCTGTGCCATTTCACACTTGCTAAAAACTCCCGAGGCGGGGGCAGGATTCTCAACTAACCAGTTTGAAACAGATTCCACCACTGTGCACTACCTGAGGTATGCAAAGAAGTCAGAAAAAGAAAAAAGGATCTGGACCATATTAATTACAGAAGTAAGCAAGTCCTCCAGCTTGTCTCAGTTATTTTTGTAGTTAGGCATTTTCTTCAGGACATTAACACGGGTTTCAGTAGGTTTGGTAGCATTACAGAGACCTGTAATTCATAGTGGGACTCATACTGCTCAAGCTTTTTCCTCTGCCCTTTTTCAGCATATGATACCTTCTTAACATTTGTTTGCTCAGATTGCAGTGACTGATGACTTCCGTGCTATATTTTTGACAGCAGTGGGAATTGAGGGCACCCACGTGTCGTATCTTTTGGTACGTTGAGAACTTCAGAAAATCGCTTATTAGTGGTGAGCGTTAGGCCTCTGTACCCATTTACAAAAATAAATAAATAAATGCAATATGTTGAACATATATTCCCATTTGATCCAATTAAAGCTTTTCTTGCATTTAAAATAAGGGCTATCAGTTGGCTGCTTTTTTATTATGGTTCAGATTTATGAATAGTTTTAAAACTAGATAACTTTTCATGTGCTTACTTTATGTTCTACCCTGCTTGGCTTGGAAGAATTAATTATAGGAGGATCTCTTCTAATCTTTTCACTAGTATTTTGGCCAAAATATTATGGGCTTCATTAAAGAGGTAGATTTGTTGATTAGGGCAGAACTCACTATTTCCCCTTAGTTGATGGAGGATCAGGTAATTGCTTTGTGATAATAGATTATTCCTCCATTTTGTGTTTCTCTAAAGGCCATATTCTCTTTCACGTATTAGGAGTAACAGTTTATTCCCTTCCTGGTCATCTAAGTGTCCAGATTCACTCATGTATGCATATATGCACACATGGATGATGAGGCATAATGTTGCACATAATAGACCAGGCATTGGGAGTAGTAACTGGGGCCTCTGCATAAACCCCTTGTGGACTTGCAGTGGTCTTATACCCTTGAAAATGGATAGCCAAAAACTGTGACAGACACAGGGATGGAAAAAGCTATCTAGGTGTTCATCTTCTTCCCCTCAAAGTCCAGGACTCATTTGGAGGTCTTAGGTTCTAGACCCCCTTTCTTTTCCCAGTAGGCTGTGACATTAGTGTTCTAAAAACCACTTATTTATCCAGTCAATTTCCAGTGTACTTGTGGGTTAGTAACAGAGAAAAGGTGAGAGGAGTTACTCTCAGAATAGTGCCTGTGTTGGAAAATCTTAAAAGTGTCAGATATACTTGCATTTGAGGTAACATAAGCACATTGTTAGCCTTTTTCTACTTATGAAAATGGGTCCATATTTAAAAATATGCTGTAAATAACTTACAGTCTAAGGAAGTGCCAGATACAATGGTCATAAATAGCAGTGGTCTTAAATCAGGGGCATCAAATTTATTTGGCCCTATGGACCAAATCTGAGCAGGTCACAGGTCAAACAACCAACCTTTGGACCTAGACCACAGCTTCTTGCTGTGGCTTCCAGGGTCTCTTTGTCAACACCAGTAGCCAGACAGTTAACGTCTTCACTGCTCAGCCCCTCCCTTCTGTCCCCTTCCCTTTGCACTTCACCATGGCTGCCAGAAACCTGCTGAAACAGCCCCTCTCTGGTAGGAACCTTTGGCTTCCTATACACATGGGGGGAGCCTGCTCCAACACACTGGAAATTCAGTGCATGGGAGTAGACTCTATTTATTGAGTGTGCTGGAGCATGGAAATTGTCAGCCTTCCACGTTGCATATATCTGTGTCCCTGTGCGTCTGTGCTGAAAAAATGGCGATGGGGTGCTTTGAAATAAAACATGTTAAATGAGCTTTAGTTCAAACCATCCCGCTGCCATTTTTCAGCGTGGGGATGCTGATACATGTGACACGCAGTTACTTTGAATTAGTGCAGCTTACTACTTAAAGTGCCTGGTGCCGCGTCCCGGAGTGTGTGTAAAAATGTCCTTTGTGTCAGTGACATCAAGAAAAGCCTCTGTCAATTAACCCTTCTTGCAGCTGCTACAGTGGAGATTAAGCAACAGAGATGTTAACTCCTTTCGTGTTGGTGCAGACAAAGAGAGTCCTGCACTGATGGCAGCCATGACGAGGAGCTCCATGGACTGGGCGACTCACATCAGTAAGCCAGATCTGTCCCGTGGGCCATACATTTGACTTTCCAGGCCTAAATCAGTACAAAGTGAAGGTTAATGCGTAACTACTCACAGGGTGCAGATGGTGGGAAGCCTAATCACATATGAAACGAGACATTTTTATCCAGTTAAAAATAAAATAAAATCTTTGCCAATATGCTAGGGGCCTAGGGCGGCTGTATTGAAGCAAAAGCAAATACAACTTCATAGGAATGAGTTAAAAACACTCTCCAGGGCTGTAAAATAGGTGCTTCATTATCAGGAGCAGCTAATTGCAGAAAAAACAGGATAGCTTGATTGGTGAAACATCAAGACCATTAAAAAGGAGAAAGTGTCATTAACACCTGTGGAATGAAGATTTTAGAAGGGATTTGGGTAGATTATAATGAACTATAAAGTTAAGGGACTCTCTCAGCACTGCTTGACTACAAATGTTGATTCCACTACCAGGCAGTTGGTTTTAAACTTTGGATAGACCAGGAATCAAAGGGCACTAGCATACCTTCTCTGGATCTGCCCTTGCCTACTCACACTACTCACCAAATAGAAGCTACAACTTTCCATAGAGTGAATTTGTTTAGCCTTGGTTTGGGATTTGTTTTTATTCAGTTAATTTCAATAAAGAAATATTCTACTTACATCGGGGAGGGCTGGACCTTTCTGTTCTATAACATTTTAGCTTCAAGAGATAAAAATAACAATAGGTTATTGCTCTGAAAAAGTAAAATAAACTGGGAGGAGTCATCAAGGTTAACACTTTGAATTAATATCCTTTTTTCATAAGGCTTTATATGGTAATATTGTGGGTTAGTCTCTGATTGATTTGTGATTCACAATGCCGTATGATAGCATTATTTATTGATATATGGCTCATTATATCTTGTATCATACTTCCTGTGGTTTTTGAGGGTTTTTGGGTGCTAGGGAAGTTATTTCCCTCTACTTATTTTAGAATTAGCTAGCGTAATAGAGTTCTAGCACAATTCACTTAGCTGTGGGTTTCTGATTTTTTTACTATTTTTTAATTTTATTTTTTCCTAGTATATTTGTACTATTGTGGGGATGATTGTGAAACCTTTACCCAAGCTGATAAGAACTTAGTCTTAAAAATAGCCTTTCTGGCTAAAATAAGATTACTTGTATGAGAATGTCTTCCCAGTGTAAATCAGAGTAAAATGGCACTGCTTGTACAGTCTAGCAGCATGTACTGTTGTTTTATTTTCTGATGAACGTAAGGACTTAAAAAAAAGAAAGCATCACCTCCTAAGAGCTGTTGGTCTACCTCAGGAGTAGCAGTTATTTCGGGCAGAGGGCTGCTTACCAACTTTTAGCAAGCAGTCAAGGGCCACAAGGTTAGCTCCACCCCTTGATAGATGCCCCACCCCCGGTCACCATCTTGGAACAAGAAGCCCCACCCCTAGTCCCTGACCCTTGCCACTGGAAATCCCTCCCCTTGCCCCCCCAGAAGTACTCCTTTCAACAAGGGTTTGCCATCTTGGAACCAGAAAACTACCAAATTATATTGTAAAACCAAACATTTACTACAATTACTATTCATTAATTTGATTTCAAAAAATCTTTTTGTCGTGATTTACATGTGTTTGTATAGTGTATATAGACGTGATTGCACAGTAGCTTAAAATGAAGTCTTACTCTTGTATACTGTATCGGGCTGTGTGGGGGGGTGGAAGGATATGTGGGGTGGGGGAGCATGTGGGGGGGGTGTGTGGATATGTGGTCTAGGTAGTTTTTGGGGTTTGTGGGGGGCTGTGAGTGTGTGGGCGGGGTGGCTGAGGAGGGTTGTGGCATATGTAGAGGGGGAAGATTTGCCCACAGCCCCCTGCAGCACACCTCCAAACCCAGGCTCTGTGCTCCTGCTGCTTCTGGCCCCAGGGCAGTGACGTGGCCCCACGTTCCTGATCACAGCCACTTCCCCCAGTTTGCCACCGCTGCCCTTCTGCCATTTCCCTGTTTCCCCCTCCCCCCTCAGGTTGTTGCTCCGGCACCAGGTCCCAGCTGCATGGCCGAGACCGCAGGAAGCGGCAGGAATCAAACCAGCCCAGCCGGCACTGCACAGGGCCAGCCAAGAGTGTCAGGGAATGAGCCAGCTCTTGCTGTATCCTGTGGCCTGGCACTGCAGCTGGAGACCATGTGGTGCCAGAACAACTGGTGGGGGGTGGAGGGGAGAGATGGCAGTAGCGGGCAAATGGTTGCATGAGGCAGGGGGAAGTGGCAGTGAGTAGGCTTATGGAATGCAGTTGCAGCTAGGTGGTAGTGCAAGGTCTGCATGGTGCGCTGGGGCCAATGCCAGCGGAGCCCAGAGCGGGGTGGCAGAAGCACAGGGCAGGGGGTGGCAGGGCTGTATGGAGCCAGACTGGGCTGTGCCAAGCAGGGCCAGGGGGAGCCGGCCCAGATTCGGAGCCCCCCCAGCCCAGCCCAGGCCCATGCTCCTGCTGCCCTGCTCTGGGCCCTGCTGGCCCTTGCTCCAGTACACCATGTGGACTACACATTCGAGCCCAGCTGTTGCTGAGCTCCGTGTGCCTGCTTGCTGCCCCTTCCCCGCCCTGCCTGCTGCCACTTTCACAGCTTCCTTGCCTGTTGCTGCTGCCGTTCCTCTCCACCCCTCCACCAGCCACTCTGGCTCCATATGGCTCCCAGCTGCAGTGCTGGGGCCACAGCAGCTGACTTGGCCCAACCCTGAGGACTGGGGCGATTGCCCACAATCCTCCCCTGCCTTCCCCTTGCCCCTCCCCCCATCTGAATTTTCCTTTGGTGCAGGGAGGCAGGAACAGCTCCAGCAGCCCAGGCCAGAAGCCTCTGCTCTGCACAGGGCTTCTGGCTGGTGGGGGGGCGGGGTGGCCAGGCCTTGCTTCTGCAGCTGCTTGATCTTGCTGGTGGCTTTCCCTGGATCCTACTGCCCTTGGCTTCTGTCAACTTTGACAGGCAGCCAAGGGCAGATAAATATTAATTTTCTAAAATTTTTAGGGGCCCTGTGGCCTGGATAGAATGGCCTGGTGGGCTGGATCCAGCCCATGGGCCATATTTTGCCCATGCCTGGTCTACCTATTTATTGGATATCACTTAGAACACCCCTTTTTAAACCACTAACAACCATCAGCTAGGAATCCCCAATGAACATATACAGTAGGTAGGAAACCCACAACAAATCCACACATAAAAAAAATAGTGAGTCAGCCCCTTTCCGCTCTTCTCCCCAACCCTGAGCATAAGCATCATTTCTGCTTTTCTTTCCCTGAAAGGGGTATTATTTCCTTTTGTATTCATCCTCTGGGTATTGACTTCCTAGGGTGAGCTTTGTGTTCAAGCTGTTCTCTGTACGCATTAATGTTAGAAGCTCATTATTTACTGAAATGAAGGCTGATGTTCTCATGACATAATGTAACCCTGAGAATGGGGCTTGAAGTAAAAACCAAATGTGGCAAGGCTTCTCAAAGAAATTGGAGGAACTGGACTTGCTGCATACATAATTTCTAATGTCAGCCTTTCATCATTCTAGCAGATTCATTAGGTCTACAAACTAATGGCACAATAATTATCTTATCTGGAAGATAAAATAGCTCTGTTTGTCTGTGAGCAGCTATTAGTGTACCTTTTTATGAGTTATTAGTATAATTTATGACTAAGATTTGAATTGAGTAAGAGTGTTTCATCATTGATAGATGCAGTAGCAAATGGGGGTGGGGTGGGGGGGAGGGGGGACTGAATAGTGTGTCCATAATTACTTCAAGGGCTATTGAAGCAGGAAAAGGGAATTTAAAGCTCCCCTTCCCTTCAAAATGTTTTGTAGACTTGTATTCTGGCAAAAACATGGGGCACCATGAGGAACATTTTCTTTTTCACCATAAAATTTAAATTGTGTTCAGTTAGTCCAACACATCTCTATTATTTTGATTTGATACTAGTTCATTGACAGATGAATTCTGTTTCTGTTTTTTGCTACTCCTCACATCAAGTCTGCCACATATTTTAAAGAATGGACCTTTTTTTCCCAGCATCTCTTCCCTATGTCATCCCTTTTGTACTTATTCATTACTATGTAGTTCAGTGCTTGTTGTTACCATTTATTGTCCTGAAGGACAGATGCTTTATGACCATTATAAATACCTGAGAATTACAGACATCTAGAAAAACTGAGCAGTCTGTCTGGTTTTTATTAGTATTATTTCTTACTAGGAAAACTTTATTCCCTAGGCAACCCAGTGATAGAGCAGGATCTCACAGTGCTAGGCAATATACAAACACAAAACAGACAGTCACTTCCCACAGAGCTTACAGTGCAAATGTAGGATGAGAGACAAGTAACGGATGCAAAGAGAAGTAGATACAAGAAAACTATGAGGTAAAATGTAATCAGTACAGTAGGGGCATCATCACAGTAGCGGCCTAACTATTGATCAGGATTTTTAAAACTCTCATGGCAAAGGAGGGTCTGAAGGAGTACTGTGAAGTAGTGGAGACCATCCTGTTTGAGAAACATCATGGGAGAAAACATGAAGGTGCTAGTCTGAAAAGGTGGCTGTTAAGCACTTAAAATCCTCTTTAGATACCATACTCCAATATTTAGTTACCACTAGCATTCATAAAACACTCACCTGTGGGTGGGTGCTAACATTTCTTCTCTTGCAGGTGTGCTTCACTACCTGAGTCCCAAGGCTCAGAACTGCTCTGGTCCTATTTTAAACCTAACCATATGTATGTCTTACATAGGCACTGATCTGGTAGAGGTGTTCAGGATGTTTAACTCCACACAAAGCAGTGCTGGAGAAAGAAGAGATGCTGTCTGCCCTTCTGCCCTTTATACACTAGCTTGGTGGTTAGGACACTCGCTCAGAATGTGGAAAGCTCCAATTCAAATCTTACTTCAGCCTCGGGGGATATGAACTACGGCTGTGCAAAATTTCTCTGGCTGTTTCGTTTCAACGCTGTTTCAACTTGTTTCCCCAGCGAAATCGAAATGAAATGAAAGGCTTCAAAACAGCCTCAAAACAAAGGAAGAGCATTCAAAATGTTTCAAAAGTATTGAAACATTTTGAGTTTCGAAGCTGGGCTTGCTTGCAGGGAAATGGAAAGTAAGGAGAGGGAGGGGGAGAGGGGGGAAGGATTGCTCTGATGATGACGTTTGTAGCTGGCCAGTGACTGTGATCTTTCCCTGAGGTTCCTTCCAATCCCAGTGCTCTGGGGGAGGGATGGGAAAACAGCATAAAAAGCACTGTTTGAATTGAGCTTTCTCTGTGCCTTCACACTTAATGACACATTTGTTCTGAACAGTTTGAGGTGTGGTTTCCCAGAAAGCCCTATGCCTATCTCTTTGAAACTTGGCAAGCTTCATGGCCTCAAACGGAGCTATCATCCCTGCAAGTTTTATCCAAATCAGGGAAGAAATGACAAAGTTATAGGCAGCTTTGTGCTTCCCCATTAAAGCCCATGGGCGAAACGTCAAAACAGTTTTGATGAAACGAAACAGAGCAGTGGTTTTGAAACTAAAAGACTCTTGAAATGAAACACTGTCCAATTGAAACAGTGAAATGGAAGCTGAAATGAAACAGTGCTGTTTTGCACAGCCCTGATATGAACTAACACCTTCCATTTTCCGGGATAGTTCATTAACCAGTTTGATAGAGGCTGAGGTGGTGTGTTCTCTCTCACTCTTCAATTGATACTGTTTTATTTGTATACAATAATTCATTCAAAATATTCATTGGGGCAGAGATAGGAACCCAGGGCTCTAAGACTGGGGGCAGAAGTTACACATAAACCAGTTTAAGTGATCAGAAACTGGCTTAAACTTGTAACAGAACAGAAGCTTATTGCACATAAACCAGTTTAAAAATGGCTGAAATTGGTTTAAGATAAATCTTGGTTGAATGTAATATCTTTAACTGATTTGGGTCAAACCAGTGTATGAAACTTCTGCCCGAGACCCCTTCCTGGTTCAAGTTAAATTGAAATTCTGCAGCATGCTTTGCAGCCCTGTGTTGAGCAGCGCTGGCCCTATCCTTTCCCCGCCCCCCACCCTTGTTCTTCAGCTGGAGCACTGAGGGCTGACTCATTGGCCCTGCCAGGTAAACCCTGACTGGGGCCTGAGGCCAGAGAGGGGGGATTAAACTCACTTTTCCCTGAGTATGCAGCTGCCCTGCCCTGTTGGCTTACTTAGTGCTGGCTGTGACTGTAGACTGCAAATCCCTGAGGCACCTGGAAGCAGGAAGATGAAGTGACGAGCAACCCTGCGGAATTCGGCTGCTCTGACTATATGGACTACAAATCCCAGAGACCCTGGGGGCTGCAGGAAAAGGAAGCGAACACACAGCTCATGCTTCAGTTTATAGTTTTTTAGAGAGACACCTATTCTTGTTCAAGCTTTTATGAATTCAATGCCACTACTTTCCCTCCTTGCCCCCCTGTCCAGGCAGAGCACCGACTGGGGCCTGGCCATGTTCCCTCTGCTCCAGAAAGGAGAGGGGAAAGTCTTGGAGGGCTTCTATCTTCCCTACCCTTTGGCAGTGGCTGGCAGGCATGCTCTAGTGCCCCCTGGCTTCTGGCTTTAGCCACTGCAGGCATGTGGCTATATTTCCCGAATCAAAGTAAATGTGTGTTCATTTGCTTATTGGCTCAATCTCTGAAGCTAACCTGAAAAGACTGAATCAATTCAGCCTGGGTTTTTTGACTATCTGTACTTGGCCTAAGAGAATGTCTTAACCACCCTCTAGCCTCCATGTTTTGAAAGGATTTACTCCCTTCTTCTTGAAAGAAGGGCATAGGCTCTCACTCAGGAGAGGGCTTATGGTTATGCATCCTGTGACAGCTTAGGCAGCTCAGGGTACTGTGAATCCCATTCTTAGGCATCTCACTTTTCCTATGCATTGTATCAGGGAGCTTAAAACATGAACAATGCAGGGCTGTAAATTCCATTAGGCTGTAGGACACCTAAAATTTAGTAGTTGTAGTGTTCAGCATTTCAGAATTCAAGTCTCCCTTTTGACTCTAGCCCTTAGTAAAGCAATTCTTTTATTTGGCCCAATTTATAAAACATTTCTTACGCATTTTTCCACTTTCTGTGAAGTGCATTCTTCTTTTTTTTTTTTTGTGTTCCCCAGATGAATTACGTGTGGGAAGCTCACCTTTGCTTTGTTGGGAAGGGTAACTGTGCTAGCTAAGTCAGAGGATATTAATTTATGAACCCCAGAGATGTTTGTGTTTTGTTGTTGTTTGATATAACTTTTTATTCCATACCTTACTGAGTACCGGTATCTGAAAAACTATGTTGTTAAAAATGATTTCATAACAGCATTTCTGATTAGATGTGTCACCAGTAGGTCTTTAGAAACTGCTCCTGGAAACCTTTCTTTGTGTTAACAATTCGTATTTCCTAGAAAGAGGTTTGCAGGGTCTAGTCCCAGCACAACTTCCTGTTGGCAGGAATATTATTTAAAAACCCTTCAGTCACTTTTTAATTTAAAATTCTGGTTTGCTTTCAAAGCTATTTTTTCTCTAATAAGTAAAACAGAAAGATTTGGGCCTGTTCTGTCACCAGAAAGAATCTTAATTAAATTAGTCTTGGTGTACTAAAACTGCCTGGCCTCATCTCCAAGACAACAAAATCTCATCCATTTTTGACTGAATTCCCTGTACAGTTTGTCCCTTTCAAAAGGTAAAGAACAGTCAGCTTACTTTTCTCACTGAATAAATATCTTCAGCAGAGAGACCATTATTGTTAGGTAAGGATAGATTGTGATAGTGAAGAAGAAATTATAGGACTAGTGGGAGTTTGGAACGGATAGCAGGGAAAGGGGATTGTCAAGCTGAGAATGTTGCTGTATTTGTGCACCTGGGAGACGAGGAACATGCTGGAGTTATTACATGATGATAAAGACAAAGGGTAGAGACTAGAAAGCTGCACAGACATGATTAATGAAATAATAGAAGTAGATGAGATGCTCTTTTAAGAGAGAGGGCATTGGGGGAAGAGTAGGGGAATGATGAGAAGAGGCAGAGTGGAAAGAGAAAAATGAAGACCTTTTGAAGCAAATGTAGAAGGTGGGCAGCTGGATGGGATGAGTGCTGTGATATCATAATTTCAAGAACCTAGAAAAGAGAAGAAGCAAGAAAAGAAGAACAGCTGTGTGAATGATATTAGATAGATGGAGATGAGTAGAGGAGAAAAATGCCTTTTCACTCAAGTAGGGCATAGATAGCTGCCCTTGTAAGGATGGGTTTGGTAAAAGGGAAGTAATATGTGAGAAGTTTCAGAAGTGACATAGAAAGTCTAGACAGCTTGCACAAGAACTGTGGAGACAGAAGCAAAGACACAGATCAGCTGACACTTGGAGAGTCTAGGATGTCTGAAGGAATGTGTTTTTCACGATGGTGGATACAAGGGCAGACTTGTGGATGAATGGAAAAGAAGTCACAGGACAGAAAATTTACAGCTGTAGAGGAGATGGGCAAATATAGATCCTTTCTTGATCTCCTTACAGATGCCTGCCTTCCCTTTCCTCGTGGGATTCTGCGTTTGTTCTGGTAGAGCGCCACGCAGATGACTCCATGGTGGGAATGACAGTGAGGAATGAAACCTATCTGATTTTGTTGTAAGTTTCTACACAAGGAGCAGGACAGAGAAATCACTTTTAATGCTTTTTACTTTGTGTAGCAAGCCCAGGGTGGGATGCGTCAATGGAGAACCGGCTGCTTTCTCTCAGAAAACCTCTATCTGGTATATAGATATAACCACAACCCATTGAATTGCAGACAGCTGTTGTACAAACCAGCAGAGGTGATGAATCGTGCTCTATTTCACTCTGCATATAGGGTGAAGGAGGATCAGAGAAGGACGGATAAGGTCATTATGTCTAATGGAAAGATCTTTGTTCCCTGCTACGGTGAACAAGCCCCTTCCTTTTCAAGCCTGCTGTTAAAGCTGCAGGATTAATGCAGTCCAGAAGTTGGATTTCAACACCTGGCAGGAAGCTCTAAATGGCCTTTGATTTATCTTTTGTATTTCTTTGCAGCCTTAAGAATTGAGTGAATAATAAACAAACAAACAAACAAAAAATTGGTAGATCACTCAATCCTCCAGTAACAATCCAAAAGTGACCCAGATGTCTTGTAGTTGCCTGAGCTCTTCATGTATTTCTTTCTCTGTTCATGATTCTGAAAATGTTGAATTCAGTAGTAGAAAGGAGGCCTGCTTGGAGGCCTTTGAGTTGTCTCTGGTGGTATAGTTTCCATCTGTATTTTTTTTATGTGACATTGATTTTGTACTTCCATTATGCACATTAACATGGGGCTGGTGATTTAGTTGCTATGGAAGCCTTTCCTATGGGGCACTGCATGTGGCTGAATTATTTTCACTGTCATTTTCAGTTTATATCCGTTTATAAAATATGTTGGGATTTCACCACTGGTATGATATGCAAGATGGGCACCCCTGGGAACTAGAAAGCCGTATTTAGCCACACAACCGAGTACAGCAGTCTGGATCAGTGCAAGAGACCTGTCGTGCCCATGTAGCTCTGTCCTGACCTGCTGAGATGACCTCTGCTCATGTATTTGTATTTATGTAGCACTGAAGGATTTCAGTACAATAGGAAGGCAGGTCAGTTGTTTCGTTCTGCAATGTTCTGCTTTCATTCGTAACAGGTAGGTAAAGTTGCGCAAATAGGCTCTGGCAGACATTATTATTTTTTCCCAGAATATCTATAGTTATACTGTAAACTGATATATACAAGCTGGTGTCTTTGAAAATTATAGAAAGTGAACTCCCTCATGGTGCTCCTCTCATAAAGGAGATGAATTTTTCTAAAGTTCCATAATACCACAAGAAACCTGCTACAGCTATGTTGTTATATATTACAGTGGTAGAAGGTGTGATCATAATATTCAGGAGGTGAATAGCTAAAATGCAATTTTATTCATTCATTCTCTCTCCCTTTTTACAGAAAGTATCACTATTGCTTTAAAAGCACAAACCAAACTCCCTAATCAGTCACTTTGTGACAATGGCGTTGACCTCCAGGAGGATGAGGTATATTTTTAGAAGAGAATTTGGCCTGATGTGAAAGCTTAGATTAATATTTATTCATGTAACTAAATTAAAACTAAATTAATTGATACTGAGAAATAACTTTAATAAAGATCCAAACCATGTAATTCAAGACTGAGATTATATTAGCTACATTATATCCATGAGGAAGGGAAAAGAATGCATGAAAAAGAAAGAGAAAGAGGGAAAAGGCATCTGTTGGGATCTCTTGATAACCACATGCACTGGATAAAGACATTGAAGAACCAGCATGTACAACCTCAGACTTCTGCAAAACTTTTCAGATAGTCTGTACTCTGGGTTTCCCACTACATTGGAGCCTGTTCTGGAGAAGCAAGTGTAGCGAACCATAGTAGGAACGTGCCATAAATCCTGCTGAGGTTTGAAGGTGAATCGCAACATTCATTTATGGCTTAGGTTTTCTTTCACTGAATCAAACAATAAAAAAAACCCCAACGCTTTCCAATGCTCTGTCATCTTTTATTTTGATCATGGTTCCCTACATACCAAATCATGAATTTCTTTTTGAGTTTCAGTGAATGGTTGGAATAACTGAAATCTTTGGGATTTTTATCAGCTTTTGGGTCGCATCTTTTTTTTTTTCCATAAATTTCCTTTCCCATAGTTGCTTCATTGTGGAAGCTTTGCTCTTTGTGTCACAGCACCTTTCTAGCACAAGCTTGACATTCACTCTTGTTGACCTGATCATTTCCAGGCATCACAACAGCACTGCGCCAAAGAGTAGGTTTCAGCCAGACTTTAACGTTTGTTTATAGGTCATTTTATTGTATTTTCCCTCTTTCACGTGCCATTAATTTTAATTGGCCTTTGGTATTTGAAACGTTCATTTTGTCTCTATCTTTTCTCCTTGCCTGCTACTCCCTGTAGTGTTCGCTTTTATGTCTGGGTTGCTGGTCATGAATTGGAGTCTGATAATGTGTCTGTTTGTACTGTGCAGATGACATGAAAACAAGTTAGTAAATGCAAAGGAGGATCAAATTAAACTGGAAAATGAACAGAGGAGGTCAGAGAAGGGGGGACTCCTGGCAAGGAAAGAGGAGGCTTAGCACTAAAAATGCAAAGTCTAGCCTTCAGAGCAAAGAAATAGAGACAAATGCAAATTTGAGAGAATGGTGGGAACGTAACTATGCAGCTGTTCTACTCGCGTTAAAACAAGCAACTTGTTTCTTTACTAATATTCTTATACTCCTTTTTGATATGATGCAAGAATTGATTCAGGGAGCGTGCAGAATCAGGGTTGCCGGGAAAATATTTTACATCATGTTTATCGTAAATGTGAAAAAAGAGAGAATTTCTCTAAACATAGCTCATAACTGTCCAAAAGACCATGGTCTAGTCAGAGAAAAGACCTGTATGTAGAAACCTTGTTTCCCCGATCTACTCAGATTTATGTGTAAACTGTTTCCCTGACAAAATTACATGCAGAGCTCAAACTGTGTGTATTTTGTTTCAATTATTGGGTCCTGCCAGAGCCCTGTACTGGAGCTGGTGAGAGAGACTGATGTGGTCCTAGGACTGGGACTGAAAATCAGTTGATTGTTGGTCTCAGCCCAGGGGCTCCATTGGAGTTGGTTGGAGAGACCAGTGTGGCTCTAGGGCTGGGACTGAACATCAGTTGATCATCAGTCTGAGGCCAGGACTGCATCAGAATGGGTTGGAAACTCCAGGGTGGTCTCTGGCTGGGTCTGCACTGCGGCTGGTTTGAGACTCAAGTGACATCCCAGGACTGGAACTAACAATCAGCTGATTTTTGGTCTCAACCCCAGAACCACACCTGAGTTAGTTGGAGACTCCCGTATGGATTGTGGGTCGCAGCCCTGGGACATTATCTCCACGGAGCAGTTCAACAATAGCTCAACACATTATTTAATATGATCTGGAGATGCTTCTTGCTGGAAAAAGTAATAACGTTGCTATAATACAATATGATAGGAGCACACATAGCACATGTTATGCTGCTTTGAATGAACAGATGTTTGTGGTTTAACATGTGCTAAGTGTCACGTGTGACATGGCGCTTAGTAGCAGCAACTAGAGAGCGGAGCCTGCTCACTGTTCTGCTCCCTGTGAGATGTATGTAGATTTTACTATTGTTTTTGCCCGGTTACCACAGGAAACTGCTTTTACCATACTTCTTACATATACTGTACACTGCAATTTCCAGCAGCTGCTTTTTTGGGGAAAAACAAGTGCATTGTATGTGAGAAAATATATGTCAGGGTGACGTGTGTGTGTGGGGGGGGGGTGGGTTCAGAGGACTTAGGAGGAAAATTCTATGTTAATGCAGTGTAAGCAAAATAAAGTAGTACGGAAAATACTTTTACTGGTTTCTCCTTGTGATAACTTGGAATATTTTTTTTTTTTTTAAACTGTCTACCAAGATCAGTCTATGGCTCTGAGGTACCTGCAGCTGAACTCTTGCTTTGGTAAAAATCTAATATAAGATCTGGTCAGCCCTTCATGTTCATGTCTATGAGATCAAGATGACTTCACCCCATTCTTTTTCCCTCTCTAGATCTTAAAACATCCTCTTCAAAAGGAGTACATATTTTCTGGCTGTTTAATCTATGCATACCGGATGATTATTAATACACCAGAAATGAAAACTGACTAGTGTAGAATCTCAGAAGTCAAAAGGGATTTTGTATATGATGAAGACATTAGAGGAACACCATGTATTTTAGTCTTTGAGTGATCAGTTTCTCAGCCCTTGACAGTTTCACTGAAAAGGTGCCACCATTTGCAAATTGGATTTTTTTCCCTACATCTTTGGTTTGAAAAGTAACTGAAGATTTTCCTTCTATGGCTTTAAATATAAATGATTAAAAGGGTAGCCTCCAGTAGCTACTTATATAAAACATTGAAAATGCTAATTAAATAAGAAATACCAGGATACACACACAATTACTAGAACTTTAAGAGAGAGACACATGCACAACAGCTGCAGCTTGTATGTACTGTAAGAAACATGTCAGGAAATATTTCCGATTAACCTTTGCATGTTCAACATCTTCAGCCTTATAGCTTGACAGCTTCATTGGTTACTTGCCACTAGCTTATACATGTGCCCTGTTTTGTCAACTTTTATAGTTTTTAAAATGTTTTTTCACTTTTAACACTGACTGAAGACATTACAGGTATCTCTCTTTTCTCTGTAAAGGAATATTTTCTGTTATGGTCGCAGTATGAATGAATCCATGGGAAGGTAGACACATAAGTAGTGCATGTTTGCTGACTTCTCAGTCTCAGACTTTAAGCTGTGACAGGCACAACTGACCATATTGCATTTTTTTCCAGGAAGGGGGATTTCTTTGAAATCTGTTAAATATCTGAGGTGAATAAAGTGTAGGGTTGGGGTCCAGTAGCATGTCTCACCACCTCTTTTCTACCCCTGGGAACACACTGTAAAAACAACCTCCGTTTGGTCATTGTGTGCGTGCCAAAAATGAGGCAATGCAACCACGTTAGGGTGGACTTGAGCATATGATGTCAGTTCTGGTACACCATGGAGTTCCCAGCTGTAGCACTGATCTAAGTAACTGCAGCGTTGGTGTTTTTTTTTTTAAAAGCTTCACCATACATAATTCATTTTAGAAAAGTGCCTGTAACCTTTGATCCCTTGTAGAGATTGTAAAAGGTCAGTATTGATACCAGATTTTCGGGGGAGCAAATAAAAAAGCAGGAACTTGCAGAAGAGCAAGTTCTCAGAGTTTGAGCTCAGTTCTGCTTTTAGACCCTTATAACAGTCCCTGGCCTTCTGTTATTGTGATCTCCACTCAAATATTATCCACATTTGGGATGAAGTGTCTTGAAAAGGAAGATGGCTTTCTACAAAATGAGGTTTTCTAGCTAGTGGTGAGGGCACTTTAAATACCTGACTAGATGGGTAGAAAAGGGAATTGGTATCAGAGCTGGAATGAGAACTAGAGCTCTTTGCTTTCATCTCTGTGATTAATCCACTCAGCTCTAATGCCAGTCAAGCAACTGAAGCTAGTTGTAGCCAGAGGCCAGGTTGATTGCTCAGTGGAAAGCCAGATCAGGTGCTGGCAGGTAGCCAGAATTTGGGAGGGAGTCTGTGGCTGCTCTGCTTACAATAAGTGGTAAAGTTTAAGTGCCCCTTAAAAAGATACAGGATTGTGCCCACAGTGAAGAGAATAATTCTTCCTTATTATTTATATTATTTATTCTAAAGCAGATTTTAAGTACAGTCCTCTCGTGACATTTTAAAACTTACCCAAGCAGTTATCTCAAGTACTAACCATTTAAATATGATTTTATTTTGGAAGCTTGCCTGGTGTTAATGTTCACAATAGCTGTTAACTGTTGTTTTTAGCAATGTAGCTTTGTCTCTATGTTGGGCATTCATGTTTATAACTTTCTAAATGTCATTATCTTATGTTTCCATATGGACAGATAGCTTGTCCCTTCCCAACAGTTGTGTCCTATGAGTTGCAGGGTGGTGGAAAAACCCCATTTTTGAGTCTGAGGTAGAACAAATATAAAATTATAATATACTTTTTGAAGCTGTTATGTAGCTGTCTTCTCTATTACCCAGCCTCAAATTCTGGTAATCTGTTTTGGCTTTGGCTTCTTTACTCCTCTTTCTTTATTCACATCCAACCCCTATCAAGTCTTTCAGTATATTTTATCAAAAAATTTGGCACTTCCTTTCTGTCACAGTGCCCAAAATAATTGTCTGTGATGCAGCCATCACCAACATACACAACTCTAACCTATACTCACCTCCCTCCAGTCCATCTGAAATGTGATTGCTAACAATTCCCTCTCCTCTCATTAATTTAAGCACTGTACGTTTCCCTGTTGGTTCCCACTTGCATACCCTAATAATCTGAAACTACTTGGCCTCATCTTCAGGCCCTATATATTTTTTATCCACTCCAATCTACATTTCATATTTTTTTCTCCTGTTCTTCTCTACCTTCTCTGCTTTGCCACTGAAACTAGCATCAGTGCTTTGGTAATTACATTTTTTTGCCATCTCAGTACATTTCTCATTCTACTTCCCATGCACAGATGCTCTCAAAATCCCAGTTCACCAAACTACTGCTATTTGTTCAGTCAAATCATTCTTTAAAACCAACTTGTTCCACAAGGCCCATAAGAATAGGGCTTAGTGTAATCTGAGAAATAGGAAACAAGATGACAAACCATCAGCAATCACAAAACGCCTTCATTATTTCCATGTCTGGATTTCCCACTGTCTTGTTTTCTACATAAAATCATAGAGAAACAGGGCTGGAAGTAACCAGAAGAGGTCATCTAGTCTAATCCACCCTCAAATCAGATTCATCCTGGTTGATGTCATAACAAATACTCTTTAAACTGAATTAAAAATGTTCCAGTGACAGATTCCATAGATTCTCAAAACAATAAGTTCCAGTGGTTGACCAACATCATACTTAGAGAATTCATGCTAATACCAATCCTCAATCTCCATTTTTGCAATTAAAGTCCATTACTTCTTGTCCTGACCCCTGTGAACACTTGATTGCCAGAGGACAATTGATTTGCCATACTCTTAAAATTCTTTTTGTACTTGAAGACTGTTATCAGATCTCCTTCAACCTTCTTCAGCCTAAATGATCGCAGTTCTTTCAAACTCTCCTCACATTTCCTAGGGTTCTAATAATTTTTGTTGTTCTTTATTGGCCTCTTTACAATTTACCACATCTTTCTTGGAGTTCATTGCCAAAAACTGGACACAGTGCTCCAGGTGAGGCCTCACCGTGGTTGAACAGAATGCAAGAATCACTTATGACTTGCATGTGACAAGCCTGTAAAGGTATTATAATAGGTTGGCGGCAGAGCTCTACTAATACCCAGTGAGTTCATATGTGGCAGATAGCGCAATGGGAAGGTTCAGGGAAGGTTAGTTGTGAAATAAGCAGGGGTAACTCTGATGAATAAGCAGTTATGGACTGAGCAGCTGCAGCACTATCAGGATCTGGTAGGGACAGCAGATGGCAATGCTTTACCTGCTGGGAAACCACATATATCCTTTGGCAGTGCTGTGACATGGTGAGCACAGGTTGCCACTATAATAAGCCTGCCCAACCCCCAGCCATGGGTCTGTCCTCAGTGGCAGAGCAGGCAAAAGAAGATATTAGAATCTCAATGGCTGCAAAGGCAGCCGAAGGCTGGAGTGGAACAAGATCTCCAATTGTCTTGGTCTCTTTGCCATTGGATTAAGGTCCTGCTCTGTCAAGAACTTCGTAGAAGTTAATGTGCAGCAACTTCTCCATGGTAAAAGAAATCAAGCACAGGCATCTTCCATGAAAATGTCTTTTCCAGGGCATTTTTCAAGCCCTTTGGCAACCAGCTAGTGACACCAGAAGCAAGATTGTGAGGTCTGGAAGCTACAAGTCATGAACTGGCATTAAGGCAGAAGTTAGAAAAAGGTTGTCATGCACTTAGATCATAGGCTGCAGAATGGGGTGGGCCACGCAGGCCATGGCCCGACCAGCTTTTAGCATGTTAATTTATATAATCCACAAATACACAATTTTCATTCCAGTTGAAACTGTATAGCAATTTTTTTAACTGCATAGCTAGCTAAATTAACGTGCTAAAACTTGATCGGACCGTGGCCCACCCCATTCCGCAGCCTATGACTTGGATGAGGCAGGAGTGCTATTCAGCAACTATATCTGCAACTGAGCAGATCTCATCAAGATCCTCTCTGCTCAAAACATAGTTGGCCTACCTCATTCCTGACTGGATAAGTGAATCCAGTCAGGAATAAGTGACTTCTACTAAGGTCAAAATCAGTGAAGACACGTAATCAGTTTTGGTATCTGGAACATCAGGACCTTCATGGACAACCCTAACAGTGAATGCCCAGAGCTCTGCACCATAATTATGGCTCAAGAACTCAGGCAGCACATCATTAATGTAGCTGCACTGAGTGAGAACTGGTGAGTGGGAGATGGGCAGCTCAAAGAACATGGAGGTGGGTATATCTTCCAGAAGGGTAAACAGGAAGGAGAACATTGGTGTCAGAGTTGGTTTTGCCGTCAAGAACGAACTCATAAACCTTAACTCAACAAGTTCCCTGTTGGAACTGATGAACAGCTCATGACTTTCTATCTTAAACTGGTGGGGAGCCAATATGCCACTGTCATGAGCAGGTACGCCCTAACTCTTGATGTTGCTGATGAAAACAAGGAGGAATTCTCTGCTAACCTTGACCAGGTCCTTTCTGATGTTCTGGAGAGATGGACTTATTCTTGGAGAGTTCAGTAACAGTCAGAAGAGACTCTAAACCCTGAAACAGAACCATCAGCAAGGAAGGAGTAGGAAAGATCAACTCTAATGGGATCCTGCTCTTGACCAAATGCATGGAACTTGAGGAGTGTTCTCAACTCCATCTTACAACACCTAGGCTGAGATGATCTCAGCATCCTTCCAACCCTTGATGAAGTGAGGAAAGCCATCAAGCACACAAAGTACAACAAAGCATGTGGAGCTGATGGAATCTGGCTGCAATCTGCAAGCAGGGGGAGAAAAGAGCTTACATCACAGCTCTAAGGATTTGGAATGATGAGAAAATTCCAGATGACCTCAGGGATGTCATGTCTGTTACATTCTTCAAGAAAGAAGGCAAGTCTGATTGTGGAAATTACAGAGGGATCACTTTACTGTCCATCATAGGAAAGATAATTGCGAGAACCCTCCTGAACGGTCTCCATCCATTTGCTGAAGCGCTCTTCCTGGAATCTTAACTGACATGATTTTCACTGCTTGCCAACTGGAGAAAAAATTCTGGGAACAACATAAACCTCTTTACGTGACCTTCTTTCACCTCAAAAAGGCCTACAGCTCTGTCAACCTAGAAGTGCTGCAGAGGATCCTTCTGAAATATGGATACCCACTGAAATAATTAATCACCATTCTTCGCCTGCTCCACGATGATATGCAAGCAGTGGCTCTCACTGATCCCTTTGAGGTTAAGATGGGAGTTCAGCACAGCTGAGTCATCACTGCAATACTCTCTTCTATATTCCTTACCATGATGCTATATTTGACAACCAACAACTTCCAGTTGGAGTGGAGTTAAACAATCAAATGGATGATAAGCTGTATAATCTAAGATCACTCTGAGCCAAAACCAAGATCACCCCAACCTCAGTCATCAAGCTCTAGTATGCTGACAGTGCTGTATTCTGTGGTAACTCGGAAGCAGACTTTCAGGCAATCATTGACATCTTTACTGAGGCATACAGTAAAATGGGACTGAAGCTTAACATTTAGAAAACTAAGATCCTTCATCAACAAGGTCTTGATGAGCAGTTCCCAGCTGTGGTCATTCAGATTCATGGTGAGACTGTGGAGAAGGTTGAGTACTTTCTGTACCTCAGAAGCCATCTCCTGCAGAAGTCTAACATGGAAGAAATCCAACATTTCCTCAAATGTGCAAGTGCAGTGTTCAGTTGTTAGAGCAAGTAAGTCTTCAATTGCAACATCAGATCTGAAAGCAAGCTCATGTTTTTATCAAGCAGCTGTGATACCTGCCTTTCTGTATGGAGCTGAAATATGGACAATGTACAGGAGACAACTCAAGTGGATGGAGAAGTATCATCAGCTCTTCCTGCAGAAGATCCTTCGAAACCAGTGGGAAGGTGAATGGACCTCTCACAAGCAACCACTATGAACATCAAGGTGATGATCATCTAATAGCAACTTTGCTGGGTTGTCCTCATCATCTGGATGTCTGACTCCAGACTCCTGAAGCTTTATTCTTTCAGCTCGGTCAAGGCATACTGTGCCCACCTGGGCTTGAGCAGCCATTTGTGTACTGCCTCAGCCCAGGCAGTCAGTGACGGATATACCAGTGTTCTGTGTGAATCCTAAGGTAGATATGTATCACCTTGGTAGCTGCTCCCAGACTTTCCTGCCACGACTTTGAATGTAATATCAGTGGTGGGGCAAACTGCTATGGGTCCTGCAGTGGTTGGTAGTCTGCCTGACGGCTGGCCGTGGGGCTCCACCTTCCCTACACCCCAGCCTTACACCAACCTCTGGAGGGTCACTAGGTCATGAGGCGGCTATTCCTCCGATGTGGCTGTGTCCTCAACTTCAAAACCTCCCTTGGGTTTTGTGACCTGAGTGTTTTACTCCTATGGCGGTCCACAGATCTACTAGCTAGCCTGAAAGGGAGGAAGCTGCACTGCCGGTGTCCCTATGCTGCACCATTTTTCCCTTGCTGAGACCTTTCTTAAGCTAAGAGACATAACTCACATGATTTGTTCCCCCTATCACCACAGTCCCTCCTAAAGGGGGAACAGAAAAAAAATGAACGGAACAAAATATGAATTGGCAGGGGCCTCATAGGTTCTCTCCTCCAGCCCTAGGATTGGGACACGATGGGGTTCCTTGGTGCTCCCCCTGGGGTTTCTTAGTCTTTGTCCCCACTGGCTCACATTCTCTGCTGCCTGTTTTGCAAGCTGCTGCTGCTGCTGCCTCTGTTGCTGCTCTTTTTCTGGGCTCCTCTTCCCTCTGTGAGAACTGGCCGGCGTCGGTGTAGAGAGCCTCCACCGGCTTGCCTTCTCTCCCCGCTCCTCCCGCAGCAATCCTTTTTATTTCACTGACTGGTGATTGCTGATGTCACCAGCCAGTCTCAGCTGTATAAAGATGCAGCTTATAACCCAGGTGGGCTCCCGTCTTCGTTCTTGCAACTCTGCATGTCCTGTTGCAGGTAAGTAGTTTTCTTGTTTTTGTTTTTCTGTACATGGCCCCCACTCTCAGACCCCCCAGGGTGTGGCTCAGGGTTTTTCATTTGACTGCCCCTGGGACGCATATGCTCAAGTGGAGGGCAGAGAAAACACTTCAAGGACTTTCTCAAGGCCAACTTGAAAAATGCAACATCAACACCAACTAATGGGATACTGTTACCCAGGACTGCCTCAAATGGAGGAAGAATCTGTTGCAATGATTTCAGTACTCTGAAACCTTACAACAACAGGAGATGGAAATGTGGGAGTGGCAGAAAAAGTTTCTTGGACTGAATGAAGAATCCAGAGTCATACACCCCACATGGAAACTCGTGGCTGAATTGCAACATTCTGTTGATCCCGGATTAGCCTCATCAACCATCTTTGGACCCACAGATGAAACAGTCATGGAAGACAATCATCCTTGACTGCAAGGGATTGCCGAAGAATGTATCATAATGTATTATTTAGGTTTTTTTGCAGCAATATTACATTGGTGGCTTACATTCAGCTTACATTCCACTATAACTCCCAAATTCTTTTTCCAGTACCAAAGCCTGGCTAGTCATCCTTCTTATAGATCATAAGCATTTTATGACAGGTAGGCTTTGTTTTATATATTATAAAATAATGATTCATTGATACTAAGCAAACAATAGCAGACATAGGTGTGATTACAGGCCATAGTGTTATGAATATTGTCCAGCACAGGTTTCTGAACACAGAACAGGAACGTTAAAATACACCTTTCATTTGGGACACAAACGGAAATAAATGATCACCTGCAAGTCTTCTTTACAGTACAGGAAATAGAGCTATAAAAGGCCATAAGACTACTGCAGAGTACCAGTAAAGCTAATACCACAGATATGAAGCAGATAATATTCTATATGAGAAATGTTGTGACTGCAATGGTGCAGAGAACATATTGTCAAAAAATATTTTGAGAAATTGCAGTTTGAGGCTTAGGATTTAAAATAATTGTATTTCATAAAGCATATTGCAGCTGTCATGACCCTCTTGCCTCCTCCCGCTTTTTTTTTTTTTTTTTTAAACTGTTTTTTCTCTACCATAGCTGAGGGACAGAAGAAATAGTTCAGTTGTCCAAAATCAGGGAGGAGAGAATAAGTGAGAACATTTCTTCAACATGCAGCTTTTCATTCTTTGTAAGGGTGCACCAATAGAGATCTTTTGGGCTGATACTGATGGCTGATTTTTTAAGGAGCCATATTGGCTGATACTGAACCAATTCTGATAGGCAGCCGGGCAGCTTAGGGATCAGAATCAGGCTGGTAAGTCTGATGTGGGGGAAGGGGTGTCGAGGAGGCAGATTGAGGCCACTGCGATGAGGGAGGGTGTGGGGCTGGGACAGGTGCTGCTCAGCTGGGGTGGGGCAGGTTGTGGGCTGGAGCCATGAGCAGCTCTGGGAAGCATGCAGGGCATGGGTGGCTCCTGCCCCTGCATACACCCCAAGAGGGCATGGGGGACATGTGCTCCCAGAGCAGCATGTGGGGCAAGTGCAGGCTTCTGCAAGCTGGGGTGGGGGACTGGGCTGAGCTGTGCTTGGGGCAGGTGGTGGTGGAGCTGGGAGGGGGGCTCTAGGGGTGGCTGCAGCCACCCCAAAATTTGCCTTTGACCATTCCCAGTGCTGCTACTGCCTACCTCAAGTGCAGCCTGGCCCAGCCCCTCCCACCAAGAGGAGCCTGGCACTGTCCCAGCCTGGTGCAGCCCCCAGTCACAGCTCACCCCGCCCTGCTTTGCATGCACATTTGGGGACACGTGTCCCCCATGCCTCCTGGGGTGCATGCAGCGGCAGGAGCTGTCCCCCCTGTGCCTCCGGACATGCCTTTCATGGCTCTATACTGCACCTGCCCCGCCCCCCCCGCCCCATCTGAGCAGTGCCTGCCTACCTCTACCCCACTCTCTCCTTCACTGTAGGGGTCTTGATCTGCCCCCGCCCCACTCTTTTCCTCCCCCAACTCTTTCTCCACAATAGACTTACCAGCCAATGCTGCTCTGCAATCTGCTGGACTGTGCTCCTGGCCAGATGCATTCTGTGGCTGCACACATACACAGAGCATTTATTGGCCACATTATCGGCCACATCACACAAAAAAAGCTGATTTCTAATATTGTCAATCTTCCCTATATCAGTGCTGATCCAATACGGGACCAATGCATCAGTCCACCTCTAGTGCCTATCATACACAGAAGGCATGAGTTAAAATGTGAGGATAAGTAAATGATATTTAAGATGAAGTCCCTTATCTCTGTCCTGGAAATGCAGTTCCTTTGTAGACTATATTATTTGTGTGTATGGAGGGGATACACACAGCCAAGAAATTGCTTTGTGATAGTGGATGCCTACATTTAAAGAGGTCTGGTTTTCATTATCTCCAAATCAAGGTACCTAAAACTGAGGACCAAAATCTGAGACATTCATGGTATGTCTACACTGAACAATCCAGTGAGACATAGAGGCCCCCCACATGGGTCCAAATGAGTTAGCTTAAAAGAGAAGAAATAATATAGGCACTTTAGGAGGGCACTGCATCCAACTAAAGGACCCTGCTCCATACTAATACAACTAACTTTGACAAGTACCAGTGTAGCTATACATGAGCTAATGGATTCTTATATATGTGTTCCAATGTGTTCTATTTGATTAATCAAGTCTGCTTTATATTCTAATTAGAATGCTCTAGCATTGCTGCAGCATCATGTGTATAAGACTCTGAGGGTTTAAAAATGGTTGCTTGGGTGCTGTTAACTAAAGCTTGTCAAATGAGCTTTAGTTGAACCATCCCCTGACCATTTTTAAATGCACAGGGGCGTAAAACACATGATGCTGCAGCATTTTAATTGGAGCAGCTCTCTGGGAATCACACGAATTAAAATTCCTTCCCTTTCCCCCCTCCCCCACGAGCATGCATATAGATATCCAGTGTGCTACCTCCTGACAACACTGTATTGGGCAGTGCATCTACACCCTTATCGATAGTTCTGAAAATCTTGGCACTGTGCATGTGTATATTGGCTATAGATAGCCAACACATTCTTTGCATTATTAGGTAAAATTGGAATATGTGGTATATTGGGGGTACTGGGTATAACATTTCTAGCTGATAGGCTAGAATGCAAAGAGTATATGGATACAGTGTAAAGAATCATGAGGGTCCGAATGAAAGAGAAATAATTTCTCTGGATATATCTACACAGTAATCTAAAGATGTAGACTTTAAATTAGCAGCATGCTTTCACCGGTTCAGACTCCAGCTGCCATTTATGCAAAATTCAGGCAAGCTTGTGCGGCCCATTATTGAGCCCATGCTGCTGCATTGTAAGTCGGTTATGTGTACTTGGGCTGTAGTTGGATACTTTGATTACACTAGATGTAACCAGGTGTATTTATTACTGCTCCACCTCATCCTGTCTACAGAAAAACCCATGTAATTAATTCTCTAGGTCATTCTGGAAAAAAAAAAAAAGATGTATTAAGGAGATTGTCTGCTGGCAAACCTAGTTAAAATACACGCAAAACTTATGGTAGTATTGGAATGACTTAACTAGGTTTTCTAACAGTACTTTGTTTTGGAAGCAGGCTGATATTAATGGTAGGATTATTTCCAGGTTTTTAAAAGGCAAATAAGCTTTTCACATACAGCTTTTTATAGAATGAAAGGTATAGAATATGTTGTATTTTTAGAAACTAAGTCAACTTGTCTATGGAAGAGAAGCATATAAGGGTTAGGAGATGGGAAATACCTCTTAGGAGTATTATGTAATATCACTGGCCCACACCTGCAGGGAAAGGACCAGGAAAGCCAAGGTTGAAACTGAGTTCAAACTGGCTATGGGAATTCCTGCAGCCTATAAGTATGTAAGGGGTGTGCATCAGGATCTGGTAGGAAGTATGCAAGATGGACTTGAGGGGAATGCCTCCAGACCTTAGGTTGGGGAGGACCGGGTTAGAGAGCTTCTGGAGGGGCTGGACATGTTGATCTCCCGAGGTCCCTTCCAGCCCTAATGTCTATGAAATCTATGAAGTCAGCGGGTCCAGATGCTCTCCACCCCAGGGTGTTGAGGGAGCTAGCAGGGGTTATTGCAGGGCCTTTGGCACGGCTTTACGAGCGCTTGTGGTGCTCGGGCCAGGTGACAGATGATTGGAAGATGGCCAACGTGGTCCCCATCTTTAAAAAAGGGAGGAGGGAGGACCCAGGCAACTGTAGGCTCATTCATCAGTCTTACCTCAATCCTAGGGAAACTCTTTGAAAAGATCATCAAGGAGCACATCTGTGATGGGCCAGCTACAGGGATGATACTCAAGGGCAACCAGCACAGTTTCATTAGGGGCAGGCCATGTCAGACCAACCTGATTGCCTTTTATCATCAGGTCACAAAAGCATTGGATGCAGGTGTCGCCGTGGACGTAGTCTTTCTGGACTTCAGCAAGGCCTCTGACACCATCTCCCATCCCATCCTCATTTAAAAAAAAACTAGGCGACTGTGGCATTGATGCCTACACAGATGGATTGCAGACTGGCTGAAGGGTTGCACTCAGAGGGTGGTGGTGGACGGGTCATATTCAGCCTGGGGGGGAGTGGGCAGTGGAGTCCCCCAGGGCTGGATCCTTGGGCCCACGCTGTTCAATCTCTTTATCAGCGATTTGGATGACGGGGTGAAAAGCAACCTGTTTAAATTAGCTGATGATACCAAAATTTGGGGTGAGGTGAGCACACTAGTAGGGAGGGAAAGACTGCAGCAAGCCCTGGATAAGTTGCAGGGGTGGGCTAACAAAAACAGGATGCGTTTCAATACTGACAAGTGCAGGGTGCTGCACTTGGGCAGTAGTAACCAGCAGCACACTTATAAGATGGGAAACTCTCTTCTTGAGAGCACGGAGGCAGAAAGGGAATCTTGGAGTCATTATTGGCTCCAAGATGAACATGGGCCGACAATACAAGGTCACGGTTGGCAGGGCTAACTGGACCTTGTCGTGCATCCACAGGTATATTTCAAGCAGGACCAAAGAAGTGATCCTCCCCCTCTATGCAACACTGGTCAGGCCACAGCTGGAGTACTGCATCCAGTTCTGTGCGCCCCATTTCAGGAGGGATGTGGACAACATTGAGAGGGTCCAGAGAAGGGCCATCCACATGATCCGGGGACGACAGGGCAGACCCTACAATGAGAGACTGCGGGACCTGAACCTGTTCAGTTTTCACAAGAGAAGGCTGAGGGGGGACCTGGTGATGGTCTATAAACTCACTAAGGGGGACCAGAAGGGTTTGGGAGAGACCTTGTTTCCCGTAGCGCCCTCGGCATAACAAGGAATAATGGCCACAAGTTGTTGGAGAGGAGGTTTAGATAGACATCTGCAAGAACTACTTCACTGTCAGGGCGGCTAGGATCTGGAACCAACTTCCAAGAGAAGTGGTGCTGGCTTCTACCCTGGGGGTCTTTAAGAAGAGGCTTCATGCCTACCTGCCTGGAGTCATTTGAGCCCAGTTTTTCTCTTGTCCAGACAGGGGGTCGGACTTGAAGATCTACAAGGTCCCTTCCGACCCTACTTCTATGATTCTATGACATCTGTTCACCAGGGCACCCCAATGGAAGACAGGGTCAAATGGGCACAGACTGCTGGAAGACTGTTTTAGACTGAACGTAAGAAAAAACTTTGCTGTCCGAGTCTCCAGAGTCTGGAATAGACTCCCCCAAGAAACAGTACAAGCACCTACTGTAGATGCATTCAAGAAGCCCAGCTGACCCCATCTGACTTTCTACCCTTTGGGCAGGGGGCTGGACCCAGTGTCTTGTGAGGTCCCTTCTAGCTGTAATGTCTATGAAATCTATGAAGGGAGAATGTTGTTTATAAGGATTTAACTATAATGTCTAGGATATTGTTTTCCCCTAAGAATGTGTAAAGGATATTTTGACAGCATACTCTACAGGAAGGGTCACCAGTAATACTCTGATATGTCTGTGAGATCCAAATGAAGCTACTTTAATTTTAAGAGAGTTCTTTTGTCATCAAGCTGTGAAGGAAGCTGAACAGTATGATGCAACCTTGTATTTTCATTTCTGAGAGAGTAGATGGGGTTGCAAAGGTCTGCCTTTAAATTAAGAGTGCTTTCCAAAGAGGTGATGGAATGCCACTTTATTTTGTGAAAATTACATTTATAAACAGAGTTTATGAGCGAGTCCAGACAGTGGTAGCATGAGTTTGCTGTTTCATGATAGTGTAGTTTGATTGATGCCTTTGGTGACAAGGCTGTATCTGTGGGATTTCTATCCAACTCACAGGGCGTTTTAGTAAATGGAGTGAGTAGAATATTCAAATAGAAAGTGTAGTTGACTGACTGTTTTCAAAAATCCATTCTCTTTCTCTGCATGATCTCAAACCACGTCCTGGGATTTAGTGCTCCATAGAAGACACATTAAGCAATAAATAAGCCACTTTTTTGCATATCTGTATGTATATAACATGTGTAAAACATATACATACACACACACACACACACACCAATAAGTACCACCACTCTTATGAATGCATCTGACAGAAAAAAATTGTTTGCTTTTACAATCCAAATTAATTCAGTTATTAAAAAAGAGAGAACAAGCTCCATATGGTACAGAGCTTGGACCACCACATTTAATTGCATTCACAAAAGCCTCCTGCCCACAGTGTCAAAAGGGCAACAATGGGGGAGGCATTGATGGAAGAAGGCAAAGGCCTTGTCTGCACAGAAGAATTTTTCAGCATAGTTTTATTGGCATAAGTCCCTGCATGGACACTCTCCTTTGGGATTTAGAATCTTGTCTTTGATTTTAGTTCATGCCTTTTTGGAAGTGGGTTGAATAATGGCTTTTGAATAATAGCTTTTCAGTCTAAGTAACACTTAACTTTTTTTGTGTGTGTTACATTTTTTATATGTGTACATTTTTGTGTGTGTGGGGATGGGTTTGCCAAACTCACTATTCATCCTTTGTGTCAGCTCCTTTTCACATGTTGTTTACAAAATCCTATTTTTATTTCATTCCCTCCCTGGTTTTTATAGGCCTGATTTGTAGCATGGTTGACTGGCAAGTGATATATATGTTAACAGTTGTATAACAACTAGGGTCTATGCCCTGGGAAAATGCTGTGGGAGAATTGGGCTGGGGGAGAGGGTGCAATTCTAAGAGTGCGGTGGGGTAAGGGCATGTGCAGAGGTCTTATCTAGTCCCTGGCCAGGGCTGCTGCTGCCAGTACTGCATCCTCTGCCCATCCTGGCTCTTGCTCTTAAAAGAGCAGCAGCAGAAACTCGATACCCATGTGTTGACTGCTGCTGTATGAACAACTCTTGCTGCTGGGGTGGGGGGCATTTTGGTGCTCCTTGTGAGTTGGCAGTTAGGGCTGGTGTCCCACTCACGCACCCCTAGTTATGCTAATGTATGGTACTATGGGGAGGCCTAGTGGCAGGAGGGTTATATTGTTTTAAGACTATTATTTGGTTGACTATGGATATATTCTTGAGGGGAGAGATAAAGTATGGAAAAAAGAGTACTATTATATAAGTTTATTCACTTATGAGCAAAGAATATGGAAATGTTGCTTACAAAAGACTTGGCACAGGACCATGCTTGATGAGAGCTTATCCCTCAGTTGTAAAGGGTTCAAAGACTTGTAATTTCTGAAATCTGCTTAGATCTCTGCCGTTTTGTTAGAGCATTGTTTTTACAGGTGGCAGGTTAACAGTTAATTGACATGGAGCAACAATGATGGGAGATCTGCAAGCAAGATTCCACTACAAGTTTCCAACTTTATTAGTGGCAATGTTCCTAAAAACAGCAATTCATTCAAATGATCACAAGCAGAATGTCTCTTTTGAGCTAACTTTAATGACAGACTATTTCTTTGCGGCTGGTACCAATGAGTTGCAGATATTAGCAAGTTGTCAGAAATATGTCACTACAGATTTAGAAATTACTTTTTGACTGCATTTCTTCGACAGCTGATGGGTATCTGCCACTGATGACTCCTAGATTTGATATCTCTGCAATAATGAGAGGCAATATAAAAAAAAAATCAAAGAACTTTGTAATTGTTTTGTTAATCAAGGTTGGATCCTTCCCATTACAGGAAGACAGATTAGAAGTGCCTAGTCTGCTGCATATGAAACAGCTGGGTCTCAGTGATGAGGTAGCATAGATTTTTTTAAATAGAAGCTCCAAAGCCTCCAGCCTCATCTTAATGTTTAATGAGCTGGTCTTTGTGCTACTGCTCTGATCAGATAGGAGGCGAGTTTTATATAAATCGTTCCTATAAAGCTATATTAAATAGGAATTTATCTCCAAAATAATTGTGTTACAAAGCGGCACAGTTTTCATTTGTGCACTCATCAGAAACTCAGTAATATTCATTGCTGTAAAAGTCTCTTATTGTATTTCTTATGTAAAGAATTGAAATGAGTGGTGCTATTTATCTAGCTATATAGATATATACAGCTATATAAGGTATTACTTGAGCGACAGACGATTAAAAACCTTGTTGCTTCTCTCTGAAAAAATGAAATGTCAGTCTTGAAAGCTTTGCCCAACATTCCAAGATCTTTGAGTAGCAGATCAGAGTGCTTTCATCCAGGTTTGTTGCCTGTGACTTGGCATGAAAAGAATCATCTTCAGTGGGACTTGTGGTTGATCAGCTCTTCTGAAAATCACCCTGTCTTTAATGAGGTGCCAAAATATGGAACATCAACTGGCAAGGTCTTTGGTTGCATTCACAGGCAACCATTTATCATCCATAGTTTCATAGTTAGTAGGGTTGGAAGGGACTTGAGCAGATCATCAGATCTGACTCCCTGCCATGGGAGGAAAGAGTACTTGGGTCAAAGGACTCCAGCAAGGTGATTGTCAAGCCTTGTCTTAAAGACCCCCAGGGTAGGAGCCAGCACCTCTTCGCTTGCAAGTTGTTTCCAGATCCTAGCCGCCCTGACAGTGAAGTAGCGCCTCCTGATGTCTAATCTGAATTTACCCTCTGCCAGTGTGTGACCGTTATTTCTAGTCACTCCTGGTAGTGCTTGGGGGAACAAGGACTCCCCCAATGTCAGGGGAACAGGGACTCCACTTTAGCTCCTCTCTTGCATTGTAGCCACAAAGGTTCTTATGATATGAAACTGGAAATGCTCTAAGGAATGTCACAAGTAAAACATGGGTGCCAATACTATATCCCTGTAGTGGCAGAGAAGTTAAAATATGCTGAGATGGTCCTGGAAAGAGAAACATGTCTCACACTCCAGGAGAAAGCAAAAACCCAATAAGATCTTGCCAACTTGACCAGGGAAAGATGGGGGAAGTTTCTTTGTGATTCCAAATCCAGAGACTGGAGGAGAAGACTATTAGTGGACGTGCAAGAGACTTACCAGCTTTCCTCCTAGAAAGATAAAAATACGAATTTAGGGCTGGATTGTATGCCACTTTTTGGCATATATGTGGATTTAGTGCTTAAAAGTGATTTTATTCCAGTCTGTTAAAAATAAATAAATAATTACTTTTTAACACGCCAACATCAGATATTTAAGATTTGAGTTACAAAAAGTCAGCAAAAAGGAGGAGGACCTTCCCAGTTGTTGCATTAATTGTTTTTCAGACTTGACAAGGGAGCAGTAGAATCGCGCTTAGGCACCTAAATCCACTTCGATTCCTAATAGGTAGAATAAAATCTGTCCCTTAGTATAGTAATTTTTAAGAAAGAATGTTCAAAAGTACTGTCATGGATAATGCTGACTATTTTATTCTGCATATAAATTTAGCAGTTGTCAATATGAACAATCCTGCTGCAAATGCTTAAGCTAACTTCCCTTTCCCTTTTGTTAGCCGTTTGGCAGACAATAAGTAGTAGTTCCTTGCTTTAAAATTCAGGTTTTAGATAGTCATGGTTGTCCTTTTCCTACTGAAATGTACATATTAATGAGAAATAGGCCCCTTCTACACGTGCAGGTGAAGGTGTAATTGGATGTAATGCATGATCCACACAGTCGTGCTTCCTGTCATGCCACATGTGCATGAAAGTTAGGGGATTGTTAAAATACAAGACATTATGTCCAAGTGCACTGTAATTACCTTAATGAGATGCTGCATACATCTTTGGTTTTATGGGTAGACAGTGTAGTTTCCTAATGAGCTGGTCTTGAGCAAAGATGGCACCAGTCATCCTGTAGACACTACTCAACTTAAAGGCAACACAACCTGGTTGGAGATCTTTAGTTTTGTAACATGCTTGCCTCCTTGATTACCAGATCTGAGGCTCATAAATCTTCCTGTTACATTACAAAGCCCATTTTTCTTTATTCTGCAAGGCAGCTGAGGAAGGCCTGGATTGAGATGAATATTTTTGTGGACAATCCCCTGTTTATGTTGTGACCTGTTTTTTAGCTTATGGGCTACACACCCCAAACAGTGGAAGGCCTATAGTTCTGTTTTTGAAAATTAAAGTTATAAATAGTATGTATAACGAGGAGTTATCAAAGCAACTACCAGGCAGCTAGATGTGAAGGGAAGTGCCTGGCAAACTAGCCAATTTTCCTTCTTGGTGGTAAATCATGGAATTGGGAAGGACCTTAAGGGTCATCTAAAACAGTTCCCTGGACAGGATTTGCTTCTTTTTAAACCATCCCAAACTGATAGATGCCTGCCCAGTCTCTTCTTGAAAACCACAGTTGAAGGATATTCGATAATTTTATTTGGCAAGTTTTTCCATTGTCCTACTGTTCTTACAGGTAGGAAATTTTTTTTTTTCCTGCGGTTTGATCTAAATCTGCTGTGCTGTAGTTTAAAACCACTGTCTTGTGTTCTGTTCTTGTGGCTAAGGACAACATTTTCCCCTCTTTTTTTTATGGCAGTATTTTAAATATTTGAAAACTGCTATCACGTTCCCCTTGAATCATCTTTCTGCCAAACTAAACATAGCTAATTTCTTCAGCCTTTCCTGATGCAACCTGCTTTCTATTCCCTTTATCATCTTTATTGCTCATCTCTCAACCCTTTCCAATTTTTCTACACCTTTCTTATAATGTACAATGTAAAGCTGGACACAGTACTCCAGTGGAGGCCTAACTAGCAACAGGTACTATCCCCTCTTATGTCTTGCATGCAGTGTTTTTGTTAATGCAGCTCACACTTGCATTTGCTTTTCTTGCAACAACATCAGATGCATGTTGTGTTTGTGAAAAGACTTAGCACTAGAGTGTCTGTGCTAACAGTATATGACATGTAGGGAAGTTTCAAAAGAAAAGGGTAGATCAAAAACCTATTGCAAATTCAGTCAGAAGTTTGGGCTATCAGCCTTTATAAACTGGTGTAGATATGTGTCCAGATGCCATGCCCTAAAGGATATCCTGCATCTCCTCATGGGTTGCCTATTTAAACTAGGAGTAGTGTAGAGGTGTCCAACACTGCTATACACCAGTGCTAATTAGCTTGTCCCTTATGCTATGTACGCCTGGCTGTTTTTACTGATAGACTGTGGCAATGCAAGCAGCAGCTGTGTGTTAGAGTAACTGTATTTTAGTAAAAAACAAAACAAAAAACCCATTATATTTTATAATTCAAAGTTGAATTAAAATTCAATCGATGTTATTTTTAAGTGAGCTGGAATCATTTATAACTTGATTATTTCATTTTGACTATATGGCTTTGGTGCCCTGAGGGAATCATCTCAAGAGGAATCCTTTAGGACCTGTCAATACTGTTATTCTACCTTGAATGCTCAGCTGTTTACATTTTAACCTTTTTTTCCTTAGCAATAACCATCTTTGTTGGCTCAACTAAAATAAAAGTAGCTTGAATAAGCCACCCTTTCTTCCTAAAAGCTTCCAAGAGATAAAATGAATATTGTTTTTGTGCAAATAATGGTTTTATCTAATAGACCTCATTTATTTTTACAGTTCCCCTTGGCAAACTGAACCTAAACAAATGACTGAGGAAAAATGCACAATAACAAATCCCTCTGAACATAAAAATAAAACAAGGTCACTGGAGTTGAACCAATATTGAAATGTATAAAATAGTTTAAACATATTCTTTCTTTAGTTCTCTTTTTGTACAAAAGGTCATTTTATATAGCTCTAAAATATAACTTGTCATAGCTCTTATATGAAGAAAATCTATGGCTAGAAAATCTATACATATGTTCTTTTTATAATATGGGGGTATTCAGCAGTGCAGTGATAGACTATCAGTGTTTTTATATCAAGCTGTTATTGAAGAGTTGACTTGACCATGACATGTCTCTTTGGCCTGAGGCTTGGTGTAAGACACTTATCAGTGACACAGAATCCAGAGACACAGGACCAGTGAAAAGACCACCAAATGGGGAAGTCTGAGTGGGAGATCGAGGAAGGAGTTCACTGGGGAGTTTGTCCAGACTCTTTCTTTCTTATCCTTCCTTCACTGTGAGCTTGCTGAATGGAAGCAGGTAAAGGAAGAAGAGGGACTTTTTCAGGAAGTAGTGGCAGAAGGCGAAGAAGGAGCTAGCAGGAAAATCAACGAGACGGCTGGAAAACATTGAAATGCCAAAGCCCCTGCTACAGCCAGCTTTTTCTCTGCCTGTATCTGTGGGCTACATTCAGGCATAGTCATTGACAACCAAGGCTTCCACTTGGGTTTTGGTCTGGCTTTGCAGGGACTGCAGCTGGCATGTCCGTGGCAGGGACAGTCAGGTGAGGGAGTGCTTGTGATGAGAGGTGGATAAGCTCAGAAGCAGCCATGAGCATGAGGCCTTCATCAACTTGATACAGAGACCTCCACCGTTATGAAAGAGGGACGCTTAGAGAGGGCATTGGAAGACACCAAAGGCAGGGGTACTCTGGAAGGCATAAGCTGGCAACATGTTATCTCTGGCAACAGCTAGGACTTCTCTTCTGAATCCACAGCTGTCCAGCTGGAGAACAGATGTGAACTTCCGGCATTAGATGAAAAGGAGTCCACTGCAGTGGTAGGAGAGGCTAAGCCATGCTGTCTTGGGGAAGGGGGGGAAGAATTAAGACCACTGCTGCCAAGAGGAAGTGATGGATAGAGTCATAGGATTAGAAGGGACCTGCAAGATCATCAAGTCTGGTCCCATGCATGGGCAGAAAAATATTGGGCTCAGGTGAGCTAAACAAGATGCTTGTTCAGTCTCATCTTGAACACCTCTAAGGAGGGTGACTTCACCTCTGCTGGGAGTGTGTTCCAGTTTCTGGTGACCCTTACAGAGAAAAAGCTTTTTCTTATGTCCAGCCTGAATTTACCTTCTATTAGCTTATGCCTGTTGGTCCTCGTCCTTCTTTAAGGTGCCTACCTGAAGAGTTGCTCCCCTTGATCTTGATGCTCACACCTGATATACTTATAGGCAGCTATCCAGTCACTTCTCAGCCTTGTCTTATTCAGGTTAGTGGTAGTTGGTGACTCCCTTCTGTGGGGCATGTAGACGTCCATTTGGTGGCCTGACCACCTATGGGCTCAGGAGGTCTGCTGCTTGCCAGGAGCCCACATCTGAGACATCATGGAAAGGTTGCCAAGACATATGAGCAGGGTGGCCATATGTCCCAGTTTAGCTGGGACAGTCCTGGTGCTTTGGCATGCCTTGCAGGTGGGCACTGTTGCCTGCCCTAGCATGCTTCCCCACCCTTGCCAACTTGTGAGACTGTGTGTGTGTCTGTGTGTGCGCGACCAGTGGGATGATGGGGGGAGGGGAGGAAGAGTGTCTTGGATGTCCCCGATGATGTCCTGAATGTCTGAAATTTCCTTAAGGTCAGCATACATATGAGGCCCATGCTACTTATCTGTATGGGCACTAATGATAGTGCCAGGGGCAACTTTGAACAGATCAAAAGGGATTATCTGGTTCTGGGTGCAAGGATGAGGGGGACAGGATCCCAGGTGGTGTTCTCATTGAACATTACAGTCAAGGGTAGACCCAGCTAAGAGCAGACACATCCTGAAGATCAATATATGGCTGCATAGATGGTGTCACCAAAAAGACTTTGGCTTCTTTGACCGTATGGTGGTGTTCCATGAATGTAGACTACTGGGAACTGATGGGGTCCACCTAAAAAAGAGAGATGAGCTTGCATACAAGCTTGATAACATAGTGAGGAGGGTTTTGCACTACATTCACTGAGGGATGGAGAAAAAAGCCCAGGGTAAGTAAAGAGCCAGGGGACCAGGATAAAAACTCAATTATGGAAGCTTTAGCAATGTTCTCAGAGGGTGCATCTACACAAGATGCTTACTGCAGAACTGGCTAATTAGCTCCACAGTAAACACCTTGTTGCATATACACATGGCCTTATTAGGCTGTAGTAAACTAATAAACTTCACAGCAGGTTAATGCTTGAAAAACTTTGCAGCAGGTTAGTATTTACATTTACAGCAATACATGTGTAGATACTGATGTGGCTGGCTGGGACACAAGGGTGCTTCAGTGCTGGGGCTACCCCTTCGCAACATGTTGAGCTGGGCAGCAGTGGCCCCTGGCTGATAGGCTTACCCCTGGGGCCCCCTGCCAGCTGGGACTGCTCTGACCTAGCTCAACATGCTTTGGTCCCAGACTTGCATTCAAGCGGTATGCCTGGGAGTAATAAACTCCAGTGCAATAGGCATTGGCATTTATTGCTTTGCATTAATTACATGTGTAGATGTGGCCAGGGAGAAGATAAGGCAATAAGCTAGATACCTGAAGTGTTTGTATCCTAATTCAAGAAGCACAGGAAAAAAATAGGAAGAATTGGAAGCTCTAGTACACAGTAGTGCACAGGGGCAGCTACTAGATGATGAGTATTGTTGGTAGCAAAGATAGGAAAGGAGGCAAAGAGCCCAGTGTAGTGGAAGAACATGTTAGGGATTACTTAGAAAAGCTAGATGATTTTAAGTCAGCAGGGATGGATAGGATGCACCCCAGGGTATTGACGGAATTGGGTGAGGTAATTTCAGAGCCATTGACTATCTTCTTTGAGAACTCATGGAGACTGAGAAAGGTTCTAGATGTTTGGAAAAAGGCAAATATATTGGTCTGACCTCAATACTTGGAAAGGTTGCGGAACAGGTTCTCAAGAAATGTATTGTGAAGCACCTAGTGGAGAGCAAGATGATCAGGCACAACCAGAATGGCTTTACCAAGAACAAGTCATGTCTGACTAACCCTATTTCCTCCTAAGATATGGTGATGTACTGTTTGGATGAGGGGAGAGCAGTGGAGTGGATGTGATATACATTGACTTTAGCAAGGCTTTTGACATTGTCTCTTATATCATTCTCATTAACAAGCTATGAAAATACAGATTACATGGTGGGGACTGTAAGGGGAATACATAACTGGTTGGATCATCTTCAATGAGCAACCATCAATAGCTTGATTTCTAGTTGGAAGGAAGGAATCAAGTGGGATTCTCAGGGATCCAGCCTAAGTACAGTATTATTTAACATCTCCATTGCTGATTTGGATGATGGAATTGAATCATGCTTAGCAATTTCATGGATGGGTGGAGTTGCAGATACTCTGGAGAGTAGGGCTAGGATTCAGAATGACCTAGATAGACTGGAGAAATGGTCCTCAATCAGTCAGATGAGATATAACAAGTGCAAAGTCCTGCACTTGGGATGGAATATGTGCACACAAATACAGACTGGGGAATGTTTGGCTGGGTTGCAGTACTGCATAGAAGGACATGGGGGTTACAGTAGATCATAAACTGAATATGAGCCAACAGTGTGTTCTTTTTGTCAAAAAAGTCAACAGCCTACTGGGTTGTATTAGCACTTGCAAATTGAGGGAATTTGGTTCTTCTGCTTTGTTCAGCTCTGATGAGGCCTTATTTGAAGTACTGTGTCCAGGATGTGGACAGGTTGGAGAGAGTCCAGCAGAAAGCAATGAAAAATGATTAGAAGCCTGGGATGCCTGACTTATGAGAAAAGTCTGAAAGAACTAGGGTTATTTTGTCTAGAGAAGAGAAGACTGAGCAGAGATTTGATAACAGTCTTCAAATACCTGAAAAGTGATCTATACAGAGGATGGAGATGGGCTTTTCCTTGTAGCCATAAGAGACAGGACTAGGAGCAATGGCCTCAAACTGCAGTAGAGGAAATTTAAGTAGGAGATCAAGAAGAACTGTCTTACTGAGAGTAGTCAAACATTGGAAAAGGCTACCTAGAGAAACTGTGGAATCTCCATCCCTGATAGACATTTGGCTGGGATGATTTAATTGGGGATCATCTTTCCTTGAACAAGGGCTAGGCTAGATGACCTCATGACACCCCTCCCAGCCCTTCTGTGCTTTGACTTTGCAGCTCCCTTCACTTTCCTCTATTACATCCCAGATTCAACATGTCTTCCAGTGATAGCAGCAATACTAATTGGCTTTGTGATTTGTGTCTTTGAGAAGATCACCATTAAGCTCTGGTGCTGTGACATATTCAGGGATTCCTGACAAGGAACTAAGCACTCTCAACTTCCACTGGAATCAACCGGAGTTGAAGCAGAGCATTAGGCTTTTAGTAAATTTCATTTCTTTTAAATTATGTGTTTGTAATCAGTTAACTTTTGTTTTGCGTTGGCTTTGTTCAAACATTTAACCTAAGTGCACAGTTTGAAAGGAATGCTATTTGTATCTTTGAATTTAAAAACATCTTTAAAAGACCATTTGTTTGTTTTTAGATTGTTTAAATTATATTATCTTTCCTTTTATAAAGCATTACTGATGAATTATCATCCAAATATACTGTAATAATATAATGTAGTTATATGATGAGAAGCATTTGTATTAGGAAGCATGGAACAAAAATGCTTAATTTTTAAAAGAATCAGATTTACGCATGTAGACTCACTAGGGCAAGCTTGCAGTGAAGTGCTGATAAATGTTAATATCAGTGTTGCATAATAATATGATGTCTAATACATGTGAAAGACAGACCTTAATAAAGTCAGTTCTGTTGAGAATGCTTGCTTGCTTTTTGAGAAATTATGCCTCCTACGGTGTTCAAGAAACATTTTTGCCCATGTTGTATCTTTTTAATTAACATTTCCCCTCCTTAATTGATTTTTTTTTTTTAAGAATAGCAGAACATGTATTTAAAGTCGGATCTTATTCTTTAATTTTGTTCAAAATCATAAGCCAGGCTTTTTTCTTCATTATATCTAATACATTTTGTCCACCAGTCACATAGGTAAATAAAGCAAGTACCAAACAGAGCAATTAGCTTCCTTCACAATAGATTTCCCACCCCCAGTAACCTTTATGAATGCTGATGGGAGTTTGGTGTGTGTGCATGTCAAGGGGATAATATACCCATATTCATTTTTAAAAAAATAATATTATTTATTTAGTACCAATAGAAAAGTTTCCAATGCATTTTTGTTTAACTGTTCATACAGGCCACTGGAATCAGATGTGACATGTCAGTTCTTAATGCATATGGACACACATACTTTTGGAGTTGTTTCCAAAAGTTCTCAGCCTGTCTTATGTTTTAGGAGTTGTATGTGGGCAAGTTGGGAATGATACAAATGTAGCAAAATGACTCTGACTTTTTAATAGGGCTGTGCGGATGCTTCGGTCCCTGATTCGATTCAGTAGAGATTTGGCATGATTTAGTGGCTGAATCTCTGAATTTGAATCGAATCAGAGGACCCTTTAATCTTCCAAATCAAACTGGAACCCTCCTAACTGAATCGGAAAGATTTGGAGATTCAGACATAGACACATCTTTAAATGTTTTTCTGCGTACCTCTAGGTAGCAAGGGCTTGTGAATGCTGTGATGCTGCGGTGCGTGGAGTGTCCTACAGCAGCATGGGGAGCTCCTCAGTGCACTCAGCAGCAGACACAGAGAGTGGAGCAGAAGCATTTCTGGTCCACTTCCAGATTTGCCAGGAAGCACACAGAGGGCCCCCGTGCCCCTCCAGCTCGGCAACTGGTGCCTCCTGAGTCTGGGGGGGCATCCAGGGTCTCCTCATGGCCAATCCCCAAGCCAGGGAGTGCAGGGGAGCCCCCCAGCACATTCCCCGGTGGACCCAGAAGTGGACAGGAAGTACTTCTGGTCCGCTTCTGGATTCACCGCTGAGCATGTGGAGGGCACCCCCACCACACTCCTGTAGGACACTCAATCCATCTCAGCATTGCAGCGATCACAAGCTGCGCCTGCTACCTCAATATATGTGGAAAAAACTTTTAGCTGAGTCTGTGACTGAATTGTTGGTTTTTCCAAATCAGCATCGAATCTTCATGTTTGGCTGAATCATATCGGGGACACTGATCCGAATGAGCGAATTGAATCACCTGTCCCTGATTTCAGGATGAATCCAAATCCAAATAGAATAGGGCTCGTTTTGCACACTCCTAAATTCTAACCCTGGAAGTAGATTTAAAGTGGAGCTGTTTTGCTACATATATATCATTCCCGATATGTTCACGCACAACTTTTAGAACAAAACAGCTGCCACACAGTTTGGAACAACTGTCACGCACTCCTCATTTGAAATAGCTCCAAATGTATGTATGTTCATATCTGGAATTGCCACTGTTGATTATAATTTTCCTTATTGACTTAGTTAAATTGTCCAAGGCACATGTTTTGAACTGCTGCATTAGATAGCTAAGGCTTTGGACATTTACTTATGGTAGATCTAATTAGAAATGGACTTGATCTTGAATACACTGAGCACATTGAGTGTCCTGCCACCTATAAAATACAAGCACTTGTTACTGGCCATTTCAACAAATTAATTACTACCAAAATATGGGGGCTGTCACCAGCTTGCATCTACCCCAGGTTGGTACTAAGTGGAAGTCATTACTGTTTTGGTGATCTCTGTCCAGATTTTATTAGAAAGGTGTTCTTGAAGTATTAGGGTACAATTGCAACAGGCAACCTTGTCAGGATGCTCTGCAGAGCAGCCAGGGATTAAATGAGCACAGAGACTAGATGGATCTTGCTTGCCTAGGGCTTGAGAGTGCGCAACAGGAAGGAAAGATCTCTTTTCTCTGGTGTATTAATTTGGGGTCAGATGCTTTTTACTTTATTGAGCAAAGGAGAAAAAGTGTCAGTGCCTATGTAAGGGTGGGGAAGAGGCAATTCTGTGGTATGCCTACCTCCTCAAGGCTATGGGGTAGTATGGGAGCAAGGTGGTGGTAGTTATGGCTGTAACATGGAATCATTTGTCTCCTCAGCTCTATCAGGATACCTTTGTGTAAATTTTGACCTCCTTAACATTAACTTCTGCTCCTTCTCTAATCCCTCAGTGATATTTATAATGCTACCCCCTCCCCATGAGATTTGTGGGGCACTGACCTGCATGCTAAACTCGTGGGAGGATGATTCCTTCAAGAGGTTGCTGCCATGGAATTTGGTTGACTGGGGGGGGAAATGAAGAGGTTCAGGTCTTTCATCCAGTGGGCCCCAGCCCCCTGGGGGAGCCTGCAGAATCTCTCCAGATCTTAAGGGAACACTGTAGTTCGACTTGGTGCTGAAATAAAGCAAGTATTACTCCCACAGAGACAGTCAGGTAAAAACTGTAGGCCTGCTCCTACTTTGTTTTGAAGTCAAAGTCAAAACTATTAACCTCGGTGGTGCAGGATCCAGCCTTATGGAGAAATAGGCCTACCAAGGATTGGCTTAGAGCAGTGGTGTTCAAAAGGTGTCCTGCAGAACCCTGGGATTGTCCAGCGGGTCAGCAGGGTTCCACAAAGTGATTGGGGTAATAGTGGAGCAGGCTGGGAGCCGGTGCTCTGCCACTGCCGTGCTGATTTGCCTGGCCCCTTGGCCTGCAGAACAAAGAGTAGGGGCTCTGCTGCAGAAGAAGCGATATGAAATGGCTCTGTGACTTTCTGAAGTTTGAAAACCACTGGTTTAGAGCATACCATGAAAGCCATTCGACTAGGCTGTATGGTTTCCTTTAAAAGACAGTCTGGTTTGTGGTCTTTACTGCTGATTTCACAAAAATAGCATATCCTAACTTAGGAAAAGGCTGTTGTTTTGCAAGTTGCTTCTAAAAGAAAGCGTTACATATATAAACCTACTCCCACCCACATATGCAACAAAGTTAGAAAAATATAAATTAAGGAAAATAAAATGAAAGAAATTTTCTGCATACCAGTGGCAGACTGTTAATTCTCCTTTCAGTATTTCTTGATTATTTGCCTAATTTATGGAAAAGTAGGTGATGATTTTATGATGTAAATGTACCAGTCATTGCCATAATTCATTTTTGAGGAGAGGAATTCTATTTTAAGAATTCTAAATTTTATTTTCCAGTAAAAAAGAACTAACCAGTTGCTTTGTCTTCAACTAGTGGTCCTCTGTGTAATCAAGTTCCTTTCTTCTCATTCCTCAAGAGCTTTCCACACATGAACACGAGAAGAGTTGCTAGTTAAAAGAAAAGTGAGCGGCGCAAAGCACAGTATGGCCACCATGAAGAGGAATGGACTCATTGCACTACTGGTTGCAGGCCTGGGAGTCTTGGAGATCTTGGAGTTGACAGCAACAGAAGATTCCCTGTGCCAGCGTACTGAACACCCAGTTATCACTTATAAAGGTAAGGAGAAACCAGGAGCATTTCCTTTCCTCTTCCAAACAGTTCCCCCTACCTCACCCCGCTCTGAAAAAAGGACAAAATAGTGCTCAGTTCCTTCACCTTGGGAAACTTCTGTTTATACTGTACATTGGCAGCAAGTAAAAATGAATTTGGTTCACTTGGTTGCCTACAGACAGTTGTCCAGATTGCAGGAATCTCTGCACAGCTTGACTGATTGCGTGACTAGCCATTTTGGCTCTAGGAGAGTCCCAGGCCTGGAACAGCAGAGATATCAAAGGTCAGGATTAAAGTGCTTTGGCAGAGCACCTTGGCAGTACTGGCACAGATGTTGTCTACTTTTGCTATCCTACACTCCCTAGCTGGTGTGGTTGGTCCTTCCTTTTCATATGCTCTGAAATTACTCAAATATTTTCTTAAAAACAAAAAATAATACTAAAAAGCTTTTCATTGCTTCTCAGCAGCTGAGTGATGCCACAATCCCTTAACTGCAAAAAGGGTATGACAGTTCTCAGCAGCAGGTAAACACTGTGCTGCAGTCATTTTGGTCTCTTTCAAGCACGGTTTTTTAAATCTGTCATGTAGTGGAACAGGTGTTTCTGCCAACCTGGTTGGAAGAACTGAAAAGACATGACTTTAAATCAGAGAGACAAGCAGGGAGCAGAAAGTAAGTGAACTGTGTTTCAGAGCAGGCTAATAGCAATGAGTTTACAAACTTTGCTCATAACTGTGTCCTGGGGTGTCAGCCAGAGGATACTCAGAGCATATGATCTCAGGATTAGGTCTTTTGTTTTCATGTGTAATTAGTGGACACAACACATGCTTTACAGAACTGCACTGTTTGGCTATCACTGAAATCATTTGGACAGTGAGAGTGACAGCTGGATAAATCAGAATATATATTAACCAGGTCTGTTTTGCCTTTCCTTCCTGCTGTGCAGTAGATTCTGGCTTCACTGTCCTTTCAACACAGAAATTATATTTACCACTACAGAGTCCCATTCAGCAGAGTTCTTACTGTTCAATATAATCTAATGGCTTAAGCCTTTGACTTGCTTGCAAAGTTGTTTCCTTGACTACTTACTCTCTCGACTCCTATATCTCTTGGGTAATTGCTGCTAAAATCCCTTGTGCACTAGACGCACCATCACTGCTGCCTTTCTTGTAATGCCGAATAAAATGTCTGTGCTGGTATTAAAAAAACAAAACAAAAAAAAAAACAAAAGAAATTGCAGCCCTCTAGGACAACCGGTTTTACAATTAGTTTATTGATTCTCATGACCACCTGAATTTAATTTAAAATGTTTATTTTCTAGTTATGCTAATAATACTATTCTATTTTGTATTGTCTATTGATTCAAAGTTTGACCACTAGGTTAGTAATTTAAAGAGAGTCCCAAATGATTTGTACATAAGAGGATATTGGGAACAGGTTCCTAAAAAGTATTGTACTTTGTATTCATTACATTATTCTCAACTGGCCTAGAAACTTTTCTATTTATTTAGTAAAAGGCCTATTTAGGTCTACTTTTGCTTCACTAAATTGGGATCTATAATTCTGTTTGGGGAAAAAAAACTGTATATGTTTTAGCCAGATTATTGGAAAGCTTGGAGCAGTGAATCTTAGTCTGTTGAATGAGGAGTGGTTCTATTTCAGGATTTATTGATGTATAATTGTGATAACTACCCTCTTGGCTGGAGCTGGTGGGGAATTGAACTTGGGACATGCTAAGCATGAGCTAAACACCAAGATCAGGAAGAAGTGGTCTGGACCCACTAGCATCTTGTGTAGAATAGGTCTGGGGCTCATGAGTATAGTCACTGGCATATAGCATATCAATGATTTATTTTCATAAATAAATGATGATTTTTCCCAAATTGTTGCACATTATTTTTAACATCTGTGCAATGCATATATTTAAGAGTAATATAGAAGAATTGCTTTTGAGGTTTTATTTCAATATCTAATTATAATTTTGTTCAGTGGTGCTGTCAGATAAGTAAGGCAGTGCTCCATGGGACTGTCATAGGCATCTGGATTTGTGGGGAGGGGTCAGAGTTCAGGAGCTGAGTGTCTACAATACTAGAAGTCCAGAAGCTGTAGTGGGGGGTCATTGTATTTGGTATCACTCCGAGTCTAAGGTATCCCATTGTGGGTTGAGAAGGGTCCATGTTCAAGGCCAAACAAGAGTTCAGGAGCTAGGGAATCTAAAGGAGACAGTGGGGTAGGTAGGAGCAAGGTACTGGAGGCCAAGGCATGGGTGAGGCAAGAGCAAGGCTAAAGCAAGGCTGGAGCAAGGCAGGAACAAGGTAAGAGTGTCCTAAATAACCAGGCCACTAATACTGTTGCCAAGACAAAGCCCGAGGCAAGTGGGTGGGTTTATAGCCTGCCCCACAAAGGCTTATGCCTTGCATTGGCTCCCCGGGGTCACATGTCCACCAAGGGGAACCCCATAGGAAGACTCAGGCTAGGCTGGGTCCAGAACTCATTCTGCTGCTTGGTGGCACTGCAGGCTAGACTTCTGGTCACAAGCCCAGGAGACATGTGTTTTGAGCATCAGGGGTCCTGATGGGGAATATCAAGAGTAAATTGGATGCTTATCTTGCTGGGATCCTATGACCCCAGCTGACTTCCTGCCCTTTGGGCAGGGGGCTGGACTCAATGATCTCCCGAGGTCCCTTCCAGCCCTAATGTCTATGAAATCTATTAGAATCCGCCTATGTGGTAACTGGACTGGGTAGTGCCACTTGTCACTGAGATTGTCTATTTGCCTTAATAGCATATAGGGTTAGCCTTCCCTCTCTGTGGCCACTTCTCTCCATGGATTCTGTGGATGGTTGATACTTGTCAAACAGTGCTCTCCTCTAATGTTAAAGGGTTCTGAGGAGAGCCAGGAACCTTGTCTTCCAGTGCTACTGTCTCTATTGATCTGGCAAAATATAGTGCCTTGCCAGTATCATCTTGAAAGGATTCAAAATCTGTGTTTGTTCATCTGTTGGAACATAGCAAAACTTTTCAGATGCCTTCAGGAAACAGAACTGACTCTAACATCTGCTTTCAGATTGATAGTCTAAGATTCAAGTCTTGTTTTTGCTTCCCAGCAAAGATTCTGTTGAAACTGAAATGTCTTCACACAGTGCTTTGGGTTGGATGAAATGGCATATCTTGGCAAAATTTCATTTAGTCAAAATGTTCTGACTGTGTGAAGTGTTGTGTAATAAATACTATGATCTTTTAGAACCCCACTGGGAGCCTATGTCCAGTACATGCTAGGGAAACAGGGCCACATCTTATTCCACTGTTCTATTTATTTGGCATGTAAATGGACTGAGACAATTAAGTGCAATTTTGTTCCATCTTGCTTGGGTTCCTAAAAAAAACTTAATTCAAAAGGTAAGATGGCTCTCCTTCTCTTTGCTTTTTTTGTGTGACTCATTTTGTAAGGGTTGGATGACAGTGGGTGCATCTATACATGCTATTAAGGTGATGCAATAAAGTCTGGAGCAGTTCGCACTGAAGTTAACTCCTTCTGGTGCACCATCTACATATGGCCCAGCACTGCATCAATTAGAGCCAGGGCAGAGCAGGGGGCACTGCGAGTCAGCCCTAGGCTCTGGGTGGCAGTGTTGGGTGGCAGAGGGGCTGGCAGGAACTGGGGGCCTGGGCCCCGGTTGGCTGAACAAACCAGGCACAATTTGCACCTAGTGATCACCATCCACACAAATGTTTGATTGCACCCCACCATAAGAGCGTAATAGTTAGTTAATTTACTGTGCCCTAACACCCATTCACATAGATGGTGAGGCTTTACTGCAGAGCTAATTAGCCAACTCCACAGTAAAGTGCATGTGTAGATGGACCTAGCATGTTGCAAAAACAGATGCTGTACTGGATTTTCATAGACTTGAACGGAGTTGAATAGAATCATGCTGGGCTGATGAATAGATGCCTAGTAAGAGGAATAGAATCTGGCCCCTAGACTATTGGGCCAGGGACAGACATTCAAGAAGCTTGAGCCTGAATTGATTCAATCTTTGCAGCTTAGTCTAACCTGGCTAGGCTGAACTGGGTTGAAACTGGATAAACATCCTCTCTGGACTAAGGAAATTCAGGCATGTGCCTGCAGTGGCTCAGGCTAGAAGCTGGGGAATGTTAGCTGAGCTGAGAGGGGTGTGGCCAGGCCCAGGCAGGACTCTCATTAGGGAGATCTGCCTGCATGGTCCCAGGCTTTTCCCATCTGGCTGCTCAAGGGGCTTGAGTGTTGCCAGCCCACTGCTAGCACTGTGAGGCAAGGGGGGCTATGCAGTGCATTCATCTGTTGATGATGCAGAGCTTTTCAATTTCCTTCCTTGCTTTGTCATACTGTCTGCAGCAAACTAACAGGGGAGCAAGCTAACTGGGGCCTGATGACAGTCTTTATTACCCAGTTAGCACAACAATAGCCTCTCTCCATTATTTCAAACTTCTTAAACAGCTTACTGGCTGACCTGTTTATTAGCTCCAAGCCCTAAGCAGTCACTGTTTTGTCTGCCTGCCCCAGTGAAATTGGACACACACATGAACACACCTAACTCTTGGCATTAGCTAGAATACCACATGCTTGGGGTCCATGCTGTGGGAGATGGGAGAGAGGCAGGGGGGGATTTCCTGATAGAGCAGCAAGAGGTGGATAGGGCAGCCAGGCAGATCCTGCTGTGTCTGCAGTCTCTTCCGGAGCCTTACACAGCATTACCCGGCATACCACATGCTGGCTATGGTTTGTGCTGTGGAAGAGAGGAGGAAGGGATCCCTGCTTAAGCAGTGAGTGGTGAGGGGGCAAGGGGAGGGGGTCATAGGGAAGCCAGCAGACCCTGCTGTGAGCTGCAGCCAGAGAGCAGAGGGGAGGGGCCAGCCCTGCTGTGGAGCAGGGAACCTCGCCCAGCCCAGAGAGCATGCTGGGGGGTGTCTGATGCAATTTAAACCAGCCAGGAGTCTGGGACAGACATTGCATAAAACGGTTTGATCAAATCAGTGAAGTCTGATACTACATTCAACCAGGTTTATCTCAAACTGGTGTCAGCCATTTTCAAACTAGTTTATGTGCACTGAACAGCTGTTCTAGTACAGGTTTAAACCAGTTTCTGATTGCTTAAACCAGTTTATGTGTAATGTCTGTCCCTAGCCTTGCAATCTGTGGCTGCTAGGTAATGCCTGGGGCCCCTTACTAATACAACTATTAATTGGAGCTGGTGTTAAATGAGAGGAGTGTTTCCTATTCCTGGATTCGGTGCTGCATGTGGGAAAGTGCAGTGGCTCTTGCAAGGTAGCCCAATGAAGTTCCCTTCAAGGAGAATGACTCTATGAAGGACCCAAGAATGAATAACAGTGTGAGTAGGCCTTTGGGGGAGGTGATGTCTTGAAAGCTGTGAGGCTGGACTAGCCAGTTGCTACCCCATCTGGGTATCAAAAGACAAGACCTAATTCTGACTTCTGTTATCTGTATTGTTGCAGCAGGAATGGTTATTTTTACTAACGCATAAGAAAGCAACTGCCAGCACTTCATTCGGTAACTTCTAGTGACGTTATTAGTGCTACTGGAGGACTTCGGAGTGACCTCTAAATTCGCTTCTTTGTAAGAACTCATCTTATAATATTATTGACTCTGCTGCCAAGGTCCTAACCTGCAGTTGCCAGGCACCAGCAAGGGCTGAGGGCACTTAGCAGACCCTAAAAGCAACATTAACATTTGCAGACTGCAGCCCTAAGTTTACAGACATGTATATATTTGTTATCATCAACTGACTCTTTGTTTAGTCATTTATAAACTGAAGAAGATTATTTGGGTTGCTTTTGATATGCTGAAGTAGCAGAGAGTTTATTTGACCATGTCTTCCTCTGAAAGGATGATAGGAAGCATAGTAGATGGACTATAAACTGCTATTAAATAAAATTAATGGAGTGAGAATCCACTGTAGCGTAAGGCTGAACAGATGCGAAAAAACTAAAGATGTCCCCTGGAGTTGTCATGGTGACATATGGGAAGAGAGCTTGGCTCCTAGCAGAGCTCAAACTTTCTTATCCACTGCCCATGTGAAACTCTATTGGTTTCAGCATGGAGCATATTTTAGATGATCCTGTTGCATTGCAGGTTCTAAAAAGGTGCATCATTTTTTTTATGATAATTTTCTCAGCTGAATATTTTTATCTGAAGGACTGTGGCATATCTTCCAAGTGCTAATAGCATAAGTTCCCCAACTCCAGTAGAGGAAACTCCCCTCACTTTTTAGTTACGGCAGTTAAAGAGAAAGGCACGAGATTCTAGGAGAAGCTGGGAAGACAAAAAAGCGTATTCAGAGAATCATCTTAAAATATATATGTCTTTATAAATATCTACGTATGTGGCAGGGATAGTCGCAAGATAAATTACTGAAGTATGTGGTTAATTAATATACCATGCATCTTTTCTGCTTCATTTGAACCCTGCCTAGTATTTTACCTCGCCAGGAATTACACAAATATGTAAAAACTGTTTCTATATCTGAAAATGTCATGGCTTACCTTTGACTCTTCCAAGGTTAGAAATGAGTTATGGGTCCCCCTGGTTTGGGGTGCTGGAAAACTCCCCTACCACTTATTTGCTGCAAGGATCATCAAACATTTTGAAAATCAAGCCCTTTATTTAGGTGACCAAATGCATTTGTCTGACTAATTTACAGTTTTTATGATATTATTATACATATCTGCTGTGGATGCATCATCCCCTCCAGTGAAGATCAAAAGTACAGTAAGTGAAGATCCTGGAGTGAGATAGGAGGGTGTAAATAATGGGAGGAGAGCCAGGCCATGAATATATGGAGACAGGTGACAGAAGGATTACTCTTTTATGTGCACAGAGAACTTATGCACAGATATAGTTCTGGAAGTGCTACATTTTGCAGGTGTTTAAGGGCTTACTGTGTCTAACTTGATTATTTCTTAGAAGAAAACAAGTCTACTTAATAATACATCCTGTTGCCAAATAGATCTGTTTAATGAAGCTCACCATGGAAACTAAAACCCCTGTGAGGAGCAGACCACAGGCAAAAAAAGGATATTTAAAAACCAAAAGGCATACCTGGGAAAAAGAAACTATATAAATATAAGAAAACCTTTGAATTCTTCATATATAGGAATAGGGCATAAATATTAGGAAGCTAACGGCCATCTGAAGCTTCGGACAACTCAGAACACTCTCCTCTGGGTGGAGGATTGTGCAGTAGATGGCTCATTGACCATATGTTCAGTACTACTTAGTTATATACACTGCAGATCAGTGATCAGAATTAGAGTTTGATCTTACAGCTTTTTAAATCTCATTAGTGCTGCCAGCGCCTAACAGACACCACATCAAACCAGTACATCCCTCTGTAAAACCAGGCTGCTTGAAATAGATCCTCTCCTTCAATTAATTGTCCACATGTACACTCATACTGTATGCATGCATCTGTGTGCAAGTGTCTCTGCTGTTGAACCTCAGTTGGAACGTTTTTTGCCTTAGCAATACCCATAGAGATTACTGCAGCCCTGCCACTTCTAGTATCCCCACTCTGAGGGGACAAAGGGCAGTGTGTACTCTCTGATTCTTTAGTTCCTGACAGTCACCTAGCTGGATACAGATTGCTTTGCTGTTGTTCATGATGATGGCCTTCACACATCAAGGAAACCTTTTATTGTGTCTACCCATTTGCTAGCCACTTATTCTTTTAGATATATATATTTTTTTCTTTGCTGAACAGGGGAGAAGCAGCAGGATGTCAGGAAGCCTTAGGGCTGTGCCTTGACCCCGTTTTTATTGTGGTCTCCTCACCTCCCTTTTATGTTGCATCATAAAACACTGCCATTTTAGGACTGGCTAATGTGGCTATTATGGACCTTTTAGGGGTAGTGCACTGATATATTGGTCTGTGTATCAGATTGGCACCGATACAAGGAAAATTAATATTATTGGCAATTGGCTTTTTTTGGCTGGTGTAGATGATTAATAAATATCACCTAAAAATGTTGTGTGCATGCATACCGCCACAGTGTGTGCATGACCGAAAATGTTAGTCGGGCAGCTTGGAGAGCAGTGTCTGACTGGTAAATCTGCGGGGGAGAAGGAGTGTGAGGATGGGAAGGGGTGTTTTGTGTGGGAGGGTGGGGCAGACCTAGGCCTCCATGGTGAGGGAGGGAGTGGGGCAGAGGTAGGCGCTACCCAGCCAGGGTGGTGAATGAAATCCCAGGGTGGGGTGTGAGATGGAGCCGCAAGTGGCTCATCTGTGGGGTGTGAGGCGGGTGGTGGCTTCTCACTGCTGCTTTATCCCCGGGGGAGGCATGGGAGGCATGTGCCCCCTGGATTTGTACTGTGGGCTCAGGACTGGAGGCTGCACTGGCCTCTTCCTGGCAGTGGGTCTGGGCTGGGGCTGCTCTTGGGGCAGGCGGGGATGGGGCAGGCATTGCTGGGAGGGGGAGGCTACAGGGTGGCTATGGGGAATTTTGGATTGGCTATAGCCCACCCTGTAACCACTTCTCCCAGTGATGCCGCCACCCTGAGTGCAGCCCCAGCCCCGAGTCCGCAGTGGGCAGCCTGCCTTCAGCCCAAGCACAAATCCAGGGGGCATATGGCCCCCATGTCTCTCCTGGGAGTGCACACAGTGGTGGGAAGCTGCCTTCCCTCCCCGGCCCCTCATGTCCCCCCGGATGATCTGCCCATGGGTCCACCCCGCTCCCAGCAGGGTCAGATTCACCGCCCTGGTTGGGCAGCCCCTGCCCCTCCCCCCACTCCGTCTGTCACCATGGGGGCCTCAATCTTCCCCCCCATCTTTGCCCCACAGCCCTTCCCCCTCCAGATTTACCGGACGGATGCTGCCTTCTATGTTGCCAGGCTGCATATTGGCTATTGGATCAGTATCAGCCAATATGGCTGGTTAATAATCAGCCATTGGTATCAGCCAAAACATCTTTATTGGTGTACCCCTAGTAGTAGGATGACATCTGGTATCTTGCCTCCTGACACCTAAACAAGTGGCCAGGTGCTCCAGAGAGCCTTCTAAATGTAGTGAGTTAGCTGTACTCCCACCTGACTTTTTCCTTGTATTTGCAACTATGAAAAAGAAAGCAAGACATTTTAAGGACAGAAGGTTAAGAAGCTATATCTGTTTGGGAAGAGGCTTGCAGGCAGTCTCAGCAAATTATAACTTTAAGGTCTGTGAGCAGTTGGCAGACTTGTAGTTGCCTTTCCTCTGTAATGGAAGGAAACCATTCTAGCATAGCTTTCAGAAAGCCAGCTGGAGTCCAGAATGGCCTTGCAAGTAGCCCTGGATTGAAGCTCATACTGCCTCCAGATCTGTGGCATCAACAGGTTTAATGTAGCAGGCTCCAAGGCTTGGGTTTCTTCTTTTGGGGCTACAGAGCTCTTCAACTGTAAAACTGACCCTTAGACTCCAGGGCCGTGCTTCAATCACTGGGTGCCTAGCCACTCTTATATAGGTATAAGCTTAAAAAAGAATCCTTATATCACAAACAGAATGAACAGCTTCCTATCTATGAGTTTTGCCAGCTCATTGCAACAGCCTGACCCCCATGTTGGAGAGCCTCCTAGAAGGCAACAGAGAATTCGTAAGTGTAAACACTCCTTTGCAGCCAACATCATCATGCAGGACGTCTGTATCCAGACATAGTAGGCCATTTGGTCAAGAGATTCATTAGTCATGTTTGTGATTTCCTTTTCTACAATTATTTGTTCTACAGGTTTCCCTTGTTTTTTTTGTTTTTTTTTTAATGTGGGTTCTTTATATGTGAATTCGCTCTTATGTGATGAGCATATTTAGACTCAGAATTTGTTATACGCGAGGTAAATTCACTCTTATGTAATCAGCAGGTGTGTAGGGAGAGGGGAAGTGCCATGGCCCCACTCACCCCAGCCCTGGCTGCAGTGGTCCTGGGAGTGGCTGGCCCCAGTGGCTGCAGCTGCTGAGCTGCACCATGCTCCACTGATCCCCCTGTGCCTGAACTCACCCCAGCTCCTGGCCTACGCTATGCCGTGGTGCAGGCAGCTGGTGTCAGCTGCTCCTGGTGCTGTTCCAGCATGGGCTGGGGTGAGTGCAGACAAGCGGATCCCGGGGCAGCACAGGGCACAGCACTCACACCAACCCCAGCTGCAGTTGTCTCTGGAGAAGCTGCACAGGCCAGGTGCAGAGGTGAGTGGGGACAGGCGGAGCACGGTGCAACCCAGTAGCTGCAGGCAGCTGGCGCTGGCCACGCCCGGGGCTGCTGCAGCTGGGGTTGGGGTGAGTGCTGCTCTGTTCCCTCTGCTTTGCTACCTTGTGCAGCCCCAGGAGCAGCACCCCTCCCTCCACCCCTTCCCTAGTCCCAGCCTCATTCCCTCCCTCCCTACCTGCCACGGAAACGTATCCCTATTTGTTACACTGTAAAGTGGGTTCGCATTATGTAAATTTGCTTTATGTACCATTCTCAGGGAACGCACATACAGCATAAATTGAGGGATACCTGTATTTTCTTACCATCTAGGCCCAGGTTCCTTCAGAACAATGAGTCCTTTATATAGTAGTGAACAGGTATTTGATCAAGATTCAGTCTACTGGAATTGAACCTGGATTCATGAAAGCTTATGCTATGTATCTGATGTAGCTAGTCTGTGAGGTGCAAATCTACCTTGCCTTCTGCCTGACTTCCAACTAACACAGCTAAGTACCTTTCAAGACCATTAACCATGCAGGATTTTTGTCTCGATTTGCCCCAAGAATCTTTACTGACTACCTCTCGCAGCCTTTGTGGGGCAGGGTATCACAGTGTACATCAACTCTGATGACCGGTTATTAAGTGGAGCTGCCTCTTCAGAGGACGTTGAATATTTTGTTTCAGTCTCTAAGTCTAATGATCAACGTTCAGAAATCAAAGCTGCTTCCCAGACATTTGGATCATAAATTTACTGTGTTTATTAATTGTGCCCTTAAACTCATTGGTGCTGGTGAGGGGAGCAGCGCAATGTAGACATGTCCACTTGATGCCAGTGGTGGGCTGATTGGCTTTTACTGAAGAACGCTACTGCACTGGCCCCTAGCACCATCAGAGATAGTTATGGTGCTTCTGGCTGGGGGTGTAGCACATGTGGAACAGCATAGCATATTTGAGGGCACTACTCTCAGACATGAGAATTTAATGGTCTAGATACAGCCTTAAGTGTAGATTAGGACTTTGACTCTGGAATCAACAGCTCATTGGAAAGAAAGTAACATGCTGCTGGAGAATAGGGACCTAACCCCCTCTTCCAGAGTCGATGTGATTTTTCACCCTTGGTGTTGGTGTTTACTCGAGCTTAAATGGTGTGTGAGATCTTGCAAAGATCTTCTGTAGTGGGGTGTATTTCATTCTCACTGTTTCACCTTAGGATCCTACGTAGGTGTCAAATTTTTAGGGAGAATAAGTGCTGCTTCAGTGAGAGGCAGCTGATATAATTTTAAAATCTATGGTTAATGTTTTAAAACACACGCTGTGCTGTGAAAGGTCATGTGCTAAGTAAACAAATGCAATTATGATGAAAACTCAACCCACAGAAAAAAATAAAAGCAAACTGTTTGTTTCTTTGAGGGTTCCAGAGAATAAAAATAGCACATATGTTTTAGCTGTGGTTTAGTAACCCAAAGAAATGTCTCTTTTTATACCTCCTTGTCTAAACCACTGCAGTATTCCCTAATTTGATGTTTGTCTAAGAAATATAGGTTCAGTACAATTACTCTTTCCATTTTTTGTGTGGTTTCTACACTGATCACACAACGTGTACACTGGAGGAAATTACTTTTCAGGGCTGAATAAGATAACAGGGGATATAGGATATAATAGTTTTCTCTGTCCCCCAGCCTCCCTTTTTGCACAAACTGCTATTATACCTAGCAAACTATTAAACTATTAGACCATGTCTTCTCTTTTCCTCTTTGGTTTGGCATCTAAAAATATACTTTAAAAACCTTTTGTTGATTTCCACAGTGTGGTCAAGGGATATGCTTTTTCTTTTGGGTTTTTTCCTTTAAACAAAGATGCATTCATCAAAAGGGAAAAGTTCTGACTGGGAGAGTCAACTACTATAATCCTTGGTATAACCAAAAAAAAAAAGACAGCAGCAGGATAAACTTCCTTATGCTGCCTTGCCCGTGTTTCTAGCCTCTTACCTAGAGGGACCATGTCTTTGGACAAGAAGTGACTTCATTCTTGACCTAATTATAGTTTTGTTTTTATATAGACTTAGATCACCAGGTTTTTTTTGCATGGTACACAAATTAAGTCTTGTTTGGTTGCAGCAGCTTTGTGTTCCTCATTATTAGCTTCAGATTATTTTTTACAAATAATTTGAAGAGTGAAGGATTATTTCCTATTGGTTGTCCCTTGAGTCATATAGCACCTTTGCAGTACTCCTGAATAAAGAAACAAGATAAAGGCTAACAAGGCCAATTGTTGAAATCCCTGAAAAATCCATGTGTCTAGTGGATGACAATAATCACCTCCCATCTTCCCCATAAAACTCTCTGCGTTCCAGAATGAGGGCTGAAACAACCTTAGAATCTGTCCTTCTTCTTCTTTTTTTTTTTTGAGCTAACTGAAGAGAAACAATGCACATCACAGGCATCTGCATGCATGTGGTGCCAGAATGTAGAAGCACATCAAACCCTATTCTCAGAACAGGAAGTCTGGCAATTCTACTTGGAAGACATGAGAGGAGTGAAAGACCACTGCTACATATATATCTTCACTGTCTAAACAAAATAGGCAACATGGATTTTAAAGTAGACAATTTTATTTTTAAAAAGAAGGTTTCTAAAATGGGCACAGTTATTTTTAATACAAGTGTGCCATGGGTGACAGCTCCCAGACTGGAATGTTTTGAAGAAACAGTATAGCAACAAACATGATGGCAATCATAAGGACAAACATTGCACATAAACCAGTTTAAGTGATCAGAAACTGGTTTAAACCTGTAACAGAACAGACCCAGCTGGGTACTCTGTGTCAGTCTTTCACCAGTCCTATGGGACGCCCCTGCCAATTACGGGACAGGGAGGCTCAGGTGAGGGAGATTCCTTACTGCCCATTAGTGCTGATCTCGTGAAGGAACACCTTTAGAGGCTGAACACCTTCAAGTCAGCCATCCCTGACTGTTTACAACCCAGGGTACTGAAGTTGCTGGTCAGCATCATAGCTGAGCCCGGGCTCAGGAAATGGGTGGACGAGAACCTGATGGTGTTTAACACCAAAAAATGCAAGGTTCTCCACCTTGGGAAGAAAAACCTGCAGCATCCTTATAGGCTCGGCAGTGCTACACTGGCTAGCACTACAAATGAAAGAGACTTGGGAGTCATGATTGACCACAAGATGAACACAAGCCTTCAATGTGATGCTGCTGCTAGTAAAGCAAGCAAAATGCTGGCTTGCATCCATAGATGCTTCTCAAGCAAATCCCAGGACGTCATTCTCCTCTTGTACTTGGCCTTGGTGAGGCCGCAGCTGGAGTACTGCATCCAGTTTTGGGCCCTACAATTAAAAAAAGAATGTGGAGAAGCTTGAGAGTCTGCAGAGAAGAGCCACGCGCATGAGCAGAGGTCAGGAAAGCAGACCTTACGAAGAGAGGCTGAGAGCCATGGGACTCTTCAGCCTGGAAAAGCGCAGGCTCAGGGGTGATCTGGTGGCCATCTACAAGTTTTTCAGGGGTGCTCACTAGGATCTGGGGGAATGTCTGTTCACCAGAGTGCCCCAAGAGATGACAAGATCAAACGGTCACAAACTTCTGCAAGGCCTTTTCAGGCTGGATATAAGGTAGAACTTCTTTACTGTCTGAGCCCCCAAGGTTTGGAATAGACTGCCACCGGAGGCGGTTCAAGCACCCACTTTGAACGCCTTCAAGAGACATTTGGATGTTTATCTTGCTGGGATCCTATGTTCCCTCCTGACTTCCTGCCTGTGGTGCAGGGGGCTGGACTTGATCTTCTGAAGTCCCTTCCAACCCTAATGTCTCTGAATCTATGACATTCAGTGCACATAAACCAGTATCAAAGTGGCCAAAACCAGTTTGAGATAAATCTAGTTGAATGCAGTATCAGACTTAACTGATTTGAGTCTCAAACCAGTTTATGCAATGTCTGTCCCAGACCCCTTCCTGGTTTAACCTAAACCATAGTCCTCCAGCATACCAGCATGCTGTCTGGGCTGGGCTGTCTGCTGCAGCCCAGCAGGGCTGGCCCCACCCTGCTGCTCCCCAGCCAAGCAGGGACAGGCAGGGTGGGGGTCTGGCCAGTGAGGGGTTTAATTCCCCCCTCTCTGCCTCACCAGCAGGGACCCGAGCTGGGTCTTCCGGGCAGTTCTGAGCCAGCATGGTCCCTGAGGCAGAGGGCTGCAGGGATGGGGGTTATTCCCCACTTTACTCCCACTGCTCCTGTGGGACTACAGCTGGGTCTGCCTGCCCCAAATGCCACTACTGTGCTTGCTCCCTGCTTGGGACAAGCAGCAGAATAACCCCACTCCTGCCTCCTCCACTGGACACTGCAGGGAGGAGGAATAACCCCCATCCCTGCCCCCCATCTAAAGGGCCCTGCCAGCTGACATCTGGCTGCGCCCCCACCCTGCTGCTGTAGGGCTCTTGATGGGGGCAGCAGCCCTGTTATAGTGTCAGGGAGTGTGAGCCCTTCCTGGTGGCGGGGCCCTGCTGTGGGGTGGGCAGAGCTGCAGCTGACTCCATGCAACAGCACCAGGGCTCAGAGATAGCCAGAGCTCTCCAAGCCACCGCCACAGCTGCCTCTGTGATCTGCAGCAGCTTTCCCTGCTGGGAAGAGGCTCACACTTGGGAAAGCCATAACAGGGGTCACTTCCCACCTTGCTGCTCCAGTGGCTGGGCCAGGGCAGGGCTAGATGCCAGAGGGCAGGGCCCCTTAGGCAGGGTCAGGAAGTAAGGTTATTTTCCCCTCTTTCCCCAGGGCACTGCAGCAGGGTCTGCCCACCTTGGCTGCTGCTGCTGTTCACTTTGTGCCTGGGGCAAGCAGTGGAATAAGCCCCCTCCTCTGGATCCCGGATGGAGGGGGGCAGGAGGGGGGTTTATTCTGTCACTTGCGCCAGGCACAAACCTAATGGCAGCAGCGGTGACCAGGATGGGCAGACCCCACTGCAGTGCCTCTGGGGCAGAGGGAGGAATAACCCCACTCCCTGCCCTCCACTTAAGGGGAGGGGCCCTGCCAGCTGACATCTGGCCCTGCTCTCGCCTGGCCACTGGAGCAGTGAGGTGGGAAGCAACCATGACAGGGGCAACCCCTGTCATAATTTCCCTGAGCATGAGCCTCTTACCAGTGGGGAAAGCTTCTGCAGATCACGGCAGCAGTGCTGGCAGCTTGCTGGACTCTGGCCTCCCCTGAGCCCTGGTGCACCTGTGTGCAGCTTGCCACAGCTCTGCCTGCCCTCCAGTGGGGCCCCCTGCTCAGAAGGGGCTTGCACTCCCTAACACTGACAGGGGCTGCTGCCCCCATCAAGGGCATTGCCCCCTGGTCAGATGTACCTGCTTAGTCGGGGGCCAGGGATGGGGGTTATTTCCCTTCCCTCCAGCATCTGGTGGAAGGAGCTTATTCTGCCTCTTGTCCCAAGCAGGTAGCAAGTGGGGTGGCAGTGGTCAGGGTGGGCAGACCTGCCTGTGGTCCCCTGGGGGCAGTGGAGGTAGAGGGGGAATAACCCCTCCCTGCCCTTTTTGCTTTAGGGGACGTGCCAGTCCAGCACTGCAGCAGCAAAGGGGCAGCGCCCGGCAGACCCGGCTGAGGTCCCTGCGGGTGGGACGGAGCGGGGAATTAAACCCTTCTCTGGCCGGTTTGGCCAAATCTACTGCCTGAGCTGGTCATGCCCCTCCCCCCAGCACAGCTTCCCTGCAGCCAAGAGCACACTCTAGCGCCTCTCTGCTCCTGGCCTGAGCAACTGCAGGCATGTACTCACATTTCGTCAGTCCCCAAGGAATGTCTGTGCTGTTACAAATCCGTTCAACCTAGGCAAGTTAGACTAACCTGCAAAAATTGAATTGGTTCAGGCTCCGGCCTTTTGAATGTCTGTCCGTAGCCAAGCAGCTTATCACCCTTACTCTATCTTTTAGGAATTTCACTTTGTTAAAGGTGAAACAGTATTCTGATGCTTTGCTTCCCTGGTGTTTCATTGCCAATGTGCACTGATCTTTTCTCACAAGATGTTCAGGGTTCAGCATATGCATTCCATGCCTGGCTGTCTTGCAGACAGCACAACATATAGGTCATAATTATCTCTGTCTTTATGCTTAGTCACCACAGAAGAGGTTGGTAGATCACTGAAGAGAGTGCAGAAGCCATTTACAGGAAATTCTGCATCAGATACCCTGTGGTACACGTGCATTTGTCTGTATGCTTTCTTCAGGGGCCACATTTGAATGAGTCTTTGCTCTTACACGTATCCCTCTAAACCAGCAGTTCCCAACCTTGGGTTGCAACCCAAATGAGAGTTGTGGATGCAGTGCCGGCAGCGCTGCACAATAGGGACAAGCTGCGCCATGTGCCAGGAGCTTCATCCCCCGGGCCATCGCTGTACTCCACTCCCAGCAGTGGGTCATGGCAAAAAAGGTTGGGAACAAGTGCTCTAAACCTACAACTGTCCAACCTTTGTTTTATGTTTTCAGATTAAAAAAAAAAAAATACTCCATCCATTTCTGTGGGTGAAAGAAAAAAAAATCGCATTTTTTTTTAAAAAAAAAAGATTGTCACACAAGTAAATTGGAGCAGAGTATTTTCATATCAAAAGCTGGCTTATTTGGCCTCTTCTCTTCTCTTCTCTTCTCTTCTGTTGCTTTGACATTTGTTTAATTTAAAGTTTCACAGAACTCAGATTCAAGCCCCTTCATCAAATATTCTCACATAACGATCTACATTTTTGTGTAGCTGGGAAATATTTGGAAATAAAATTCATGTCTAGGCATTAGGCCTCAGTCTGGCATGCAAATATCCCATTAATAGGAGCATCTGTGGAGACTGTGCTTGCCCCTTGAGTGCTGCTGTTACGAATCTTGACTGCTTAGCATAGAAAGCACAACAGCCTGACCCCTCCTTGGTTCCATCCTATTTCTTGTGGTTGCAAGATGGAGCACCTGCAGGATTCATGTCCTTTGCCCTGAGTGACTTTCCTATTAGCTAGGTAGTGATTTATGTGGTGCTGCTGTAGTTTGAATTGGTTAACTAGGTTTTATTTTTCTGGTGGTGTTTAAAAACCTGCTTCTGCAGGCAGGTAGGTTCTCTCTAATCATAGTTCCTCATCTATGGCAGGCAATTCTGTGGCTAGTGGGGTTAAGTGGGATTTTTTATTTTATTTTTTTTTAGCTTGTATTCAGGAGGGGCTGAGTGTGAATATGCTTTGCTGTAACTGGTTGCATAAGTAGGATATCTGGATGCCCTTTTCACCCAATGGAAGATGGCAGTCTAGTACTGGCAGCAGGCCACAGAGATTGCTCCCTGATTGGTTCCCCATAACCTTATCCTGCATTTGATTAGGTGAGTGTTAGTTCCTGGATGAATACCATAGTTTTGTAAGGGTTTTGTTGTGAGCGTTGCTGGCTGTGTCAGAAAAGGAGGCTGTGAGAGATTATTCCAAGGAGGACAGAGGGAACGGAGTAGCGTGAAAAGTGTCCCAGCGGGGATGCCAGAGTGGAGGGTGAGGGAGGACAGAGCACTGCGGTGGGATGATGAAGATTTTATTTGGAATTGAGTGGTCTGCTGTGCTGTTTAGGATGTTGGCACTCTGACCCCAACTCTTTGAAGAAGAAAACATCCCCTCCATAGGCAACGTATTGAGGGGCATATGAGGGCACATGGCTCCCCAAATTTCTGGGGTCTGTGGAGCATGTCTAGGGGGTCTGCAAAAGGTGTTGCTGCCACTCCAGCTCCCCGCATGGCCAGTGCAGTGAGTGGCAGCAACAGACAGCCCAGCATCAGTAGGCAGAGCCTGCCGCAGCTCCCCTCATGGCCAGAAGCCTCCTGAGCGCCGGCAGCAGAGCATGGCCAGGTAGCAGTGCCTTGTTCTGTCCCTGTTGCTGCCTCAGGTGGGATCTGGCACTACTGCAAGAGAGAGAGAGAGAGCAATCCAAAGGGGCCCATGCCTCCATTCCCCATTTTTTACCAAAACCTTTCAATTGTACTGCTCCCCCTACTACAACAGTTACAGGTCACATATGCCTCCTTCCTGGGAGCTGGCTAAAAAGGTGTTCTTTGTGGGGCTGCAATAGATCACTGGGGAAGCCAGGGATAGAGAAAATCCAGCATCAAAAAGCCAGAGGCTTGCTCCTTGTGAAGCCATGACAGGGCTGTCTTCACAGGGCAGTCCTTTAGGAGATGGAAGCTGAGTGTGACTTTTTTTTGGGGACAACCGAGACAGAGCTCCCTCTGAAAGGGGAATGATTCGTGACAAATACCTGCCACCATCATTTTATTTTGACTGACAAGTGTATACCCAGTGAATTTTCATTAAAAATGCTTATTGTGGTTGCACATTTGCTCTATACATAAAAATAATCCTCAAATAACTCTTTGCACTGATTTTCTTCAACCAACTTCCAAGAGAAGTGGTGCTGGCTCCTACCCTGGGGGTCTTTAAGAGGAGGTTGGACGAACATCTTGCTGGGGTCGTTTGACCCCAGTATTATTTCCTGCCATGGTGGGGGGTCGGACTAGGTGATCTACTCGGGTCCCTTCCAACCCTAGAAACTATGAAACTATGAACTTAAAGCTAAAAGATGATTCAGGTTGTAACACAAAGTTAAAAACATCACACATCATGCTCAGCTTATTGCTCCTGGGTGTTGCAATGTCACATACACCCGGATCTGGGGCATGAGGGTGCTTCAGTGTCGGGCGAGCCTGCAGGTAGCTCCCACACTGAAGCACCCTCATGCCCAAGCCAGATGGGGCAGCCTCTGTATGTGTGTTGCTGCACACAAAAAACTCCATGACAGTATAGTACTTTTATTTATAAAATAAAGGTTTGCGGAGTTTTACTTTCCTGCAGCATAATAAGGCCACAGGTGTAGATGCTGAGACTTTAACTGCGTAGCTAATTAGGCAACTGCAGTAAATGTCTCATGCACCCAGCATGGATCCACTTGGATGTTTCATTTTTTCTCATGACTTGTCTTTTTCCTTCTGTTCTGCAGGTTTTCCTTTTAAGGTTGCTCTTTGATTTTTCTTGTTACGCTTTAGACAAATTCTGCGTTGAATTTGTATAAATTTTGTGTCAAAAGTCCTGAAATCTTCAATAAATCAGAATAAATTGGTTCTATGTAAAATTTTAACCCAGTCTGTAGTAGCTTTTTGACTCTTTCTAACTTATCATATAGCGGATTGAGTGATTTTCTTTTCTTTTTTTTTTTTTTTTGGTTCAAAATATTTTCACAGAAACCTGGAACAAAAATGGTGTTTAAAATATAACAAAATTAGCCCAGTTATCTTTTGAAATAACTTGTGGAACTTGGAGTAGCTTCAGAAGGGCATTCAAAAGCATAATTCAAAGCAACATAAGTAGGTTCAATCATTTTGCCAGTTATGGACTGGAGGTAAACAGCATGTGAGCCTGAGGGGGCATATTACAATTACAAACTTCATTGGAAGATTTTGTGGAATAGTACACGTTTGCATAAATGCCATCCATATTTGGTAATATTACTTGATAATTTATCTGTATAATTTGCATTTTCAGGTCAAAGGATTTCACTTTTGACCTTGCAACATATAACTGGCCCTTTCCAAACGAGGTAAACACCTACTCTGTTAAGTGCTTAACCTTGGTACACGGAGTGCTCTCTGGGGCTAGGGACAGACATTACACATAAACCAGTTTAAGTGATCAGAAACTGGTTTAAACCTGTAATAGAATAGATTTTCAGTGCACATAAACTAGTCTGAGAATGGCTGGCTGAAACTGGTTTAAGATAAACCTGGTTGAATGTAGTAACAGACTTAACTGATTTGGTTCAATTTGGATTTGGCCCAAATTTGGGGGAGGCATTTCATGCAATGTCTGTCCCATACCCCTTGCTGGTTTAAGATAAACCAGACACCCCAACATGCTGACATGCTCTCTGGCCTGGCAGGGCTCTTTGCTCCACAGCAGAGCTGGCCCCTCCCATCAACACCCTAGCTGGAGCTCCAGAGACTGAGCTGTTTGCCCCCTCACCACTCCCTGCTAAGCAGGAATTCCCCCCTCCCCTCTGCCTTGCTGAGGAGGTGTCTGTGTATTAGCTAACAGACCACATGCTGGCCAGGGTTCCTTGCATAGCTTCTGTGATACAGACATCCATTCAATCACAATCTCTAACAATAACACAGTCAAGGAAGTGCTAGTGCATAGAGCAAGTGCATCTCCGGATAGTTTGTATTTTTCCCTCTATCTGAAGATGGTGTTCACAATGACAAGACCATGCTCTGCATATTTGCTCAGGAGGAGAATGCTGTTAAAGTTGGCTTTCCTTGCTCCTTCCTTCCCAAAGATGCCACTTCAGATTTCCAGGTCACATCTGACTCTGGCGTTGAAATCACTAACAAGAATGATCTTGTCCTTGTGAGTATTAGTATATGTTCTGTTAGAGTAGACTCATTCTTTGACATCATCATCAACGTCAAGCATTGGGGTATAAACACTGATGATGGTGGCATATTGGTTGTTGATGAGCTTAAGATGGAGGGTCAAAAGCCATTTGCTAATGCCCACAGGGAGCTCTGTAAGCTGCCTGACAAGCTGATTCTTCATGGTGAAGGTGAAGCTGATGCTGTGAACATATCTGTCCTGGGCTGGTTTCCCCTTCCTAAAGAAGGTGTAGCCTCCAGGCATTTCCCTCAGCTGACCCTCATCTGGTCATTTTGTCTTGCTCAGACATGCAGTGTGGATATTGCATCTCACTAGTTCCGTGGAGATGATGGTAGTTCTTTCTGGTCATTCATTGTCTTTGTTATCCATGGTGTAAGCATTCCATGTTGTGAAAATCATTGTTATCTTATAATGTTTTCAACTGCAGAAAGAGTGATCCTGCTTGACATCGTTATCCATCCAGAAGCTGATAAGACAGCCTAGGTTTAGGGCACCTTTTTCTAGCCCCTTCCTCATGTGGGGTGAGCAGAGGGGATCCTGAATTAGGACTGCTCAGTCACAGCAGCAGCTGCTGAATTGTACCCCTGTCTCATCCCAGATGCAAGAAGACCATCAGACTACCTCTACCTGTGTGCAAATTGATGGCTAGAGATTGCTGGATTTATTAGTCCTGTCTTTGTCAGTACTGGTCCATTGCCAGAAGGCTTATTGGAGGTTGGTACAGGAGAGTACGTTCTTTTCTTGTGGTAGAAGCTGGTGTTTAAGTTTTTTAATGTCAAGAAGCTGGTATATGGAGATAGCTACCACACAATCTTGCAAGGTGGAGATCTGGGCCCAGTGGCATTGGAGAACCCTAGGCAACAGGAGATCTCTGTCTTGCTGCAGTCTTCTTTCATTTTTACAGCTGTTGAAATCCCGGCATCATGTTCTGCCTGATCTGGCAGTTGGAGTTGAACCATGGTTTGCCTGGAACCTCTCCTCAAGTCTGTTTATTTTGGGTGACACTGCCAGAAGTGCAAAACTCCAGGCAACATAGCCCTGAGGATCATTGGGATATGCAAGCCTCTCCCCTACTACAAGAGAGGGATAAGACCATATGTAAGAAGGTCTCAGCTATTGGACCTATTACCTGTTGGTTAAAAAGGCTCTCTGAGGACTTATTAGAACTTATCTTGCACAGATGGGAACAGCATCAACTGTCTGATTGGGTACTATTTCCCAGTCAGAAATGCACAGAACAGTAACACAGAGCTCAATTCATATACTAACCGTCTATTCTTCTGTTGTACAAACTTCCAGTTGGTATACTAATTCCGGCAGGGGTATCTTGCAATTTCTTTTCAGGTAGGACTCCTCTTAACTACATCTTAGCAATTGGACAAGTGCTTGTTGGTAGACTTAAGTGCACCCTTACTTTAAAAAGGAAGGACAGTTCCTTACTTCACACTCACCATAGATCTTTGACTTGTGTTGCCCACATACTATCCAAAACTCAGTCTCTCCCTCTCTCTCTCTCTGCTAATTTGGAATTCTGCTCCTGTGGCATTTTTTATTGGTGAAGGAACTAAGACACAATTGGGGTTGCTCCATTCTTTGGCTGTGGTGGGTGAGGTGTGGGCATGCCCCTGATGGACACAATGGACTGAAAGAGAATCAGGTCTCCTGCACATATACCTGGAGTTTATGTGCACCACAAATAAAATCTATGTGAACAGTACATCTAAAAGAATCACAATTACTGCCTAATAATTAGCCATTTTCTTATATTCTAATAAAAATGTCTTCCCAGACCTGCCTCCCCTTACCTGTTTTGTTGATAGAAGATTTATTCCTCTTCCTCTCCACTGAGTTGCTACGACACCTTTGTATCTCGACTTCCTGACCCCTTAGAAATCAGCAACATGTTTATTTCTTATTGTGGGCAGGAGGGGGGAAACCAATCAGAGAACAGCATTGTGAATGTCATTGATGAACTGAGCAGATGCAGATAATTATTATCAGTAGGGCTGCGTGAAAGTTCGATGGCCGTTTTGTGCCTCCCCACCCTAGGCTTGATCTGGGGAGTTATCCCAGCTGGCCTGACTTCCGGACCCCAACTGGGCTGGCTACAGTTGGGAACTCGGCCCAGCTGGGTTGAGTTCCTTTCCCCAGCCCTGTGGTCCAGCAAAACGGTCAAAACAGCCTCACTGTTCTGACAACGCGAAACAGTGAGGCTGTTTTGACTCAAAATTATATTTGATACAAAACACTGTTCTGTCCAGACCCCGAAACTGAAGTTGGAATTGAGCAGTGCCATTTCGCACAGCCCTAATCATCAGTGGTTCTTTTGGGTGGGTAATTTCTAGCTTATGTTCTTGTTCCCATCAGCTGCTCTCAAATGTGTTTTGGAGTAGAAGACAGGAGTTCAGAATATTGAATGTCACCTGATCCTGTTCACTTGTAGATGGCTGAATATATCTGATATTCAGCAAATTTATAATGTGGTGTGACTATATTTCATTTTTAGGAGAGGGTATAGGTTTAGTCATAAATGAACCTCTTGACTCTCCTGGTGGTCACTCCAACATGGGATGTAGGAGAGCACTTAAACTTTCATGCTCTTGTTAAACCTGCTCTGTGCACAAATGAAAAACTTTCTCTCTCATCTTTTTTGGTTAGGAATCCAGCATTTCTAATTAACATTTTAGTACATTCACTAAACAGATTGACATTAAGAGAAAATGCCTGAAGTCTGACATACAAAAACACTCTTAAGAGGAGAGTTGCTATAATCTTAGATCTTGGGTATGCTTCAACTCAATTCCTGGCTCCAACTTTTACAAATAAGTCCAGGAGGAACAGGCTTTGTCCTCTTTATTATATTTTGGGTGGTTTTGTGTGGTTTTTTTTGAGGCGGGAGGGGTGTTTTGTTTTTTCATTCTTCTTTCTAGTTATACTTTACAACAATAGGTTTAAGAGCTCTAGTCTTCCATATATTTTATTCAGTGCTGTTCATGTTGCAACATAAATAGAGATATTTTAGACAGTCCAATGACAGCATTAGAAGTGAGTGCACATCAGTATAACGTGAGGTCAGTTCTAGAAACAGATCTCACTAATTGAAGCCAGAAATCTTTCCCAGAAGTGTACTAAAGAATGATTATAACTGGCCGCATGCAATTAACTTTATATTTCTCCTTTTGCTCATATTTAAAAATGAAACCAGGTTTTTCTTTCTCTTTTGTGACTAGACACTGAGGGAAAACACCATATTTTTAATTGCACAGTAGATTTTTTTTTCAAAATAAATTCTAAGGCCTAAAACTTTTACAAGCATAGAAAAATAATGGAAGATGAAACCAACTGAAATGAAGAGTGACTGGGAACATAAAATGGAAGTGTGTCTTACCCACAAATATCTGTTGCTTTCAGGATGGTAGGTAATTCCCGGACAGGGTGCAGTGATTAATTCCTTGGGTTCTTTCTTGGTTGCTAGAAGGTGTGGTAGGAACTGGATGAGGAATCTGTTCTCACTGAGGGCCTTGTTGCGTGGTAATTTTGAGTGGTTCCTGGAGCTCTTAACACCTGGATTGTCTGCACATTAACACCTGAAACTCGTTTTAGGCACCGGTTAGGTGCATTACAGTTATACCTCTCCAGGGCAGGATTATCTCTGATGCATGTTACCAGCTCATGTTCCACTAAAGTGTAGCCAATCCAGTTTAAACACCCCACCTGTCCCTCCCTCCCCTACTGGCATGGATTCCCACTTCCCCTCCTGCCCTCCTTAGCACCCCAGATCCCCTCTCAGTGCCTCCCCTCCCCTCCTCCCCCTGCTTCTTCCCCCCTGCTTACCTGTGGCTGCCTGCGCTCTGTTCAGTGGGAGCAGGTAGGGAAGGGTTAACCAGCCTGCCTGACAGCTGCTCTTGGTCTCTAGGCTGGTCTGAGACCAGAGAAGGGCAACAGCCTGACAGCAGAAGCAGTAGGGGCCAGGCAAGCAGGTTAATTCTTCCCTACCTGCTTCCTGGGGGTAGGTAGCACAGGCAGCCACAAGTAAGCAGGGAGGAGGCTAGTGGGGGGCAGAGAGGAAGCCCAGAATGGGAGGGGGAGGATTCTTACCTTTCAGCCTTCTAGGCCCTTGCTGGCCTGAATGTGTAACTGCTCCAAACTTGAGCCAGTACTAACACTGATCAACATTTGTGTGGCTCACAGTGTAAGGTGTAAAAAGGCCCTAAGGGCTACGTCAAGGTGACTTTTGCATTTTCAAGTCTAACTAGCTATGTTTCCTTTAATGGGAGAAGGAGAAAAAAACCTTCTCCAGACACGGCTACAGTACTGTGCAATACTCATTGGGAATGTAGTTCAGTCTTGTCACGTCATTGGAGATAAAATGTCTTTTCATGCTACCCTTGAATCATGTTATATGCTGATGAAAGCCCAAGGCTGCAGCTTGGTTTGAGCATGCACTTCAGTCCCATCTACACTGCCAAATGGAATTTCACACAGCAATCTATTACATTTTGCTTGACTCCTACAAAATGACTTTCACTTGTGTCAATGGGACTGAAATCTCCTGGTTGTCACATTTTTTATTTTCTGTTCCGTTTCCTTGGACTTCACGTGAGTTTTGGCTTCATTCCCATCTTTCCTGCTTTTCTTCTTTTGGATCCCTCCCCTTGCACTGTCTTTTGCATTTTCTTTCTCCTTCTCATTCTCTTTTCTGGTTCAGGGCTTTGGTCAGTCTCTAATGATTAGAGATAAGGCTCAGATGTAATGCCCACAATAGATTATTTCTCAGTTGTCTACTGAAGGCTTACATGATCCTTTGAAGCTGCCGGAGCTGGTTGCTCTCACCAACTGGGTACTGGAAGAGAAGGCCAGTGAATCTGATGTTGTATGGTAGTGGTGCTCAACTGGATAAGTGGTGTGAGGCTGGTCTGGGGGTTGGATCTTGCACACACAGTTGATTCATATCCCTGATCCAGCACAGAGTTGGCATAGTTTATGGGTGCGATCTGGCTGTGAAGTGACCCTACGTGATGGCTCCCCCATGAGCCAGTGTGGTCTAGTGCACAGGGCCATATCTTCTATGCTATGGGACTCCCCATGGGTCAAGAAATTTGGCAGCAGGGGAGTGGCAATTTATACTGTCACCATTCCCCCACTGCTCAGACCCATAGGGACACCCATGGGCTGAAAGACATGGCCTCATGAGCCAGATCTTCCCCACATGCCAAGGTTGAACACCACTGCTTTAGGGCAATTCCTGCCTTCCTCTGGAGAGTCCCTCACTTCTTTTTGGCATCCTTTCCTTGGTCTCAATTCATGGATACTCTTGCCATAGGGTTTATAATCATTTCTCTGGTCTTTCTCTTTTTATCCCCCCTACCCAGGCCTCAGATTACTGAGGCCCTCTTTCTCTCCTTTCATTACTTTATTCTCTCTAAAATTGGTCTTAGGTCTTTTCTTCTTGGTCCGCAACATTTCCCTAGAAGTCCCTAGAGTATACCATGCTGAACATTTTGTATTACTCTCTCCACATTCCCCAAACGAACAACATCTTTTCATCACTTCTCTATTGGCCTCTCACCTTTCCAGCCTTCCCTACCCTTGGAGCCACCCTTTGCTTATACCCATCCAGAGTCCCTTCACTACCTCTTCCAGCTTGGTGGTTTCCCCTTCTGTCCCAGACACCTTTCTTTCTGTGCTTCAGATCCTTCTTTGGGGCTTAGCTCACCTCTAAGATGCCTTTGCTTCTGTGTCCCATTCTGATTTAATTCTTTCACATATAGACAGAGAAGGGAAAGAAAGTATTCAGCAGAGGCAGCTGCAAAAACTCCTACTGTCATGAGGAAGGAAGCAGATTCACAGCTGCTGGGAGGAAAGAAATTCTAGGATTTTGAATGCTTATTGCTGAGAACTCAGATTATAGAAAATCCGAATCGTAACAGTGAGCTTCTCATGTTGGGGTACTTGGTCATACAGACTTAGGGCTACAACAGTTGTCATCATTGCTTCTGTTGTAGATTGATGATTAGTGGGTGCTGTAGATCTAATGGGGGAAAGTTTATGGCCGTGTATAACCTGCAAGTAGAAAAACAGATGACAGTCTAAGGAGATCATAAGTGAGTTGTACAGGAGACGAGCACCTTCCTAAAGTAGCACTTGCCTTCCTTTATTCTCTCTCTGCCTTCTTCTTCCTTACACCATTTTTGAATATTTCCTAATTGGTGTCCTGCTTGTGTGAGTTACTGTTTTTTTTCTTTTTTTAGTGATTCCTTGTCTGTGCCACAGATGAGTTTGTTGTAACAGCATGGAGCAGAGCTGGGAAATCTGGTTGTGGTGCAAATTTTCTTTGTCTCCTTGAACCTGGACAGTAATTTTCAAACTTAGGTGTTGAAACCCATACTTATGCAAAACATGTTAATATCTAGGATATAGTGTTTTATAATTATGAGGTAATATTGTCGTCTTCAGCAATCCGTTGCAGTTGAGGATTGTCGTATCTGTGGGTCCAGAGATGGGTGATGAGGCTGATCCAGTTTTGTCAGACTCTGTTGCAACTTGGGCATGTCAGGGTGGGTGGCTCTGAATTTTTGACGCTGTCTGCAACACACTGTTTCTGCTGCTCCTGCTTTTTTTGTCTCCTGTTGTCTTTGTAAGGTTTCAAGGTACTGAGATCCTTGGATCAGACTCTTCTTCCATTTGGGGAAGTCTTGGCTGATAGTCTCCCCTGAGAGAAATAAAATAAAATATTAAATAAAATTCCCGGTAAGATATCGTTGTCAGCTTTGGCCTCTTTCCATCTCTGCTTGTCATTATGGATTTATTAGTAAAGTTGCAAACTGAGAACACAAGAAAATGCCAAAAAGCTCTCTTTGTTTACAGTGCCTAACTATAGTTTCCTTACTTTCTGAACTGATTTCTAAGCCTCTAAATATTGTTTGTCTGAAAAACCAACATCCCTTTCATTTAAATGGGAGATTTTCCTCTTTCTCTTATGCTTTCTTGTAGCCATATGCAAAGTAAATGTGTGGCCAATGAAACATAAACAGTCCAAACCTTTTATTCTGAAAAATGCAAAAATGAGTAGTCATTGTAACAGATGTTACTGTCTCTTCCCTGAGGGCTCAGACAGTCAGAGACTAAATTCCCTCTAATTATCACAGGGATAGATATATGCACACACGAGCAGAGAAAATACATATCTGAGCTCATGGAAATATGATGTAATGTAGGGTTTGGAGTAGGAATGTAGTTTGGTTCGAGTCTTTGGAAGTTGCATTATGTTATAAAGAGAAGTGAATGGATGAGAAAAAAATGATATCATTCACATAACACCTCTTTTTGTGACCTGCCTTTTGGTGTGGGGTTGAGTACTTCTGTGATCACCTTACTAGTCGACAAAAACCATGGCAAAAAGCGAACAGAAATGGCACCACGCACCATTGGATGCCACCATGCTTTCAGTAGGTTGCAGAAAGCAACAGATTCTTGTGGTTTTTAGATGGAGATTTTCTGCTTTTTTCCATGGAAAAATAGAATCCCTGGTGATGACTTGCTGGACAAGTTTAATGATGCTCAGGTGACTTGGGAGTGGTCTAGATACTACTTGGAAAGGAACTATAAAATCAGCCAAGCCTCTGAAAGAGAGAGCTAGAGCTTGTGTTTGTTTCTTATGTTCAGTTCACGAATAAATATATAGCCCAGGAACAGGGTAGGTTTTCATCCCGTTGCAACTTGTGTTTAAAGCAGGATGGGGGAAGGTAGCTGCTCGTTGTATAACTCAAGGGAACTACTGCATTTTTAAAACGGACATATGTTTTCTAGAAACTCAAGTTTTGAAGTGTTGTTGGAGGCCTAACACATTGCATTTGGTCTGCTTTGGCAATGTATAGTTTTGTGTTATAACTTTTGGTTGCTGTTGTAGTCTTAGTAGACAAATTGTTGAGTTCCGTAGTTTTCTTTTATGAAAGTTTAAATAGCAGTAACTAACTTTGTGCAGCACTATGTGCCACACAACAGTTACAATGTTCTTTATTTCTGCAGTGAGAAATGGAAGCTTACTCCACTATTGTTTTCTCATGGATCTTTACTCTAGACATTTCTTAGCTTCTCCGTTTCTAACTTATTCTCCAGAATGAATGTGTTTTGCCTGTACATACAATAGAGCAAAGAATGTGCTTGTCTATTTTTTTTTTCCACCAAAGTACATTGTGGATGAATTGTTCTTAGTGAAAGTCTTCTGCTATTTGTTCCCAGTTAAGGAATTACAGCATTAATCAACCATCCACACCTCACATTTGGATCCATTAACGTCATCTTTGATCCCGTGAGATGCCAGAATCCTAAATCTGTCTTTTGGCTGCAGAAATATTTGGAGGGTGCAGAGATACCCTTTTGGAGAGGCTCAGCACTTCGTAGGATTGGGTTGCCAGAGAGCTTTTTTCAGATGCCCATTCATTAGGTACCTAATTCCCACTGAGGGTTGAGGAGGATTTAGTTGCCTAACTGCCATTTGTGCCTTGTAAAATCCTTTTCCTTTTTGCTCATCCTGGTCCTTATGAAGATTAGAGTTTTTGCTTGCAAGGGGCAGAAATACATGGAAAGACTTCCACACTGATGTGTATTTTCTCATATAATTAGTAAAAAAAATCAGTTGGTCTTTAATTAGTTGACTGTGCTTCACTTGTAGTGGATGAATACCCAGGAGAGCTAGGAAAGGTTTGGAAATGACATTTATAGTTTCTGTATGATCTGCTATCTGTCCTCTGGGAGTTGGTATCACAATACAGTTTTTACTTGCATGGTTACATAATTTTTCTCCACAGGACCCTTGCTTTATTCAGTCCAGGTGAGGGGCCTGCTCTGGGAATATATCTAGCTCACATAAGGAAAAAGAATATTGTTTTTAGTACCTGCCTCATTTCTTGCAGAATTTTTGTAAGATGCTTAGTGAAGGAGGCAGGTGACTGTAGGAAGAAAAATTGTAGTTTTATGGTTTAAGCATGTAAAAGTTGCTACAGAAAATTGGCTTCAATCCTAGCCTCTGCTAATGCGTATGTATAAGTTGCTAAGCAAATCACTTAAGGCAGACCTTTCAGAGCTGGTCATTGACGGTGTGTTCCTCTTTTATTGTGTCCTGACCTTATTACTCTTATGCTTTTCAGAAGTACTGAGTACTCCTAGCTGCAATTAAAAGCAATGGAAGCTTGATTTTGAACATCTAACATGCAATATTATACTAAGAACTCTGAAGAAATTAGGTCCTAGGTATTTCAAACTTGGCATACAAAATCAGAGGATGCTTTTGACTTCAGTTTCTATGTATGCCCTACATGTAAAACAAAACAAAACAAAACAACCCCCCCCGAAAACCTTCCTCTAACGTCACAGTTATTAAAGCTGCCTTTGTAGTGAAATATATGATTATTTAAAGATACTACCTTACTGAGAAGACTGGGTGTGAATTGAGAGATGGTCCCTCAGTTATGCTAGTTATTTAGAGTTAAACAAAGGGTCTGCAGAGGTTGCTTATTGTATCACAAATAAAATATACTTTATTGTAAAGGGGCAGGAGAGATTCTTACCTGCTTTGGGGACTGCTGATTCCATGGCATGGTCCAAAAATGGAGTGTGACTGGACCTCCTCTGGATTTGCCCCATATCTGATTCTGGGGGGGCTGTGTGTCATCCTGCTTTTGGTTCCTGGGGGGCTGTATGCTCCAGAGGACACCAAGATCTCTGCAGACATTCAACCCATGCCTGAAAGCTGCACTATCAGTTTCATGTCTCTGCTAGAGAGCCTGTGCACTTTTGGGGTGAGAGGAAGGAGTTGAAGGGGTTGCCAGGACCTGGGGGACACTGCATGGCTTGTCTTTCTCTCACCCCAAATGAGCCTGGCATCTTGGAGGAGGGCAGGGTCTCTAGCAGGGATGTGACACTAACAGTATGGCTTTCAAGGGAGGAGTTGAAAAGCCATGGACACCTTGGGTAGGGTACACATGGACCCTCAGGAACCACAAAGCAGGGGCCACACAATTCTCTGTCACCTTGTGACCCCTCCACCCTGCCCTGGAAGGCATGGTGGTCTGGGTACTTTGCTAGCCTCTTGGCATTTCGTCAGCAGTACAGCCCCTAAAAGGTGATGGTTCTTCTTAGAATCCTTAGCAGTGTATGTGTGGACACTTCTGTCAAGGGACAATTGTGAATTGGTTCCCAATTAGTATAATTCTTGGAACAGTTATAGCGTTATATCTGCTCCCACCCATGCCCAGTATGGCTGTGCAAAGCTTTGGTTCCTGATTCGATTCGGCAGGGATTCAGCCTGATTCGGTGGCTGAGTCTCCAAATTCGAATCGAATCAAAGGACCCTTTAATTTCTCTGAATCGATTTGGAGAGATTTGGTGATTTGGACATAAACACAGCTTTAAATGGGAGCAGGGCTCGTGGATGCTGTGATACTGGGGTGCAGGGAGTGTCCTACAAGAGTGTGGGGGGTTCCCCAGCTGCTCGGCAGCAGACTTGGAAGCAGACCAGAAGCGCTGCTGGTCCACTTTCAGGTTCACTGCTGAGCATGTGGAGGGCTCCCCTACACTCCTGTGGGATGCTCCATACACCCCAGCATCACAGCATCCATGAGCCCCTGCTACTTAGAGGTATGTAGAAAGAAACTTTTAAAGCTGTATCTATGTGCAAATCGTTAATTCTCCAAATCAGCATCGAATTTTCAGATTTGGATTTGGCTGAATCGAAGCAGGGACAGTGTTCCAAATCAACAAATAGAATTGCTGTCCCTGATTCAGGCCGAATCTGAACCAAATAGGGCCTGTTTCACACACCCTTAATGCCCAGTATTCTAGATGAAGTTTCACCATTGCCTGGTATAAGAGGATTAATGTGTCCCTCTCCTTTACTGGAAATACCTTGCTTATTAAAAGCTAGTAAAAAATGCTTTAACCAATGATTGATTGGTTAAAGGGATGCCCTATAACTGCCACATCTTTCTCCAGTTTGGTTTTATGTGAGAAGAGCTGCAACAGACACCTAAATCCAGGAGGCAATGTGTGTCTGTGAATCCTAAGTGGAAGATGGTGTCCTTCTGGAACCTGAAGTCCCTGGGAGAAGGAGAGCTTAAGATGCAACTCTGTACTTTAGTTAGTTCTTCTCTCATCTTGTTGGCTTTTGTGGATCCAGTTCCTGGGTTCCTAATTTTCCTTAGGCATTTGATAGGGAATCAAGATACTTTATGCAGCTGGCAAGGTGCTTATAATCTGAGTGCTGTGGTGCTGTCCATTTTAGCACTTAGGACCTTTGAATCTGTACCTAAATGCATTTGTGCAGTATGTACCTGAGTTGTTTGTTGTGTAAAATTGATTGTAGATACCATATATTTCTAATTGGGAATAGGCTGAGAAAGTAGGGACCATTTTTGTGTGTGTGGGTGTGAAGGAGGTATATCCCAGTGGGATTTTGGTTTTGAGTCCAGTGTATTGTATTACAGCCCACTGTCTGCAGTGCATAAATATTTCTTCACTTGTAATAGATACAGTTTGCAAACATACTTTTCTTGTGGTGGGTAAATAAAATGGAAAGCAGTACACTAGGGGTTCCCATATTGTGGTATGCATACCCCTGGGGGTACCCAGGACATCTCTGGGGGTACATGGGATCAATTATGTAATGGTGGATTTAATTTTCATTATAATCTTAAATGCCAATTATTGGGTTCAAATTTAAAACATATGCTGGTAGGGTAATTTGGTAAATCTGGAAGGGGATACATAGTAAGTTTGGGAACTTCTGCAGTATACAGTACATTTAAAGAACTCGTACATTTTATATAACTGTGTTTGAGTACTCTAAGATAGCCCAAAGGATGAAACCATATACACAAAAACGAAGAGGGGGTAGTATACCATTTTGTATCGCATGACAGACCTGTCAAGATAATAAAAGCTACACACCTTCCTTTTACTAACAAGACCTCCTACCTAGTATGGGGCAAACTGCAAGCAAAAATCTAGTCCGTAGCATGCAGTTCAGTTTACTGAGAAGACAGTGACATGCCATAAACTAGTTTAGCAGAAAAAGGACTTGTTCTTCTTTGAGTAAGACATGCTACGTAGTGCATGGCAGCCTCCAGGCCAAAATACAATACAAGTATCCCTTTCACTTTATTAAGAAGCGTGACACAAATCACAACCCATTATGACCTTAACTGGAAAAAGTTGCTTTTTTCTATGAACTCTTCTGACCATTTCTGTTTGGAATGTACAAACAGTACCATTCAGACAGTGGCAGCACCTGTTGAAGCACTGTTGCATGCCTTGCCTCTCCTTTTATGGCTCCAAGACTAAGTACAGACTGAATCTGTACTTCAGTGAGGCTGAATCTGTTCAATTTTCACAGGTTAGTCTAAGCTGCATATATTAAATTGATCAGCAAGTGAATAAACATTCACTTTTGATTTTGGAAATGCAGCCACATGCCTGCAGTAGCTCAGACCAGAAGCCAGGGGATACTAGAGCACACCTCCCTGCTTGCCTGCAGGAGACAGCTTGGACCAAAGCTAGGATGCCCACCCTGTGAGGGGAAGTTTGCACAGGGAGTTGCAAAACATCCTGGGATTCTGGGGACTGTGAATTAACTTGAATTTGGAGGGGATCTGGGACAGAAGTTCAATAAATCAATTGATTTAACTTAAATCAGTTGAGTCTAATACTACGTCTACCCAGGTTGATCTTAAACCCATTTCAGCTATTGCAAAAGTGGCTTATGTGCACTGAACTTCTGTTGTGTTATGGACTTGAACTGGTTTCAGATCACTAGTATAGGTTTATGTGTAATTTCTGTCCTTAGCCCTATTGTTCAGAAGACAAGGGTAAAAAGTGTGGCGTCATTGCAAACCACCTCCATTTTTTACAAGCACACTAGTAGAGGGACTACAGACCTCATCAGATATTTGAACACACATTTCTCAGAACTGACTCCTTAAGTTGCTGTTGACTTCTTAGATTAATTGATTTGGGTGGTTCAGTTGCTCCTTATTTCCATTTTCATTTCTTTGGTGAAGGATCTTAATCCAGTGGTTTGAGTCTTTGGTTCCAATATAAGAATCAAGAAAACACATGCATATTGCTCTGCCATTTTCTCTCATTTTGTATGTATGTATAACATTCACCTTCTTGCTTCTCCACATACCTCCATGCTCTTTCAGCTTCAGGGTCAGAAAGCAATGTCAGAGTTGCCTCTAAATTACACTGTTGTAGTAAACATTATAAATTAAACCAATTAAACCTCTGAAATGTAGTGGATTAAGAAGGCCAGAATGTTGCGCTGGAAATTTTTTTGGAAGAGGTTAACAAACCCACCCTTACGTAGGACCTCAATCTAGTGAAACTTCCCTTCCATCCCCTGAAAGAATGTTCACTGTTTCAACTTAAAAGCAACAAAAAGGCTTTTTTTTAGATATATATGGAATAAAAGGAAGGTGCGGGGCAGCACAGGAAAAGAAGGAGCAATTAGTGACAGATGGGGTGATAAGGCTGAGCTTTTCAATGAGTTTTTTGCCTCAGTGTTCCTGACCAGGGCTCAAAATAAGTCTCCTAATGGGTTCTTAGATGGACATCAGAGGGACACCAGCCTATCAACTGTTGACACTGACTTGATGCAGAGTCACTTGGATGAACTGGATGTGTTCAAGTCAGCAGGCTAGGATGAGCTGCATCTGAGAGTACTGAAGGAATTGGCCGGTGTCATAGCAGAACCACTGGCATGACTGTTTCAACACTTGTGGCACTCAGGTCAGGTCCTGGAGGACTGGAAAAGGGCCAGTGTGGTCCCTATTTTCAAGATGGAGAGGAAGGAGGATCTGAGTAATTATAGGCCAGTCAGTCTCACCTCCATCCTTGGAAAGGTCTTTGAAAAGAGTATGAAGGGTCATATTTGTGGGAGTCCAGTGGGAAAAATAATGCAGCAGGGAAACCAGCATGGATTCATAGCAGGAAGATCATGCCTGACCAATCTGGTTTCATTTTATGACAGGATCACAAAATGCTTAGACTCGGGACTAGAGGTGGATGTTATTTTCTTGGATTTTAGCAAGGCTTTTAATACAATATCTCATCTGATTCTCATAAATAAATTAAGCGGCTATGACATGGATGTATACACAGTCTGGTGAGTGGCAAATTGCCTTAGCGGTCACACCCAGAGAGTGGTAGTAAAAGGGTTGGTATTGACCCGGAAGGATGTGGGTAGTGGGCCCTGCAGGGTTCGGTCCTTGAACCTGTACTCTTCAATGTCTTCATCAGTGACTTGGATGTGGGTGTGAAGTGTACTCTGTCCAAGTTTGTGGACGATACCAAATTGTGGGGTGAAATGCACACTCTGGAGGGTAGGAAATGTTTGCAGACAGGTTAGGACAGGTTAGGAAAGTGGGCAGTACATAATAGGATGCAGTACAACAACAAGTGCAGAGTGCTGCACCTAGGGCACAAAAATATCCAACACACTTACTGGCTGGGAAATGACCCTCTCAGCAGCAAAGAAGTAGAAAGGGATCTCGGAGTCATAGTGGACTCCAAGTTGAACATGTATCATCAGTGTGACAAAATCATCAGCAAAGCTAATCACACTTTATCATGCCTCAGCAGGTGCATGACAAATAGAACCAAGGAGGTGATACTTCCCCTCTATGCAGCATTGGTCACACCACAGTTGGAGTACTGTGTCCAGTTTTGGGCTCTGTACTTCAAGAGGGATGTTGATAGACTCAAGAGGGTCCAGAGGAGGGCCACCCATACGGTTAGGGGCTTACAGGACAAGCCCTACAAGGAGAGACTGAGGGACCTAGATCTCTTTAGCCTCTGCAAGAGAAGAGTGAGAGGTGCCTACAAATTCATTAGGGGGACACAGCAGGGGATCAGAGATGCCCTGTTCTCCAGAGTGTCTCTTGGGGTAACGAGGAACAATGGTTGCAAACTGACAGAGAGCAGATTTAGGCTAGATATCAGGAAAAACTTCACGGTAAGGGTGGCCAAAATTTGGAATGGGCTTTCAAGGGAGGTGGTGCACTCTCCTACCTTGGGGGTCTTTAAGAGAAGGCTGGATAGGCATCTGGCTGGGGTCATCTGACCACAGCACTCTTTCCTGCCCAGGGCAGGGAGTTGGACTTGATAATCTGTTGAGGTCCCTTCTGACCCTAGCATCTATGAACTATCACTGAAGATGGTGTTTGCTGCAGTCACTGCATCTAACAGAAGAGTGAACAAGCTGCAGTCTCTCTTGACTGAACTCCTTTTTATATCCTTTCAAAAAAGGAACGTGGAAGTAAATCTCCATGATCAAGATTTCTTCTCAAGATGGTAGCATGATTCAGTTTCAAACTAGACAGTGTTTGTTTTGTTTTATTTTGGGGAACCTAAGCTATGTGGCAGAGAATAAGAAAGCATTAGCCTTCTATTTGGATCACTCAAAGGAATATAAAAACATACCTAGATTTTTCTTCTCCTATGGAAAAAGAGGAAAGGTTAGGTGGTGGCATGCCAACGCTGTTTTTGATCCATATGGAAGAGTGTTTAAATGCATCTTTCCCACTCTTCCAAAAGGGCAAAGGGTCAAATCCTATTTCACTTTCACTCTTCTAAGTGTCACTTGTAAATTCAGTTACATCTTAGTAGGTGACATTTTGGACACTTATACAGATTATTTGTCTGTCCCAGCATGCCCAGAAGGCTCCATTATGATTAGGTATGTTTTGAGATCATCTTGTTCTACCCAAGTAGGTGAATAACTGTGCAACTAATCACAACTATTTACTGTTTGCCAGAAGAGGGTCCTCAAACCTTTTAGTCAAATAAGAACACCTGTTCAGAAAGTTGGGGACCCAGGTTGTAGACCCTCCCTCAACCAGAGGGGGTTTAAACCTATATCTTTCATTCCTAGCAATGTGCCCTAATCCCTACTTTCCCCCCATCTCCCACCAGCCATCCTGCTGAAGCTGGCCCATGGCACACTCAAGCAGAGGAAATTTATGGGGCCAGGGAATGAGCAGGCCAGAAGGAGTATAGCTTGGTGAAATGGGCATTGTTCTGATAGGAAGGAGGCCTTGCCTGGGTTTTCATCATTTCTCCTGTCCCTAGTGGGGCCAGTGTTAGCCTACTGCTGTTTATCCATTTTATTTAATAACTGTTAAATGCAGGGTATATTTTCTAAGCATATGAGCCACATGTTTATATATTCAGAGTCCCCAAATTTAGAGTGTCTTGATTTCAAAATTCATTTAAAATCTCAAATAACATATTTAGGTAAAATTGCCTTTCCAGCAACCCATAACATAATCTTCACCTTTATTGGTTGAGGAGAATGTTTGCCCAGTTGTTTCTTAGCTGTGTGACACACATTTCAATGTCTAATAATTTAGCAGCCCCAGGTCAACTGTAAGAGAATTCTGAATTCCCAAACTGGCTTAGAATTTACTAATATTTGAAACTAAAATGGACGGACTTCAGATTTATTAACATTGAAATATGTAATTTCGTTTAATCTAGAAAGGGCATATCTATACATGAATCTAAGTAGGGGGACTTGTACATGAATCACAGAATCATAGAAAATTAGGGTTGGAAGGGATCTCAGGAGGTCATCTAGTCCAACCCCCTGCTCAAAGCAGAGCCATCCTTAACTAGATCATTCTAGCTGGGTCTTAAAAACTCCAAGCATGGAGAGTCTACCACCTCCTCTGGGTAACCTGTTGCAGTGTTTTACTACCCTCCTACTGAGAAAATTCTTCCTAATATCTAACCTAAACTTCCCTTGCTGCAACTTGAGACTGTTGCTCCTTATTCTGTCATCTGTCACCACTGAGAACAGTTTAGCTCCATCCTCTTCCAAACACCCCTTCAGATAGCTGAAGGCTGCTATTAAATTCCCTCTCAGTCTTCTCTTCTTTAGACTACATAAGCCCAGTTCCCTCAGCCTCTCCTCAGAAGTCATGTGTCCCAGCCCCCTCACCATTTTTGTTGCTCTCTGCTGGACTCACTCTAATATGCCCACACCCTTTCTGTAGTGAGGGGTCCAAAACTGAACATGCTACTGCAGATTTGGCTTCACCAGAGCTGAATAGACAGAAATAATCACTTCTCTTGCCCTGCTGGCAGCATTCCTACCAATGCAGACCAGTATGCCATTAGCCTTCTCTGCGACAAGAGCACACTGTTTGCTCATATTCAGCTTATTGCCTACTGTAATTCCCAGGTCCTTCTCTGCAGAGTTGCTGCCCAGCCAGTTAGCCCCCAGCCTATACTGGCACGTGGCATGCTTCTGTCCTAAACATAGGACTTTGCATTTGTCCTTGTTGGACCTCGTGAGATTTCATTTGGCCCAATCCTTCAACTTGTCTAGGTCACTGAATCCTAGCCCTACCCTCCAGTGTATCTACTGCTCCCCTCAACTTGGTGTCTGTCAACTGTAAAGTTGCTGAGGGTGCACTCAATGCCATCTTCCAGGTTGTTGATGAAGATATTGAACAAAACCAGCCCCAGGACTGACCCATGGGATACTTCACTTGATAACGGCTGCCAACTAGACGTCAAGCCATTGATTAGACATTGAACCATTGCCAGCCAGTCCATTGAATTCAAGTAAAGGGAGCTGTGGGAAAGAGAGAGAGAATACCATGAATTCAGAACACTTACAAATTTGCCTGATAACTTGATGAAACTCGATACTGTTTCAACAGAACATAAACTTTGGAAGAATATAACATTGAGAAAAAGTATGGTATGCAATGGAAGAGCCTCAGAGAGAAAGATCTTCACTGACATGTGACTTTCGAACCCTTAATGTTGTGAAAATTGGAGTCTGTTTGAGATGAGTCAAATCAGAATGTATGTTGACTGAATTCAAGACCTCCTTTCTTGTCCAGTAAAAAGTTATATCTTCAATGGCATATAGCTGAGTAGTCTGACAATGTGCCTTAATGTTACATCTAGAGCTGCATTTAAAATTTTTCAGAAGTCTGAGGACAGCATTTAATTTGCATGCAAATTTTACCTAATTTTAAAAATCAGAAGTCAGTCTTCCTTGACAAATGAACAGAGATTTTTTTCTTGGTGGTTTTCACTATATATAAAAACATTTACTTAATCAGTTTTGTTGATGCTGAGTAATTATAAGAACAAGTGAGAATTAAATATCTGTTTTATGGATTAGGAGGATAATATGCCCTAAAGAGGTTATTAAAACAAACAAACATCAGGCGATTCATATGGCCATTAGGGAAGAATAAAACGTTTGGGATCTTGCCTATCTGAATCATAAGTCTCTGTCCTACATCTCCTTCTCAAAGGCTTATTAAATGGAATTTGACTCCAGCCCATTTTACTAGCCTCCAGATGTTGCATACTGAACAAGCCTAGCATGGACGTTTAAATCTGATGATTGTAGTTCTTAGGTCTAAGGGAAATTATTTTCTTAATGATACATGACAGCACATTCAACTGCTAGGAGCATAGGAGGGGGTAGTGTTCAACTGCTCAAACATTCTGAATTTGCATGATACGTTTGCTAAGTTAGTTGTAGCTGCTGGAAACATCAGTTTATGAGAAATGGGACCAACATTTTACACAATTTATTTTATTTTTCATGCTTTATTTTGCTATTGGATTCAGTTTTCCTTCTCACCTTAATTTCTAAAGTTTGCTTAATTATATTTTCTCTGAAACAGATGGCCATTTTTGCTATGTTATTGATATGGATTAGTATGTCCAGCAGACAATATTCTAGGCTATACTGTAGTGACTTTGGTCAGCTGTAAATAAGAGAGGAAACTTGCCCACTACAGACGGACCCCTCTCACAAAGAGGGCTGAATGTTTTCCCATCTGTGTATGCATCCATGAACATACTGAAGTGCAGTGCAGGGGTACACACATTAGTTCTATACAAGTTATCTTGGGTATCAGAAGCATACTTAATTAGTATGCCATTGGTGCATCTACACATGATATTACTTTGACACAATAAAATTTGGTGCATTTCACACTGGAGTTTGTTGCTTCTGGATGCTGTGCTTAAATGTGTGCCCGGGATCGCAGCATGTTGAGCCGGGCCTGAGTAGCCCCAGCTGGCAGAGAGCCCGGGAGGAGGTCAGCCTGCCAGTCCAGGGCTGTTCTAACCAGGCTCACTGTGTTGTGGAGAGGCTGGCTGGGCACAACGATACTTCACTGTAGGGCTAGTCAGCAGACAGCCCCAGCACTGAAGCACCCTCGTGCCTCTTCCAGCCCCATTAGCATCTACATGTGTGTTGCAGCACAATAAAAAACACTGCCATAGGATAGTACTTGTGATTACAAGTACTATCCTACAGTGGAATTTATTAGTTTACTTGAGCCCAAAGGGGCTGCGTGTGTAGACACTGAGACTTTACTGCAGAGGTAATTAGTTAGCTCCTCAGTAAATGTCTCCTGTAGGCATACCCAAGGTGTTCTGTGTTACTTTGAAGCTGCTGCTTACTTGGAGCTAGCTTGGGTATCTCTACCCTGTGTCACAACGTTTATAGTGTAGGCATCCTCAGAGGGGCAGAATCAATTTATCTGCCAGATATTCCTGGAGTATATGACAAAACAAACACTTGTATAGAATGAAATATATGAAATGAAATGTACGCTTGTATAGAATGTAATGAATGACTGCAAGTGAGGAAGAAACATGACCATGTATCATCCCTAACATGCAGCACAGAGTGGTCATTGTGGGTGACTCCCTTCTGAGGGGGACAGAGGGAGCAATGTGTCACCCCGACCCCTTAGCCCAGGAGGTCTGCTGCCTCCCTGGAGCCCATATCCGCAATGTGGCTGAGAGGATCCCAAAACTTATCCAGCCCTCTGACCACTACCCTACACTCCTTATCAATGTGGGCACAAATGACATGGCTTAGAGCAATCCCAGCTGGATCATGAGTAGCTACAGGGCTCTGGGAGTGGGGATCAGGGGGTTGGGTGTACAGGTGTTTTTTTCCTCAGTCCTTCCAGATATGGGTCACGGGCAGAGGAGGGAGAGATGAATTGAGGCAGTAAACAGAAGACTGCAGCGCTGGTACAACCATGAAGGCTTCCGCTTTGACCACCGTCTGCTCTTCAGAGGGACAGGCAGCAGTCACCTCACTCAACTGGGGAAGAAGCTGTTTTCAGCCAGAATGGCTGACTTGCTTGACCAGGCTTTAAACTAAGTTCACCAGGGGATGGGTGGACAACTACCAAAGCAAGCTCACCAAGCATCAACCACAAAACCAGCAGGTTAGGCTGCTCAAGGGAACCCACTCCTACCTCAGCCCAGGAACAGAGCTTCTCCATGAGTTCAAGGAAGTCTAGAGCCTCCAATGGCACACTTATGTGCCTGTACACTAATCCTAGGAGTTTGGGGTATAAACAGAAGGAACTGGTCCTTCTGCTGAACAAAAATGACCACGATCTCATAGGGATCCCTGAATTCTGGTGGGACTCCTCCTGAGACTGGACTACTGGTATAAATGGCTGTACCCTGTACAGGAGAGATTGTGCCAAAAAAAGGGGTGGGGGCGTAATTCTCTACATCAAGGAGAGCTACATGTCCCTACAAGCTGAGATTGGCACCCAAGGAGGATGACTGGAAACCCTTTGGGTTAGAATATGAGGGGAACGTAGTGAAGGGGATACAACGGTAGGAGTCTACTACAGACCTCCAAACCAGGAACAAGTGCTTGACCAAGAATTCTCCAGGGAACTGGCCAAGGCTGCATGCTCTTGGTGCATGGTCATCACGGATGACTTCAGCTACCTGGACATTTCATGGGATGAGCATTCAGCCAAATCCAATCAGTCACAAAGCTTCCATACATGAACTGTACCTGTGGATGAGCTCTACTTATCCCAAGAAGTTTATGGGCCAACAAGAGGCAAGGCACTGCTGGACCTGGTACTGGCCAAAAGGGATGAGCTAATCAGTGACCTAAGAATCGAAGGGAAGATGGGTGACAGTGACCACAAGTTGATCACTTTCACTATCCATCGCAAAGCTAGCAAGTCAGCCAGTAATGCAGTAGTCCTCGACTTTAGGAAAGCTGACTTTCGTAAGCTCAGGAGGCTTGTTTTTGAGGCCCTGATAGGCCGTGATTTCACAGGGAGGGGAGTTCATGATGAGTGGGTGCTCCTTAAGTAAGCAGTCCTAGAAGCACAAGGGCAGTCTATCCTCAGCCATAGGAAAGGTGGTAAAAGGTCTAAACAACCCCTTGGCTCAACAGCGAGCTCATGGACCTCCTACATGTAAAAAGTGAGGCATATAATGGATGGAGGACAGGAAACACCAGTAAGGAGGAATATACTGCACTGGTCCATACCTGCAGGGAGCAAACTAGAAAAGCCAAGGTTGCAACTGAACTCAATTTGGCTATATGAATCAAGGACAATAAAAAGTCCTTCTTCAGATATGTGGGGAGTTGAAACAAAAACAAGGGCAACATTGGACCTCTGCCAAACCAGCTGGGGCAGATGACTGCCAACACCAAGGAAAAAGTGTCTGCTTAATGATTACTTTGCATTGGTTTTTCACCAGCTCAAAGGGTCCACCCTGCCAAACATGATGTGGGATGACCAGGGAGAAAATGAATGTATATCCACCATTGGTGTGGATCTTGTGAGGGAGCATCTTGAGAGGCTGGGCCCCCATAAATCAGCTGGTCTGGATAAGTGGCACCCAAGAGTGCTAAAGAAACTGACAGACATCATAGTGCAGCCACTGGCGAGGATATTCAAGAATTCATGGTGCTTGGGCAAAGTTCCTGAAGATCGGAAGAGAGCCAATGTGATGCCCATATTTAAGAAAGGGAGGAAAGAAGACCCAGGAAATTACGGCCAATCTGTTTGACCTCAATCCCTGGGAAAAGATTGGAAAAAATGATCAAAGAAACCATTCTTGACAGGCTAACAGAAGGCAACGTTCTGAGGGATAGCCAGCACAAGTTTGTTGCGGGTAGGTCTTGCCTGACCAATCTCATTTCCTTCTATGACCAGGTGATATATCACCTGGACAAAAAGGAAGAGGTTGATGTCATATCTATTTGGGCTTTAAAAAAGCCTCTAACCTCATGTCCCATGATGTTCTCATGGAGAAATTGGTGGTGGGACTCATCGCATGACTCATCGCATGACTGGGCGGTGAGTGTCAAGGGCTATAGGCTATACAGGAGGGACAGGATAGGAAGGAAAGGTGGAGGAGTAGCACTCTACATCAAGGAGGAATATACTTCCTCGTTAATTAGCAAGGGGG